>NC_140958.1:134286369-134961369 GCF_014529385.1 Adiantum capillus-veneris
CACTTGAACTCTTTTGCTTGTCGATGTTGAAATTGGATTACTCTAGGTTTCTTGACAAAAGCCTTGGGCGGTTTGGCAAGGTCGGGTTTTTGTTGATGCACCGTGGGTGGGCTAGCATTGCCGTGTTGCTTGGTATCCATAATTTCTTCGGACTGGTTTGCATAATGGACTTTTTTACCCAGATTTTTCTGACCGCTGTTGGAGAACATCTGTGGATTGGATCAGGTGTTGATTGAAGAGGTTCCCATACATAGTATGTTTGTACAAAGGGTGTGGCGAAAGATTGGTCATCGTGCGTGAACTGCAAAGTATTATTATGCCAGTTTGGTGTGGCTTGATAAGTGCGCATCCATGGCACTCCCAAAATAACTGCTTCGTGAAGATCCTTATCCTCGACCACATGAAACTGATGAGGATAAACTGTGCCATCAACCGTTATTGGTAAATTTACATGTCCCAGACTGTTCATTGTGCCTTTGTTGGCCACTCTAAATCCCATAGTATTTGGCGTTGGAGGTTCCTTTGTTAATTTCTTGAAAGTATGGTAGTCGACAACATTTGCTCTTGCCCCAGTGTCCGGGGACAATTATGGAGCGAGCTCAACAGAGCGAGCTTTGGAGTGAGCTTTTTTTTTTTTTTGAGGGCCACCTTCAGTACCTTCCATTGCGCCCCTTAGCACCCATCGCCACCACACCTAAGTCACCACGATGGTTAGTGGTGCTAGCTTACTGCACATGAACTGGCTCTAATCCTACACCACATCCATTGCTGCCCCTTCCCACCATTGGAGTAGCCAAGGGACCTCCTCTCTCTCTCTTCTCTCTCTCTCTCCTCTTCTCTCTTCTCTCTCTCTCACAATGCCAAGGCACTAGAAATTTTGCTAGTGCCCTGGGTCTCTTTGTTAAAAACAACTCTCCCTCTCATGATCCCTCCACCCCATCCCTCTCATGTTGCCTTCTCTCTCTCTCTCTCTCTCTCTCTCTCTCTCCCCCCCCCTGGCTGGCCTCCCTTTCTCTCCTCTCCCCCCCCCCCTCTCTCTCTCTCCACACCACACCAACAAACATCCCCCCCTCTCTCTCTCTCTCTCTCTTCTCTCCTCTCTCTCTCTCTCTCTCTCTTCTCTCTCTCTCTCTCTCTCTGTCCTCCACCCTCTCTCCAGCCCTTTGCCTTCCTCCCCCCCCCCCCCCCCTCTCTCTCTCTCTCTCACCACACACCACCACTCACACACACACACACAACACACCCACACACACACACACACACACACACACACACACACACGCTTGAGCCTATCCCTTGTCAAAGATACACACTATTGTAGCCATTCGACTCAGCTCCTACTCCCATCGATGTGAGACAGGACGTTCGGACAATGGAGAAGAATCAATTTGATTGTGCACTTTTTATGATCACTGCAAGTTTGAGAGTCTGAGTAGCACACACTACTAGAGTGCTCAGCTTTTGGTCACGTCCAATCTTGCTCCCTCCCTTTTTTAGCCATGAGTTAGACCTATAAACTTTCCTCCCATCCACAGTATGGGCTCTCATTCTCACTCTCATCCACAATTTTGGAGCATCGAGTATCATTCATCAGGCACACACAACTAATCACATGTAACATTGGTCCCTAGGTCATATTGACCTTCGATGACGATAATAAAATCTCTCTCTCTCTCTCTCTTCTTCTCTCTTCTCATCGGTGAAGAGTCTGATGATTGAGTCAAATCATGCCTCTCCTCACGCTTGAGGGAGGCCCACGATGGAGAGGAAGGTGCTGCTAGGGCAGGAGGGAGAGAGAGGAGAGAGGGAGGGAAGGGAAGGGGGTGGAAAGAAAAGAGGGAGAGGGAGGGAGGGATTGTGAGAGGGAGAGAGGGAGGAGTGATTGTGAAAGGAGAGGAGGGGGGAGAGCACATTGCCTTTTTTCAGATCGACAAAGTATATAGAGAAAAAAAGGAAGAATAAAATCCCTAATGTCTAGTTTTTTTCAAAAAAAGATCAACTTATCTCCAAGCAACAGCAATAGCGATATCGCTATTGCTTTGCTTGGGAGAGGATTTTTTTAAAAAAAGTTACTCCTTTTCAGTATTTTTTTCTTCTCTTTATATTATATAAAAAAGCCAATGCTCGCCAGGTGGCTCCCCTCCTCCTCAACATACAACCTTCCCCCCCATCTACCCACCGCTTGCCCTCTCCAACCCCCCTATTAGAGTGAGCTAAAAAAAAACGGCGATATAGTGTTTTCAACCGGCTAACTTGTAAAATCTCGATTATATGTTGAGAGGTCCTTGAAAAAAACTGAGAAAAAAAAAGCCTCTCCCAAGCAAAGCAATAGCTCAAAAATCCATTGTTGTTAATAATCGTGATTTTTGCACTTGACCTAAAGTGAGATTTGAGACCATAAGCATGTGTGCTTAGGTCTAACAAACATGTCCTAGAAGTTTCGTAATGATGTCGTTTGATGCTGTAACGGTTGTGAGTTGTTTGCCGATGAGCGACTAGCTTTTGGTGATTTCAGTCATTTGAGTGTAGCTTGAGTTAGATGCGAGTTGTTTGTTGTTTTCCAAGAGATTGACAACCTCTTGTAGCCTCTATGCACTAGTCGAGTCAGCTTCGTCCCATGGATTGACAATTATATTCGTGGTTCTCACCTATGTCTGCAATAAGATAGGAGTGAGGTTAGACACCTGTCCCACATTGGCGCCATTGTCGGGGACGAATAGACCTAAACGAGGGAAAACACTAGCGTCTTGTGTAGTTGTCCATTAACTTCCCCTAGGTTCATCTGGAGTTAAACTTTTTCTTTAAAACCGCATAGCTTAAGAGTGTCGTCTTTTACTGTGTAGAGGTAGCTTGGGAGTAGATTGTACTTGCTAAGTACCTTATCGGATTGTAGGATTGTTGGATTGTAGGATTAGGTTAGGATTTTGATAATGATTGATGGACAAGACAAGTCTTAAAATCAATGCTCAAGAAACAATACAAAAAAAAGAAAACAAGTGTTTGTGGACACTTTCCACAACCTAGTGCAGTAGAACCTAGGAGTAGTGTAAGTAGAATCCGAGGTGAGATCTCAAATCATTGCTCACTCCAAAGGAATCATATGTGAGTTGTTTATGTGAAGTTACAGAGTTTCAGGTCTACAACTTGAAACATCAGCAAAAGACCGTCAATCATTGAACTGGCTGGAGATTATGCTCATAAAAGTTGTATGAACCATTGGGTAAGCTTAAGGATGCACTTGAGGTAAATTTTCAAAAGTTTGCAAAAACTCAAATTATTAAATTTTTCTTGAGATTTTAGGCCAAATTAAGTTTTGACTTGACCCAGAGGCTTAAAATAGATCATAAAAAGATTGTCCACTGAAAAAGTTAAAAAAAGTTTTCATTTTGGGCCAAAAGTAAATAATCTTGTTCAAATTAAATTTTGACTTGACTCAAAGGCTTAAAACAGGTCATAAAAAGACTGTCTAGTGAAAAAATTGCAAAAGTCTTCATTTTAGGTCAAAAGTAAATAATTGTATTTTTTATATTTGGCTCAAAATGGATCAAGGTTGATACTAAAGACTCTAGGGTAAAACCCCCAAGTTAAGGCCACCTAAGAGAGCCGATTAATTGCGGCGGCTGCTCTGCACAGTTTTCACTTGTGAAGGGTGCATTCAAGAGCTGCGCACAAGGGCTGTCTGGGGTAATCGTGGCGTCGCAAGGGATGAGGAGCGTAGGCTGCAGAACGCGAAACAAAATTTCCTGTGTAACAAAAAAGGCCACTAGTAGGAAGACAACGGGGGGTATAACATATGCCATCGTGCCAACGCGACTCGAACTCAAGATCGGACGGCCAACGTAGCATCGCGAACTGCTCTAACCAGGCCACCACCCGACTCAGCGTGTCCCCTCACTGGAGCAAAACCAATTTTGTAAAGACCACGAACGGATCCCATGACAGGGACCCGGTTTTTAACTGGCCCTTTTACCCTATGCATGATTACAAACATCTTTTGTGAAGGCTCATAGAACTTGGATCACAAAACAGACCAAAAACTTGGCAAAAACTGAAATCTGTACTAATTGTCGATAAATTGTGTCTGACTTGATGAATCTTGTTCAAATTAAGTTTTGACTTGACTCAAAGGCTTAAACAGGTCATGAAAAGATTGTCCAGTGAAAAAATTGCAAAAAGTGTTCATTTTAGGTCAAAAGTAAATAATCGTATTTTTTGCATTTGGCTCAAAAATGACCAAGGCTGATACCAGAGACTCTAAGCATGATTGCAAACATCTTTTGTGAATGGTCATAGAGTTTGGATCACAAAACAGACCAACATCTTGATAAAAAATGAAATCTGTACTGATTGTCAAGAAATTGAGTTTGACTTGGTAAATCTTGTCCAAATTCAGTGAAACTTGACTCAGAGGCTTAGATTGAAGTGTTAAACAAGTGTATATGCTTAAATGACCAAAAATTTGTCAAAAGTAAACAATGGTTATTATTTACTTTTGCCCTAATTTTCAACTTTTTGGACCAGCTAAGCATACTACAAGTTTTATCATGTTATATTGAGCACACATATCAAATTTGGTAAGATTTGGATATCTTAAGTGAAAATTGTGGCCAAATTTGTAAAGTCAGTCTACGAATAGAAAACTATTGACAAATTGAGCAGTAATTATCCAAAATTGGTGAAACTTGGCTAGGGAGCTTAAGTTTAGTTGCTTAACCAGTTGGTATCAGCATTTTGGCAAAAAGTTTTTTTTAAAAAAACTCAGTAGTAAATAATTGCGATTATTTACATTTGCTCCAGAATTGAGAAATTTGGCACAACTGAGTATACCACAAGGTAAAGCATATTAAGTAGACTCCACAAATCAAATTTGATGAAATTTGGATCACAAAATTGAGACTTAAGCCAGATTCTTGGAATCAGAGTCTGCGGCGGACACTAAACAGTTGATAACTTGGACAAATCTTATTCAAACTCAACCAAACTTGTCCAAAGACCACAACAAGGTGATTACTTGGCAAAACAAGCCTAAAAAGTGTAGAAATTGAGAAAAGTAAATAATCACAATTATTTACTATTGGGGCCCAGAGACAGAATTTTGGACTTTTGAGCTTGTACAATGTTAGAACAACATAATACAAGGCCACTGGTCAAGTTTGGGTTCCATTGGGTCCAAATTGGTACCTGTTCACTCAGTATCTAGATTGCAGATTAGGCTATCCAAAACCAATTGAAGCCAGTCTAATTGGAGAACCGAGCCAAAGACAATACAAAGGTCAAGACGGAGCAGTCTACATCTTGATGCTTAGTGTTTTAAAAGAAGATGCCGACAACTTGGCAGGAATAGAAGCAGAAGCTTCTCAACTAGATCTTGACATGATCAAACCAATTGAAATACCACCAGTCATGGCGTATTGCTCAGTTTATGGACGAAAAGGTGGACATTTTTATTGAAGATTGTCCAAGAAATCCAGCCAACAGGGACACATCAACCGCCAATCAAGGCACATAGCAAATTGGAAGTGCAAATCTCGATGTAAGTGCATCTACCTCATCACTTTTAATGCAATCAGATGATTCGTCATTACCATTACAAGCACCAGTAAAAACACTGCAAGTTCAAAATGGTCAAGGTGTCGAGGTATCACCGAATGTTAATTTTGCAAATGATTTTGCATCCACTGTCACAAGTGTGCAATCATTCACGAGTCTAAGGGACACATCAAACAGAATGATGTTAGCTTTGTATGGTACACAAAATTCATACGCACACTATGTAGACCAAAAAGGGCAACTGTACAAAAAGGATCAACTAGTGTTTGAACGACCCACATACCATCTCATAGAAGTGCACCCAATGATAGATAAAAAAGGATGGTTCATTTCAAAGGAAAGAATCTACTATAGCCCATCCTCTCTAGAGCTGAAGGATATTACCCGAGTGAACCCAGAAATCTGTTTAGAGCCAAACTCTCCTCTGTCGGAAATCAAGCTTCGATCTTGTGACGAAACGACTATATACTTTGACCAAAACAGTCATAGATATAGACGAGAGTTTAGCATCTATGATGGATTGGGTGCTGAAACCACAGAAGCTCATATCAAAGGAGACCCATGAGATAGACAATATCAGGGTAAAGATAATGCTATCTACAGCTTGACTTGGGGAATAATTTGTCATGTCTCAAGGAGATACATAGGAAACTATGTAGAAGGTTTACAGATGCCAAACATTAATAGTGCTATCCAAAGTGTACCTTCACAATCCCAACATGTGAGACTAAACCAAAGCCAAACAATTTTGAACTCTTACAATGAAGCAAGCTATAGTAGTCACCCTAGGAAGGGGGGAGCTGTAAATCCATCAAGCTCACCTTATGTACCAGGAAATGCTACACCACTTAGAAGCCCTAGAGCCTCTAACCAACAGACCCCTTCAAGGCAGAAACCATTCAAAGATCATATGGTTGTTGGAAGTTTTCAATTGACCCAGATCCCATCAAAATCTACAGACAAATGCTTATATGAAGATCATCAAGGAAAGAAGTTTCAACTGATCTCCACAAGTTAGAGTCAAAAGCCAACAAATCCAATAGTGTTTAAACAGTTGCATGAGACCAAGCTTGCATATGTATATTGAGATGCAAATGGCAATGATCTCCACAAGTCAGAGTCAAAAGCCTACAAATCTAATAGTGTTTAAATTGTTTCATGAGACCAAGCTTGCATATGCATATCGAGATGCAAATGGCAATGATTCTCTGCAGGTTCATGACCTTGTACAAGCCCCTAGGGATACTAAACTTGAAGTCAAGGACTATCTGAAAATGATGCAAAGCCTCAAGCTGCCAAAATAGGTGGCAAAAAAGTCAAAGTCAATGAAAAATAAAGTCCAGATGGCTACACAAATGTCACCACCAAAATCTCATCCGAAGAGACAGATTCTACCAGAAAGTATAGTGGATCTTCTAAGATCAAAAGTTACTCAAATGCAGGCACACAATGCTCAACAATTGCAAGAAAAAGGTGCATTATTACAACAAAATGAGCCAACACCAACGGAAGCAGGTGATCAAGACAAAGCCAATGTAGAAAAAGCTCAACCCATGGACACCACCACCACAAAAGCACTCAATACGAAAAGAAATCCTGAGAAGATTGTGCAACATTGTTGGTGAAAAACAAAGAAAAGCTGTCAGGAGAAGGAAAGCTAGATTTTCAACTAGACAAAAACCTCATGTCCTTTTGCACTTGGAAAAGATGTGGCCAACCAGAATTGGAAGATGCTCCTAAATTTGTGAGCATATCTGGAGACAAACGAGCAGAATGCTGGGGAATCATCTCCACCACCATTGAAGTAAGTTCACATATTACCATAGCTCAATTCCACGTGATCACAGCAAAAGATATGCCAGACGACATCATAATAGGAATGCCAATGGCCTAGAAGATGTCAGAGATACAAAATGCAAACATGACGCAGTCTTTAGAGACAACAAAGAATGAAGACCAAGATTGGTCACCCGTGGACGACAGCACAAGGTCCTCAAGCATAGTTAAAATGGAGACTTATATCAAAGCAAATCTTATTGAAGATGATTCATCTCCATTGATCAAAACTTCAGAAGAGCTTAAAGCTAATTAGGCAATAGCAAGTTCAAACAAATAGAGAAAAGAAAAACCATGGAAGCTATTGAGCAAAGAATGCCATCAAAGCCAAAAGTTAAGAAGAATGAGGTTGTAGACAATCAGGAAGCAGTAGGAAGTCCAAAGTTCCAGATATTGCCAGCTAAAGCAGCTAATGTAAGTCAGATTGGAAAACAAAGTCTCAAGTCACTCTCCATAGAGACACAACTAGATCAAGATGAGACCATGGCAAAATCAGGACAAAGATCTTCAATACAACCTCCAATAAGAAAAGCTGTAGTTCTCAGTAGTACAAAAGGAACAAGTGTCAGATGCAATGCTCTACTAGATAAAGAAGCAAATTGCAATATGGTTGCAGACAACATTCATAGCAAAGAAATGGTTGCTACCCTTAGCATCCAAAATCATGAAGAGCAGGTAATGTCATCATTGGACATCAGTGGGTTAGACCAACACAAGGCCTACAGAGAAGATACAATGCTAATACTCTCTTCTCCAAGAGGTAGCCAGCAACATTTACAGGTACCGATAATGCTAGATTCAGAGTTGCAAAAGTCACAAGAGTCAAAGACTAGTCTTGAAAACAAAGGTAAGGCCAAAGTGGAACCTCCACCGACTGGCAAAGAAGGTGTGAAATCATATGCCTCTTCAAGAAAATTAGGATTTCAAAACTTCAAATCAAATGCTGACCTAACTGAACCCTCTAAGGAGACACCCAGAAAAGCAAAGATATATCAGCCAAAGTACTCAAGAAAGCAAAGGAAAGTCAAGCAAGTCTTTGTTCCGAGCAGCTTAGTTAAAGTCAATGATCTAGTTTGGATTAAGGACATGAAATCAACACATGAAGACAAATACATGGGATGGATAGCATCACAATGGAGCTTAAAATAACAGGAGTACTATGGAGGTAACAGACATATATGGGTACCAAAACTGCAGGTTAGAGCATATGAAGTAACTTCAAGTCCCTCCCAAGAAAGAAGGCCCACAAGGTATCAACCTTGGCAATATCCTAGGATACCTAAGAAGCAGGTATACAACAAAACAACATTGAAAGATGCTAAAGTCAACCACAACTCTCAAGAGGATACAGAACAAAGACGGATCTCAAAGAATGTTCCTCTTGGACAAGGATTCTACATAGGTTATACAAAGATTTGGCTATCAGTCAACCACAAGACAACTACAACTACACTAGACATGCATGAAGATCTCAAGAGCTCAACAAAGTCAACAAAGGAGATACAAAGGTCATCAAGAGATTTGGATTACTAAGTCTTCCAATGCTCTGAGTCAAAAGCTAGATGCCCACAGCCAACAGAGGCCTACAACAACATCAAAGACTCCTATCAACAACAGGCCTACTTGGAGAATCAAACGGATAATGGAGTCTTCATAGTCAAAGAAGAACAACCCAACCAACGTGAATACATATTCAAAGATGATAAAATAGGTATGGCAAAAGAAACCTTCAATGCCAACTTCGTCCGTCACTAATCCTCTTTTTGAGGATTCAAGCTTACTTTTACCTGAAGAAATGTTTGTAGTAAGCACAAGAATGTAAAAAGTTAAGTCGCCAGGGTGCAAAAAACACTCTTTGGCATAGTTAGATTCGGCGGGCTGTTGAACCATAAAATGAGCAAAGAATTAGTCTCAAAGCTTCAATTCATATTAAACTTTGTGCTAAGAGTCATAGTTATTAGGCTTATGCTCAAGTTGGAAGAGTTGCGCATATCTATGTCATGTCGCTCATGCTGGACGAGATGAGCATAAGAGTCAAAGTCTTAGGCTTATGCTCAAGCTGGAAGAGTTGATCATATCTATGTCATGTCGCTCATGCTGGACGAGATGAGCATAAGTGCACAGTAAGATGAGAGCACATATCCTTGACAACGAAAACCATTCCTAAGGGGTGCCAACTTGCAAAGCCATGTCAAATACGTCTTTTATAGCTACACCATCTTTTTGAAGAACCCCTCAAAATCTTTTTTGCACAATATATTGTTTTCCATGCATTTATGTGTATGCATAAATAGGATGTCCCACCATTAGACATATGCATTAGACACTTTTTTGCTTCCACCTATGCACCTTGAGTGGACTACAATAGGCAAACCAATGTTCCATCATGCTACCCTCTCATATTTGCTGCCTTTTTAATTCCATATCTATCAGCAAATAATCCCTTGTGTTAACCCTCACGCACATTCCTATCACCTACAACGGACGTCGTATTATTTATTTGGTAGAGTCAGGTACCGAGCTTATCGGTCCAATAGGAAAAGGGTAAGAGTGATCGCTGATGAGAGGCGCACTCTAAAACTGGAACGTATAACGTTTGGGTAAGATTGGCTAAGTGTGGGCGTCCAAATGTGAATGGGGCGAGCTCATATAAAAGTCAACTAAACCTAAAATTCACTCAATCTCTCATTTGTGCAATTGAAGAGTGCTCTTGCTCCATCTTCATCTTCTTCTTCTTATCTCCTTGTGTGTGTGTATGCGTGAGAGAGAGAGAGAGAGAGAGAGAGAGAGAGAGAGAGAGAGAGAGAGAGAGAGAGAGAGAGAGAGAGAGAGAGAAAGAGAGAGAGAGTGTGCGATCGAGCATTGCGACGACGGCATGGCGGCGGCGGTGAAGCGGTTGAGTGCGGCGGAGCGGCGTCTCCTCCTACTTCGCGGCGAGGAATCCTCCACGACAGGAAGCGTAGAGCTGTGAGTGACACACCAACGCCATCTTTGAGCTTACTAGTTTAGGCTTCTTGTGTGCTTGGAGCCATTTGTGCTCGCACACGGTGTATTGGCAAGTTCCTTGCATTGACACGTGCGACATACGCGCACATTTTTAGCGCCGCTGTCGGGGAATGCCATACACTAAGCTTGAATGGCACTCTGTGCTTCTTTTGTGGTGCAATTTAAATTGTAGGAAAGATAAGGAAGGAGAGTGTGTGTGTTGAGAAGAAGGATTTTGTGTTATATTGTGTATTTTTTTTGTTAATGGAGTTTTCAAAGGTACTGTGTTTATTCTCTGTGTATTAAGGTTGTTAGTTTTCTTTCTTAATGGAGTTTTCAAAGGTACTGTGTTTATTCTCTGTGTATTAAGGTTGTTAGTTTTCTGTGTAATGTAATGTACAGTAAGTAGGAAGTAGATTTGTGAGAGCTAATAGAGTGTGTTAGTGTGTAACAGTAGGTGTATTAGTTAGAAGTAGGTAGATAGAGTGTGTGTGTGCTCTCGCGCAGGCCGCGATGACCTTATCCTTTATTTAAAAAAAATAAAAAAATAAAATTTTTAATAATTTTTTTTGATTTTTTGATTTTTGTTTTAAGGTAGGACCGAGATCGGGAATATCTCCCAGACCCAAGCCCAAGCTCACGCTCAGGCTTAGGCCTCAGTCGCCTTTGAAAATTACGAATTTTAGCTTCACACGTAGCTAAAAGTTGACTTTTTTGAGGACCAACGGAGCTTCAGGTGACCGAACGTTGTGTTGTAAAGCATGTTAAGTATGGAGCCTGATTTACCCTTGTAATTTTCTGTGGTAAAAGCGCACATTTGTAAGGCCCCCATTATGAGGAGAAGCCATCGTGTGTGAAGCAAAATCACTCACCGGAAACCAAAATTTTCACGGACAAGAATCAGGGGCAACTTTAAAGGCCTCGGGGACGGCCGGAATATTATGGCCGGACGGCGTCCGGAAAGTGGTCGGAAAACAACCGGTCGGTTGGCCAGTGGCCGGTAGTCAATGGCCGGTGGCCGGTGGCCGGTGGCGGAATTCAAAAGCGGACTTGTCTTCTCAAGGGCGGCCACACATGGGCGGATTGGAGGGTCCGATTTGGACTTATTCGCACAAGGGCGGCTACACATGGCTGTCTCTCATAAGAGAGGGCAGCCCTTTTGGCCTATAAAAGGAGGCCATTTCTACACACATTTCATAGTGTGAAGTTGATGCAACAAGGTGAGTGTGAGGTGGTGAGAGTGAAGCAAGGCGGGAGCTCCATTAAGGGTATAATCCCTTTGTAAACTACTTCTTGTTTTGAAGTACTAAAGCCATTGAGTGGCTGCTTTCTCGTGGACGTAGCCCACATTGGGTGAACCACGTATATCGTGTGTACTCTCTCTCTCTCTCTACTCTATAATCTCGTGTATATAAATCTGTCTCTCTCCATTAAGTAATCTACTCAATTATCTATTTAGCTACGTCTTATTTCCTAACAACTGGTATCAGAGCAAGGTTTGCTCGTAGCTAAATTATCTCAAGGAAAGGATTCCTTGAATTGAGTGGGAGTTATGGCGGAGGAAGGGAAGCTCAAGATTGAGAAGTTCAACGGCAAAAACTACCAACATTGGAAGATGCAGATTGAAGACTATCTCTACCAGAAGGACCTATATTTGCCACTAGACGGTCTTGCGAAGAAGCCCGCAACAATGACAGATGAAGCATGGGTTGTCCTTGATCGAAAGGCACTGGGAACAATCCGGTTAAGCTTGGCGTCAACGGTGGCCTTCAATGTTTCGGAGATGAAGACCACGGAGGACTTGATGAAGTCACTTGACGACTTCTACGAGAAACCATCGGCATCCAATAAGGTATTTCTTATGAAGCGCTTGTTCAATCTAAAGATGGCAGAGAATGGTTCAGTTGCAGAACACCTAAATGACTTTAACACAAACATAAGTCAACTTCGATCAGTGAAAATCAATTTCGATGACAAAGTGCGAGCTCTCCTTATACTATCATCTTTACCGGATAGTTGGGATAGCCTTGTGATGGCTGTAAGTAATTCTATCTCTGGCACAAATACTCTTAAGTTTGATGATGTTGTGGGTGTTCTCCTAAGCAAGGAAATGCGAAGGAGAAGCACAGGAGAATCATCAACTGCTGCACTATCAGTGGAAACAAGAGGAAGGTTTAAGGAGAGGTTCAAAAACCAAAAGGGTCGTGATCGCTCAAGGCGGAGCAAGTCACGCACAAAGTCAGTTCTTGAATGTTGGAACTACGGGAAGAAGGGCCACGTCAAGAAGGATTGCTGGTCCAAGAAGAAGAAGGAGACAGAGTCTCAAGACAACAAGCCAACATCGGAGGCCAATGTGGCAGGTAAAGTAGCGCAAGATGCTCTAATTCTCTCATTAGACAATGTGTCTAATTCCTGGATAGTAGATTCCGGGGCTTCATTCCATGCGACACCACACAAGCAACATTTCCAAGACTACACCAACGGTAATTTTGGGTATGTATACTTGGGAGATGATGAAGCTTGTGAGATTGTCGACAAAGGTACAGTTTCTGTCAAAACTGCTAACGGAAATGAATGGAAGCTTAAAGATGTTAGGCATGTTCCTTCTCTTCGCAAAAATTTGATCTCTACAGGACAATTGGACGATGAAGGTCACAACATTGCATTCGGAAACAAACGGTGGAAGATCTCAAAGGGATCTTTGGTGGTTGCCAAGGGTGAAAAAGTCGGTACACTTTACTTGTGTACTGTTAGCACGCAACCTTCAGCTTGTGCAGCAACTACAGAAGTTGACAGTGCGGTGAGGCACTGGTGAGGCACTACCGACTTGGGCATATGAGTGCCAAAGGAATGAAAATCCTTCAAACAAAGAAGCTTCTACCAGGTTTGAAAGAAGTGGACTTAGAGTTCTGTGAAGATTTTGTTTATGGTAAACAAAAGAGGGTAAAATTTCAAAAATCAGGAAATGAAAGAAAATAAAAAACTTGAGTTGGTTCATTCTGATGTTTGGGGTCCTGCAAGTACACCATCACTTGGTGGCTCATTGTACTATGTAACATTCATAAACGATGCGACTAGAAAAAAATGGGTTTATGTCATGAAGAATAAATCCGATATATTTTCCATATTTCAAAGGTGGAAAGCCTTTGGAGAATGAAACAGGTACCAAGGTTAAATGCCTCAGATCCGACAATGGAGGCGAATATTGCAGCCAAGCTTTTGAAAGCTTTTGTGCTAGCAATGGCATTCGGAGGCAAAGGACAACCCCAAGGACACCTCAACAAAATGGGATTTCGGAAAGGATGAACAGGACAATCATGGAACGAGCACGAAGCATGTCGCTACATGCAGGCCTACTGCTTGAGCTTTGGGCGGAAGCTGTAAGTACGTCTGTGTACTTAATCAATCGGTCACCCTCAACGGCATTGGATGGGGGAGTTCCAGAAGAGGCATGGACAGGAAAACTGGTGAATTATGCATTTCTCAAAGTGTTTGGGTGTGAGGCTTTCATGCACATAGATAGAAGCCTAAGATCAAAGTTAGATGCAAAGTCCAAAAAGTGTTTCTTCATTGGCTATGGAGAAGGAGACTTTGGGTATCGCCTATGGAATCTTGAAGATGGTAAAATCTTAAGGAGTAGGGATGTAATTTTTAACGAACAAAATATGTACAAAGATTACTTGGAAAGAAAACAAAAAAAAGAAACAGGTGATGAGTACATGGAGCTTGAGGATGGTGAAGACTCAAGGACTGCAAACGGTGACAATGTGCAACAACGTCAACCAAATGAGGAGCCTCAACCTATTCCCCGAAGATCTACAAGAGCAAGTAGACCTCCAGAAAGGTTTGTTCCTTCCTTCAACCATCTCTTGATCTCAGATTCTGGAGAGCCGGAATCATATGAAGAAGCTATGCAACATGAATCCAAAGAAGAATGGACGAAGAGCATGCAAGTGGAGATGGACTCACTACATTGCAACCAAACATGGGTGTTGGTTGAGTTGCCTAAAGGTAAGCGGGCACTTCAAAACAAATGGGTGTACAAGCTAAAGGAAGAAGAAGGTGGGAAGAAAAGGTACAAGTCTAGGCTTGTGGTAAAAGGTTTTTCTCAAAAGAAAGGTATTGACTTCAATGAAATATTTTCTCTTGTTGTAAAAATGAACTCAATTAGGCTTGTCTTAAGCCTTGTGGCTGCTCATGATCTAAATCTCGAGCAAATGGATGTAAATACGGCATTCCCTCACGGTGACTTAGAGGAGGAAATCTACATGCTTCAACCAAAGGGGTATGAAGTAAAAGGTAAGGAGAAAATGGTTTGCAGATTAAAGAAGAGCTTGTATGGTTTAAATCAAGCATCAAGACAATTGCACTTGAAGTTTGATCGATGGATGTTGGATCATGGATTCACAAGATGCAACTCGGATCACTGCGTCTACACGGAGAATTTGGGAGATGGGAAATTCATCATCCTAATGTTGTATGTTGATGACATGTTGATTGCAAGTGCTAACATGCAGGACATCAAAGACCTAAAAGAGGAGCTGTCCAAATCTTTTTCAATGAAAGATTTAGGTGCTGCAAAGAGGATACTTAGTATGAAAATATCAAGGGACAGGACGAAGAAGACAATAAAGCTATCTCAAGAAGATTACATCAAGAAGGTACTAGAAAGGTTTGCAATGCAAAATGCAAAACCAGTTTCTACACCTTTGGCTGGTCATTTTAAACTAACGAAGGATATGTGTCCAAAGACACAAGAGGAGATAGCCTATATGTCTAAAGCTCCATATGCTGTAGCGGTAGGTTCTCTAATGTATGCTATGGTCTGGACAAGGCCAGACATTGCACATGCAGTGGGAGTTGTGAGTAGGTTCATGGACAACCCAGGTAAAGAGCATTGGCAAGCTGTGAAGTGGATACTTAGGTATCTAAAAGGGACAACAACAAATGCTTTGTATTTTGGAGGAACTGATATTTTAATAGAACGGTATGCTGATGCAGATATGGCAGGTGACAAAGATACTCGAAGGAGCACTACTGGCTATGTGTTCACGGTTGGAGGCACAACAGTAAGCTGGGCTTCAAAGCTGCACAAAGTGGTTTCACTTCTACCACGGAAGCAGAGTATGTAGCAATGACGGAGGCAAGCAAAGAAATTATGTGGCTTCACAAATTCTTAGAAGAGCTTGGATTCAAACAAGACAATTGTGTCTTGTACAGTGATAGCCAAAGCGCTATCCATCTTGCGAAGAACTCAGCCTTTGATTGAAGGACAAAGCACATTGAGGTGAGATATCACTTCATACGCACTCTTTTGGAAGAGGGACAGCTAAGGCTAGGCAAGGTGCATACAAGTGAAAATCCTGCAGACATGTTTACAAAGGTGGTCAACAAGGAGAAGTTGAGCTTTTGCTCATCTTCAATCGGCATTAAAGGATAAGAAGCTAGGATGGAAAGCAGTCACAGGTTTGGTTTGGAGATCAGTCTCCAAGTGGGAGATTGTTAAGTATGGAGCCTTATTTACCCTTGTAATTTTCTATGGTAAAAGCGCACATTTGTAAGGCCCCCATTATGAGGAGAAGCCATCGTGCGTGAAGGAAAATCACTTATCGGAAACCAAAATTGTCACGGACAAGAATCAGGGGCAACTTTAAAGGCCTCGGGGGCGGAGGCCCCCGAGACTTTTTTTTCGCCGAAATATTCTTTTTTGCCGGAATATTATGACCGGCTGGCGGCCGAAAAGTGGTTGGAAAACAACCGGTTGGTTGGCCGGTGGCCGGTAGTCAATGGCCGATGGCCGGTGGTCGGAAGTCAATGGCCAGTGGCCGGTGGTCGGAAGTCAATGGCAGGTGGCCGGTGGCCGAATTCAAAAGCGGACTTGTCTTCTCAAGGGCGGCCACACATGGGCGGATTGGAGGGTCCGATTTGGACTTATTCGCACAAGGGCGGCTACACATGGCTGTCTCTCATAATAGAGGGCAGCCCTTTTGGCCTATAAAAGGAGGCCATTTCTACACACATTTCATAGTGTGAAGTTGATGCAACAAGGTGAGTGTGAGGTGGTGAGAGTGAAGCAAGGCGGGAGCTCCATTAAGGGTATAATCCCTTTGTAAACTACTTCTTGTTTTGAAGTACTAAAGCCATTGAGTGGCTGCTTTCCTGTGGACGTAGCTCACATTGGGTGAACCACGTATATCGTGTGTACTCTCTCTCTCTCTCTACTCTATAATCTCGTGTATATAAATCTGTCTCTCTCCATTAAGTAATCTACTCAATTATCTATTTAGCTACGTCTTATTTCCTAACAAAGCACACCGCGACCCTCTGAGTGATATGCTTGTTTTGAGCTATCACACACTTTAATATATAAAAAAATCAAACATTAAAAAACATTACGAAAACATTAAAAACGTAAAAAACACGAGTAAAACGGACGCTTAAAAAAGTAAGCGGTTAACCTTCGAGGTTATTCGTCGACGCTTGTAGGGTGTCAAAGGCACATGCATCTGCACTCTGGTCGTGTGCTAGAGATGGAGCAACTAGAGAGAATTTTGACTTACGCGAGTTCTCAATATCCACCTACTTTAGGTTCCGGGCCCTCGGCGGAGACCCAAGGTAGTACAAACCAAGACCCGAACATAGGGGCTAGTGACTCTTCCTCTGACTACGACGTCATGGAGGGTTTCCCAATGCCTAATCCTGATAGCTCATTCCAAGAGATGCATGCCATGGGCCCGCGGTCCGGGCCAAGCATGCTTAGCCGCCTGAAGGAAACCTTTAGTAGAGCCACTCGCTCCGAACATGGAGCTAATGATGTAAATGAGGGGTGTGGAGAAGTAAATTCTCCATTTGTGACCAATGTAGACCCTATACCGTTAGAGAATGTGCATGTGAATACTTCATTCACTGCACCTCCTGACTCTTCAGAGTTATTTCCCTCCGAGGTCATATTACCCGATGGTAGAATCCTTGCTGAAGTCAAGAGGTTGAGCGATATATCATTGCGGCTAGGGAAAAGGAAGTCAAGAGCTTACGCAAGGCGGAGCAAAGAAGAGAGTTAAAAGCAAAAGCCCCTATGTCAATATCCTTGCTAAGAGAGCGATCGAGTGCCCCTGACTTAGCAACCACTAAGGGCCAATCCCTAGAAAGCAAAATTGTATCTAGCTCAAAGGACACCCCTATCACCTGAATCCTAGATGGAGTGTTCCTAAATGAGAACTGGGAGTACGAACTACAAACAAAAACTCTGACCGACCTATACACAGGTCACACCTATCACGTGGGTTTGTTAGATGTCCTACAATCTACAATGGGTGCTACTAGTGTGGAGGATCAACAACAAAGATTTTGTGAGGTCATCCATAGGGTCATTGAGTTAGAGAGACAGAACAAGGGGATCAACATGCCTTCATTGGGTCTCATGAGATTCTTGGATACAGGAAAGGCTAAACAACTGACCTTATCGCAAATGGAGACTCCCTCGGTAAGTCCGATGGATCCTCTACGTTGTTTTGCCAGGGGTCTCAGTGCAATCTGAGCCCACAAGTGATAGCTTTACCTTTCCAAGTCTAGCTCGTCTTGATGACACCACGGCTACCATGCCTACCCCAATGATGGGCATGCCAAGAAACATGCCATGGACCTCATTTGTTAGTAAAGCACCGATACATAGTAGCTCAATGCCTGCAACAGTACCTACAAGTGTGTACCAATCGTATACACCCATGGGTCCTCGTACTCATGTAGTCTCTACTCCTCCCATTGTTTCAACAACCTATGATCCACAACCACAATACCTAAGTTCTTATTTCCATGGGACTATACCGGCTAGCATTAGCATGTTACATCCGACGTCTGCTATGCCTAGGGCTACACATATGAACTTTAGACCACCACATGGTACAACATCGTACCCAACGTGGAACCCAAGGGCTTCCTATGGGCCAAGCCCGACGCCAATACCTACTCCACATGTAGTCTATGGAGCACCTCCACCCACGGTGCCTGCTCACTTAGGTGAGTTGGCAACATTTGTTGAAGCTATCGGTTGATCTATTGCTGAGAATATGCGTAACACGCCTGATAGAGAGCCTAGAAGTAAGGCAGTACAAATAGCCAAGCTCACATAAAAATTTAGTGGAGACGGGGATGTGAGAAATCATATCGAAGTGTTTGAACAAATATGCGATTCTCTAGGAGAACACAATGACCTACATAAGACCAATGCTTTAAGCCTAACCTTAAGTGGAAAGGCTGGGGATTGGTATAGAACCCTAAGGGTGGAAGAAAAAATGATTTACCCAACTCTTAGGAGACTGTTCTTGAAAGAATACATAAGAAAGGGAGTGCTTTGGGGTGTAGCCTCTCAGCTTCAGAAAGACCAACGAGAGGAAGGAGAGTCGGTGAGAAACTTTATTAGTCGCTTGAAGCATTTGAATTCTCGTTGTAATCCAAATGAGCGCTTCAATAATAACCAATTGCTTGATAGATTCATTAGGGGATTACGACATGAGGATATCTACAATGGCTTAGTCATTAGAGGTATCACCACTTGGGAAGCAGTCACCACCAATGCGATCCAATTGGAGGATAATTAAATGATTCAAGGAGAAAGAGTGTCTGTTGAGTTTAAATCTATTAGCTCACAAGCATCGAGGCATCAGCCAATGACCCTAAAGCCTATTGCTAAGGAGCCAAAGATATCTGAGATGACTTTAGCAGATCTCACCAAGGCTATTCAAGAGAGTCTTAGAGACAATTGTGCTCTGTAGAACAATCATATGTATCCAAGAAGGGAGCAACAATGGTGCTTAGTATGCTATGGACCGCATAGTACCAGTGAATGCCCTACTTTTAGAGTAAAATTCAATGGGAATTGCAATGCATGTGGAAGGTATGGTCTTCAAGCTAAGGATTGCATAGTATTTAAGCGCGCAATGGCCAATAGACCAACCTCAGCATGGATAGACACACCTCGAGTGCTTGCCTTGATGTCGGCCCCACCTCTTGAACAAACAACACAACACATGGTCCCTAGGGCCCAAAATCTTGTTCAAACAACACCTTTACCACCTCCAGTGCTAGGACCGCAACCACCACATCCGAGAATCACTTCTGTGAATCAAGTGGGTTGTGAGCCATCTATTGCTTGTTTGGAAGGCTGTGAGGAAGATATAGATCCTAATATTGTCTATGGGCTGGATGTGCTTGAAGAAAGTCCACAATACTACATGGAGGACTATTGGGGACAAGTCAAACCTGTCTATCAAGTAGCTGCGCTTGCGGCAAGAGGCCAAAATATCAATTACACTGCTAAGAGACCACCTCTTCAATGCTATGACTGTGGAGGTCCACATCGTGTAGCCGAGTGTCCTATTAGGCTACAAAAAAATGCCACACTAATACAAACCAATCAAGCAAGCAAGTCTACAATGCCGATACTCATGTGTAATCGATGTGGCATAGATCATTTGATTGCCCAATGTCCAAATAATCCAAATGCACTGAAGATCACACCATTAAACTTGATTGAAGTTACCAAGGAGCCATCACAAGTACACTTGTGGTACCAATAAACGTACTCACACGATCGATGCTCCAAAAACAAAATTATATTCTTGAGGAAGGAGACATGGCATCAATTGCCCAATCTCAGAAAAAGAAGAAAACATGAAGAAAGAGATCGCAAAAAGCAGCAAAGTCAGACCCCAGTTCAAAGACCAACATAGGGACTGGTGACAATCCCGTATATATGAACGACGCTGAAGAGGATTCTGATTCAGGTGAAACCATGGAGACCAAAACCACCACTAAGATAGAAACCAAGAAGGAAGATCTTCATGAGCCACAATGGCCAGGATCCAAGAAGAAGATAGGAACTTATCCAAACCCTACAGAGGAGATCGAGCAAGTCAAGCAATTAAGGAGTTTGGTAGAAGATACCCAAAGGGATCTAGAACCAGCACCTAGGAAGATCCAGATTATAGACACCGTGTTCCCTACGCAACAACAACCTCACCAAGACCATAGACCCTTAGCCATACCTAGTGTCATCCAAGAAGAAAGTGACTTAAAGTCATGGGAAAGTGGGCGTACTCACTTCTTGATGGAAAGAATGTTTACAGAGGGACTACTTGATCCTATCGAAGAAATGGAGATCCCATCTTCCCCACGTGAAGGGACTCAAGGCCAAAAGGTGCCGTTAAACATTGCCAAATTGATGGATTTCATGTCTTCAGAAGTTAGAACCACCATCATGTCTAAACTATATAAAGATCCTGAGCTAGTCTAAGCTCTTCGAGCCTTCCTCAATGGAGAACTAATGTTTGGGCTACCACAATTTGCACAGATGGATGGAGCTGGGGAGATGCCAACAGAGGAGGAACACTTAGATCCACAACCCAACCTAGATGAGAACCTTGTTATAGAAATACCTGTTAACAAGTTGGGACAATACTTTGAGGGTGATGAATCCAATGCGACCATATCAATCACTACTAAGGGATTAACTGTGAAAGGAATCCTTGATGGTGGCGCTGGGGTTAGCATTGTGACTAAAAATTGCTAGGAAGCTATGGGAAGACCTCACCTTACGACCACAACCATAGTAGTGAAGATGCCCAATGGGTCTATTGTTAAACCTATTGGGATGCTAGAAGATCTCAAGATCAAGGTCTTTGGACATAAAATAAGGATTGCCTTCATTGTTATGGATTTCTCCGAGCACACTATGGCATCGGAGATGATCTTAGGACGTCCTTTCATGAGGGAAGCAAAAATGGTGCATGAATGGTCTAAGAACCATGTCTACCTGCAGTTCCAAGATTCTGTTATTTGAGTAGTCGAGCATATCCTCTAGGAAACAGGTTTATAATTGATCATAGAACTGACACCACAGTTCACTTGGCCCCATTGCAGTATTGTTACACGTGTAAAGCGGACAGTGATGTTGGGGAAGATTCTCCTTATATGGATGTACTACCTGGGACGATTGAGTTGGACAATGTGGATTGGGTCCACCTTGCAGCCACCATAGACACTTGGGGAAATAGGGGGACAACCTGGGTAACACCTGAGGGGGATGAAATGCCCGTACCCTTAAATATGCTACAAGCAATGCATATAGCTTCTCACAAGACTCATCCTAATATAATGAAGAAAACATACAAATGGGTCCCTAAATATTCTTTAGCCACCATAGCTAGCGCTAAAAAATAGAAACCTTGTAAGAAACGTACCACTCGCTCCAAAAAAAGTAAGAAAATGTTGCGATGGATTCCTAAACAACTATTGGAAGCCCAAGGCTACTATGAAGGAAATGATCAAATCTGGGTGCCAAAACGTCTTACCTGTCACCTGACCCATGTAAGCCCAATCCTGTAGCTCCAAAACGAATTGACGATCGCGGAAAGAAAAAAATCACAGAATGCTACACACCCGCTCCAGAGCTAGTTTGGGTACCAAAGAAAGAATGATTTGTTCCACCTAGCTCAGGAAGGGGGGAGTCCCATGAAGCTTCTAGCTCCTCATGTAATGCATCCATAGAGGTAAAAGCTTCTCCACAGCCTCCACCTACAATTAGTGGACCTCCATGAAGCTACAAAGCAATCCACACCTCCCACTGTTCAAGAATCACATGATGAACCACTTCAAGTTCAATCTTGGGAGAGTACCTTACCACCCTTGCAACTCGACGAGGCACCTAAGGTAATAGAAAACTACTGGAAAAAATCCTCACCTATTACCAACTGGAACAATTGGTTTCAAAGGGTGACAAGCTCATTTCAAACGGTATGATCTACCCAAGGAAGGGGGGGATGTTTGCTGACAGTCATCATTCACTTACTCCCCTCTCAACCTTCCTCCCTCACCTCTCAATCTCCCAATCTTAGGGAATGTATATATAAAGACTTATACTCACAAAAAACAAAAATAATAAAGAGCAAGAGCAATTAGCAAACAAGTATGCACAATAAAAGTCAAAACATTGACTCAGACCTACACATTCGCATTCGGTACACTCAAACAGAAACCTATGCCATAAAACACCTTTGATCCTCATCACTCGAGTGATGGAGGGTAGGTAGAATTAGTACGATAGGAGTGTTTCTGTTTTAGAGTTGAGTGATTAGCAAAGTTCCTTTTTTCCACGCATGTGCCTCCTAGAGGTATTCTTTGTGTTTCCTCGTGTGTACAGGAACATGTTGCTGTGGTTAGAATTTGGACCTTCATAAAACTTTCTCTCATCCACTTTTTAAATCAAGCGCGATCATCAACACAAACATGTGTTTCTTCTCCATTAGCATTGCCCCTTATATTTTTTGCATCTGTGTTTTTTTGCTTTGATTGTGATTGGTAGCATAATATTTAGTGCCTTTGTTTAGCACCAAACATTAAATTCAATGTAATTTTTTGTCATAATCACTTGTCTAGGCTTAAAAATCAAGCAGTTCGACTAAGCTAGTTTGACCAAGCTAGGCGTTAGAGATCTTCTCTTAATACCATGGGGAATGCCTTCCTAATAATCAATGGTTACTTAGGTTCTTAATCCGATTTAGGCAGCATTGTGTGAAATGTACTAGGGCTTTCTAGTGGGCTTGACCCTATTGACCTTTAGCTTAAGTATTATAAAGGGAGTTTACTAGTGTGATGAGCTTGGGGAGGTGTAACAGTGTTATATGACCCCCCAAAGTTACAAAATTAAAATGCTGAAAATGAACAAACAAAAAATCAAAGTGTCACAATGTAAAATCTTAAGCTGGAAAAGAAACCTCAGCTTGATTTGGTACTTCACTCACATGTATAGCCTATGGTACTAGAGCCCTAGAGGTTCCCAGTGTGGGCGCTTTTCCTTGAAAAGCAAAAAACCCAAGGCATACAAAATAAGCACACACATGAAAATTGAATCATTGTGAAAAGACTTTGGGGGGTCAAAGAAAAGGTAATCAGTCAGGCGATGATTTCATGAGAAATTCCTTTTATCGTAGCTTAACTACAAGATCTTCTAGGTATAGCCTCTAGTCAGCCCTCGAACATGAAATACTTGGCTCTCGCGATTAAATAGCTTAATTGACCAGAGAAAATTAAGAAGCTTACCCATGGTATTAATAGTCGATCTCTAGTGCCTTTCGATCGTTAAATTAGCGACCCCATACTTGTTTAATTCTTTACCTTTACAGATGTTTATGCATTTGATTATATTGCAATTTAATGTTTATTGCTGACAAATGGTTTAAAATTATGTTACCAATCACATTGTCTGCCTACAACTGCATATGATTTTTAATTCTATATGAGAATGCAATTACTGTGCCAATGTTGTTTGATTTTGCAGTGAGGCTAAGGACATTCATCTCAGATGCTCTTCCACCTCGACGAACGAGCTTCAACTTAATAGCTTCAACTTAATAGCTTCCGGGGATGGAATCTACATTAGGAAGGGGGGCATGTTAACCCTCACGCACATTCCTATCACCTACAACGGACGTCGTATTATTTATTTGGTAGAGTCAGGTACCGGGCTTGTCGGTCCAATAGGAAAAGGGTAAGAGTGATCGCCGATGAGAGGCGTACTCTAAAACTGGAACGTATAACATTTGGGTGAGATTGGCTAAGTGTGGGTGCCCAAGTGTGAATGGGGCGAGCTCATATAAAAGTCAACTAAACCTAAAATTCACTCAATCTCTCATTTGTGCAATTGAAGAGTGCTCTTGCTCCATCTTCATCTTCTTCTTCTTATCTCCTTGTGTATGTGTGTATGCGTGAGAGAGAGAGAGAGAGAGAGAGAGAGAGAGAGAGAGAGAGAGAGAGAGAGAGAGAGAGAGAGAGAGAGAGAGAGAGAGAGAGAGTGCGATCGAGCATTGTGATGGCGGCACGGAGGCGGTGAAGCGGTTGAGCGCGGCGTAGCGGCGTCTCCTTCTTCTTCGCGGCGAGGAATCCTCCACGACAGGAAGCGTAGAGCGGTGAGTGACACACCAACGCCATCTTTGAGCTTACTAGTTTAGGCTTGTTGTGTGCTTGGAGCCATTTGTGGCTCGCACACGGTGTATCGGCAAGTTCCTTGCATTGACACGTGCGACATACGCGCACACCTTGAGTACTTTATTAATATTTTCCATGCTAATAAGTACCCCAATAATGTGCGTATCCCAAAGGCACTTTTTTCCCACTGGGTTTTTTCCCTTTGGTCATCCAGGTATTAGACCCTAATTTAGAACCTCATCATTCTACTTCTCTTGTATATACTTTTCATTAAAAAATAGCAGCCTCATCATTATGCTATTACAACGGAGAAATACAACATCATCTCTCACATCAGACTATTCAAACCAATGAAAATGCTGCAGCAAATTGAACCTCATCAACAAATTCAATGACAAATGAAGACAATCAGCCCATCAACAACCAATCAAAAACCTTCCACAGCCTCCACGGACACTTCTCAATAGTTCCCGAGGACGGGCACTAAAATTGGAAGGGGGGAATGTTAACTGAGTCAGAGTCAGTTTAACAGAAGTTGCTAACGATCGAAGACGTACGAATGCACATTGAAGATAAAAGGGAAGAAGCAGTAAAGATTGGAGTTACACATTTTTCACATTTTCCTAAAATGGTCATGTATTGTAAATTCCCGATTTATTTCAAGCCATTGTAATATTGTTAATGTGTTACGAGCCCAATAAGAGTTCCAAGATGTAAAGCATAGGATAATTAGTGTACCTAGGTTGCAGATACAATAAGTGTGGAGCCTTAAAGGTCTTGGGTGCCGAACATTACACATTTTAGACCTTGGCTAAGGTATAAAATCCAACTTTGTAAAGTTTATTATTAAGTTTTGGATAATAGAAACATAGCGTGAACTAACGACGCTCACTCTTTCCTTCTCATGCTTCCTACTTCCTCCCCGGTTGTCACATTGCAGTCACGTTTGTTGCATCGCAACCATCGCAGGTAAGAGCTGTATGCATTGACATAAGCATTTCATGGTAATCCGTAGCTTTTGGCGTCGCCAACCCGTGGCCTAATTTCATCATAAGTAGGAATTTAAGCTTCAAAATCATAAACTAAGCATAGGCGGGTATTGGGACATCATTGCTAAGCATTTAGATGCATTCTGGGTCGAAAGCGACTAGGTCAAAAATCCACTGCTGTTGGTAATTGCGATTTTTGCACTTGACCTAAAGTGAGATTTGAGACCGTAAGCATGTGTGCTTAGGTCTTATAAACATATCCTACAAGTTTCATAACATTTGTATATCGTTTGATGCTGTCACGGTTGTGATTTTTTTGTCGACGTGTGACTAGCTTTTGGTGATTTCAGTCATTTGAGTGTAGCTTGAGTTAGATGCAAGTTGCAACCTCTTGTAGCCTCTATGCACTAGTCGAGTCAGCTTCATCCCATGGATTGACAATTATATTCGTTGTTCTCGCTATGTCTGCAATAAGATAGGAGTGAGGTTAGAGACGCTGTCAGACATTTTTTGGGTGGAAATGAAGTTGCTAATCCATGCTAAAAAGCTTGCTCACTAGCCCCGAGTACATAGATGTACATAATGCTTTGAGTTTTTGGAGTGCTCTTGTAGAATTTATGTACAAAGGCTTGGTTTTGGTCAAGCTGTTGGTTGAGTTTTGGGTTGGTCGAGTTTTCAAAAAAATAGTTTTTAATGAGCATTCCTAGCTGTGCTTGATAGCTTGCAAATCGGACTCTGACATCATGAGTTACACGCACTCGAAGTGGATGGTTTTTCACTTAAACAGTGGCGGTGGATGCACGTGGGAAGACAAAAAGTGGGCCGACTTGATGGTTTTTTTTAGCAATAGTATGTTTAGAAATTTCTGGAGTTAGCCGGGGTAATAAGCTCCAAGCCATGCTTTACGGTGCTATATTTGGTGGTCAGGGTCACCCGCTACGCCTCCGAGAAAATGGCTCAGGTTGGAGGCAAAACAGAAATTTCAGGTTTGGACATCGGGAAGTTGGGGAGAGCATGCCAAGTGGCAATGAATAACCGCACATGGGGGGGGGGGGGGGGGGGGGGGTGGGGGGGGGGGGGGCGCAAATGAAAATTGGAGGGTATAAGGGGGGGAGTGGGTAAACCCCCTAAGGGTGTATCAAAGGAGTTAATATAGCTTCTTGGCCTTGCTTGAGAGGGCTCGCGGGCTTTTGGGAGAGGAGGGGGCACCCAATTTGTGTTCCCATTTCTTGGAAAGTCGCCCTGCCATGTTTTGGTCCCCGGACACTGTCCCCCCCACTTGCCTTGGTCAAAAAGTGGCCGACAGCCCATTTTTAACCTAAAAAAGGCTCAAAATGGACCAATAAAAAGGTGCCCAAACGGGGAAATCAAATTGGTTAAGAGGGAGAGAAAATCCCTTGGGATAAGAGCCAAAAAAATCCCCCTTTAATAGATGTATTTCTCTGCACACCTAGAGACACTTTCCAGAGACCTCCTTTTTGGAGCTTTTTCAAAACCCCCAAACTTCAAATGCTTGTAATTTGCTCATTCTTATCAGAATCAAGCATATGGATTCTCTACGGACATCTACACGAGCCAACCTATACACTCATGTTCTCTAATTATTCTAATTCCAAGTGTGGTTTTTGCTAGCGCTGTTCTTCTTCTCCAAGCTTTATAGGTGTTTAACACAGGTGAATTCGACGGTGCAGCTGTTGTTCTTTCCAACAGTGTGATCGGTGGAAGGCTATAGGGGCATTCGTTTTCATTGTCGTTTGCACTCCACATGATTTTAGTGCCCCCACGGAGGATAAATCCTCATGTGCTCCAATTTTTGCAAAATTTGTCCACTATGCAGGCAAAGAATGTAAAGGGGATGTGG
The DNA here is from genome assembly GCF_014529385.1 of Adiantum capillus-veneris. NCBI lineage: Eukaryota > Viridiplantae > Streptophyta > Polypodiopsida > Polypodiales > Pteridaceae > Adiantum > Adiantum capillus-veneris. Next base: position 134,313,571 of record NC_140958.1, read on the forward strand.
GTCCTTATGGACAACCGCCTATGTATGTGCTATTTGTGGACAGTATTTGAGGCGGTCGTTTAATTTGTATTGCAGACTTTGTTAGGGTCCTGAGGTTTTCTGAATTCAAGCACTGGGGGCCGGGTTACCCAGTGTGAGGTGGATTAGGTACTGGAGCGATCCATCGACATCCCTTGAGTCTTCGACGTCACATGTAAGTGTTTTTGTGGCAATCAAACATGGCAGACGAGTTCCCACAGTTCATGGATTGCCTAATGAAAATGCACAAACGTTTATTGAAAAGTTGGAAGTCAATTGCTTATTGTGAAATATACTAGACCGAGCTATATTGTTGCGGCTGCTGCAATATAGTTTACAGGATGAGGCAAAAGTTTGGTTACGCAATTTTGAGGAGTTGATGCAGGCACAAAACCCAAGGGTGGTTTTGGACTACAATCGTGTGAAGCAAGCTTTCCTGGCACAATACCGATCCATTGAAGCACCTGACAAAGTTTGGCATGAAAGGTTACCCGTTTATGGGATAAATGGGCTCAAGCTTTGGGAAATGAAATTCCGCCGGCCATGTTAAAGAAGAACCGTTTTGTAGCCAATCTCAAGGAAGGTCTGAAGTTCAAAATCGAGCTGAAAAGGCCCGTTACTTTTGAAGAGGCAATCGCGATTTCCAGGGAGAAAGAATGGAAGGCTCAATGACTCCATGAGTACGGCAAGGCGATTCCTGTGCAAGCTAATGGTGGCCAAGGTGAAGAAAATCAGGCAGAGACTGGAGTCCCACCCACTCAAAGGGCTGTAGACCCTGAGAAATTACAATGTAATATGCATGACATGATGAACATGATGCAGGAATTACGGCTCAATGTCCTTGGAGGTGGAGGTGGTCGTGGTCAGGGCCTGGTCGTGGTAGAGGAATGGCCCAGCCATATGAAGCTCAACCTAATGCTAATGCAGGTCGTGGACAGGTGGTTTTGAGCCACGAGGAAGGTTCATTCCAACTTGTTATAATTGTGGGGAACTTGGTCATATCAGCGCTCATTGTCCAGGACCAATAAGGATGGGAGGTGATATGTTTCCACTTCCTCAGCATATTCCTAACAGAGCTAATGATTATGCATTGGATATACGGGGAGATCAAGGTATTGGACAGGAAAATCAAGCCTCAACCTCTGGTGGTCATGTGGGTATTGTGCAGGTAGAAAAGAAATATGCAGATGTGTTGCTAGTAGGCAAAAGAGAGAGGGAAGGCTATGCAGCACCAGGGCCTAGTCAAAAGAAAGGGAAGGAGAAGGAGGGTGAAGATGCGAAATCCAAGAGAAAGATAAAGCCTCGTAGACGATTTGAAGTGGTAGATTTGCCTTTGGGAGAAGGCCAAACAACTTACAGTTTAAAGGAAGACTTGATTGGGAGGAAAGTAGATTGTACTTTTGGACAGTTGATGAATATGGTGCCCAAACTTAAAAGGCAGTGGAAGTCATCAGTGAATCCAGAAAAAGAGTCGAAGCATGGACTGTTATAGAATTGATATTTTATTATCTATTGCAACTGGCAGGTGGAAAAAGCATCAGTAGATAATGGATTATACAGAAGAATATTAGATTTTATGTATATTTGATTATTCAAGTGCTCTTTATGAGCTTTGGCCAATTATGTCCGGCCGGCCAGTTTGTACTCACTTTGACCATTCAAGAATCTATAAATTAAATACGTACAAGAGGGAAATGGTCACTCTTGCACGGGGGGGGATTGCACCCAGTGTCTGCGTTGCTCTTCTCATCTCTCCCCTCTTCTCTCTCGCCGTGCCGACATAGCACTTCGCTCTAGGAGGTTCGCCTGCACGTGCTCTCTCAATCTCTCTCGCTCTTTATCTCTTTCTCTTCGTGTATCTTGCGATTATGTGACCACATGGTTGTGCTAGGTATGCCGATTAGCCTGTTTTATGCTGTTTATTGTGTTATTTCGGGTATTTCACAGGGCAGCCACGCTCCCGTTTGTAGCAGTGGTATCAGAGCGAGGGACTACGCTCTTGGTTAGAATAAGAAATCAAGGATATACATGTTTTGCCTCTCGACAACGTAGATCCTTGCAAATTTTTGTACCAAAGATAAGTGTTATTGCATATTTCTATTTCATGATAATTACATTTGTATTACTCTTTTAAGATGAAGGAGATATTCTTGGTAATCCCTTTTGAATCGGGGATGATAGAAAACGACCATAGAAGGATAGGAAGATTAAAATATTGTATATCATTAAGAAAGCTTAAATACAGTTAACATAGCAATAATTCTTTTTTTTAATGATAGTGTTGGAGATTGTTAATAAAGTAGTGAAGTAGCATGCGATTAGAAAAACTACTTTGGATAGATAGATATATATATACACACATAGGAAAAAGATCAAGGTAAATTGCAACACTAAAAGAAGAAGAAGACACGCTCTTGCAATGAAAATAGATGAAGAATTTTTATAAATAAATAAATAAATAAAAAACCTGTTGATGGCATCCAATACATCGTTGCGGGTAGCCGTCGTCGTCGATTTCAACAGGGGCACCATTGAAACCACAATAGCTCTCTTGTAATAGCCACAGAGGATGAGGGTAGATGCTGCCAGTTTTGGCACTTGCGCAACGTGCAGTATCAACCACTTTTGGACAGCGCCACCCCCCACCCATGCAGTCTGCAAAGGCTCTGTTGCTAGCTCTCTCTCTCTCTCTCTCTCTCTCTCTCTCTCAACCGACACACTGCTAGTTGCAAGACATTATCTCACTGCAGCCATGCAACTCTGATTTTTTTTTAAGGCTGGTAAAACACATTGTGAATCTGTCTCTTTTTCGCTCTCTCCACCACCTCACGGAACTGCCACTCTCTCTCTCTCTCTCTCTCTCTCTCTCTCTCTCTCTCTCTCTCTCTCTCTCTCTCCCTCCCCCATGCACTCGAGCCGTCATCGGCTAGCTCCCATTGCGGCTTGACTCTCTCTTTCTCTCATAGTTGCCCCCCCCCCCCCCCCCACACACACACACTACCATGCGAGTTCTCGATATTTTTCTCTCTCCCTCTCGTCACTTAACAACTTCCAGTGATTGGCTACGCCCACCACCCAACTGCCATGCAGTACTCACCACCTTGCGGCTGGTGTCGCATGACCACTCACTGTCTCTTTTGCGAATGGCGGCCACATGCTCTCACAAATAAGAGCCACACACACACACACACACACACCAACTTAGTTGAACTCTCTCTCTCTCTCTCTCTCTCTTTCTCTCTCTCTAACACACACTTTCTCTCTTTAGCTGGCAGCCACACCAGCGGCTACACACACACACACTCAAGCTGGAGACTTTTGTTTTTTTAGGGTATAATTTTTCAAATAGACCGCTGTTTGTGAGAGCTTTTCCCATCTCAGAAAAGCAATGCCAATTTCACCTTCGATATCTGCTGCTTTCAGCGCTGCTTCATCTCCAGAAAAACTGATTGAAAACTCCTAAGGCCCTCTTACACAACATTATAGCCCCTCAAAATATTATAGAACTGCTTCAGCATTCTGACCTCCTTCTTGGAAAGCTTCAGTTGCTTGAATGTGCAAGGCTTGGATCATCTCGAGCGACTAGTCTTTCCTTCAACTTGACATACGTGACAAAATAAGGGAGTGCTTCTTCAACCTGTCGTCCAAGAGACATTTGAACTGCATCTAATCAAAACAGATTGGCTTGCAAACTTTAACGACGGGCAGTCTTCTCTAAGTGCTGTATAAATTAGTTCGAGGTGTTCTACTTGCTTCAAAGACTTCTGAAACTCGCCTTTATTGGATGCTGCTATTTCATACAGGCAACGGTATCCTGTAAACTTTGCGATTGTATCTTAATTTGATGCGTCTGAGTATTTCAAATCCTTTTTGTACATATAACAAAGGCTTTGCTGACTCCTTGCGCCACTCTGCTAGTGTGGCACATGTTTCACCTATTCTCTATTATTCTTCAAGAGTAGCAGATGAGCGAGCAAAGTCTCAAGTGTTTGCAAGGTTTTTGGGTCTGCATCCTTGTCAGAAGCTAGCTTTAGTTTATTTACTATATCCTTGAATGCTTGCAAAGCCTCTTCAGTTTTGGAACAAGCATCTTGAGCCTCACCAAAGGGTTTTCCCATTGGCTTTGGAGTGAGCTATTTCATGTGGACTTTTTGGATGTGAAGCAACCAAGGCATTTGGCTTGGATAGCACGTGTTTTTCTAGACCGTGGACGTAGAAGCATCGGTAACTGCTGGTGTGGGTACCAAGCTTGTATATGCTGTGAGTGCCGAGGTACCCCAACGAGGCTGCCATAATGGTCTGGAAATGTGTGGGCTTTGAAAAGGCACGATCGCCCATCCTGTAATCCTAGAAAACTACGAAGCTCTTCTTGTTCGTTCATGGTCTCCTTGCGCCTTACGCGCTTCTGAGCAGACTTGAAGAGCTATAACATCCGCAAACCACTAGTAGTTTTTTGCTCAATGAATTAAGGCAAACTATATGAATAGCGTGCTAAGATAGAATTGTTTTCAATACTCATGAAAAATTTAATTGCTTCTTGTCTGAGAAGCATAAACTATGATCAATATAAATTTCACAACTTTGTAGTGCGCATAAAGTTTGGATCCTACAACATTGTATAAGAGCAAGTTGTGAAGGAAGTATGCAAAAATTATTGACAAGAGCAGTATCAATTTTACAAAGTTTGCAAAATAAAAATAAAAATTGGACAATTTCAAAAAAATAAAAATAAAAATAAATCCTTTGTATATATACATTCTCTTAAAGCGGGTGTGATTAACTGTTGACCGTTGGGTCAACAACACAACATAACTCAAGTTTCGTACCAAAGTCTTATCTTTTGCAAGTTATGAAATGCTGCGGATTATGGCTATAAACATCATTTGTAATGAGTAGTTATTCTAGTTTCAGAAGCCGGGGTGCAATGGCACTTCAAGATTGTAAATACAAAGCCATTTGACCCTTTCAACCCCATATTTGGTTAAACCTAAGGTAGCCTTAGTATATAAGGTACCTAGGTCATTTTGTAAGGGGAGACTTTAATCATAATCAAAACTTTAGCGCTGCCGTCTACTGTGTGTGAGAGAGAAAGAGAGTGAGCGTGAGCTTTATCCTCTAGCTACGCCCGGTTTGCTCAACACATTGGAGATCCGACTGCACCATTGCTGTAGGCTCGAGGAGTGCTACACGACAACGCCAAGCATTCCATGTGAGACAAAGCGCACACGTCGACGCATCTACGAGCTATTTGTGGCCGTAAGTGTATCAAACGATGTCTGTTTTTTGCGTGCTAGTAGTCTATAGAATCGCGGTGACATAAGCTACGCATAGGTACTCATAAATTTCAGTTTCAGGCACTTTCAAAAATTTGCTCTGTCATCCTACGCGTTTTCCGCAGATGGGTTTAGAGTGAGGGTTTTGAGTGTAGAAGCATAGGGACAAGTGTATCCTAGTGAGGGGATGGTGTTCCTTAAGTTTCGTACGAATCTGGCATGATTAGGTGAGTTACCTTCCGTATGTGTGTATGTGGCTAGGTGGTGTAGTTGAGAGCAGTGAGGTTCTTGATTGTGGTTTAGTTGGCCTTCCAGAGTGTTGTATGTGTAGGATGGTCTCAGCCTGACAAGCTAAAGAGATTTCCTCCGTGTGCCTATCGTGTCATCTATGTCCTCGATTGACATTATGTTGATCTAGGTAGTGTTTGCATGCACTTCATGGGTGTGTGAGTCGCTCCCGCACCTTAAGGAGAGTCTGTGGTTCAAATTTGGGGCAATTCTGAGCAGTTAGACATCCTACGCGTAGGATGTCTAAGGCATGATTTAGAGGCCAAATTCAAACTGTGGACATAGTAGGGTGTTGTATAGCCTTAGGCAAGCCTCCTAGTCAATTTTGGTCCAATTTGGAGTTGATTTGATTAGTGAATTCATCAAAACGGACATCAGGATTTTGGAACAGATTCTTGATCATTTGACCAACCTATAGGTGTCAGAATCAAAAAGTAAAAATAGATGTGAGTTTAGCAAATCAAGGGGAAGCTACAGTGCAAGTTTGAGCTGAAATAGAGCAAAAAGACATCCTACGCGTAGGATGTCTCCTGGGTCATAAAGTGACCAAAATTCTACTATAGCCATATAGGGAGGTTCTAAATGTCTCAAGGATTCCAGAACTTTTTTTCAAAAGTGAATTTGGACCTTGTTTGGCCTATTTACCAAGCAAAGACAAGAATTGTCAGACATCTACTCTTGGAGTGCACTAGAAGCTCTTGCAGTCTAAATCTTGACCTATTGGCATCCAAATTCAATTTTGAGTATACCATTGGGTTGTTGAGCACTAGGAGAATCTTGGGATCAAGTTTGGACAAAATATGAGCAGTTAGACATCCTACGCGTAGGATGTCTCCAGCTTGATTTAGAACTCCAAACCAACCTATGAGCACACCATTGTGATCAGCACATCAAGGAGAAGCTGGGGTAAAAATTTCAAGTCATTCTGAGCAAAAAGACATCCTATGCGTAGGATGTCTCAAGGCCATTTTTAGGTCCAAATAAAATTCTGAGCAAACCATTGTGTTGCTGGACTCAAGGGGAGTCTCTGGACCAAACTTTATTAAATTCTGAGCATATAGACATCCTACGCGTAGGATGTCTCTAGGCCAGTGTTAGGGTCCAACTGTACTTTTGACCATACAAGAGTGTCCACAGTGTCACAGAGATCCCAAATCTTCTTTTAAAATTGAATTTGGACTCATTTTGACCAATCTAAACTGCATTTCACTATTTTGGCCATAACTTTCACAAACGGTATCGGATCGGAAAAGTTTTTATATCAAAACGTAGCCTGAGAGCAGCTCTACAGATCTTAGGGCAAAAATTTGAAAATAAACGTCATTTGAGGCCTCAAAATACATCCGCAAGTTAGGGGTGCCTAAAAGCGACAATTTGCGAGAATTGTGACGAAACAGTTGCGGTTTTGGACATAGTTTCGACTTTTCCCTAACCAAAGCACTTGAACACAGTGGACTAAGTCTACTTGAACCAAGCAAAAGCTCTTAAGCCAAGAAATCATGTCTACCGTCGATTCAAACGCAGCTTACACAAGCTTGGAGATCTCGACGATAGAGGAATATCCTCCCACAATGGATCTTCCAAACTTGCAATTGATAAAGATCCATCTTGCTGAGAGAGTTCAGATGATTGGTCATGAGAGTGAAGGACTATATAGATACATTGACGACAATGAGATCAATTTTTATAGGTGCTCAGATCCATACCTAGAAGAGATAACGGATTACAAGCTCTTATATGTCTACACATACAGAGTCGACTGTCAATGGAGATCTATAGTTGTCGACAAGTATGGACGAGAATACAGAGTTGTAGAAAGCACAAATCCACAGACTGTACTAGAAAGAGGTAGATATTTGGTCAATGAAGGACCACAAATGCCTCCACCAAACACGAGAATTCCTATAGGAATTCCAAAAAGAGAGCCACCAGGATTCCCTTCAAGAGCGATAACGAGAGAAGAATTGGGAGAGTCTCTGGTTAGACTTGTAGACAATCAACGAGTTAGACCATCCCAAGTCCAGAAATGGGTAAACATAAAATACTCCGGAGATAAAGATCCGAGAGATCACGTAACTGCTTTTAGAAGAGTGATTAGAGCAGAGGAAGTTTCAGATTTTGCGACACAGTTTGTGGGATTTGGATTGACTCTAGAAGATGATGCAGCTACATGGTTCGACTCGGTGGAAAAATGGGATTTTGAGACCCTAGATGAGCTGTTTGAGGAGTGTATTGAAGGATTCTCGCCAAAAGGCATTGCGCACAACACGGTCTCGCAAATCCATAGATTCAAACAGAAAGAGAATGAATCAGTATGCAAAGCATCATTACGGCTCAAGAGATATGTTAAGCTCTATCCGAGAGCGGAATTACCTACGCAAGCACGACTGATGTTGATCTTTATCCAAGGAATGAGACATGCGGGCTTTAGAAGGATCTGCATATGATAAGGAGGATGACGCTAAACGAGTTGATCAAAGAAGCTCTTTATCAAGTGGATAACTGTGAGGCATACAAAGAAAAGGACTTAAAGAGTCAAGGAGATGATACATCCTCTCAGCACAGTGTGTCACAGATAAGTGAGTCCATTGCCAAGCCAACGACACCTATTGATCAAGAAAAGCTTATCAACGACTTGGTCAAGAGGTTGATTCCTCTTGTAAGGTCTGATTTGGGAGAGCTGAAGTGGTGTGAAATTGAGAGAAAATGGACGAACCATACGAGGGAAGAGTGCTATTATAGCATGGAAAATGCTAGGGAGAGGTATGTACAACCTGTTCCAGAAGCACCTACTCCACCTAGATACATTATGGGGAATGTGCCAGGACCAGTAGGAGTTTTAAGGCCACAGCTTGTCTTAGGACAACAACCTTCGCTGCCAGGTGCTAGAATGCCGGTAGACATGAGATACATGCCAATGATGGAAGCATCAAATAAACCAACGCCAGTACCAGCTACAATGTGGTATAGCAACCAAAGTGAGTACTACCCTTCGGAGCAACAAAATGTGAGAGAAACACATGGAGTGGTGAGGCCGGTACAACCTCCACCTCCTGGGTTTCAGTCGAAAGAAAGAAGGTATGAAATGGACGAAAGGACATTGCGATTCATTGCAAATAGCGGCCTATCTAGGTCAAAGCTTGCTTATAGCCAAGAGGAAATGCTAAAAGAATCTCCTCAACCAGAGACAGATTGTCACAAAAGTCATGACAACCACTTGGTCAAACAATGTCCTCATACGGAGATCACTGAAGTAAATGCTTATTGTCTTGAGTGTGGCATCACTCACTTGATCCCCGATTTCCCGAAAAACCCAAACCAAATCAAGAAAATAATGACAAATGTATTAGGGATTGTTCAGCTACCTAGTAGCTCAGAAAATGAATATGTCGTACCAGTTCAAGTGGTTACGAGAGCACAAGCTCAAAAGAAAGCTGATGAGAATCCAGAGACAAAGAACACAGAAAGTGACACGAGTCCAAAGACAGATGATGGACCAAAGACAGACGCACCTAGTCAGAAAACCAAGAGCAAACGAAATAGTTGGAAAGCTAGAAAGACTAGGATGAAAGCACGCAGGGAACAAGAGCAAAAATCCCTAGCTGAGAAGCTTACCGAAGCTGAGGAGAAGATAAAACAACATGAGGAAAAGGAGGCACCTTCTCTTACACAGATGGTTAAACCTCTAGAAGAACCATCCATGGATGAGAAACCGAGAAGTGCTAGTTCAGGAGGATCTGTGTTGGCAGAGAAGGTTAATGAGACATTAGATGCCCTCTTGAAAGCCTATGATGTGAGGCTCAAAAACAACCAAACCCAAGAACACAGGTGGATGACAGATCCCTATGCGGAACTAGAAAAGCAAAGGTTTGAAATGTGCCAGAAAATGATTCAAACAGCCCAAGATTTACTAGAACCACCAGTTGCAAAACCTGAGGATTGATCCATGTCCTGCCTACACAAGTAATCCTACCAAACCAGGAACTAAAAGAGCCATATTCTAGTTATGAGCACATACCAAACCTCAAAGACCCAGCATTAGAACCAAGGATAGTACTGAATACCACGAATAACTCTTCCGAGGGATTTCACCAAGCTATACCTGAGGATTGTAAAGAGATAGATGGTCTTGACGAATTGTGGAAACAAGTCAGAGAGGCCAATGAAGCCGATGACCTAAGAAGACGAGTAGACAAGACTGGTGATGAACGAGGAGTGTTTCTACCACCAATAGAGGAATTTGAGACTGGAACTCAAATGAATCTAGATGTGTGATCGTATTGGGGCGATAAAGGATCTGTACAATCTATGGATAGTCAACCCCATTCGCTAAGAACACTACCGTCCTACATGGGAGAGTACGAGACCAAGTCAGATGTGGTTGAAGTCCCATAACAGAGATTGTCTCCCAACAAGGCCATCGATTCAAAGGGGCTAGTACATATTCTATCTACCCCAGTCACCTGTATAATAATGTTAGCCGAGTTGCTCAGAATAAGACCAAACATGTGGGCTAATGTGTGTAAATTTCTAGAGAAATTTGGTGTAAAAACCCCAATGACTCAAATCGAGGAAGGCATCAAAGAGCTTGAAATGCCTCAACTAAATACTAGGCCAGTGCCATTAAACAAGGTAGGCGAGTATTACGAGGGAGAAGATGGAAACACCACCCTTCCTGTGGAATTCAATGGTGTAAAAACCATGGCAATCCTTGACAGTGGAGCTGGTGTGGCCATTGCAACCAAAGAGGTTTGGAAAAAATGGGAAAAACCTGCCTTGATATCCACACGAATGACCCTGTAGCTTGCAGACGGACACAAGGAAAAGCCCCTAGGACTGCTAGAAAAAGTACTTGTTACTTCTTGTGGCATTGAATATGAACACACTTTTGTTGTTGTTGACTTTGGCAAGAAAAAAAACTATGACATCATTCTGGGAAGACCATTCATGCGACAATTGAAAATGGTCCATGATTGGGGTTATGACCATATATACCTGAGACATATGGAAACCATAACAAAGATAAACTTGAGGGACCATAGCTATAGGGTTGAGGAGTTTGATTCCGCCACAATAGCAGGATCAGAACTTCCTGCTTGGTTAGGTAAGCCTAAAGAACTGTGGATGTGTGGAGCTTCACAATGTGGTAGCTTGAAACGTGAGGAATGTATCCTAGAGCGGGTTATAGAGGATAGGGACTATATCCCAGAACCATTTCCTGAAGAAGAGTTAGAGCCTTTTGGATGGGAACACATCTTGGCTACTCTGGACGTGTGCGCCGTGGAGGATGCTCCCACAACAAAGTTCTGTGATGAAAATGGCTATGATGTCGTTCCTTATTTTGCAGTGAGTGTAATCCAAGAAAATGAAGAGAACCAGACATCAACAAGCTCTTGACATAAGGAGCAAACAAAGAAATGTGGAGAATCAAAAGATGAAGAAGACGACAAGTTCTATGACTCTGTAGAACACTTTGAGCTTCAAGAAGATCAACGACCCGGGAATCAATGTCATCGCTACACGAATAACGTGCATCAAAAGTGGATTCCAAAGTCCTCGGTGAAAACACAACCACCACAAGAATCCTCATACATGGCTCCTAATAAGGATGCAAAGACTCAGCTAGGAGGAATACGACCAGAGCAACGAGCTAACAATGCTCTAATCAATGGGCTAGAAAAGTCCTCCAAGAAAATACCACCCACGAGCAAACAGACAGTAACTTTCCACTACCAGCCAAAAAATCAAGGGAAAGTACAAGAAGTCAACCTTGCTGAGGATAGTAGCGATAGTGATGAATCTTACGACATCCCCTATCATCAACTCAGGCCATCACTATCACCAACCCCTTCAGCAACAACCATGACAGGTCAAAAGAACAGGAAAACAAGTCAAAGCCAAAAAGCTCGACAAATCTGGATACCAAAAAGCCAGATCGGCCAAAAATAGATATGGATCAAGAAGACAAAGATCTCTAATGACAAATCACAAGATCCAACACCAAAACAAAAACAAGGAAAGCGTGCACGAACGGGTAAGAATATCACAAAGTCGCAAGCTTTCACAACTCAGGTTTGGGCTCCAAAGAAGTTGATTCAAGCACAAAAAAGTCAGGAACTCATTTGGATTCCAAAACAACCATAGTATCAACTTTCCAAACCTAAATCCCGTCCCCAACCAAGCGTACAAGGGCTGAAGCAAAGACCACTGTCGACTCACACAACAAAAAGGTGGATCCCAAAGAAGTCTCTTCAAACACAAACGAAGCACGGGAAAGTATGGGTTCCCAAACGAGCATCAACAACAAAACAGCCAATAATCGCAAAGAAATGGGTCCCAAAGAAGAACAACAAAAATGCTGTCAGTGCATCGCCACTTGAATTCTTACAATTCTTCCTACGATTACAGTATAGTTAGAAGAGAGCAAGTCGCTTTAATCAAGCCTCGCCAACAAATGCCAATAAGCAAATTGCTTATACCCACATGTTGCACAACATAAATCTTTTCCATGCATTGACTGCGTATGCATAATAGGGCTACATTACAAGGCCTGCATAGGCACAACTTTTAATTGCCCAAGCACAACACATACCCTTTGCGATACCCTATCGTAAAGGATGACTCCAAATAGGAAGGGGGGAGGCATTCTAAATGCGGACCTAACATTATGACTATTAGAGGGCAATGTTTTGTGAGAGGCATTGAATTTTTGCGTTTTATTGTGATAATTTTTGGACTAAATTTAGAGTATATGCCCTCATAGTAGTGTTACAGAGGAGTATGGGGACAAAATCCATATATGAGCCCCTAGGGACATGTGTACAATGTACATAGCATTTAGATTTCTATTTGAATGATTTTTATTTTGTTAAGTTTTTATTTATTTGTTTATTATTAAGAAAAAATAAAAAAATCCATAATCCACATGAAGAAAAGACTGACGAGAGGCCTGAGCACTACAAAGAGAAGAAGGTACAGGGAAACGATGAAACTTCACGAAGTATGTCTCAGCAGCAGCCACTACAACAACCGAAGAACTTGTCACAAAGCAGTGTCAACAGGCAACCGACAAGTCATAAAAGTCAGAGTCGAGTAGCTAAGCCACAAAATGAGTGAGGTGTTAGTCCCAAAGCTTCAAGTAATATTCTCTGTGGTCTAAGCGTCTTAGCTATTCTAGGTATTGCTCAAGATGGAAGAGTTGAGCATATTTACGTTGTGTCACTCATGCTGGTATAGGTGAGCAAAAGAGTCGAAGTCTAAGTACTTAAGTCTGGTGAAGTGAAGGAGAAAGTCCAAAAGACACTGTTAGGTTTAATGGCCATGTGGCCGACCACCCATCACTAACTGCCGCTAACCCTAAGTGTACAGCTATACACTTGTGTGAGCCACTAACACTAAGTACAATGTGTATTGTGCCTTAGTGCAAAAGATAAGAGAAGAAAGAAAGGGGGCATACAGTATGTTGGCTCTCCCCCTTCAACCTGTGTGTGGCTATGGTGGTGTGTGTGTGAGTGTGTGCGTGCGTATTCTTCTTCCCTTGTGCTTCCAGCTCCTCCCCATCATCTGGTATCAGAGCAGTTTCATTCCTGAAATCGTTTCCGCGCGCGCGCACTTTCAAGAGTGCAAACAGGATTTCGATTTTGCCATTGGCAAGTTCAGCTTCCCGAGAGCATTTCAACAGGTGTTCTGCAGTTTTACCCCCCTTTCGGAGCCATTCGAGCCATCAGAAACCCCATTCGAGCTACGGTTCGAGCTACGGTTCAAGAGCTGAAATTTTCAGCCCTCTTATGGTAGCTTGTGCTGCAGTGCTTTCATAGCCAGTTACAGGTACCATTGTTGCAGTCTCTTCCATCTACAAGAGCCCACGGGTCATTCAGGAGTGTGTAGCCTCTTTTGGAGTGGCCTCATACACACACATACAATGGGATCTTGATAGCATTGTCTTCTTCGACTACAGGTACAGGTGCAGGTACAGGTACAGGTACAGGCTACAGGTTTCAGTGCTTGCGATATTATGGTTCCAGTGGAAGCAGTTGTTTATGCGTACATGCAGTTGTTGACACTTTTGACAGTGTTTGAGCTCTTTTGAGAGAAAATTGACTCCCCGCACGGATGTTTAGTTGCAGGCACATGCTTTTGACACCTGTTTGAGCGTCTTGACAGAGTTGTACGTCTTTGTGGATACTGCCATTGTACGCTTTTGTGGAGCCATCTTTTGGCTAGTACGGCAGTCCCGGCCATTTCTGAGACTTCGTCCGGAAGATAGCCATTTCTGAGACTTGGCTATATGTTTTTTGCTGCATAATCTACATTGTTGAGGGGGGTCGATAGCGTGAGGTTTTCATTGAGCTGGGGTATTCTCAAATGTGGAGATACCTTCGGTGATACAGGTAGCTGGAGCATCCCTTACGAGGCCTCGCCATAGGATATGTATAGAGTGGTATAGGTGCTTTTGACGCCGAGTTGGCGGTCTATGGTCAGTTTGACTGTTTATGTGCCTCACTTGGTCTCTATACAGTGTGCTTTTGAGAGGGATTGCTCTCTTTTATGCTTTGTGAGTGACATACCTGGTCATTTTGCCTTGTATTTTGGTTGACATAGTCCCAAATACAAAGGAGACTCTGCCGAAATTTTCCCAGAATCTTTTGGTAGTTTTGTCACCATGTCTACTAGCAAAGACCGTGACATTTATGACATAAAGAAGTTTGATGGCACTAATTTTCAGCTTTGGAAGAATCAGATGCAAGATGTGCTTGTCCAAAAGAAGCAAAAATTGCCTATTATTTATGCGACACGGACTGAAGAGATGAATTTGACTCAGTTTCAGTGGGAGGAGCTTGATGAGCTATGCAGATCTACTATTAGATTGCACCTTGCTGAGTCAGTGTACTTTTCAGTGCTAGAATGTGAATCTGCCTATGCTTTATGGAAAAAGTTATGCAACACTTATGAAAAAGATACGGCAAGTAATAAGGTTTTCATGATGTGAAAACTGTTTAACCTTCGCATGAAGGAGTCAGCCAATGTTGCCAGTCATATTAATGACTTTGATTCTCTATTTGCCCAGATTTGTGCACAACGGATCAATATTGATGACGAGATGAAAGTAATCTTCTTACTTTGTTCGTTGCCACCCTCATGGGATATCTTTTGCATAGCTGTCAGTAACTCTGCTCCTAATGGTACGCTAGTGTACATTGATGTCACTAGTTCTCTTTTGTCAGAGGAAATGCATCGCAAGGCTATGGATAGCTCGCATCATAGCGAAGCTCATTATGTGCAAAAGGATAGAAAACAACGTAAAGGTCGTTCTTGGAATCGTGAATCCAAGAAAGAGGGCAATAGAGATGCTTCAAAGAGTAGATCAAAGTCTCCTAGTGGTCGCAATGTTCAATGCCATTATTGTGATAAGTTTGGTCACATAAAGAAGGATTGTTATGCTTTGAAGCATGCCAAAGGTAAAGGCAAAGGTAAAGACAATGATGATAAAGAGGAGAAACCAAAGATTTCGGTTAAGATTGAAGAACTGAACATAGTGCAAGATGATTGTGATGCACAAGACATCAATATGTTGACTGAAAATAATGATGTATTTTATGATGCACAAGAAACTCTATCTTTGCAGAGTTCTATGCCAGCAGAGGTACTTGTTAGTGGTGAAGTGTCCCATACATGGATTCTTGATTCGGGCGCTTCGTTGCATGCCACACCTCATAGGCATTGGTTTACTACATATGAGGAAACCATTGGCACTTTTACGCTAGGTGACATCTACTCTTGTGACATTGTGGGCATAGGTGATATTGCTATGGTTATGGAAAATGGGGTGAGGTTTATCATCCATAATGTGCGTCATGTTCCAGCCTTGACACGCAATCTGATTTCGGTTGGACGTCTTGATGACTTGGGTTACAAAGTCACTTTTCATCAGCAGTCTTGGCGTATTGCGAAAGGTCATCTTATTATAGCCCATGGTTCTAAAGTTGGTTCACTTTAGCCTCTTTATGTATCTGATAAAAACAGTGTTCTTTTGGTAACCGAGCTGCCAACTGTTGCTTTGTGGCATGGCCGGTTAGGACATATGTCAAAGAAGGGAATGGAGACACTCTCTCATTTGGGCTACTTACCGTCTTTGTCATTTTCAGATTTTCCCTTTTGTGAGCACTATCAATATGGTAAGCAAACACGAGCACATCGTACACAGTCTTTTGACAAAAAAAGAAAACCCTTAGAGCTTGTGCATAGTGATTTATGTGGGCCTATGCCTTCTAAATCCCATGGTGGTGCGTCCTATTATGCTACATTCATTGATGATGCAACACATCATGTTTGGGTCTATGCCATGAAGTCTAAAGATGAGACCTTTTCTTGCTTCAAGAAGTTCTTATCGAGTGTTGAAACTTAGTCTGAACATAAGTTGAAATCTTTACGCTCAGAAAATGGTGGAGAATATGTCTCCAAAGAGTTTACAGACTTCTGTTCAAGTAGGGGAACTAAGCATGAGTTTACAGCTCCTTATACCCCTGCACAAAATGGTGTTGCAGAACGAATGAATAGGACCATCCAAGAGCGGATTATGTTTATGCTATCATAGGCTAATTTACCGCAAGCGTTTTGGGCTGAAGCATTATACACTGCTATGTATTTGATCAATAGATCACCACATGCTTCATTACAGTTTCGTGTACCTTTGGAGTTATGGTCAGGACATAAGTTGTCTTATGAAAAACTCCGTACATTTGGCTGCAAAGCTTATGCACATGTACCCAAGGAGTTGCATGCTAAGCTTGACCCTAAGTCCAGGAAATGCATCTTTATTGGCTATGGTGTAGATGGTCAATTTGGCTGTCGTTTATGGGATCCGAAAAGTCGATCAGTAATCCGTAGCAGTGATGTTGTCTTCAATGAGACCAAGATGCATAGGCAGCCAATGAAAGAGGTTTAATTCCGGAAAGTGACGTTTTCCGATGTATCACCTCCTGCACAGATAGCTCCAGAGCCAATTACTACACAGGCTAGTACAAGCTCTGATTAGCCGAGGAGATCTCAAAGAGTCTCACATCCACCAGAACGGTTTGTTCCAGGCGTGGAGTTTGTGTTGTTGACAGATAGTGGTGAGCCTTCTTGTTACAAAGAGGCTATGCTAGCCAATGATAAGGTTCAGTGGGAACATGCTATGAAGAGGGATCTATCCAGTATTTCAAAGAACAAAACATGGGAACTTGTTCCATTGCCAAAAGGTAGGAAAGCTTTGCCTTGTAAATGGGTTTACAAGAAGAAGATTGCATCCAAAGTTGAGAATTACAAAGCTCGTTTAGTGGCTAAAGGTTTCAAGCAAGAATATGTGTGTGGCTATGGTGGTGTGTGTGTGAGTGTGCGTGCGTATTCTTCTTCCGTTGTGCTTCTAGCTCCTCCCCATCAGACACTCACGTACTGAGCATAGTGGGAGAAACTTCTACATCGAAAACCCTTCTTGGAAAGGTGGAAGCTATTGAGACATCTTTTGATGTCACATGTGCTACATTTATTCCTCGAAACACCCATCATCTCCTTCTTTCACATTGCATGCTTTTGTTGACAAATTTCTCATATGCATATAGAGTGTCCCATAATTGGCACTTGCATCAGGCACTCTTTCCGTGTTTCACCCAAGCACTCACCTTTCATGAACATGTACTTCATGTTCAATTGCTCAACTCCACTAAAAGCGTATACCAAAGGCATTTTTTTTTCCACCGGGTTTTTTCCCTTTGGTCATCCAGGTTTTAGACCCTAATCTAAAGACACCTATTACCATCCTCTTGTACATATTTCTTCTACGTAAACAATAAGGAAATGCTACTCAAATCAATTGACAAATGAATTGGAGCACCAATTTCAGATCATAGCATACTTCTCCTCAATGGCGAGTCGAAGAATGGCCTACAATGACAAAGCTGCAGACAACACTAACAACATGATTGCACAAGAACAAAGAAGTCCCCAATGAAAAAGAGCAGACATAAAAGTAATCAGAGGATCTCAAAAGATGAATGGTTATGATGATAGATGT
Organism: Adiantum capillus-veneris; assembly: GCF_014529385.1. Classification (NCBI taxonomy): domain Eukaryota; kingdom Viridiplantae; phylum Streptophyta; class Polypodiopsida; order Polypodiales; family Pteridaceae; genus Adiantum; species Adiantum capillus-veneris. The sequence goes on from NC_140958.1 coordinate 134,331,202, forward strand.
CCGCTCTAATGGATCATAGTTCTTGTTGTGGTTCGACAAAGTTACAAGCAGTGCAACAGATGAAGCCAAAACGACAGCAAAGACCACATCGCCATCGACAATCAGGTCATGTCGGGGACGACATGAACGCGGAAGGGGGGAGTGTTGACCGTTGGGTCAACAACACAACATAACTCAAGTTTCGTACCAAAGTCTTATCTTTTGCGAGTTATGAAATGCTGCGGATTATGGCTATAAACGTCATTTGTAATGAGTAGTTATTCTAGTTTTAGAAGCCGGGATGCAATGGCACTTCCAGATTGTAAATACAAAGCCATTTGACCCTTTCAACCCCATTTTTGGTTAAACCTAAGGTAGCCTTAGTATATAAGGTACCTACGTCATTTTGTAAGGGGAGACTTTAATCATAATCAAAACTTTAGCGCTGCCGTCTACTGTGTGTGAGAGAGAAAGAGAGTGAGCGTGAGCTTTATCCTCTAGCTACGCCCGGCTCGCTCAACACATTGGAGATCCGACTGCACCATTGCTGTAGGCTCGAGGAGAGCTACACGACAACGCCAAGCATTCCACGCGAGACAAAGCGCACACATCGACGCATCTACGAGCTATTTGTGGCTGCAAGTGTATCAAACGATGTCTGTTTTCTGCGTGCTAGTAGTCTATAGAATCGTGGCGACATAAGCTACGCATAGGTACTCATAAATTTCAGTTTCAGGCACTTTCAAAATTCTGCTCTGTCATCCTACGCGTTTTCCGCAGATGGGTTTACAGTGAGGGTTTTGAGTGTAGAAGCATAGGGACAGGTGTATCCTAGTGAGGGGATGGTGTTCCTTAAGTTTCGTACGAATCTGGCATGATTAGGTGAGTTACCTTCCGTATGTGTGTATGTGGCTAGGTGGTGTAGTTGAGAGCAGTGAGGTTCTTGATTGTGGTTTAGTTGGCCTTCCAAAGTGTTGTATGTGTAGGATGGTCTCAGCCTGACAAGCTAAAGAGATTTCCTCCGTGTGCCTATCGTGTCATCTGTGTCCTCGATTGACATTATGTTGATCTAGGTAGTGTTTGCATGCACTTCATGGGTGTGTGAGTCGCTCCCGCAACATTAACCATCTCTAAAGTTAGGGCCTGTGCTTGCACTGAATATTGAAGAGGATTTGTTATTCAGCTATACAGCTACTCATGTGAGCTAAGGTGCTCTGGATAATGAACAAAAGTTTGTAAGTACCCTCCTCCTCAAACATGCTCCAAATTGGTCTCATACATGTGATAAATGTTATATTTTTATGCCTAGCCTAGTCCATTGGTCTCACAGACACACAGATTCGCCAATTTAGGCAGTGTGTAGATACTCATCTTGGTGCAGATATGTCGATTTAGGCAGCACAACCACAAATTGCAGATTCATGATTTCTTAACCAATGTCGAATGCAGATTCGCCGATTTAGGCAGCAATAGTGCAGATTCGCCGATTTAGGCAGCACGTCTTATTGGTGTAGATTCGCCGATTTAGGCAACACCAATCACAAAATCATGCTGCAGTGGCTGGCCACCATTGCAACTGGTATGATTTTGGTACCCGGGTACATAATCAAAGTGATTTGGATTTGGATTTATGCTGTGGAATTGAAATTGGATTGGGATTTGGTATTTGGTGATTATTATGGCAGTGTTTATGTGATGAGACTTGACATTATGAGATTAATGATGAGTGTGACCAATGATATCCTGATTCATCAGGGTATGACATAGACTGCTTATTCTAGTGGTATGGGACACTAGAATAGGTAGTATGTGGATGACGGCAGGCATAAGCTAATGTTGTTTAGTTTCATAAATTTTTCTTTTATTATGTGATGTTTTTGACACAACATACTAATCACTGTTTTTGACAAGTATTGTTTGCAGATTTTTATCTTCGCAACTGAGGACAATTGCTTTCCAACAGAGAGGTATGTTATAGAATTGATATTTTATTATCTATTGCAGCTGACAGGTGGCAAAAGCATCAGCAGATAATGGATTATGCAGAAGAATATTATATTTTATGTATATTTGATTATTCAAGTGCTCTTTATGAGCTTTGGCCAATTATGTCCGATCGGACAGTTTGTACCCACTTTGACCATTCAAGAATCTATAAATTAAATACGTGCAAGAGGGAAATGGTCACTCTTGCACGGGAGGAGATTGCACCCAGTGTCTGTGTTGCTCTTCTCATCTCTCCCCTCTTCTCTCTCGCCGTGCCGGCATAGCACTCCGCTCTAGGAGGTGCGCTTGCATGTGCTCTCTCAATCTCTTTCTCTCTCTGCCTCTTTTTGTTCGTGTATCTTGCGATCATGCGACCACGTGATTGTGCCAGGTATGCCGATTAGCCTGTTTTATGTTGTTTATTGTGTTATTTCAGGTATTTCGCAGGGCAACCATGCTCCCGTTTGTAGCATGGACAAGTCAAAGTGTTGTCCGTGGGAGAGTTACCTGACATCTGTCCTGTGGTGAACGCTTGGCACAAAGGTGTGGGCATGGGAGAAGCCTACATTGATGGAGGTGCTCAAGTTTTTGTGATCACACAGTCATGTGTCGAGAGACTGGGTCTCATCACATGCGGAAGCTCTGGGTTTCGAATTCGACTAGCAAACCATGCCAAGGTGAAATGTTTGGGGATGAGCAAGAATTTGGAAGTTGAAGTCTTTAACATGAAAGTTATGGTGAACTTTCATGTTATGCTAGCTGGTCTGGGAGCCTTTCCTCTCATTTTGGGATGACCTTGGTTGAGAGCTGTTGGTGCCGTGCAAGATTGGGGCAAGGGCACAATCGGTGTGCATGGCAAGAAGGGTGAAAAGAGGGTGTTTGATATGACTACCAAACAACCTATGGCACTTGAAGATGTGAGTGAGAATGATGAGTCCGAAACTACCAGTGATGATAGTTATGAAGACTCATAAAGTAGCACTACTTCAAGTTCCAGCGATGAGGGTCAAGTGTCATTCTTGTTGTTAGAGGAGGAATAGAGAGAAGTTACTGAAGTGCTACAATTATTAGGGAATATAAATGCTTCAAGCCGTTTAGAGAAACTTGAAGAGTTGATGCAACCTAAACAGGAACTGCCCAGTGAAGAAAGAGTTGATTCAAAATATGCTGAGTACTAATTTGACACAAGGAGAAAGAAGGGAGTACTTAGCAGTGTTGGATAGGTTTCCAAATCTTTTCATTACCTCATATCAGGAAATAAGGGGTTTTGTTGGGGATCCTGTGAAGATCGAGCTAGTTGAAGGGGCAAAACCAATCAGATAGAAATTAAGGAGGATGGGCAAGGAGTAGATGAATGCCTTAAAGGAAGAAGTGCATAAGCTTTTGGATGTAGGGTTCATTGTGCCAGTGGATAATGCTGAATGGGTAAACCCTGTAGTAGTCACCCCAAAGAAAGATGGGCGTTGGAGAGTATGTGTTGATTACAAGCCACTAAATGCGGTGATCAAGAAAGATCCTTACCCTCTGCCTTTTATTGATCAATTGCTAGATGCAGTGGCGGGTTTTGAGAGATACAGTGTCTGTGATGGGTATTCAGGATACTCTCAGCTTATCCTTGCTTATGAAGATAGGAAAAAGACTAGTTTTATCATGCCATGGGGTTGTTTCTACTTTTGTTGCCTTCCTTTTGAATGGGCCAAGGGCCTTTGAAAGAAAAGTAGACTGGGTCCTTGCCCCATTTCTTGGGAAGTTTGTCAAAGGGTTCATAGATGATTTTTGTGTATACAGTTCAAGGAAAGAGCATGTTCAGAAGCTGGAAATGACGTTTGCAAGGTATGATGAATGCGGGGGTCAGTTAAACCCCAAAAAATGTCATTTGACGCAGCCAAGGGTGACGCTTCTTGGACATGTGATTTCAGAAAATGGGATTGAGGCAGATCCAGAGAAAGCAAAAGCCTTATTATTGCTGTCATCCCCAAAGGATACAAGACAATTGGCTACTTTCATTCAGAAGGTTAAATATCTATCTCGCTTCATACCTTTGGCATCACAGTTATTGTACCCACTGCAGCAAGTGGTTAAAAATGATTCATTGGAGTGGACACAAGACTTTGAACAAGTTTTTGATAAGGTCAAAGAAGTTTTGAGCACACTGCTTATTATGCAAGCTCCTGATTGGGAGAAAGAATTTTATGTTAACCCGTCAGTTGGAGATGATGCCATTGGGGCTATGCTATTGCAAAGAGGGAAGGAGTCCAAGTATATGAAGCCTGTTTATTATGCTAGCCGAGTTAAAGCCCCTCATGAAAGAGAGTACTCAGAGATTGAGCTGGTGATGATCAGTATGGTCTATGCTTGCAGACGATTGAGGCATTACCTATTGCAAAAGTCGTTCACTTTTCACACCAGCTATTCATTACTGCCTCAGTTGTTATAGAACTGCATGAATTTCAATTCACTTTTTTGGTGGAAGAGAGTACTCGGGCTACCTTGGCAGATTTACTAACTTACAAAGAGACTCCTGTTTTGGTTAAGGAAGAGGTGGTGCAAAGGAAGAAGGTCAAAACTCTTGCTATATCCAATGCTTCACTGTTATATTTTGATGGCTCTTTGTGCGCGTATGTCGCACGTCAATGTAAGGAACTTGCTGATACACCGTGTGTGAGCCAAAAATGGCTCCAAGCACACAACAAGCCTAAACTAGTAAGCTCAAAGATGGCGTTGGTGTGTCACTCACCGCTCTATGCTTCCTATCGTGGAGGATTCCTCGCCGCGAAGAAGAAGGAGCCGCCGCTGCGCCGCGCTCAACCGCTTCACCGCCGCCGTGCCGTCGTCGCAATGCTCGATTGCACACACACACACACACACACACACACACACACACACACACACACACACACACACACACACACACACACACACGCTCTCTCTCTCTCTCTCTCTCTCATGCATACACACACACAAGGAGATGAAGAAGAAGAATACGGAGATGGAGCAAGAGCACTCTTCTATTGCACAAATGAGAGAATGAGTGAATTTTAGGTTTAGTTGACTTTTATATGAGCTCGCCCAATTCACACTTGGGCGCCCATGCTTAGCCAAATAATCCCTTGAAGAAGTTCCAGTTATAGTGCGCCTCTCATCGGCGATCACTCTTACCCTTTTCTTATTGGACCGACAAGCCCGGTACCTGACTCTACAAGTAAATAATACCACGTCCATCGTAGGTGATAGGGTGTCCGTGAGCCGTGAGGGTTAACATGCCCCCCTTCCTGATGTAGATTCCGTCCTCGGAAGCTACTGAGTTTAAGCTTGTTCATTGAGGTGGAAGATCATTTTAGATGAATGTCCTTAGCCTTCTTCAGTCTCACTGCAAAATCAAACAACATTGGCACAGTAATTGCATTCTCATATAGAATTAAAAAGCATATGCAATTGTAGGCAAACAATGTGATTGGTAACATAATTTTAAACCATTTGTCAGCAAACAATAAAGATTAAATTGCAATATAATCAAATGCATAAACAGATGTAAAGGTAAAAAATTAAACAAGTATGGGGTCGCTAATTTAACGATCGAAAGGCACTAGAGATCGACTATTAATACCATGGGTAAGCTTCTTACTTTTTTCTAGTCAATTAAGTTGTTTAATCGTGAGAACCAAGTATTTCATGTTTGAGGACTAACTATAGGCTATACCTAGAAGACCTTGTAGTTAAGCTACTGATGGGAGCAAAATGAACCCCGAACCCCCGACAGCCTCTAAAACACCGGGGACCGAATGGAGCACCTCGAGCCTGTCATGGTAAAGCAAACAGGGGGCACCACCTAGCTTCAGCGGCTAGGACGCAAACAACACACCACCATAACAAAGTTTTCATCCAAGAGAGATGGATGCTTGGGAGTAATGATGAAGAGGAAGGGGAATGAAATCAAGTGAGTGAAAGAGAGAGAGAGAGAGAGAGAGAGAGAGAGAGAGAGAGAGAGAGAGAGAGAGAGAGAGAGTTTAGCGGCTTAGTACTTAGGCACCACAGAAGGATGGCAAATACGCACACCCTTCACACATACACAAGCTCACTCCAAACACAAGACTAGGTGGCGATTCCTCACACCTCACATGGGAAAAACATTGCAAGAAAACATACTCACAAAACCTCAAGCTTTATTTAGAGAATAAGGCGATGAAATGGGGGGCATAGGGTAGGGGAAAGAGAAGGGAGAGAGTGGTAGAGCACATGGATGATAGGTGGGAGCTGATGGCGAAGACTCGCACGAGGGTTATGGCCATCATCCTTCATTTAGTTGCCCTTCATCTTCCATAGCCAAGGGTGTAGAGGTCATGCTCAAGACAAGCATGGTGATTGCGGTGATGGTGATGGTGTGGGTGTGTGTGTGTGCACTAGGCACACACAATGCATAGTGTACTCTTTGGTGATGGTGTGTGTATTAGTGTGATGGTGACCCCTCTTTATATAGGGGAGGAGGGGGGAGAAATTCTAGAATTTAGAAATGAAGAAATCATTATCTACATAGGCCATGTGACTGTGGGCCCCACTTGTCTGGCTGTGTGTATATGTGCCAGAACAGCAGTCTCATGAGAGAGAGACTAAGCGAGAGATATGGGTTGATGAAAAAAAGTGAGAGGTGACATGGATAATAAAGTAATTACAAGAGGGGAGTGTGTTCAGAGGTGAATCTGTGTGCAGATGTGTGTGAACACAAGAAAAATCAGGTAACCACTGGGTGGGGATGGGTCTGTGGGTACCTTTTTCAGTGAAACTGAGTGTGTGTGAGTGTGGGGGAGGTTATTTAGCTACAAGACAAGAGACATGGCACCCTTTAGAGAGAGAGGGGTGTATTTGGGTCATGGGATATGATAGGAGAGAGAAAGGGGGGTGGGGTATACTATTTTGGAAGATAGCATAAGTTGCATGTGAGTTAGGGTGCATTATTGGTGAGTTAGAATGCATTATTGGTGAGAGGTGGGGTAGCTTGAGGGGAGAGAGGAAGGAGAAAGGACAAGGGGAAGAGAGAGGGGGTTGACCTTTTGAGTGGAGGAGAGGAAAAGAGGCACACGGCGGGGCAACAATGAAGAAAAAGGAGGCAAGGTGGGAATGGGCTGCCCCGCAAACATGAGGTGGCGTATTTTACCTTTCTCATATATTTGCATAATCATACTTTATTTTTTTCTTACTTCTTCCAATGCCTTTTATCACTCCCTCCCTAAGAGGGGGTTTTCATGGGGTGGGGACAAGAGAAGAGGGGTATGGGAGCTTGGCTTGTGAAAAGCCCCCATCATTAGCCCTCCCCTTTTGGCTAGAGGCATTCATGCCTCTATCTCATCTGTTTCTTCTTCCGCTTAGCTGTAGGATCCGATATCGAGTTGCCTTCTGAACTAGCCATTCCATTTGGCCATTGGTGAGATTTCTGGGATATTCATGAATCTGTAACAGGTCCGGCTGATAGCTTGTTCCTTGGAATAGTGTCGGTTGATTAAAGGGAAGCCCATGGCTTCCATAACTTTGTGCCAGTGTCCTCTTGGATCCCAAGTGAAAAATAGGATCATTGTCTGTAGTGTCCGAACAATAAAATTTGCATGCCAAATTGGACCAAATTTGTAACCATCAGTAGCGAGAGGGGAAATGAGCATGTTGGCTCCTGCAAAGACAGAACTGAAAATTAAGATTCCAAAGAGTGTGCCAAGAATCCACCATGTATGGCCGCCTTGTTGGTGTGGTGAGCTCAAGTTGTCTTGAGAATCCTGCTTACTGCCATGACTAGAAAAAACTGCAAGCATATCATGCTTCTTTTGGGTGTGCTTAAACATGTCAGCTTCCTTTACTGATGCTAATAGCAAGCCACCTACCTTGCGGCTTAAATACAAGGGTAAACCACTTACCTTTCTCCAAAGAGAGGATGCACTCTTTGTAAAAAATTGTACCAAATTGGGAATGAGGTCTTCATTCTTGCATTCTATCAGCCTTTTGTCTATCCATGGCTCCTTTGCGCTTATCTCCATGCTGATCTTCTCTCTATATGTTATAGCGGCTAGCCAAAGCCATAGGTCTGATGCATCCCATGCAAACACAATGCTGTGTTGTGGAGGAGTTTGGAACATCCTTAAAAGTTTGGCAACATATTGATCATCAAACTTACTATGAACATCCTCACATAAACTGGAGGCATTACCCATCTCCAAGTTTATAACACCCTTCAGTAGACTAGAGGCATTACCCATCTCTAAGTATATAACACTACACAATAAAGTCTTGCTCGGCTGCCAAGCCTCTGGAGCAATAGCCAACTCCAAAACTTCAGTCATACTTACCTCTTTGTTATGGTCCTCTAGTGAAACTGCCTTGATGCAAGATTCCTTTAGCTTGCTACAGTGTCCTGGGTCCATGCTGGTGCACAGGCTTCCGTTTTCAAAGCCCTCCCCTTTGCTTGATATGTTGCCCATCTTCTGTAAAGCCTTGCTAACAAGCTGGTTTTCCTCTTCTCTTGTATCTTTCATGACCTTTGCATTCCTCTTACTCTGACAAGGCTTAATCAACACTTTACACCTTCTTACGCTTACTGCCCAATGCTATCGATTGATCGCTTTGGTGCCTATTTCATTCAAGGTTAAAGATGTACTCACATTTGTAACACAATTTTCTTGACTTACCTCCCCCACTTGGGTAGCATCTTTTGATTCTTTAACCTCTTGTTCCACTGCTTCAGTTCTTTGAATAAACTTCTCGCTTGATCCTTCTTCGGTTACCTTCATATTGAGCTCTTCTACAAGACCAATGATACTTGGTGTGCGGGTACCAATTGATGGTGGGCGTAGGATGATTGTAAGTGGTGATTGTGGCGGTGGTTGCATTGGTGACTGGCGTTGAACCGGTGTGGCTAGCTGTGGTTGCACCGCTGGTGGTGGGATTTGAACAGGTGGGATTGGTTGCCTGAGTGGCGGTGGTGTTCTTGGTGGAGAGATCTGATTCTGTCTCCCTCCTCTATTGAAATTCTGCCTCCTCGGGTGTGGGCAGTAGTAAATTCCACGGACATCTTCCCCGTAGTTGTAACAATGGTACTCTGGGTTCTGCTTCGTTGTCCTCTTCCTTGTTCTGGGTTCCTTCCAGGTGTATGCCCTTGCTGCACGAGATTCACAGATAAACTCTCTAGTTGGGTGGTGATGCGACTCAGCAGGTCTTGCTCTTCTGATGCCTCCTATGGTTGGACTCTATGATTGGCTATTGCAGTCACTGGGGTTGGTTGGGCCGAGCTTGTTTCCTCTGACTCGTTTACTCTTGCTTGCATGCGTAGCTTCTTGTCTTTAAGTCGGGCTACTTTGACTGCCAACTCATATGTTGCAGGAAACCTTCCCTTCACCTTCTCTCTAAGTGGCGACCATAGACCAACAATGAAACGGTCCTTCTTTAGGAAACTAGGCGCTCCTTCAACTTCCTCCAGCGAGGCAACCCATCTCTCCCATAAGTCCACAAATTTAGACTCGTAGGTGGCATACTCCAGTAGGCTTCCCTGCTTTAATTCTGTCAGTAACTGCCATAGCCTCTCCGAGGTTGTGCCTCCACCAAACCTCTTTACAAAAGCAGCCATTAACACATCCCATGCATTCTTGGTGGCCTGGGGCAATGCATTATACCAGGACTTGGCCTCTACTTTCATCAGTAGAGGAAAAATTCTAAGTCGTGAAGCGTCGTCATCTTTGTTGGAGACGATACAAGCAATGTCGAAATCATCCAAAAAGTCGGTGGTGAGATCCTCTCCCTTCTTTCCACTGAACGTGGGGAAAGAAACACTTGCCATGGTAGTGACTCAAGAAATTACAAACCTCTTTTTTTTTTTTTAAACATTACATTAACAGTAGCGGCTCATAGCAGCTTTTTTTTACAAGGGTGGGTGGATAGGTTAAAACAAGATAAAGATAGAAACATTAAAGGAATGATGGTAATCTAATATGGGGAGAATGATAGGGTTCGGGGAATTGAGTATTTCTCCTAGCACCGCCGCACCGAATAGGTGTACGATCTTCTGTTGGTAGAAGACTTTCCTATCTACATAGATATTCACATGCATATGCTGCAAGAATCTGAATGGGAATGCCGTTGGCCCGTTTTCCATCATGCACAGAGGATGAAATACTTACTTATACTCTTATCGTGCCAGTGTTGATGAGTCGGCACATCCACAAGAGGTCGTCGCCTTTCATGGGCTCTACCTTTCCTTCGTTGCTCAACACGTACGGGGTGATGGCAACGCGTCTGACCACTCCCAGCCTCTTGGCTAACAACAATTGCAGGTAATTTCCGTAGTCGGCATGTTGCATGAATTCTACTCCATTCAGTTGCAACTCGTCCCCAACCCACTGGGTTTCTCCCGTGGTAGAGAGCTTCTTCAGGATAAGTTGTACAGGGAGAGAAGGAAGATCCTCCACTCTCTTTCCAAAACAGCGAGAGCAGTAGCCGAACCACTCTTCTCTAGAACATGGGAATCTTCTTACCACTTCTTCTTCCGGATTGTCGAAGTGGATTGGTAGCACTCGCATGCGTCGTGCAAATCCGTAGGCGACCTTTCGCCGCTTAGCTTCGGATGACTTTCTCTTTGGCAAACTGGGTACAACCCGGCTTTGTGAGCTTGAAGCACTTGCTTGGCCAGATGCTTCTCTAGTCGGGGTCATGTGTTTCCAGACTTGCTTATCTTCTCCTTGCCTTTGGCTCGAGTAGCCCCTTTAGGCCACTTTGGAGTTATAACTTTGACTGTAGTTTCTTTAGGGAAAAGAGGTCTCACCGTTTGCTTCCCTTCCTTGATGTGAATGACTTCTTTGCGATGAATGTCGATGTAGATGACTTCAGCCCTTTCGCTGCCTTCGTTGGTGGCACTCATTGACAGTGTGCCTTGGTTGACAACAGTGATGGCACTTCACCGACCTCCCACCTGATGCTCTCAATTTATAGTTAGAACGAGCGACATGAGATGGAGAATTTACCTCTTGAATGCTAACGACACTGCAGCCTGGCAGTAGCACCTCAATGAAGGCGGCTAGTACCTCCTTCGTCTCTTCTTCTTCCGTCCTCCAGTTAAGAAATTCCTTCAGCCATTCGTCCATGATTGATAGTGGGCGTCACTTTCAGCATTGTAAACTGAAGGGTCTTAGAAAGCCCTCCTCAGTGGGGGCACCAAATGACGGGAGCAAAGCGAACCCCGAACCCCGGCGGCCTCTAAAACACCGGGGACCGAATGGCGCGCCTCGAGCCTGTCATGGTAAAGCAAATAGGGGGCACCACCTAGCTTCAGCGGCTAGGACGCAAACAACACACCACCATAACAAAGTTTTCATCCAAGAGAGATGGATGCTTGGGAGTAATGATGAAGAGGAAGGGGAATGAAATCAAGTGAGTGAAAGAGAGAGAGAGAGAGAGAGAGAGAGAGAGAGAGAGAGAGAGAGAGAGAGAGAGTATAGCGGCTTAGTACTTAGGCACCACAGAAGGATGGCGAATCCGCACACCCTTCACACATACACAAGCTCACTCCAAACACAAGACTAGGTGGCGATTCCGCACACCTCACATGGGCAAAACATTGCAAGAAAACATACTCACAAAACCTCAAGCTTTATTTAGAGAATAAGGTGATGAAATGGGGGGCATAGGGTAGGGGAAAGAGAAGGGAGAGAGTGGTAGAGCACATGGATGATAGGTGGGGGCTGATGGCGAAGACTCGCACGAGGGTTATGGCCATCATCCTTCATTTAGTTGCCCTTCATCTTCCATAGCCAAGGGTGTAGAGGTCATGCTCAAGACAAGCATGGTGATTGCGGTGATGGTGATGGTGTGGGTGTGTGTGTGTGCACTAGGCACACACAATGCATAGTGTACTCTTTGGTGATGGTGTGTGTATTAGTGTGATGGTGACCCCTCTTTATATAGGGGAGGAGGGGGGAGAAATTCTAGAATTTAGAAATGAAGAAATCATTATCTACATAGGCCATGTGACTGTGGGCCCCACTTGTTTGGCTGTGTGTATATGTGCCAGAACAACAGTCTCATGAGAGAGAGACTAAGAGAGAGAGATGGGTTGATGAAAAAAAGTGAGAGGTGACATGGAGAATAAAGTAATTACAAGAGGGGAGAGAGGGGAGTGTGTTCAGAGGTGAATCTGTGTGCAGATGTGTGTGAACACAAGAAAAATCAGGTAACCACTGGGTGGGGATGGGTCTGTGGGTACCTTTTTCAGTGAAACTGAGTGTGTGTGAGTGTGGGGGAGGTTATTTAGCTACAAGACAAGAGACATGGCACCCTTTAGAGAGAGAGGGGTGTATTTGGGTCATGGGATATGATAGGAGAGAGAAAGGGGGGTGGGGTATACTATTTTGGAAGATAGCATAAGTTGCATGTGAGTTAGGGTGCATTATTGGTGAGTTAGAATGCATTATTGGTGAGAGGTGGGGTAGCTTGAGGGGAGAGAGGAAGGAGAAAGGACAAGGGGAAGAGAGAGGGGGTTGACCTTTTGAGTGGAGGAGAGGAAAAGGGACACACGGAAGGGCAACAGTGAAGAAAAAGGAGGTAAGGTGGGGATGGGCTGCCCCGCAAACATGAGGTGGCGTATTTTACCTTTCTCATATATTTACATAATCATACTTTATTTTTTTCTTACTTCTTCCAATGCCTTTTATCACTCCCTCCCTAAGAGGGGGTTTTCATGGGGTGGGGACGAGAGAAGAGGGGTATGGGAGCTTGGCTTGTGAAAAGCCCCCATCACTACGATAAAAGGAATTGCTCATGAAATCATCGCCTGACTGATTACCTTTTCTTTGACCCCCCAAAGTCTTTTCACAGTGATTCAATTTTGATGTGTGTGCTTATTTTGTATGCCTTGGGTTTTTTGCTTTTTCAAGGAAAAGCGCCCACAGTGGGAACCTCTAGGGCTCTAGTAGCATAGGCGATACATGTGAGTGGAGTACCAAATCAAGCTGAGATTTCTCTTCCAGCTAAAGATTTTACATTTTGGCACTTTGATTTTTTTGTTTGTTCGTTTTCAGCATTTTAATTTCGTAACTTTGGGGGGTCATAAAACACTATTACACCTCCCCAGGCTCATCACACTAGTAAACTCCCTTTATAATACTTAAGCTAAAGGTCAATAGGTACTAAGCCCACTAGAAATCCCTAGTACATTTCAGACAATGCTGCCTAAATCGGATTAAGAACCTAAGTAACCATTAATTATTAGGAAGGCATTCCCCATGGTATTAAGAGAAGATCTCTAACACCTAGCTTGGTCAAACTAGCTTAGTCGGACTGCTTGATTTTTAAACCTAGACAAGTGATTATGACAAAAAATTACATTGAATTTAATGTTTGATACTAAGAAAATGCATTGAATATTATGCTACCAATCACAATTAAAGTAGACAAACATGGATGCAAAAAGATAAGGGGCAATGTTAATGGACAAGAAACACCTGTTTGTGTTGATGATTGCGCTTGATTTGAAGTGTGAACGAGAGGAAGATTCCATGAAGGTCCAAATCCTAACAACAGCAACACGTTCCTGTACACACTAGGAAACACAAACAATACCTCTAGGAGGCACATCAGTGGGAAGAAAGAACTTTGCTAATCACTCAACTCTAAAACAGAAACACTCCTATCGTACTAATCCTACCTACCCTCCATCACTCGAGTGATGAGGATCAAAGGTGTTTGATGACATAGGTTTCTATTTCAGTGTACAGGATGTGAATGTGTAGGTTTGGGTCAATGTTTTGACTTTTATTGTGCATACTCATTTGCTAATTGCTCTTGCTCATTATTATTTTTGTTTTTTTTGTGAGTATAAGGCTTTATATGTACATTCCCTAAGATTGGAGGTTAAGAGGTCAGGGAGGAAGGTTGAGAGGGAAGCAAGTGAATGATGGATGTCAGCAAACATTCCCCCCTCCCTTGGGTAGATCATATTGTTTAAAATGTGCTCGTCACCCTTTGAAACCAATTGTTCCAGTTGGTAATAGGTGAGGATTTTTTCCAGTAGTTTTCTATTGCCTTAGGTGCCTCATCGAGTTGCAAGGGTGGTAATGTACTCTCCCATGATCGAACTTGAAGTTGGTCATCAGGTGATTCTTGAACATTGGGAGGTGTGGATTCCTTTGTAGCTTTATGGAGGTCCACTATTGTAGGTGGAGGCTGTGTAGAAGCTTTTACCTCTATGGATGCATTCATGAGGAGCTAGAATCTTTCTTCCTTTTTTCTATGGTTGAGTTGAGCAAAACAAGCCTTTCTTGCTTGGGAACCCATACTAGCTCCGGATCCGGTGAATAGTGTTCTGTGATTTTTCCTTTCCCATGATCTTTCATCGGCTTTGTCGTGACAGGGTTTGACTCATATAGGTCAGGTGACAGTTAAGAACACAATTTACGTTTTGGCACCCAGATTTGATCATTTGCTTTATAGTAGCCTTGGGCTTCCAATAGTTGTTTAGGAATCCAACACAATGTTTCTTTACATTTCTTGGGGCGAATGAGACGTCTCTTACCAGGCTCCTGCCTTTTAGCATTGGCTATGGTCGCTAAAGAAACTTTAGGGACCCACTTGTATGTTTTCTTCATTATATTAGGATGAGTCTTGTCAGAAGCTATATGCATTGCTTGTAGCATATTTAAGGGTACGGGCATTTCATCCCCCTCAGGTGTTACCTAGGTCGTCCCCCTGTTTTCCCAAGTGTCTATGGTTGCTACTAGGTGGACCCAATCAACATTGTCTGACTCAGTCATCCCAGGTAGTACATCCATATAAGGAGAATCTTCCCCAACATCAGTGTCCGCTTTACACGTGTAAAAATACTGCAATGGGGCCGAGTGAACTGTGGTGTCAGATATATGATCAATTATAAACCTGTTTCCTAGAGGATGTGCTTGACCCATCACAAGATTCACTCGAATGACAGAATCTTGGAACTGCAAATAGACATGGTTTTTAGACCAGTCATGCACCATTTTTTGCTTCCCTCATAAAAGGACGTCCTAAGATCATCTCCGATACCATAGTGTGCTTGGAGAAATCCATAACAATGAAGGTAACTATTATTTTATGTCCAACGACCTTGATTTTGAGATCTTCTAGTATCCCAATAGGTTTAACAATAGACCCATTGGTCATCTTCACTACTATAGTTGTGGTCGCAAGGTGAGGTCTTCCCATAGTTTCTCAGCAATTTTTAGTCACAATGCTAACCCCAACGCCACCATCAAGGATTCCCTTCATAGTTAATCCCTTAGTAGTGATTGGTATGGTCGCATTGGATTCATCACCCTCAAAGTATTGTCCCAACTTGTTAACAGGTATTTCTATAACAAGGTTCTCATCTAGGTTGGGTTGTGGATCTAAGTGTTCCTCCTCTATTGGAATCTCCCCAGCTCCATCCATCTGTGCAAATTGTGGTAGCCCAAACTTCAGTTCTCCATTGAGGAAGGATCGAAGAGCTGAGACTAGCTCAGGGTCTTTATATAGTTTAGACATGATGGTGGTTCTGACTTCTGAAGACATGAAATCCATCAATTTGGCAATGTTTAACGGCACCTTTTGGCCTTGAGTCCCTTGATGTGAGGAAGATGGGATCTCCATTTCTTCGATAGGATCAAGTAGTCCCTCTGTAAACATTCTTTTCATCAAGAAGTGAGTATGCCCACTTTCCCATGACTTTAAGTCACTTTCTTCTTGGATGACACTAGGTATGGCTAAGGGTCTATGGACTTGGTGAGGTTGTTGTTGTGTAGGAAACATGGTGTTTGTAATCTTGATTTGCCTAGGTTCTGGCTCTAGATACCTTTGGGTATCTTCTACCAAACTCCTTAATTGCTTGACTCGCTCAATCTCCTCTATAGGGTTTGGATAAGTTCCTATCTTCTTCTTGGATCCTGGCCATTGTGGCTCATGAAGATCTTCCTTGTTGGTTTGTATCTTAGTGGTGGTTTTGGTCTCCATGGTTTCACCTGAATCAAGATCCTCTTCAGCGTCGTTCATATATACGGGATTGTCACCAGTCCCTATGTTGGTCTTTGAACTGGGGTCTGACTTTGCTGCTTTTTGCGATCTCTTTCTTCATGTTTTCTTCTTTTTCTGAGATTGGGCAATTGATGCCGTGTCTCCTTCCTCAAGAATACAATTTTTTTTTTGGAGCATCGATCGTGTGAGTACGTTTATTGGTACCACAAGTGTACTTGTGATGGCTCCTTGGTAACTTCAATCAAGTTTAATGGCGTGACCTTCGGTGCATTTGGTATATTTGGACATTGGGCAATCAAATGATCTATGCCACATCGATTACACATGAGTATCGGCATTGTAGATGTGCTTGCTTGATTGGTTTGCATTAGTGTGGTATTTTTTTGTAGCCTAATAGGACACTCGGCTACACGATGTGGGCCTCCACACTCATAGCATTGAAGAGGTGGTCTCTTAGCAGTGTAATTGATATTTTGGCCCCTTACCGCAAGAGAAGCTACTTGATATACAGGTTTGACTTGTACCCAATAGTCCTCCATGTAGTATTGTGGACTTTCTTCAAGCACATCCATCCCATAGGCAATATTAGGATCTATATCTTCCTCACAGCCTTCCAAAAAAGCAATAGATGACTCACAATCCACTTGATTCACAGAAGTGATTCTCGGACGTGGTGGTTGCGGTCCTAGCACTGGAGGTGGTAAGGGTGTTGTTTGAACAACATTTTGGGCCCTAGGGACCATGTGTTGTGCTGTTTGTTCAAGAGGTGGGTCCGACATCAATGCAGGCACTCGAGGTGTGTCTATCCATGCTAAGGTTGGTCTATTGGCCATCGCACGCTTAAATACTATGCAATCCGTAGCTTGATGACCATACCTCCCACATGCATTGCAATTCCCATTGAATTTTACTCTAAAAGTAGAGCATTCACTGGTACTATGCGGTCCATAGCATACTGAGCACCATTGTTGCTCCCTTCTTGGATACATATGATTGTTTTGCGGAGCATGATTGTCTCCAAGACTCTCTTGAATAGCCTTGGTGAGATCTGATAAAGTCATCTCAGATATCTTTGGCTCCTTAGCAATAGGCTTTAGGGTCATTGGCACTCTATGCTTGTGAGCTAATAGATTTAGACTCAACAGACACTCTTTCTCCTTGAATCATTAAATTATCCTCCAATTGGATCGCATTGGTGGCGACTTCTTCCCAAGTGGTGATACGTCTAATGAGTAAGCCATTGTAGATATCCTCATGTCGTAATACCCTAATGATTCTATCAAGCAATTGGTTATTGTTGAAGCGCTCATTTGGATTACATTGAGAATTCAAATACTTCAAGCGACTAATAAAGTCTCTCAGCAACTCTCCTTCCTCTCGTTGGGCTTTCTGGAGCTGAGAGGCTACACCCCAAAGTAATCTCTCTCGTATGTATTCTTTTAAGAACAGTCTCCTAAGAGTAGGGTAAATCGTTTTTTCTTCCACCCTTAGGGTTCTATACCAATCCCCAGCCTTTCCACTTAAGGTTAGGTTTAAAGCATTGCTCTTATGTAGGTCATTGTGTTCTCCTAGAGAATTGCATATTTGTTCAAACACTTCGATATGCTTTCTCACATCCCCGCCTCCACTAAATTTTTGTGTGAGCTTGGCTATTTGTACTGCCTTACTTCTAGGCTCTCTATCAGGTGTGTTACGCATATTCTTAGCAATAGATCGACCAATAGCTTGAGCAAATGTTGCCAAGTCACCTAAGTGAGCAGGCACCGTGGGTGGAGGTGCTCCAGAGACTACATGTGGAGTAGGTATTGGCATTGGGCTTGGCGCATAGGAAGCCCTTGGGTTCCACGTTGGGTACGATGTTGTGTCATGTGGTGGTACATAGTTCATACGGGTGGCCCTAGGCATAGGAAACGTCAGATGTGACATGCTAATTCTAGCCGGTATAGTCCCATGGAAACAAGAGCTTGGGTGTTGTGGTTGGGGAGCATAGGTAGTTGAAACAATGGGAGAGGTAGAGACTACATGATTGTGATGACCCATAGGTGCATATGAGTGGTACACACTTGTAGGTACTGTTGGCAGGCATTGAGCTACCATGTAGTGGTGCTTTACTAACAAATGAGGTCCATGGCGTGTTTCTTGGCATGCCCATCATTGGGGTAGGCATGGTAGCCGTGGTGTCATCAAGGGAAATATGAGCTAGACTTGGAAAGGTGAATCTATCACTTGTGCGCTCAGATTGCACTGAGACGCCTAGAGAAACAACATATGGAGGATCCATCGGACTTACCGAGGGAGTCTCCATTTGCGATAAGGTTGGTTGTTTCGTCTTTCCTGTATCTAAGAATCTCATGAGACCCGTTGAAGGCATGTTGATTCCCTTTTTTTGTCTGTCTAACTCAATGACCCTATGGATGACCTCACAAACTCTTTGTTGTTGATCCTCCACACTAGTAGCACCATTGTGGATTGTAGGACATCTAACCAACCCACGTGATAGGTGTGACCTCTGTATAAGTTGGTCAGAGTTTCCGTTTGTAGTTCGTGCTCCCAGTTCTCATTTAAGAACGCTCCATCTAGGATTGAGGTGCTAGGGGTGTCCTTTGAGCTAGATGCAATGTTGCTTTCTAGGGGTTGGCCCTTAGCGGTTTCTAAGTCGGGAGCACTCGATTGCTCTCTTAGCAAGGATATTGACATAGGGGCTTTCGATTTTAACTCTCTTTGTTGCTCCGCCTTGCGTAAGCTCTCAATTTCCTTTTCCCTTGCTGCAAGGATATATCGCTCAACCTCTTGCACTTCGGCAAGGCTTCTACCATCAGGTAATATGACCTCGGAGGGAAATAACTCTGAAGAGTCAGGAGGTGCAGTGAATGAAGTATTCACATGCACAGCTTCATGTTTGGAGCGAGTGGCTCTACTAAAGGTTTCCTTCAAGTGGCTAAGCACGCTCCGCCCGTACCGAGGACCCATGGCATGCATGTCTTGGCTTGAGCTATCGAGATTAGGCATTGGGAAACCCTCCATGATGTCGTAGTCAGAGGAAGAGTCACTAGCCGCTATGTTCGGGTCTTGGTTTGTACTACCTTGGGTCCCCGCCGAGGGCCCGGAACCTAAAGTAGGTGGATATTGAGAACTCACGTAAGTCAAAATTCTCTCTAGTTGCTCCGTCTCTAGCACACGACCAGAGTGCAGATGCATGTGCCTTTGGCACCCTACAAGCATCGACGAATAACCTTGAAGGTTAACCGCTTACTTTTTTAAGCGTCCGTTTTCACTCATTTTTTTTAAAAATGTTTTTTAATGTTTGATTTTTTTGATTAAAGTGTGTGATAGCTTGAAACAAGTGTATCACTTAGAGGGTCGCCGTGTGCTTTACAGCACAATTTTCGGGCATCTGAAGTTCCGTTGTTCCTCAAAAAATCGATTTTTAGCTACGTGTGAAGCTAAAATTTGTAATTTTAAAAGGCGACTGAGGCCTAGGCCTGAGCGTGAGCTTGGGCTTGGGTCTGGGATTTGGGTCTCGGAGATATTCTAGATCCCAGTCCTATCTGTTAATTTTTTAATTTTTTTTTTGTTTTGCAAAAGGATAACGTCGCCGCGGCCTGCGCGAGAGCACACACACACTCTACCTACCTACTTCTAACTAATACACCTACTGTTACACACTAACACACTCTATTACCTCACAGATCTACTTCCTACTTACTATACATTACATTACACAGAAAACTAACAACCTTAATACACAGAGAATAAACACAGTACCTTTGAAACTCCATTAACAAAAAAAATACACAGTATAACACAAAATCCTTCTTCTCAACACACACACCCTCCTTCCTTACCTTTGTTACAATAGAAATTGCACCACAAAAGAAGCACAGAGTGCCATTCAAGCTTAGTGTATGGCATTCCACGACAGCGACACCAAAAATGTGCGCGTATGTCGCACGTGTCAATGCAAGGAACTTGCGGATACACTGTGTGCGAGCCACAAATGGCTCCAAGCACACAACAAGCCTAAACTAGTAAGCTCAAAGATGGCGTTGGTGTGTCACTCACCGCTCTACGCTTCCTGTCGTGGAGGATTCCTCGCCGCGAAGAAGAAGGAGCCGTCGTTGCGCCGCGCTCAACCGCCTCGTCGCCGCCGTGCCGTCATCGCAATGCTCGATCACACACACACTCTCTCTCTCTCTCACACACACACACACACACACACACACACACACACACACACATACACACACACACACACACACACACACAAGGAGATGAAGAAGAAGAAGATGGAGATGGAGTAAGAGCACTCTTCTATTGCATAAATGAGAGAATGAGTGAATTTTAGGTTTAGTTGACTTTTATATGAGCTCGCCCCATTCACACTTGGGCGCCCATGCTTAGCCAACTAATCCCTTGAATGTTCCAGTTAGAGTGCACCTCTCATCGGCGATCACTTTTACCCTTTTCTTATTGGACCGACAAGCCCGGTACCTGACTCTACAAGTAAATAATACCACATCCGTTGTAGGTGATAGGGTGTCCGTGAGCCGTGAGAGTTAACACTCTTATCGAAGAAGTCATTAAGCCGCTTCTGGAGGGATTGTTGTCTATGATGCGCAAGGAAATTTTGTGAGGAAACAAGGGTTAAAGCTTGATGCAAAAAGTAATAATGAAGCAGAGTACATGGCCCTTGAGGGCGGTCTGCAAATTTGCTTACAGTTGGGAATTAAATGCCTTCAAGTCAAAGGAGATGCCTTGTTGGTTGTGAAGCAGGTATTGGGGGTGTGGAAGAATAAGAACCCTAAGTTGAAAAATCTGTGTTTCAAAGTGAAATCTTTGGTTAAAAAGTTTGAGGCATGGAGTTTAGAACGTATTAAGAGGTCTGAGAATGAAGAAGCTCATGATGCTACCCAAGAAATGATCACTTGTGTGTTTGTGTTGAAGGCTGATGCCCCTCTATATCATGGAAGAGAAGTGCTATCAAAGGAAGTGGATTTTTTGCTTACAGGTGTTTTACTTGAAGATTTTCCATCATCCAAAAAGTATGCTTTTATGAGAAGAGTCAAAAAGTACAAAATGCTTGATGATGTGCTTTACATGAAAGGAAGTGATTTGATATTGCGACGTGTGCCCTGGAAAGAAGAAATCTATAAGATTTTGGAAGAGAACCATGAAGGATCCTGTGGAGGACATTTTTCCATGAAAATTATGCTACATAAGATTTTACAAGAAGGCTATGTGTGGCCGAGTATCCAGCGGGATGTGAACCATTGGTGCAAGTCTTGTTTGTCTTGCTAGAAGATGGGGAAGAGAATTTTGAAGCCTGAATTGCGAAAGACAATTTTAGCTTTTGATGTATTTGAAAAATGGGGTCTTGATGCTATTCGACCCTTACCTCTGACTGGTAAAAGAAATGTTTACATTCTGAAAGCAGTGGATTATTTGTCATGTTGGGTAGAAGCTAAGGCTGTCAAACAGATTACCAGTAAAGAAATGGGGAAGTTTGTGTACAAAGATATATGCTGCAAGTTTGGTGTGCCTTTGGAACTTTCTGATCGGGGACCAGGATTTAGAGGAGAGTTGTTTGATTTCCTTTGTGGAAAGCTTAATATACAACATAGGTACAATTCTCCTTATTATCCACAATGCAATGGTCTTAATGAGAGATTCAATGAAGAGTTAGTGAATATCTTGACAAAAATGACTCAACACATGGGAAGACTTGGGATTCAGAGTTTCCTTGTGCACTATGGGCTTATAGAACCGCTATCAAAACAAGCACAGGGTTTTCTCCTTATCACTTGATTTATGGCAAGGAAGCTTTATTGCCTATTGAAGTGGAAATCCCTGCACTTAAGTGGTTGTCATTGGAAGGTGAAGAGCAGCGAGATGCTTGGCGGAAAAGGTTGTTGGATTTACAATGCTTGCAGTTAGACAGAATTTTGGCCTTGAGTCATTATGAAGAAGTGTCAAAGAAGGCTCAAATGAAGGCCAATGAATGCATCAAGGATAAAGGAATTGAAAAGGGTGATCTTGTGTTGCGGTACAATAGTAAACTGGACAATACTTTCCAAAAAAAGTTTCAGATTAAGTGGGAAGGTCCTTTTACTGTTGTAAATAAATTTGAAAATGGCACATATCAATTGGCAAACTTAAATGGTGTAGAACATAAATACCGTGTTAATGGTTACATATTGAAGAAGTATCTGGCGTGTTTGATGACAATTGTGATTGATGAAATGCTATCAATAGAAAGAAATGCGGAAACATTTGAAAATGTGGACGAGGTTTCTGGGGATGAAATGCAGCAGTTATTCACCGTAGGGACCTCTGCTTGTCATGAATGACTAAGCAGGAAAGGGGGGTTGGCAAGCTATGTCAGGCATTTTTTGGGTGGAAATGAAGTTGCTAATCCATGCTAAAAATTTTGCTCACTAGCCCCGAGTACATAGATGTACATAATGCTTTGAGTTTTTGGAGTGTTGTTGTAGAATTTATGTACAAAGGCTTGGTTTTGGTCAAGCTGTTGGTTGAGTTTTGGGTTGGTCGAGTTTTCAAAAAATAGTTTTTAATGCGCATTCCTAGCCGTGCTTGATAGCTTGGAAATCGGACTCCGACATCATGAGTTACATGCACTTGAAGTGGATGGTTTTTCACTTAAAAAGTGGCGGCAGATGCACGTGGGAAGACGGCAAGTGGGCCGACTTGATGATTTTTTTTAGCAATGGTATGTTTAGAAATTTTTGGAGTTAGCCGGGGTAATAAGCTCTAAGCCATGCTTTACGGCACTATATTTGGTGGTCGGGGTCACCTGCTACGCCTTCGAGAAAATGGCTCAGGTTGGGGGCAAAACAGAAATTTCAGGTTTGGACATGGGGAAGTTGGGGAGAGCATGCCAAGTGGCAATGGAATAACCCCACATGGGGGGGAGCAAGTGAAAATTGGAGGGTATAAGGGGGGGAGTGGGTAAACCCCCTAAGGGTGTATCAAAGGAGTTAATGGAGCTTCTTGGCCTTGCTTGAGAGGGCTCGTGGGCTTTTGGGAGAGGAGGGGGCACCCAATTTGTGTTCCCACTGCCTGGACAGGCGTCCTGCCCATTTTATGGTCCCGGACACTGTCCCCCCCACTTGCCTTGGTCAAAAAGTGGCCGACAGTCCATTTTTAACCCAAAAAAGGCTCAAAACGGACCAATAAAAAGGTGCCTAAAGGGGGAAATGAAGTCGGCTAAAAGGGGAGAGAAAATCCTTGGGATAAGAGCCAAAAAAATCCCCCTTTAATAGTTGTATTTCTCTGCACACTTGGAGACACTTTTCAGAGACCTCCTTTTTGGAGCTTTTTCAAAACCCCCGAACTTCAAATGCTTGTAATTTGCTCATTCCTTATCGGAATCAAGCATATGGATGCTCTACGGACATCTACGCGAGCCAATCTACACACTCATGTTCTATAATTCTTCTAATTCCAAGTGTGATTTCCGCTAGAGCTATTCTTCTCCAAGATTTACATGTGTGTAACACAGGTGAATTCGACGGTGCAACTGTTGTTATTTCCAACGGTGTGATTGGTGCAAGGATATAGGGGCATTAGTTTTCATTGCGTCCTACAACCATGCCTCGATCAAAGTCCGAACAAGAGAATTATTAAAGTTTGAAGCCGACGGTCGTTCCTGACATTGAGGTGCAAGCTTGGTTTTTGACAATTTGGACGGCGTCAGTTTGCAATCCCGGGGACCTTGGAATGCGGTTGGAATTGGCAAGTTCGAAGTTTGAGTTTTTGGCTTCTAGTAGTGCTTCGCAGCTCGAAGACCCGGTAATCGGACAGGGAACTGGGGAAGATTGAAACTGGCATTCAAAGGGAATTTTTCATAGGGTTTGCTTGAAGTTTTTGAAGGCTTGGAGGCCTAGGAGCTGCCACGTGGCATGGTCTAGTCCCATATGCGCAAGGCATCCTCGCGTGTGTACTCTATATAACCTGGGACGTGACCCCTTTGGGGAGCATGTGAGAGAGTGATCTCTCTGTGTACGTAGCGATGGTGGGGAACTGCGGTGGCGCTGCTTGCGACGGCGCTGCCCCTGAGGCGGCGGTTTTGAAATGTGTAGATGGCGAATGAGACCTGTGCCGGGTGGTGCACGCGCTGTGGAGGTCACGGTGGTCAGCATAGCGATGACATGGCAATCGCCCATTAGGAGGCAATTCTTGCAAGGGTATCGGTCCCGCGGCCCTTGAAGGCCCATTTTTTGAAGGTAAGGGAGGAGGGCATTAGTGATATCGCTACTGCCTCCTCGGCATGCAAAGGGGCAGTCACACGATGGAGGTGAAGTGAGAGAGAGGGCAGCCAGGTGTAGGGCTCTGAGTTGGCCAAGGGGACCAAGTAGGAGGCAGGTCCTCTGATTGAGAAAAAGAGTGAGAAAGAGGCCCATCCAAGGGGCAGTTCAGGGCCAAGTGCAAGGGTAGGCGGGCCTTTCCAAGGCGTGGGCACATCACATCAAAAGGGCGGCCAAGAGAGCAGGTTGATGGTCGGACCGAGCAAAGGGCCACTCCAAGCCTGGGTCCAAGAGGTGAAAAGTAGAGGTTAGTGAAGAGGTGTCCGAGCAAAGAATAAGAGAGAGAAGGTAGGACAAAGGGTCAAACGGAGGAGCAGTGCAAGGGTAGGCCACCCAAAGGGTAAAAATAAAGGAGAAAAAATAAAAATACAAAAATGATGCCAAGGGGCACTAACGATGTTGCTAGTGCACCCCCCCTCAAGCACAAGCCAAGGAGAGCACTAGCGATGTTGCTAGTGCACCCCCCCTCAAGCACAAGCCAAGGAAGCAGATGAAGTCAAGCGGCTCCCTCCTTCCAAAAGATGCTAAATTGGGATGCCCGATGGGCCAATTAAAGTGCAGTTTCCAAAGTTGAAGACCCCCCCACTATAAAAGACATTTTTTAGTCAAATTAGGGCCTTTTTGGTGCGGTTTGAAGCCTGCAAAGTGAAGCTCTCTGACAAAAGAGTGTGCCTGTCAAATCCCTTTGTATTTTTCCTTGAAAGGGCCATGGTGATGGCATTGCAAGCCTTTGTACATGCCTTTTGAAGTGTAATCAAGCCACTGTTGCCCCGTTTTCCTATCGTTTCCCCTTCCCCCCTTCTCTTTCTCCTGCTTTCGCATTTCCCCTCGGTGCCGGTAGTGTGGATGTGTGTGCCCCCCGGATCGATGGTGTTTTGCATGAGAGAGTGAGATTGAGCGGTTGTGTGCATGTGTAAGGGTGTAGATAGACCGTGGTAGTAGGTGTGCGTTGTGTGGTGGATTTGTGGAGTGTATGAGCAGTGGAAAAAGAGCAGGCAGCGGTCTACTAGTGTAAAGTGTGTTTTTGAAGGTGTTTTCTAAGAGGATAGGGGTGTTGTGGATACCCTAAGCTATAAAGAGGCCCTTGTGTTTGTGCTGGGTGTGTTCCCCCATTTACCCTCTCCAACGTCCTACGATCATCTCAGATGCCATAGTGTGCTTGGAGAAATCCATAACAATGAAGCTATTTTTTATGTTATGTCCAAAGACTTTGATCTTGAGATCTTCTAGCATCCCAATAGGTTTAACAATAGATCCATTGGCCATCTTTACTACTTATGGTTGTGGTCCCAATGTGAGGTCTTCCCATAGTTTCTTAGCAATTTTTAGTCACAATGCTAATCCCAGCGCCTCCATCAAGGATTCTCTTCACAGTTAGTCCCTTGGTAGTGATTAGTATGGTTGCATTTTCATTGCCCTCAAAGTATTGTCCCATCTTGTTAATAGGTATTTCTACAACAGGGTTCTCATCTAGGTTGGGTTGTGGATCTAAGTGTTCCTCCTCTATTGGCATCTCCCTAGCTCCATCCATATGTGCAAATTGTGGTAGCCCGACCTTAAGTTCTCCATTGAGGAAAGCTCGAAGAGCTAAGAATAGCTCAGGGTCTCCGTATAGTTTGGACATGATGGTGGTTCTAACTTCTGAAGCCATGAAATCCATCAATTTGGAAACATTTAACGGCACCTTTTGGGCTTCAGTCTCTTGACGTGGGGAAGATGGGGTCTCCATTTCTTCGATAGGATCAGGTAGTCCCTATGTACACATTCTTTCCAACAAAAAGTGAGTACGCCCACTTTGCCATGACTTTAAGTCACTTTCTTCTTGGATGACACTAGGTATGGCTAGGGGTCTATGGACTTTGTGAGGTTATTGTTGCATAGGGAACAATGTGTCTGTAATCTGGATCTGCCGAGGTGCTGGTTGTAGATCCCTTTGGGCTCTTCTACCAAACTCCTTTATTGCTTGACTCACTTGATCTCCTCTGTAGGGTTTGGATAAGTTCCTATCTTCTTCTTGGATCCTGGCCATTGTGGCTAATGACAATCTTCCTTGTTGGTTTCTTTCTTAGTGGTCGTTTTGGTCTCCATGGTTTCACCTGAATCAGAATCCTCTTCAGTGTCGTTCATATATACGGGGTCGTCACTAGTCCCTATGTTGGTCTTTGAACTGGGGTCTGACTTTGCTGCTTTTTGCAATCTCTTCCTTTGTGCTTTCTTCTTCTTCTGAGATTGGGCAATTGATGCGGTGTCTCTTTTTTTAAGATTTTTTTTTCGAGCATCAATCGTGTGAGTACGTTTATTGGTACCACAGATGTACTTTGTGATGGATCCTCGGTAACCTCAATCAAGTTCAATGGCATGATCTTCGGTGCATTTGGATTATTCGGACATTGGGCAATCAAATGATCTATGCCACATCGATTACACATGAGAATCGGCATTGTAGACGTGCTCGCTTGATTGGTTTGCATTAGTGTGGTGTTCTTTTGTAGCGTAATAGGACACTCAGCCACACGATGTGGACCTCCACACTCATAACATTGAAGAGGTGGTCTCTTGGCAGTGTAACTGATATTTTGGCCTTTTGCAGCAAGAGTAGCTACTTGATAGACATGTTTGACTTGTCCCCAATAGTCCTCCATGTAGTATTGTGGACTCTCTTCAAGCGCATCAATCCCATAGGCAATATTAGGGTCTATATCTTCCTCACAGCCTTTCAAACAAGCAATATATGACTCACAACCCACTTGATTCACATTAGTGATTCTCGATTGTGGTGGTTGCGGTCTTAGCACTGAAGGTGGTAAGGGTGTTGTTTGAACAACATTTTGGGCCCTAGGGACCATGTGTTGTGACGTTTGTTCAATAGGTGGGACCGACATCAATGAAGGAGCTCGAGGTGTGTCTGTCCATGCTAAGGTTGGTCTATTGGCCATCGCGCGCTTAAATACCATGCAATCCTTAACTTGATGACCATACTTCCCACAGGCATTGCAATTCCCATTGAATTTTACTCTAAAAGTAGGGCATTCACTGGTACTATGCGGACCATAGCATACTGAGCATGATTGTCTCTAAGACTCTCTTGAATGGCCTTGGTGAGATCTGCTAAAGTCATCTCAGATATCGTTGGCTCCTTAGCAATAGGCTTTAGGGTCATTGGCTGATGCCCCGATGCTTGCGAGCTAGTAATTTAGGCTCAACAGATACTCTTTTTCCATGAATGATTGAGTTATCCTCCAATTAGATCGCATCGATGGTGACTGCTTCCCAAGTGGTGATACCTCTAATGACTAGGCCATTGTAGATATCCTCATGTCGTAATCACCTAATGAATCTATCAAGCAATTGATTAATATTGAAGTGCTCATTTGGGTTACAATGAGAATTCAAATGCTTCAAGCAACTAATAAAGTTTCTCACCGACTCTCCTTCCTCTCGTTGGGCTTTCTGGAGTTGAGAGACTACACCCAAAGGCGCTCCCTCACATATGTATTCTTTCAAGAACAGTCTCCTAAGAGTAGGGTAAATCTTTTTTCTTCCACCCTTAGGGTTCTATACCAATCCCCAGCCTTCCCACTTAAGGTTAGGTTTAAAGCATTACTCTTATGCAGGTCATTGTGTTCTCCTAGAGAATCGCATATTTGTTCAAACACTTCAAAATTCTTTCTCACATCCTCGTCTCCACTAAATTTTGTGTGAGCTTGGCTATTTGTACTGCCTTAGTTCTAGGCTCTCTATCAGGCGTGTTATGCATATTCTCAGCAATAGATCGACCGATGGTTTGAGCAAATGCTGCCAAATCTCCTAAATAAGCAGGTATAGTGGCCATAGGTGCAGGCGCTCCTGGAACTACTTGTGGGATGGGATTTGGCCTTGGCCTTGGTATACGCACGGCCCTCGGGTCCCATACCTCGTATGGTGGTGTACCACATGCTGGTCCAAAGTTCATAGGTGTGGCCCTAGGCATACCCGGTGCCGGATACAACATGTTATTGCTAAATGGTATGGCCCCACTTGAATACGAGCTCGGATAATGCCATTGTGGAGTGTAAGCCCTTGGCATAATTGGGGGTGTGGGAGCTACGTGGGCATGAGGTGCGACAGGTACATAGGCTTGATGCACACCTGTAGGTATTGTTGGGGGCACTGTGCTACTAGGTAGCGGTGCAATGCTAACAAACGAGGTCCAAGGTGTACTTTTTGTACTCATCAGCGGAGTAGGTATCGTAGCCGTAGTGTCTCCGAGAGACAGATGATCTAGATTTGGAAAAGTAAGACTACTACTTGTGGGTTCAGACTGTACCGAAACTCCAAGCGACACAATATATGAAGGGTCCTTTGGACTCACTGAAGGAGTTTCCATCTATGATAGTGTCAGTTGTCTGGCCTTGCCCATATACAAGAATCTCATAAGGCCCATTGAAGGAATGTTAATCCCTTGGTTTTGCCTCTCCAATTGGATGATGGTATGGATGACATTGTAGACCATCTGTTGCCACTCCAACAAACTTTTGGTGCTAGAAGTAGATTGTACAACTTCTAACCAGCCTTTATGGTATGTGTAACCCGTGTACATGTCAGTCAAGGTTTCAAGCTGTAGGTCATATTCTCAATTTTCATTGAGAAATAACCCTTCTAGGCCCGGCGTACTAGAGTTTTCCCTTGAGGTGGAAGCATTGTTGTTGCCCACAGTTTGACCCACATTGCCTACTAACTCAAGAGCCCTCGATTGATCGATTTCTACGCCTCTTGTCCTAGGGGGTTTTCTCTTTATGTCCCGGTGTTGTTCTAGAAAACTCTCCATTTCCCTTTCCCTAGCCGCTTGCATATAGCGCTGAACTTCTTTTACCTCCGCAAGACTCCTACCATTGGGTAGTAGAACTTCGGGGGGTGATTTCTTTGCAGGGTCTTCCATGAAAGCAGGGGGCAGGATATCAATGTGGACGGTCTTGGGGAGTATAGGCTCCCCTTGAGATACCAAAGGCAAATCTACCTCTCCCTCACCTTCATTAACCTCACTAGCCGTAGGTTCAGAGCGAGTAGCTCTACTAAAGGTTTCTATAAAGTGAAATCAACACAGTAGATCCAAGTTGTGGGGCCCAAACATGTATGTTTTTGTTTACTTGCTCGAGGTTTGGTGTAGGATGACCTTCCATAATATCGTAGTCAGATGAAGAGTCACTAGCCGCTATGTTTGGGTCTTGGGTTGTACTACCTTGGGTCCCCGCCGAGGGGCCGGAACCTAAGGTAGGTGGGTATTGAGAACTCGCGTAAGTCAAAGTGCTCGCTAGTTACTGAGCCTCTAGCACACGACCAAATCACAGATGCATGTGCCTTTGGCACCCTACAAGCATTGGCAAATACCCTCGAAGGTTAACCTCTTGATTTTTGGGCGTTTTGCACCCCGTTTTCACTTATTTTTTGATGTTTATTTATGTCTTTTTATGACCGGTTCTTGAATTAGAGCGCATGATAGCTCAAAACAAGCGTATCGCTCAGGGGGTTGCATTGTGCTTTACAGCGCAGCGTTCGGTTACCTGAAGCTCCGATGGTCCTCAAAAGGGTCGAATTTTACTTAGGCGTGAGGCTAAAATAAGTAAGTCCAAAGGGTGACCGAGGCCTGAGCCTGTGCTTGGGCTTGAGGAATGTTCTTGATCCTGGTCCTTCCTTTTAAATAAATAAAATTTTTAATTTTAAATATATATATACATATATATATTTTTGGAGGATAAGGTCACTGCGATTGTGCCGTGTGCACGTTCACACACACACACACACCTAACCTACCTACTTGCAACTAACAGAGCTACTATTACACACTGTTCAGCACAGTACTACAACAACTAATTAGCTAACAGATCTACTTACTACACCGTACAGATATAACATTATAGATTTAATACCTTAAATCTAACACCTTATAAAGAGAAAAAAATACATTGCAGCAAAAAAATCGAACACCTTATTAACAAAAAACAGTACACTACAACAAAAACAAAGTTTACAAATCCTTCTTAACAGTAAAGACCTTCTTTATCTACCTTTCCTACATCTCACATTGCACCACAAAGCTGCTATTCGAGCTTAGTGCAGGGAATTTCCCCAGCAACGGTGCCAAAAATGTGCGCACATGTCGCACGTGTCAAAGCAAGGGACTTTTCGTACACTGTGTGTGAGCCACAAATGGCTGCAAGCACACAAAAAGATTAATCTAGCAAGCTCAAGAGAGCAAGGGTGTGTCACTCACCTCCCTACGCTTGCCTTCGTGGAGGATTCCTCGTCGCCAAGAAGAGGGAGCTACAGCCGTGCGTGCTACGATCAAACACATTGCCGCTGCCGTGCCGTTGCAATGCTCGATCTCACACACACACTCTCTTTCACTCTCTCTCTCTCTCAGCATACACACACACACACACACACACACACACACACACACACACACACACACACACACACACACACACACACACACACACACACACACACACACAGGGAGATGAAGAAGAAGATCGAGATGGAGCAAGAGCACTCTTCAATTGCACAAATGAGAGAATGAGTGATTTTTAGGTTTAGGTGACATATTGACATTATGTTAGTACCAAAAAGCTATGCTGCAGACGTCCGTCTGCGGTGACCCGCTAAACAAATATGGACAATAGTCGATATGTTTAGCAAGCAAGCACACTTTATTCTTGCCAAAAAGACTATTAAGGAACACCAAATGGCAACTCTCTTCATATCATAGATTTTCAAATACCATAGATTGCCAACATCTAGCATGTCAGATAGAGATTCTAGAATGACCAGTAATTTTTGAAAAGGTCTCTTTGAAAATCTAGGAACAAGATTGAATTTTTCTTCAGCCTATCACCCACAAACGGATGGCCAAAGTGAGATAGCCAATCTTACAATACTCAATCTACTAAAGACTTATGTTACCAAAGTGGATCAACGCTCACAATGGGAAAAGTACTTACCCATTGTAGAGTATGCATACAATAACATTGTACATACTTCTATAGGAAAATCACATTTTGAAATAATTGAGGTGCTACTTAAAGCACATGGGAAGATCTTCGCTACCGATGAGTATAGCCGTGACGTAAAAGAATCTTTTCCAAAGGTTAAGGAGGCTATATCTATCTCTCAACAAAGACAAAACGCTACAGCTGACAAGCATAGAAGGGCCTTAATGTTCAAAGAATATGATTGGGTCTTACTTAAGTTTCCTAAGGCTCGATTGAGGCAAACGACGGGCAAAAATCCTATGGGCCATCAAAAGTATTATGTAAGCTAGCAAAAAGATACTATGGTCCTTTTCAAATCTTGAAGCCCATCAATGAGATGGCTTATCAATTCAAATTGCCCAACCAAATCAAGCAATTATTGAAGACCCCAAATAATTTTCTCATATTAAATTGATCATTTAATGTGGGAGAATAAACAGGAAGAAGGGTTAGAATATAGACATGTGCTTTCAGATCTATCTCAACATGGGGCCAATGGTAAAGGGGTCCAAATAGATGGTCTATCAAATAGATGGTCTATCAAAGAGAAAGGATAGCTAATGGAGCTTAAAGACCTTAGGGTTAGCTTCATTAAAGACCTCCAAAGGTTATGTTAAAAATTCCTTTGACCTTAGATAAGCTAGGGCTAGGTGGGAACCCGGCCCAAGCTTGAGGTGCTTGTCTTGCTTGATGACTAAGGTGCCGCCTTGAGGTGCTTGTCGTGCTTGATGACTAAGGTGCTTGAGGTGCTTGCTGACTAGGGAGCCTGAGGTGCTTGTGGGAACACTATCCAGGCTTGAGATGCTTGGGGTTAAGGTGTGCAAAAGTCAACAACTATCCCTACAAGGAGGGGGCGAGCCCTACAAGAGGGGGAAGAGAGAAAACACACACACCCTCATATAAGGCAAGCTTGGTACAAAGAAAGCAAAAGGGACACTTGTCAAATTCCTCTTCATGTTGCCCTCATGGTGTGCCTAAAGTCTATTGGTTGGCCTCCCAAGGGGTCCAATTATAAATTTATTGATTTACTTAATTGTTTGAGCATTTATCAAGTCCTCTCTCTCAAAGGGGAAAGGGGGACACTTGCCCCAAGGCTACCCTTGTTGCTTGATATGCCCCTGCATGTGATTAGCTAGGCCTGGAGAGGTCCAATGATCTTTAATCATGAGCTACAAGGGGGGGGGGGGGTTGACCAAAGAAAGCTAGGGGGTTGCTTAAGGGGTATACTCTCCCACACACACTCACACACACTCTCATTATGTGAAGTGCAAAGTGCAAGAGATTCATCTCATTCTCCAAGCTAGTAGAGAGAAGTTGAGAGCCTACACAAGAACTCTTGGAGATGGAATGTAAATCCAACCAAGATCCATGCTTCAATGCTTAAGCTTGTCATCTTATCCATCTTCATTACTATGCTATTATGTATGCTAGCAAGAAGAGTGATGATAAGTGAGGAAATAATTCTTTCTCCTATGAAATGTTTCTTCTTCCTCTTCCCTACCCTCATTCCCCGCTAGCTCTCTCCACCTTTGAAGGTGTTTGAGGCCTTGGGATTGAGGCTTGGGATAGTTAATGCTTTCAACAAAGTTTATGTTATGCTCGTGATGCATGAAGGCTGAGGCTTTCTATCTTCATTGCATCACCTAGGTCACAAGGAACACAAAGATTGTGTTGTAACAAGTCTCTCTTGATGGGAGAAACTATAATACAAATGCTAATTGGAGGGGGGGACTGGCTCCACATAAATCCGGTCCTCAACTATTGTCATGTTCTCTAAACTCTCTCTCTTGAAAAAGTATTGTTCATGCCAAGTTAACTAAATGCTATGTTTATGTTGCTACCATCAATTAAGTTCACCCTCTATGCTCACAAAATAATTTCAAAAAAGTACTTTCTCTAATTTCCGCTACTCTCAAATTTAATAGGCCATTTCCATTACACCACATGTCATCATTGAAGAACCTACACAAAGGGCAGCTCATCTCCAACATGAGAAGGAAACATTTGAGTGGGAAAGAGGGCTAGGAGGCAATTGTGCGCTTTGTCGCACGTGTCAGAGGCTGGGAACTTGCCTGTGCACTGTGTGCAAGAATGAGGATTTTTAGGTCAAATGGACCTTTTCTAAGAGTTTGACCCATTCACACATGGGCGCCCACAGTGGTCGATCATTGCAAAACTATTGTAAAAATAAGATAAGTGGTGCATCTCTCATTAGAAATCACCTACACACCTATTGGACCAACAAGCACGGTCCATGACTCAATCAAATAAATAATATACGTCCGTCAAAGGTGATAGGGTGTCCGTGAAGGTTAACATGCCCCCCTTCTTGATGTAGATTTTGTCCTCGCAAGCTATTGAAATGAAGCCCGTTCGTTGAGGTGGAAGAGAATTCGAGATTGAATGTCCTTAGCCTTCTTCAATCATTGCAAAATCAACCAAAATTGGCACAATAACTGCATTTTCATATACAATTAAAAAGAATATGCAGTTGTAGACACATAAATTGATTGGTAAAAAAATATTAAACAATTTTTCAGCAGTAAATATTAAAATGTAATATAATTAAACGCATAAGTAGTTGTAAAGGTCAACAACTAAACAAGTCTGGAGTCGCTAATTTAATGGTCGAAAGGCACTAGAGGTCAACCCATTAATACCATGGGCAAGCTTCTATATTTTCTCTAGTCAGTTAAGATGTTTAATCGCATGAGAGCCAAGTATTTCATGTCCGAGGGCTGACTAGATGCTCTCCAAAGGAGCCATTTGATTGGTCGTAGATGGTCTAGCCTCCTCTGAAACTTGTCTTTGATTAGATTTGATTTCTCTTTGTTCTTCATTTTCTATTGGTGTGACAGTCAGTATCCGCTAATCCTCTTTGTTCTCTTCTTGTTGAGTTTTCTCTTGCATTACGGATTTAGTTTGGGGTTGTGGTGATGTAGCTTCATGTGTTGCCTTTGGTGTTTCTTCTTGGATGGGAGAGAGAATCTTGTGAGAGGTTTGAGGGGCTTTTGTTTCTTTGGATGTGCCCACCACTTTATCTTTGTTAATGCTTTGTGATTTCTCCTCTCTTTCTCTTTCTTGCTCTTCTTGCCCATAAATCTATTCCAAGTAAGCCAATGGCCCCATTACTTCTGTGTACAGTGGATACCCTTACGGACACCCTATCACCTTCGATGGATGCATATTATTTATTTGATTGAGTCATGGACCGGGCTTATCGGTCCAATAGGTGTGTAGGTGATCGCCAATGAGAGGCGCACCACTTATCTTATTTTTATAGTAGTTTTGCAACGACCGCCACTGTGGGCACCCATGTGTGAATGTGTCAAACTTCTATAAAAGGTCCATTTGACCTAAAAATACTCATTCTCTGAGGTGTAATCTAAGAAGTGATCTTGCTCCATCTCCTTCCCCTTCGTGTGCTCACGTGTGTACGTGTGTGTGTGTGTGTGTATGCTTTTGAGAGAGAGAGAGAGAGAGAGAGAGAGAGAGAGAGAGAGAGAGAGAGAGAGAGAGAGAGAGAGAGAGAGTGATCGAGCATTGCGGCAGCGAGACGGTTGAGCGTGGCATCGGCGGTGGCTCCTTCTTCTTTCCAGCACAAGATCCTTCAGGAAGCATTGAGCGGTGAGTGATACACCATTGTTTCTTTGAGCTTGCTAGGTCTCTCTCTAGTCATGTGTTTGCAGCCTTTCGAGGCTCACACACAGTGCACAATCAAGTTCCTAGCCTCCGACACGTGAGGCAAAGCACACATTTTTGGCATTGTTGCCAGGGAATGCCTTGCATTAAGTTTGAGGAGCACTCAGCGCTACCTCGAGAAGCCTTTCTTCCATCTGTTTTTGGTTTTTTGCTGAGTTGTGTGAGAACTGTTAAGTGGCTGCAATGGGCAGATTAGCAGGTTTTTATTAGCTTCTGTTAAGTGGTTGTAAGCTCTCTTAGTGCTGCATTGTACTTATTTTTGTTAGTTTTGCAAGATTTGTAATGTGCATGTGTTAGTAGATCTGTTAGTGGGTGTAGATAGTGAGAAGTAGAGTAGACAGTGAGCAGTAGAGTTGACTGTCTGTGAGTGTGCAATGTACTATGTTTGACAGTGTGTTAGCAGAGGGAGTTAGCATTAATTAGATGTTAATTAGCTATGTTAGTTGAAAAGAGGTTAGACAGAGCTTGCAAGAGTTTCTATGTGCATGTGGGAGCTCGGCATCCACGCGGCAACATTATCCTCAGGATTTTTTTTTTTAAAAAGAAGTTTTTTTTTTAAAATTTAAAAAAACGCTCGGGATATTTGAGACTAAAAAGAAAAATCAAAACAAAAATTAAGGAAACCTTATCTTAAAAGGAAGGATCGTGATCATTCCCAAAATTCGAGGCTCGGAGGCCGAGGCCGAGGTGAGCCAAGGCCCAGGCCTTAGCCCTCAGTCTTATGATATACTATACACACTACTTTACATATAAAGACTAGGACCTCAAGTGAAGGGAGGGCATGTAAGACGAGTTGCTCAAGTCCTCCACCGTTCCCTTCACACTCACCCTTTGGACTTACTAATTCTAGCCCTCTTTCCACCTAGGAAAAGACTAGTTTTAGGATTTCAAGGACTGTATATAACCGAATCGGGGGTTGTAAAGCACGGCACATCCCCCTAGCCAAGGTGCTTGTTTTGAGCTATCACACACCATATTTTGTGGCTTGGTTAGAAAAAAAGACTAGAAATTTTTAAAAAAAATAGATTGTAAATACCTAAAAAACTAGGTGAGCGGCCTTCATGGGCACTCACCAACACGTCTAGAGTGTTGGGGTCACATGCACCTACGCTCTGATCGTGTGCTAGAGGACGAGCACATAGAGAGTGTCTCCGTTTACATAGGCACTCATTATTCATCCACCTTAGGCTCTAGGCCATCGGCAGGAACCCAAGGTAGTACCACTCTAGACCCACATATTGCGTCTAGTGCCTCTTCCTCTGACTACGACATCATCGAGAGTTACCCGATGCCTAATCCCGATAGCGCAAGCCAAGACATGCATGCCATGGGCCCACTGTATGGGCCGAACGTGGTTAGTCGCTTGAAGGAAACCTTTAACCATAGAGAAACGTAAGGTTGTGTATACAAAGGCTCATAGAAAACCTATATATGGAAGAAATGGAGTCTATGATGGTTCAATGATAGTTAAAGAGATAGAGTTACTAGACCTAGGAGACGAGTCCAAATGTGTTGTCATTGCCCAATAGCTAACAGAGACTGAGGAGTATCTACTTAAAGAACTTCTAAAGGAATTCAAGGATATATTTGCTTGGATATATCATGATATTAAAGGTGTTCCATCTTCTGTGGTGCAACACACAATTCCCATGAATAGCATGGCGTAACCAGTCCAACAACGACCCTACCCAATGAATCCTAAGTATGCAAAGATTGTTCGAGTAGAATTGAAAAGCTTGTCCAATGTGGATTCATATACCCAATTGAGCACTCAGAATGGGTGTCTCCAATAGTTATTGTGCCAAAAAAGAATGGGAAACTTAGAGTGTGCGTGGATCTCAAAAAGGTCAATGCTGCCAGTAGGAGGGACCATTACCCCTTGCCATATTAAGAACATGTGCTTGAAAGAGTTTCAGGGTAGGAAGCTTATAGCTTTTTAGATGGGTACTCTGGATACAATCAAATCACAATTGCACTAGAGGACCAAGCTAAAACGACTTTTATAACCGAATTCGGAGTGTTCGCATTTTGTGTTATGGATTTTGACTTAACCAATGCTCCTGCTATCTTCCAAAGATTAATAAACATTGCTTCTAGAGAATATTTGAGGGAGTTTTACGAAGCTTTCTTAGATGACCTTTGCAATTATTCTTCTTGGAAAGAACATCTATCATGTTTACAAAAAATGTTTGAGAAGTGCAGATTGAATTGTATCTCCTTAAACCCATTTAAATGCCAATTTTGGGTTAAACATGGAGTCATTTTAGGACATAAAGTGTCCAAAAATGGGATTTCCAAAGATGAGAGAAAAATTCAAGCCATTCCTGAATTGCCACCACCTACAAACTATAAAGGAGTTCAGGTTCATGGGCCATGTTGGTTATTACGGGTGGTTTATTTTAAACTTTGCCAAGTTAGCTTGTCCATTGTACAAACTTCTTATTGAGTTCCACTAGACCGCAGAGTGTGACCATGCTTATGAGTCATTGAAAAAGACCTTGACAAGTGCTCCCATTCTACGAGTGCCTGATTGGAATGTAATTTTGCATGTGCATATTGATGCATCGAACTTTGCTATTAGATGTGTTCTAGCTCAACTAGGAGAACATAAATTAGACTACCCTATTAGCTTTGCAAGTCGTCAATTGAATGATGCTGAGAGAAACTACACCACTACATAGCAGGAAGGTTTAGCTATGATTTATGCAGTAAAGAAATTTTGCTACTACCTCCTTGACAACAAGTTTGTTTTCTATGTGGATCATCAAGCCTTTTTGTATCTAGTAAATAAACCTTGGTCCACCGGAAGAATTACACGATGGTTGTTAACTCTTCTTGAGTTTTATTTTACCATTGTGGTGAGATCTGGTAAAAGACATGTCATGGTGGATCATTTGTATTGCATACCCAATGGTGAAGCCCCTACTGGAGTCAATGATGAATTGCCTGATACTTCCCTATTCCTAGTAGAGACCATGCGTGAATGGAGTGAGAAGACTGTGAACTTTTTAGTTAACGGTTTTCCACCCAAAGAGCTCCGTAAGGACATAGCTCAAAAACTGTTACAAGAATGTGAACCTTATTCTCTAATTATAGGAACTCTCTACAATCTAGGGAAGGATGATATTCTTAGACGTTGTGGTCATGAGGATGAGTACTTATACAATTCCAAGAAGCCCACATGGATATAGCCGGAGGACATTTCTTGGGGGAACTAATTGCTAGAAAGGTGTTGCAATCAGGCTATTGGTGGCCTACCTTATTCAAGGATGCATCCCTTTTTGCAAAAGGGTGTGATGAATGCCAATGTTACAAGATCACACAATGAAAGGATAAGATGCCCTTACATCCTGTTAAAGTGACTCAACCATTTGAAAAATGGGGTTTAGACTTTGTAGGCCCAATTAGTCCGTCAACTCGTAACACTCAATCTCGATATATTATCGTTGCCACTCACTATGTGATGAAGTAGGCGGAAGCCAAGGCGACACGCAAGGCTGATGCAAGGTCAATCGCCAAGTTTCTCTTTGAGAACATTATTACAAGATTTGGTTATCCCTTTGAAATTGTGAGTGACAATGGTACTCATTTTATAAATGGAGTGATAAAGGAACTCACGACAAACTTCATGATAGCCCACCATAAGTCCATGCCTTATTATCCACAGGAAAATGGCCAAGCGGGAGCACTAACAAGACCTTAATTTCTATCTTGACCAGAACAGTGGAAGCTCATCGCACAGATTGGGATTTGAAGCTGGCATCAGCTATATGGGCTTACCGTACTTCTTACAAAGTGGATATAATTGTACACCATTCAAAATGGTACATGGACAAGAAGTAGTTATGCCATGGGAGTTTGTAATTCCTATTTTGTGCGTAGCATCATGAGAAGGTTGGTATGGTAACCTTTTAGTTGAGCGTTTACATATCCTTGAGAGGTTTGACGAAGAAAGGCAATTGGCTGTGCAAAATGCACTTGTGGAGAAAGATAGGAGAAAGAAATGGTTCGACCGTCATCTAAAGAACAAAGACATCAATGTTGGTGATAAAGTCCTTATGTATGGAGTGTGTAATGAGAAGAAAAAGTTGAAATATGCCGAAAAAGGACCATATAGAGAATGCGAAATCACCCCACAAGGTGCCATTTGTGTGGAGACTCTTGATGGAGTTGAAACCATTGAATTCCTCCATGGGAGAAAATTTAAAATATATTATGATCCTTTAAGCCAAGAGGATCTACGTCCCATCCGTTAAAAAAAGGCAGCCAAGTCAGAAACAGAATTGAAGTAGATACAAGCTCAAGTTGAGGCTAAGGAGAGACAACAACGCATAAGATGACAACGAGAGGCCAACCTTGGAGCTACAAATGAATTCCATGTTGAAATAGAGGATGATTGATTGAACTCTAACACACTCTACGATACCCTATTGAGTTAAATTGCACCTATGAGAAAGTGCTATATAACATCTTATTGGACACGGGTGCATATGGGGTGTGGTGTCAGTTAGGAAAGCCATACCTATGTGTGAGTACTATCCAAGTCAAGGGTGTCAACAAGAAAAAAAATACGGTTTTTAGAATCGGACACACTTTTGTCAGCTATGACAACGGGGTTGTAGCTCAAGAATTTTTGGTCATGCCTGCTGGAACTATGGAAGGTAATATAAACCTAGGATGCACGTGGATGATAGCAAGAAAATGCACTATTGATTGGGGGACTGGGAGTGTCACAAAATAGAAACAGACTCTCAGTCCTGCCACTCAAGAAATAGGCCCTGAGTTATTGCCTCATGAGGGAACATAGAATGGAACATTGCATGTTCAAGAAGTTGAACCATATATATATATAGCCCAAATCTCTAGAGCTTCTTTGACAACCACTTTTGATGCTCAATCTGGTTCAAAATAGAAGCCTCATAAGCCTACGTCCCACTTGCCCCAAGAAATGTAAAGAAATTTTATGTTGGATTCCTAAGAGACTATTAGCAGCCCAAGGCTACTATGACGGAATGATCAAATCTGGGTACTTAAACGTACCTTGTGTTCTCTCAAATTGCTTACTAAAGATCCATGTAGGCCAAATCCTGTAACTCCAAAATAATTTGAAGACCGCGGAAAGGAAAAAATCATAGAATGCTACACACCCACTCCAGAGCAAGTTTGGGTATCGAAAAAAGAACGATTTGTTCCACCTAGCTCAAGAACAAGGAAGTCAAATGAAGCTTCTTGCTCTTCATGTAGTGGTTCAACAGAAACACAAGCTTCGACACAATCTCCACCTACCAATATAAATATCCATGCAAACGAGAAAGAATTTGCACCTCCCGTTGTAAGTTCACCACCTACAACAACGTTGCAAATAAAATCATGGGAGAGTACCTTACCACCCTTGCAACTAGATGAAATGCCTAGGGCAGTAAAAAACTATTGGTCAAAGTCTTCACCCATAACAACTTGGAACAATTGGTTTCAAAAGGTGACGACATCATTCCAAAAGGTATGATCTACCCAAGGAAGGGGGGGTGTTTGCTGACATCATCATTCACTTGCTTCCCTCTTAACCTTCCTCCCTGACCTCTCAATCTCCAAATCTTAGGGAATGTATATAATAGCCTTATACTCATAGAAACAAAAATAAAAAAATATAAGATCAAGAGCCACCAAACAAAAATCTGGAAACCTACAAGTTCTATATATGACACAAAATCATAAAAACAGATTATGCACAAGGACACGACCTTTTGACATGACCTCCATAATATTTGCCCTCTAACCATCATCTAGCTGTGTGTACAAATATGGCTAGTACACTAGAGTCATCCACTCCTACCTTGGGTGAGAGGTACCCTCTTTACTTTTCACAAGTGTTTCATATAGTCTACCCGGTGCTTGCATGTGAATGGGATTTGGTAGATACGCTAGCGTGTGAGAGGAATTTCAAGGAGTTAGAATGGTTGATACGTCTCTTAACCACAACTGATCCATACTTAGTAGAGGATGTCTCTCCGATTGCACAAGCTTACCCTCTTGGACCAAGATGATTATAGACGCCTAGTGACGTTCTTAGTGAACATTTGTGCCTCTAATGATGAGGAAGATTTACATGATTACACAGATGGCATGTATGGTCTCAGGATGATGACTTTGTTTTTCTCGACGATGACGATGATAGGGGTTTAGCCTTAGGGTTACCTCCCCATCTCTACAATATCCTGTTCCCTTGACCCTCTAGGGGATTGCAAATAATTAGGTTAGGTTTCCTTATGTTGTTTGATTGTGTTCAATAAAGGTTGGTGCCTCTTCCCGCTGATGTGCCTTCTAGAGGTACTCTTTGTGTTTTCTAGTGTGTACAAGAACGCGTTGCCATTGTTAGTGTGCGCTCCTTGCCGCACTGTCGAAGCAAGGGACTTGCCTAACACTGTGTGCGAGCCACAGACGGCTCCAAGCACACAACTAGCTTAACTAGTAAGCTCAAAAGAGGGCAATGGTGTGTCACTCATCGCTCTATGCTCCTGCCGTGGAGGATTCCTCGCCGCGAAGAAGAAGGAGACGCCGCTACGTTGCGCTCAACCGCTTCACCGCCGTCATGCCACCGCAATGCTCGATCACACACACACACACACTCTCTCTCTCTCTCTCAAGTACACACACACACACTAGTACACAAGGAGATGGAGCAAGAGCACCTTTCTTGCATTGCACAAATGAGAGAATAAGTGAATTTTAGGTTTAGTTGGCTTTTATATGAGCTCGCCCCATTCACACTTGGGTGACCATGCTTATCCAACTAATCCCTTGGATGTTCCAGTTAGAGTGCGCCTCTCATCGGCGATCACTCTTACCCTTTTCCTATTGGACCGACAAGCCCGATACCTGACTCTACCAAATAAATAATACAATGTCCGCCGTAGGTTACAATGTCCGTCGTAGGTAATAGGGTGTCTGTGAGCCGTGAGGGTTAACATTCCCCCCTTCCTGATGTAGATTCCGTCCTCGGAAGCTATTGAGTTGAAGCTCGTTCGTCGAGGTGGAAGAGCATTTGAGATGAATGTACTTAGCCTTCTTCAGTCACTGCAAAATCAAACAACATTGGCACAATAATTGCATTCTCATAAGCGATTAAAAAGCATATGCAGTTTTAGGCAGACAAACTAATTGGTAACATAATTTTAAACAATTTGTCAGCAATAAACATTAAATTGCAATGTAATCAAATGCATAAATAAATGTAAAGGTAAAAAAATTAAACAAGTCTGGGGTCGCTACTTTAACGGTCGAAAGGCACTAGAGATCGACTATTAATACCATGGGTAAGCTTCTTAATTTTCTCTGGTCAATTAAGTTGTTTAATTGCGAGAGCCAAGTATTTCATGTTCAAGGGCTGACTAGAGGCTATACCTAGAAGACCTTGTAGTTAAGCTACAATAAAAGGAATTTCTCATGAAATCATCGCCTGACTGATTACCTTTTCTTTGACCCCCCAAAGTCTTTTCACAGTGATTCAATTTTGATGTGTGTGCTTATTTTGTATGCCTTGGGATTTTTGCTTTTCAAGGAAAAGCGCCCACACTGGGAACCTCTAGGGCTCTAGTACCATAGGTGATACATGTGAGTGAAGTACCCAATCAAGCTGAGATTTCTCTTCCAGCTTAAGATTTTACATTGTGGCACTTTGATTTTGTTTTGTTTTGTTTGTTTTCATCATTTTAATTTTGTAGCTTTGGGGGGTCATATAACTCTGATAGACCTCCCCAGGCTCATCACACTAGTAAACTCCCTTTATAATACTTAAGCTAAAGGTCAATAGGGTCAAGCCCACTAGAAAGCCCTAGTACATTTCACACAATGCTGCCTGAATCGGATTAAGAACCTAAGTTACCATTGCTTATTAGGAAGGCATTCCCCATGGTATTAAGAGAAGATTTCTAACACCTAGCTTGGTCAAACTAGCTTAGTAGGACTGCTTGACTTTTAAACCTAGACAAGTGATTATGACAAAAAATTACATTGAATTAAATGTTTGATACTAAGCAAATGCGGTGAATAATTAAAGCAGACAAACATGGATGCAAAATAGATAGGGGCAATGCTAATGGACAAAAAACACCTGTTTGTGTTGATGGTCGTGCTTGATCTGAAGTGTGAACGAGAGAAAGGTTCCATGAAGGTCCAAATCCTATCAATAGCAACACGCTCCTGTACACACTAGGAAACAAAAGGAATACCTCCAGGAGGCACATTAGTGGGAAAAGGTACCAACACTTATTGAACACAACAAAAAACATAAGGAACCCTAACCTAATTATTTGCACTCCCCCTAGAGATTCAAGAGAATAGGATATTGTAGAGGTTGGGGGGAAACCCTAAGGCTAAACCCCTATCCTCTTCGTCGAGATAAACAAAGTCATCATCCATGAGACCATATGTGCCATCCGTGTAGTCCTATAAATTTTCTTCTTCATCATAGGTGCCCATGTTTACTAAGAAGGTCACTAGACGCCTATAGTCATCTTGGTCAAAAGGGTAGGCTTGTGCAATGGGAGAAATGCTCTCTACTAAGGATGGATCAGACGTGGTCAAGAGACGTATCAACCATTCTAACTCTTCAAAATTCTTCTCACATGCTAGCGTACCTATCAAA
Source organism: Adiantum capillus-veneris (assembly GCF_014529385.1). NCBI lineage: Eukaryota > Viridiplantae > Streptophyta > Polypodiopsida > Polypodiales > Pteridaceae > Adiantum > Adiantum capillus-veneris. Next base: position 134,374,854 of record NC_140958.1, read on the forward strand.
TCCCATTCACATGCAAGCACTGGAAAGACCATGTGAAACATTTGTGAAAAGTAACGAGGGTACCTCTCACCCAAGGCAGGAGTAGATGACTCTAGCGTACTAGCCATATCTGTACACGCAAATAGATGATGGTTAGAGTGCAAATATTACAAGGGTCGTGTTCTTGTGCATAATTTGTTTTTATGATTTTGTGTTATGGCTCTTGCTCTTTTACTTTTTTATCTTGTCTTTGTGAGTATAAGGCTTTATATATACATTCCCTAAGATTGGAGATTAAGAGGTCAGGGAGAAAGGTTGAGAGGGAAGCAAGTGAATAATAGATGTCAACAAACACTCCCCCCTTCCTTGGGTAGATCATACCGTTTGAAATGATGTCGTCACCCTTTGAAACCAGTTGTTCCAAGTTGTTATAGGTGAAGATTTTTGCCAGTAGTTTTCTATTACCTTAGGTGCCTTGTCGAGTTGCAAGGGTGGTAAGGTACTCTCCCAGGATCAAACTTGAAGTGGTTCATCAGGTGATTCTTGAACTTTGGAAGGTGTAAATTCCTTTGTAGCTTCATGGAGGTCCACTATTGTAGGTGGAGGCTGTGTAGAAGCTTTTACCTCTATGGATGTATTACATGAGGAGCTAGAAGCTTCATGGAACTCTCCCCTGCATGAGCTAGGTGGAATAAATTGGTTTTGCCTTGGAGCCCAAACTAGCTCTGGACTAGGTGTGTAGCATTCTATGATCTTTCCCTTCCCACGGTTTGCCATTGGATTTAGCCTTACACTGTTTGACTCATATGGGTTTGTTGTCGATAGGGAAGGACACATTTTACGTTTAGGTACCCAAATTTTCTCTTTTCCATCATAGTAGCCTTGGGCTTCTAATAGTCGTTTTGGAATCCATCGTGATTTGGTCTTGACTCTCCTAGAGCGCGCTCTTGGTTTTCCAGGGAAATGTTTTCTTGAAATGGATGGGAGGGTTGAGGTAGTTGGAAGTAAGGCCTTGGGGACCCATTGATATGTACTCTTAGGTCGTGTAGGTTGAGTACTTGCAATATTACTGCTTGCTGCAACTACAAGTGTTGAAGTGCTAGGTTCATGGGTAGCCGGCAAAGATGAGTTAACCACCTTGGCTTGTGAATGTTGGCTATCCTTCAACTTTGCTAGAGTTTGCAACGTAGGTGACTTTGCTTGAATGATCGGGGTAAGAGTCGGTGGTCGCGTCGTGACACTACCAGTATCCCAATCAATAGTGCATTTGGTTTCCAACATCCACGTGCGTCCGAAGTTTACGTTGCCTTCCATAGCTCCCGCGAGCATGACTAGAAACCTCTGCACTATGCTTCCATTGTCATAGACAACAGGGGTCTGAAGGACTCCAAGAATAGCATTTTTCTTTTTATTAACGCCCTTGACTTGCATCGTACTCGAGGATAGGGTCGGTTTCCCTAATTGACACCAAACTCCATAGGATAACAAATTGTGTTTAACTCCCGTATCTAATAAGGCATTGTATAGTACTTTTCCATAGGCACTATTTAACTCAATAGGGTATCGTAGAGGTGTATCAGAGTCCAACCAATCCTCGTCGATTTCAACGTGGAATGCATGTGTGACTCCAAGGTTAGCCTCTCATTTTCGTCTTATATGTTGTTGTCGCTCCTTAGCCTCAGCTTGAGCTTGTATCTTCTTCAATTCTATTTGTGCCTTGGCTGCCTTTTTTGTATGGATGGCATGCAACTCTTCGTGGCTTAAAGGATCATAGTATCTTTTAAATTTGCTCCCATTGAGGAATCCAATGGTTTCAACTCCATCAAGAGTCTCCACACGAATGGTTCCTTGTGGGGTGATCTCACATACTCTATATGGTCCTTTTCCCGCATATTTCAACTTTTTCTGTTCATTACGCACTCCATACATAAGGACTTTATCACCAACATTGATATCTTTGTTCTTTAGATGATGGTCAAACCATTTCTTCCTCCTATCCTTCTCCACAAGTGCATTTTGCACTGCTAATTGCCTCTCTTCATCTAGCCTTTCAAGGATATATAATCGCTCAACTAAGGGGTTACCATCCCAACCTTCTTGAGAAGCTACTCGAAGACTAGGAACGACAAACTCCCATGGCATAACCGCTTCTTGGCCATACGCCATCTTGAATGGTGTGCAATTAATGGCAACTTAATACGCAGTACGATAAGCCCATAGTGCTGATGTGAGCTTTAAATCCCAATCTGTGCGATGAGCTTCCACCGTTTTGGTTAAGATAGAGATTAAGGTCTTATTGGTGCTCTCAGCTTGGCCATTTGCTTGTGGATAATAAGGTGTGGATTTATGGTGAGCTATCATAAATTTGGTAGTTAGTTCTTTTATTACTCCATTTATAAAATGAGTACCATTGTCACTCACAATCTCAAAGGGACAACCAAATCTTGTAATAATGTTCTCAAAGAGAAACTTGGCAGTTGACCTCACATCAACCTTACGTGTCGCCCTGGCTTCCGCCCACTTTGTTACATAGTCAGTGGCAACGATAATATATCGAGATTGAGTGCTATGAGCTGCCGGACTAATTGGGCCTACAAAGTCCAAACCCCATTTTTCAAATGGTTGAGTCACTTTAACAGGATGTAAGGGCATCCTATCCTTTCGTTGAGTGATCTTGTAACGTTGGCATTCATCACACCCTTTTGCAAAAAGTGATGCATCCTTAAAAAAGGTTGGCCACCAATAGCCTGATTGCAACACCTTTCTAGCTGTTAGTTCCCCCGAGAAATGTCCTCCGGCTATACCCATGTGGGCTTCTTGCAGTATGTGAAAATACTCATCCTCACGGGCACAACGTCTAAGAATATCATCCTTCCCTAGCCTGTAGAGAGTTCCCGCAATGAGAGAGTAAGGTTCACATTCTTTTAACAGTTTTGAGCTATGTCTTTACGAAGCTCTTTGGGTGGAAAACCATTAACTAGAAAGTTCACAATCTTCTCACTCCATTCAGGTATGGTTTCAACTAGGAATAGAGAAGTATCAGGCAATTCATCATCGACTCCAGTAGGGGCTTCACCATTGGGTATGCGAGACAAATGATCAGCCATGACATGTCTTTTACCAGGTCTCACCACAATGGTAAAATGAAACTCAAGGAGAATTAACAACCATCGTGTAATTCTTCCTGTGGAACAAGATTTATTTACTAGATACAACAAGGCTTGATGATCAACATAGAACACAAACTTGTTGGCCAGAAGGTAGTAGCGAAATTTCTTCACTGCATAAATCATACCTAAACCTTTTCGCTCTGTAGTGGTGTAGTTTCTTTCGGCATCATTCAACTGACGACTTGCAAAGCTAATGGGGTAATCCAGTTTATGTTCTCCTGGTTGAGCTAGAACACACCCAATAGCAAAGTTCGATGCATCAATATGCACATGAAAAATTACATTCCAATCGGGCACTTGTAGAATAGGAGCACTAGTCAAGGTCTTTTTCAATGACTCATAAGCATGGTCATACTCCGTAGTCCATTGGAACTCAATAAGAAGCTTGTACAAAGGACGAGCTATCTCGACAAAGTTTAAAATAAACCGTCGGTAATAACCAACATGGCCCATGAACCTTTGAACTCCTTTATAGTTTGTAGGTGGTGGCAATTCAGCAATGGCTTTAATTTTGCTCTCATATGTGGAAATCCCATTTTTGGACACTATATGCCCTAAAATGACTCCATGTTTAACCCAAAATTGGCATTTGAAAGGGTTTAAGGAGATGCGATACAATCTACACTTCTCAAACACTTTTCGTAAGCATGATAGATGTTCTTTCCAAGAGGAATAAACACAAAGGTCATCTAAGAAAGCTTCACAAAACTCCCTCAAATATTCTCTAATAGCAGTGTTTATTAATCTTTGAAAGGTAGCCGGGCATTGGTTAAGCCAAAAGCCATAACACGAAATGCGAACACTCCAAATTCGGTTATAAAGGATGTTTTAGCTTGGTCCTCCAGCGCAATTGTGATTTGATTGTAGCCAGAGTACCCATATAAAAAGCTATAAGCTTCCTTCCCTGCAACTCTTTCAAGCACATGTTCCGAATATGGCAAGGGGTAATGGTCCCTCCTAGTGGCGGCATTGACCTTCTTGAGATCTATGCAAACTTTGAGTTTCCCATTCTTTTTTGGCACAATCACTATTGGAGACACCCATTCCGAGTGCTCAATAGGGTATATGAATCCGCATTCCACGAGCTTTTCAATCTCTTCTTGAACGATCTTTGCATATTTAGGATTCATTGGGTAGGGTCGTTGCTGAACTGGTTTAGCCATGCTATTCATGGGGATTGTGTGCTGCACCACGGAAGGTGGAACACCTTTCATATCATGATATGTCCAAGCAAATACATCCCTGAATTCCTTGAGAAGTTCTTTAAGTACACACTCCTCAGTCGCTGTCAGAGATCTTGGGCAATGAAGATAGGTTTAGACTCTTCTCCTGGGTCTGCTAACTCTATTTCCTGAACTATCACTGGACCATCATAGACTCCATTGCTCCTATCGATAGGTTTTCTTTGTGCCTTTGTACACACAAAATTACGTTCCTCTGTGGTATAGGATTTGAAATGTTCAGGTGCAGGGTGTAAGTCTGTGGGGTCCTGTTGTTCTGTGGACTGTGATTTAACTTCTGATTCCTTTTGTTGTTGAGCTAACTCTCGATTTTGTCGTCTCCTTACGGTACGGCTCAACTTTGGCTTCTTTGTAGCCTCTAGTTGTGCGATGTCAATGGGTTGTGGACTACACCACATAACGCTTTGAAGGTATTCACCCCAGTTATCTACCAACTTTCGATGAGCATCACATGCCCCTATATACTTAAGCCATTCTGCCTCTTATATCACTTACTCTTCTTGTTTAATTCTCGATTACGATCGATTTCTAGTGAAGACTCACTAGATGAATAACTACTTGTGTCTTCTGCTCCCTTGGATAGATTATCATCTAGGTTACCACTGGGCTCTGAATGGTTTGTCCCCACATTTGCACTAAGATTTAACTCAGATTCTTCGTCTTCAGAGTCAAAGTCCATTGATGATTCTGACCCCACATCGTGTGGGCTATAGTCTTGTGAGGCGCTACTGGTTTCAATGCCAGTAAAACTTTCATCTTGTAGATCATCAGAAGCTATATGCAATGCTTCTAGCATGTTTAAGGGTACAAGTGGTGGTATTTCATCCCCCTCAGGTGTTACCCAGGTCATCCCCCTATCTCCCCAAGTGTCTATGGTTGCTGCTAGGTGGACCCAATCCACATTGTCCGACTCAGTCATCCCAGGTAGTACATCCATATAAGGAGAATCTTCCCCAACATCAGTGTCTGCTTTACATGTGTAACAATACTGCAATAGGGCCGAGTGAACTGTGGTGTCAGATCTATGATCAATTATAAACCTGTTTCCTAGAGGATGTGCTCGACCCGTCACAAGATCCACTCGAATGACAGAATCTTGGAACTGCAAGTAGACATGGTTTTTAGACCAGTCATGCACCATTTTTGCTTCCCTCATGAAAGGACGTCCTAAGATCATCTCCGATACCATAGTGTGTTTGGAGAAATCCATAACAATAAAGGTAATCCTTATTTTATGTCCAAAGAACTTGATCTTGAGATCTTCTAGCATCCCAATAGGTTTAACAATAGACCCATTGGCCATCTTCACTACTATGGTTGTGGTCGCAAGGTGAGGTCTTCCCATAGTTTCCCAGCAATTTTTAGTCACAATGCTAACCCCAGCGCCACCATCAAGGATTCCCTTCACAGTTAATCCCTTAGTAGTGATTGGTATGGTCACATTGGATTCATCACCCTCAAAGTATTGTCCCAACTTGTTAACGGGTATTTCTATAACAAGGTTCTCATCTAGGTTGGGTTGTGGATCTAAGTGTTCCTCCTCTATTGGCATCTCCCCAACTCCATCCATCTGTGTAAATTGTGGTAGCCCAAACTTTAGTAAAGGCTCGAAGAGCTGAGACTAGCTCGGGGTCTTTATATAGTTTGGACATGATGGTGGTTCTAACTTCTGAAGACATGAAATCCATCAATTTGGCAATGTTTAACGACACCTTTTGGCCTTGAGTCCCTTGACGTGGGGAAGATGGGATCTCCATTTCTTCGATAGGATCAGGTAGTCCCTCTGTAAACATTCTTTCCATCAAGAAGTGAGTACGCCCACTTTCCCATGACTTTAAGTCACTTTCTTCTTGGATGACACTAGGTATGTCCAAGGGTCTATGGACTTGGTGAGATTGTTGTTGTGTAGGGAACACGGTGTCTGTAATCTGGATCTTCCTAGGTGCTGGTTCTAGATCCCTTTGGGTATCTTCTACCAAACTCCTTAAATGCTTGACTCGCTCAATCTCCTCTGTAGGGTTTGGGTAAGTTCATATCTTCTTTTTGGATCCTGGCCATTGTGGCTCATGAAGATCTTCCTTGTTGGTTTCTATGTTAGTGGTCGTTTTGGTCTCCATGGTTTCACCTTAATCAGAATCTTCTTCAGCGTCGTTCATATATACGGGGTCATCACCAGCCCCTATGTTGGTCTTTGAGCTGGGGTCTGACTTCGTTGCTTTTTGCGATCTCTTTCTTCGTGTTTTCTTCTTTTTCTGAGATTGGGCAATTGATGCCGTGTCTCTTTCCTCAAGAATATAATTTTGTTTTTGGAGCATCGATCGTGTGAGTGTGTTTACTGGTACTATGTTTATAGTTGGTGGTGTCCCATCAACAATCTCTATTAAGTTCAATGGTGTGATTTTCGGTGCGTTTGGATTGTTAGGACACTGTGCGATCAAATGATCTATGCCACAAAGATTACAAGTGAGTATTAGCATTGCCAATGCACTCCCTTGACTTGTTTGCATTAGTGCAACATTCTTTTGAATTCTAATGGGCCACTCAGCTACTCGATGTGGTCCACCACATTCGTAGCACTGAAGAGGTGGTCTCCTGGCAAAACTATTAATGTTTTGGCCTCTTGTTGCTAGCGCAGTAGCTTGATATACCGGTTTGATTTGTCCCCAATAGTCTTCCATATAGTACATGGGACACTTCTCAAGCATGTCGACTCCATAGGTGATACTAGAGTCTATGTCCTCTTCGCAATCTACATAAGTACTAGATGACTCGCAACCTATTTGGTTCATAGGTGTAACTCTTGGATGAGGGGGTTGCGGTCCTAGCACTGGAGGTGGCAACGGTGTGGTTTGGACCACATTTTGGGTTCTAGGGACCACGTGCTGTAATGGAAACTGTTGCTCCATGGGTGGGGTAGGCATCAATGCAGGAACTTGTGGTGAGTCTGCCCAAGCTATAGGCAGTCTATTTTCCATGAAGCGTTTAAGCATTAGGCAATCCTTCGCTTGATGGCCATACCTACCACACGCGTTACAAGTCCCGTTAAACTTTACTCTGAAAGTAGGGCATTCACTCGTAGTATGTGGGCCCAAGCAAATTGAGCACAATTGTTGCTCCCTTCTTGGATACATATGAGTGTTTTGTGGAGCACGATTACCCCTAAGGCTTTCTTGGATGGCCTTGGTGGGATCTGCCAAGGTCATCTCAGATATCGTTTGCTCTTTCACGATTGGCTTTATCTTCATTGGGTCATGCCCTGACGCTTACGAGCTACTAGACTTCGGCTCGGCAGACACTCTTTCTCCTGCAATCATTAAATTATCCTCCAATTGGATTGCATTCATGGTGAATGCTTACCAAGTAGTGATACCTCTAATGACTAGGCCATTATAGATACTTTCATGTCGTAGTCCCCTAATGAATCTATCGAGCAATTGGTTGTTGTTGAATCGCTCGTTTGGATTGCATCGAGAATTCAAATTCTTTAGGCGACTAATGAAGTCTCTCACGGATTCACCTTCTTCTCGTTGGGCTTTCTGGAGCTGAGAGGCTACACCCCAAAGTACTCCCTCTCGTATGTGCTCTTTCAAGAACAATCTCCTAAGAGTAGAGTAGATCATTTTCTCTTCTACTCTTAAGGTTCTATACCAATCTCCAGCCTTTCCGCTTAGGGTCAAACTCAAAGCCTTACACTTATGTAGCTCATTGTGCTCGTCCAAGGAATCGCACACATGTTCAAAGACTTCCATATGATTTCTAGCATCTCCGTCTCCACTGAATTTCTGTGTGAGCTTAGCTACTTGAACTGCCTTGCTCCTAGGCTCTCTATCAGGTGCACTACGCATGTTTTCCGCAATAGAGCGATCGATAGTTTGAGCAAATACTGCCAAATCTCCTATTTGAGCAGGTATATTGGGTGTATGTGCTCCTGGAACCACATGTTGATGGGGGCTTTTCACAAGCCAAGCTCCCATACCCCTCTTCTCTCGTCCCCACCCCATGAAAACCCCCTCTTAGGGAGGGAGTGATAAAAGGCATCGGTAAAAGTAAGAAAAAAAATAAAGTATGATTATGTAAATATATAAGAAAGGTAAAATAGGCCACCTCATGCCTGCGGGGTAGCCCATCCCCACCTTGCCTCCTTTTTTCTTCATTGTTGCCCCGCCGTGTGTCCCTTTTCCTCTCCTCCACTCAAAAGGTAAACCCCCTTTCTCTTCCCCTTGTCCTTTCTCCTTTCTCTCTCCCCTCAAGCTACCCCACCTCTCACCAATAATGCATTGTAACTCACCAATAATGCACCCTAACTCACATGCAACTTATCCTATCTTCCAAAATAGTATACCCCACCCCCCCTTTCTCTCTCCTATCATATCCCATGACCCAAATACCCCCCTCTCTCTCTAAAGGGCGCCATGTCTCTTGTCTTATAGCTAAATAACCTCCCCCACACTCACACACACTCAGTTTTACTGAAAAAGGTGCCCACAGACCCATCCCCACCCGGTGGTTACCTGATTTTTCTTTTGTTCACACACATCTGCACACAGATTCACCTCTGAACACACTCCCCTCTCTCCCCTCGTGTAATTACTTTATTCTCCATGTCACCTCTCACTTTTTTTCATCAACCCATCTCTCTCTCTTAGTCTCTCTCTCATGAGACTGCTGTTCTGGCACATATACACACAGCCAGACAAGTGGGACCCACAGTCACATGGCCTATGTAGATAATGATTTCTTCATTTCTAAATTCTAGAATTTCGCCCCCCTCCTCCCCTATATAAAGAGGGGTCACCATCACACTAAGGACACACATACCATCACCAAAGAGTACATTATGCACTGTGTGTGCCTAGTGCACACACACACACCCACACCATCACCATCACCGCAATCACCATGCTCGTCTTAAGCATGACCTCTACACCCTTGGGCTATGGAAGATGAAGGGAAACTAAATGAAGGATGATGGACGTAACCCTCGTGCGAGTCTTCGCCATCAACTCCCACCTATCCGCCATGTGCTCTACCATGCTCTCCCTTCTCATCCCCCTACCCTATGCTCCCCATTTCATCGCCTTATTCTCTAAATAAAGCTTGAGGTTTTGTGAGTATGTTTTCTTGCAATGTTTTGCCCATGTGAGGTGTGCGGAATCGCCACCTAGTCTTGTGTTTGGAGTGAGCTTGTGTATGTGTGAAGGGTGTGCGGATTCGCCATCCTTTTGTGGTGCCTAAGTACTAAGCCGCTATACCCCCTCCCTCCCTCTCTCTCTCTCTCTCTCTCTCTCTCTCACTTGATCTCATTCCCTTTCCTCTTCATCATTGCTCCCAAGCATCCATCTCTCTTGGATGAAAACTTTGTTATGGTGGTGTGTTGTTTGCGTCCTAGCCGCTGAAGCTAGGTGGTGCCCCCTATTTGCTTTACCATGACAGGCTCGAGGCGCGCCATTCGGTCCCTGGTGTTTTAGAGGCCGTCGGGGTTCGGGGTTCGCTTTGCTCCCGTTATTTGGTGCCCCCACTGAGGATCTTTTCATGAAACCCTTCAGTTTACAAGACTGAAACCCCTAAACTATTGTGAATGGATGAATGGCTAGCAGGATTTGCTAATTGGACGACAGAAGAAGAAGAGCTCCAAGCACAACTAGACGAACTCCGCATCTCCATCGAAGCTTGAGTGCCAGGCGTAACGGTAATCGATTTGCAGTGGGAGAGTCAACCAACACGCCAAACCCAGTGGATATACATAGGCCAAGTGCCAAGAAGAAGAAGGAGAAGGTCGAAACCATGTCTGCAACCTACAACCAACCCACAACAACAAAACGGAAGGAGCTCTACACAATAGAGAATCAACACTATTCTACTTTGAGAATTGGGTAACTCAAGTCACCGAGGTAATTATCACAGTCAGTTTTCAAGTCGCACCTGATGCTACAACACAGATAACGGAATCATTGGCTCACACTCTCACTAGAGAAACTAGGGATCTACTGAGTTTGTTTCAGGAAAGGACACCACCCTCTCCCACAAGCTTGGACAGTGACTAAGCACCTCTAAGCTTCACATGAATCAGTACAACCTACCTCAGGACAGATCACACATACCAACACGTGTACGCTCAATCAAGGTAATACTGGATTTGAAGGCTCACTACCAGCACGTCATTGACACCATGCCGGGTGGGGAGCGGTTTTTGGAGGTTCTGGCATCAGATCAACCATTTGTCTTACCTTTGGTACAAGGCAATGTACCGTTTGAAGTTTTAATCTATGTCCTAGTATAAGAGGGTATACACGCCTCCTTGTAAAGAAGAAAAAAACTTTTGCAAGTTAAGCAGTGTGTCTTTCTAGCTCTCTCTCAGTAATCATGGCAAGTGTAGCATTTCCAATATTTAAAGGAAAGAAGGGGGAGGATTTGGTAACAGACTTCCTAGATGACTTTGAAGTAGCATATGTAGTGAGCAACAAAGATACGGATGAATCCCGGGTTAGAATCTTTAAGCATCTCATGAAGCTAGAAGCTAGATCATGGTACAATGCACTTCCACAAGCAACCAAGGATGACTGGGAACCCTTAAAAACCGCTTTTAAGAGGCTCTTTGGGGGAGGTACCACTTCAGAAAAGTTGTGGGATAAGTTGAGAGACTTGAAGCAGGAGGGTCTTTTAGAATATGCCACCTATGAGTCCAAATTTGTGGATTTGTGGGAACGGTGGGTTGAGTCACTGGCAAGGGGGGAAGCTGCACCCGATTTCCTAAAAAAAGATCGGCTCACGCATGGCTTATGGCCGCTTCTCAAGGAGAAGGTGAAAGGTAGATTCCCGGCTACGTACGAGTTAGCCGTTGAGATTGCTCGCCTTAAGGACAAGAAGCTGCGAATGAAAGCCAAAGAAACCGAGTCAACAGAAATAGCAACATCATGTCGACCAGCAACTACGACAACCACCATTCCACCACCACCACCGGCTCTTGGGGTAAGAGATGACCAACAAGATGTGTTGGCCCATATTACTGACCAACGGCAGAATTTGTCTGTCCACTTAATACAGCAAGGGAGGAGTCAAGAAAGAGATCAAGACCCTGGAAGAGCACGACGACAAAACAGGGAGTATCATTGCTACAACTGCGGAGAAGACGGTCACGGTATGTACTATTGTCCCAAAACACAACAAAACTATAATAGAGGAGGTAGGAGGAACCAATTTTCACCCCCTACAGAAAGAACACCACCACCCCGAGCACCAGCCCCACCAACACAAATTCTGCGTCCGCCACAATCACCACTTACAATCATCCTACGCCCACCACCAATTGGTACCCTCACATCAAGTATTATTGGTCTTGCAAAAGAGGTCAAGATGAGTGTAACAGAAGAAGGATCAAGTAAGAAGACTATTCAAAAAACTCATGCAGTGGAACAAGAGGTTAAAGAATCAAAAGACGCTACCCAGGTGGGGGAGGTAAGCCAAGAAAATTGTGTTACAAATGTAAGTACTGTTAGGAAATAAGACGTAGCTAAATAGATAATTGAGTAGATTACTTAATGGAGAGAGACAGATTTACATACACGAGATTATAGAGTAGAGAGAGAGAGAGAGAGAGAGAGAGAGAGAGAGAGAGAGAGAGAGAGAGAGAGAGTACACACGATATACTTGGTTCACCCAATGTGGGCTACGTCCACGGAAAAGCAGCCACTCAATGGCTTTAGTACTTCAAAACAAGAAGTAATTTACAAAGGGATTATACCCTTAATGGAGCTCCCGCCTTGCTTCACTCTCACCACCTCACACTCACCTTGTTGCATCAACTTCACACTATGAAATGTGTGTAGAAATGGCCTCCTTTTATAGGCCAAAAGGGCTACCCTCTCTTATGAGAGACAGCCATGTGTAGCCGCCCTTGTGCGAATAAGTCCAAATCGGACCCTCCAATCCGCCCATGTGTGGCCGCCCTTGAGAAGACAAGTCCGCTTTTGAATTCGGCCACCGGCCATTGAATTCGGCCATCGGCCACCGGCCATTGACTTCCGACCACCGGCCACCGGCCATTGACTTCCAACCACCGGCCATCGGCCATTGACTACCGGCCACCGGCCAACCGACCGGTTGTTTTCCGACCACTTTCCGGCCGCCGTCCGGCCATAATATTTCGGCGAAAAAAAAGACTCGGGGGCCTCCGCCCCCGAGGCCTTTAAAGTTGCCCCTAATTCTTGTCCGTCAAAATTTTGGTTTCCGGTGAGTGATTTTTCTTCATGCACGATGGCTTCTCCTCATAATGGGGGCCTTACAAATGTGCACTTTTACCACTGAAAATTACAAGGGTAAATCAGGCTCCATACTTAACAATCTCTCACTTGGAGACTGATCTCCAAACCAAATCTGTGACTGCTTTCCATTCTGGCTTCTTATCCTTGAATGCCGATTGAAGATGAGCAAAAGCTCAACTTCTCCTTGTTGACCACCTTTGTAAACATGTCTGCAGGATTTTCACTTGTATGCACCTTTTCTAGCTTTAGATGTCCCTCTTCCAAAAGAGTGCGTATGAAGTGATATCTCACCTCAATGTGCTTTGTCCTTGAATGAAAGGCTGAGTTCTTCGCAAGATGGATAGCGCTTTGGCTATCACTGTACAAGACACAATTGTCTTGTTTGAATCCAAGCTCTTCTAAAAATCTGTGAAGCCACATAATTTCTTTGCTTGCCTCCGTCATTGCTACATACTCTGCTTCCGTGGTAGAAAGTGAAACCACTTTCTGCAGCTTTGAAGCCCAACTGCTGTGTATCCAACCGTGAACACATAGCCAGTAGTGCTCCTTCGAGTATCTTTGTCACCTGCCACATCTGCATCAGCATACCCTTCTAGAAAAATATTAGTTCCTCCAAAATACAAAGCATTTGTTGTTGTCCCTTTTAGATACCTAAGTATCCACTTCACAGCTTGCCAATGCTCTTTACCTGGGTTGTCCATGAACCTACTCACAACTCCCACAGCATGTGCAATGTCTGGCCTTGTCCAGACCATAGCATACATTAGAGAACCTACCGCTGCAGCATATGGAACTTTAGACATATAGGCTATCTCCTCTTGTGTCTTTGGACACATATCCTTCGTTAGTTTAAAATGACCAGCCAAAGGTGTAGAAACTGGTTTTTCATTTTGCATTGCAAACCTTTCTAGTACCTTCTTGATGTAATCTTCTTGAGATAGCTTTATTGTCTTCTTCGTCCTGTCCCTTGATATTTTCATACCAAGTATCCTCTTTGCAGCACCTAAATCTTTCATTGAAAAAGATTTGGACAGCTCCTCTTTTAGGTCTTTGATGTCCTGCATGTTAGCACTTGCAATCAACATGTCATCAACATACAACATTAGGATGATGAATTTCCCATCTCCCAAATTCTTCGTGTAGACGCAGTGATCCGAGTTGCATCTTGTGAATCCATGATCCAACATCCATCGATCAAACTTCAAGTACCATTGTCTTGATGCTTGCTTTAAACCATACAAGCTCTTCTTTAATCTGCAAACCATTTTCTCCTTACCTTTTACTTCATACCCCTTTGGTTGAAGCATGTAGATTTCCTCCTCTAAGTCACCGTGAGGGAATGCAGTATTTACATCCATTTGCTCGAGATTTAGATCATGAGCAGCCACAAGGCTTAAAACAAGCCTAATTGAGTTCATTTTTACAACAGGAGAAAATATTTCATTGAAGTCAATACCTTTCTTTTGAGAAAAACCTTTTACCACAAGCCTAGACTTGTACGTTTTCTTCCCACCTTCTTCTTCCTTTAGCTTGTACACCCATTTGTTTTGAAGTGCCCGCTTACCTTTAGGCAACTCAACCAACTCCCATGTTTGGTTGCGATGTAGTGAGTCCATCTCCACTTTCATGCTCTTCGTCCATTCTTCTTTGGATTCATGTTGCATAGCTTCTTCATATGATTCGGGCTCTCCAGAATCTGAGATCAAGAGATGGTTGAAGGAAGGAACAAACCTTTCTGGAGGTCTACTTGCTCTTGTAGATCTTCGGGGAATAGGTTGAGGCTCCTCATTTGGTTGACGTTGTTGCACATTGTCACCGTTTGCAGTCCTTGAGTCTTCACCGTCCTCAAGCTCCATGTACTCATCACCTGTTTCTTTTGTTTGTTTTCTTTCCAAGTAATCTTTGTACATATTTTGTTCGTTAAAAATTACATCCCTACTCCTTAAGATTTTACCATCTTCAGGATTCCATAGGCGATACCCAAAGTCTCCTTCTCCATAGCCAATGAAGAAACACTTTTTGGACTTTGCATCTAACTTTGATCATAGGCTTCTATCTATGTGCATGAAAGCCTCACACCCAAACACTTTGAGAAATGCATAATTCACCGGTTTACCTGTCCATGCCTCTTCTGGAACTCCCCCATCCAATGCCGTTGAGGGTGACCGATTGATTAAGTACACAGATGTACTTACAGCTTCCGCCCAAAGCTCAAGCAGTAGGCCTGCATGTAGTCGCATGCTTCGTGCTCGCTCCATGATTGTCCTGTTCATCCTTTCCAAAATCCCATTTTGTTGAGAATGAAACAGGTACCAAGGTTAAATGCCTCTGAATGCCATTGCTAGCACAAAAGCTTTCAAAAGCTTGGCTGCAATATTCGCCTCCATTGTCGGATCTGAGGCATTTAACCTTGGTACCTGTTTCATTCTCCACAAAGGCTTTCCACCTTTGAAATATGGAAAATACATCGGATTTATTCTTCATGACATAAACCCATGTTTTTCTAGTCGCATCGTCTATGAATGTTACATAGTACAATGAGCCACCAAGTGATGGTGTACTTGCAGGACCCCAAACATCAGAATGAACCAACATCTTTAAGCTTCCATTCATTTTCGTTAGCAGTTTTGACAGAAACTGTACCTTTGCCGACAATCTCACAAGCTTCATCATCTCCCAAGTATACATACCCAAAATTACCTTTGGTGTAGTCTTGGAAATGTTGCTTGTGTGGTGTCGCATGGAATGAAGCCCCAGAATCTACTATCCAGGAATTAGACACATTGTCTAATGAGAGAATTAGAGCATCTTGCGCTACTTTACCTGCCACATTGGCCTCCGATGTTGGCTTATTGTCTTGAGACTCTGTCTCCTTCTTTTTCTTGGACCAGCAATCCTTCTTGACGTGGCCCTTGTTGCCGCAGTTCCAACATTCAAGAACTGACTTTGTGCGTGACTTGCTCCGCCTTGAGCGATCACGACCCTTTTGGTTTTTGAACCTCTCCTTAAGCCTTCCTCTTGTTTCCACTGATAGTGCAGCACTTGATGATTCTCCTGTACTTCTCCTTCGCATTTCCTCGCTTAGGAGAACACCCACAACATCATCAAACTTAAGAGTATTTGTGCCAGAGATAGAATTACTTACAGCCATCACAAGGCTGTCCCAACTATCCGGTAGAGATGATAGTATAAGGAGAGCTCGCACTTCGTCATCGAAATTGATTTTCACTGATCGAAGTTGACTTATGTTTGTGTTAAAGTCATTTAGGTGTTCTGCAACTGAACCATTCTCTGCCATCTTTAGATTGAACAAGCGCTTCATAAGAAATACCTTATTGGATGCCGATGGTTTCTTGTAGAAGTTGTCAAGTGACTTCATCAAGTCCTCCGTGGTCTTCATCTCCGAAACATTGAAGGCCACCGTTGACGCCAAGCTTAACCGGATTGTTCCCAGTGCCTTTCGATCAAGGACAATCCATGCTTCATCTGCCATTGTTGCGGGCTTCTTCACAAGACCGCCTAGTGGCAAATAGAGGTCCTTCTGGTAGAGATAGTCTTCAATCTGCATCTTCCAATGTTGGTAGTTTTTGCCGTTGAACTTCTCAATCTTGAGCTTCCCTTCCTCCGCCATAACTCCCACTCAATTCAAGGAATCCTTTCCTTGAGATAATTTAGCTATGAGCAAACCTTGCTCT
Source organism: Adiantum capillus-veneris (assembly GCF_014529385.1). Taxonomy (NCBI): domain Eukaryota; kingdom Viridiplantae; phylum Streptophyta; class Polypodiopsida; order Polypodiales; family Pteridaceae; genus Adiantum; species Adiantum capillus-veneris. Next base: position 134,391,200 of record NC_140958.1, read on the forward strand.
GATACCAGTTGTTAGGAAATAAGACGTAGCTAAATAGATAATTGAGTAGATTACTTAATGGGGAGAGACAGATTTACATACACGAGATTATAGAGTAGAGAGAGAGAGAGAGAGAGAGTACACACGATATACATGGTTCACCCAATGTGGGCTACGTCCACGGGAAAGCACCCACTCAATGGCTTTAGTACTTCAAAACAAGAAGTAATTTACAAAGGGATTATACCCTTAATGGAGCTCCTGCCTTGCTTCACTCTCACCACCTCACACTCACCGTGTTGCATAAACTTCACACTATGAAATGTGTGTAGAAATGGCCTCCTTTTATAGGCCAAAAGGGCTGCCCTCTCTTATGAGAGACAACCATGTGTAGCCGCCCTTGTGCGAATAAGTCCAAATCGGACCCTCCAATCCGCCCATGTGTGGCCGCCCTTGAGAAGACAAGTCCGCTTTTGAATTCGGCCACCGGCCACCGGCCATTGACTTCCGACCACCGGCCACCGGCCATTGACTTCCAACCACCGGCCATCGGCCATTGACTACCGGCCACCGGCCAACCGACCGGTTGTTTTCCGACCACTTTCTGGCCGCCGTCCGGCCATAATATTCCGGCGAAAAAAAAGTCTCGGGGGCCTCCGCCCCCGAGGCCTTTAAAGTTGCCCCTAATTCTTGTCCGTCAAAATTTTGGTTTCCGGTGAGTGATTTTTCTTCACGCACGATGGCTTCTCCTCATAATGGGGGCCTTACAAATGTGCACTTTTACCACTGAAAATTACAAGGGTAAATCAGGCTCCATACTTAACAAGTACATCTTTAACCTTGGATGAAATAGGCACCAAAGCAATCAGTCGACAGCATTGGGCAGTAAGGATAAGAAGGTTTAAAGTGTTGATTAGGCCTCGTCAGAGTAAGAGGAATGCAAAGGTCATGAAAGATACAAGAGAAGAGGAAAACCAGCCTGTTAGCAAGGCTTTGCAGAAGATGGAAAACATATCAATCAAAGGGGAGGGCTTTGAAAACGGAAGCCTGTGCACCAGCATGGACCCAGCACAGTGTAGCAAGCTAAAGGAATCTTGCATCAAGGCAGTTTCACATGAGGACCATAACAAAGAGGTAAGTATGACTGAAGGTTTGGAGTTGGATATTGCTCCAGAGGCTTGGCAGCCGAGCAAGACTTTATTGTGTAGTGTTATAGACTTAGAGATGGGTAATGCCTCTAGTCTACTGAAGGGTGTTATAAACTTGGAGATGGGTAATGCCTCCAGTTTATGTGAGGATGTTCATAGTAAGTTTGATGATCAATATGTTGCCAACCTTTTAAGGATGTTCCAAACTCCTCCACAACACAGCATTGTGTTTGCATGGGATGCATCAGACCTATGGCTATGGCTAGCCACTATAACATATAGAGAGAAGATTAGCATGGAGATAAGAGCAAAGGAGCCATGGATAGACAAAAGCCTAATAGAATGCAAGAATGAAGACCTCATTCGCAATTTGGTACAATTTTTTACAAATAGTGCATCCTCTCTTTGGAGAAAGGTAAGTGGATTACGCTTGTATTTAAGCCGCAAGGTAGGTGGCTTGCTATTAGCACCAGTAAAGGAAGCTGACATGTTTGAGCACACCCAAAAGAAGCATGATATGCTTACAATTTTTTCTAGTCATGGCAGTAAGCAGGATTTTGAAGAAAACTTGAGCTCACCACACCAACAAGGCGGCCATATATGGTGGATTCTTGGTACACTCTTGGGAATCATAATTTTCAGTTCTGTCTTTGCAGGAGCCAAGATGCTCATTTTCCCTCTCGCTACTGGTGGTTACAAATTTGATCCAATTTGGCATGTAAATTTTATTGTTCGAACACTGCAAACAATGATCCTATTTTTCACTTGGGATCCAGGAGGACATTGGCACAAAGTTCTGGAAGCCATGGGCTTCCCCTTTAATCAACAGACACTATTCCAAGGAACAAGCTATCACCCGGACCTGTTACAGATTCATGAATATCCCAGAAATCTCACCAATGGCCAAATGGAATGGCTAATTCAAAAGGAAACTCGATATCAGATCCTACAGCTAAGCGGAAGAAGAATCGGAGTCAGAGCTAGAAGCATGAATGCCTCTAGCCAAAAGGGGAGGGCTAATGATGGGGGCTTTTCACAAGCCAAGCTCCCATACCCCTCTTCTCTCGTCCCCACCCCATGAAAACCCCCTCTTAGGGAGGGAGTGATAAAAGGCATCGGTGAAAGTAAGAAAAAAAATAAAGTATGATTATGTAAATATATAAGAAAGGTAAAATAGGCCACCTCATGCCTGCGGGGTAGCCCATCCCCACCTTGCCTCCTTTTTTCTTCACTGTTGCCCCGCCGTGTGTCCCTTTTCCTCTCCTCCACTCAAAAGGTCAACCCCCTCTCTCTTCCCCTTGTCCTTTCTCCTTTCTCTCTCCCCTCAAGCTACCCCACCTCTCACCAATAATGCATTGTAACTCACCAATAATGCACCCTAACTCACATGCAACTTATCCTATCTTCCAAAATAGTATACCCCACCCCCCCTTTCTCTCTCCTATCATATCCCATGACCCAAATACCCCCCTCTCTCTCTAAAGGGCGCCATGTCTCTTGTATTGTAGCTAAATAATCTCCCCCACACTCACACACACTCAGTTTCACTGAAAAAGGTGCCCACAGACCCATCCCCACCCGGTGGTTACCTGATTTTTCTTTTGTTCACACACATCTGCACACAGATTCACCTCTGAACACACTCCCCTCTCTCCCCTCTTGTAATTACTTTATTCTCCATGTCACCTCTCACTTTTTTTCATCAACCCATCTCTCTCTCTCTTAGTCTCTCTCTCATGAGACTGCTGTTCTGGCACATATACACACAGCCAGACACATGGGGCCCACAGTCACATGGCCTATGTAGATAATGATTTCTTCATTTCTAAATTCTAGAATTTCTCCCCCATCCTCCCCTATATAAAGAGGGGTCACCATCACACTAAGGACACACACACCATCACCAAAGAGTACACTATGCACTGTGTGTGCCTAGTGCACACACACACACCCACACCATCACCATCACCATCACCATCACCGCAATCACCATGCTCGTCTTAAGCATGACCTCTACACCCTTGGGCTATGGAAGATGAAGGGAAACTAAATGAAGGATGATGGACGTAACCCTCGTGCGAGTCTTCGCCATCAACTCCCACCAATCCGCCATGTGCTCTACCACGCTCTCCCTTCTCATCCCCCTACCCTATGCTCCCCATTTCATCGCCTTATTCTCTAAATAAAGCTTGAGGTTTTGTGAGTATGTTTTCTTGCAATGTTTTGCCCATGTGAGGTGTGCGGAATCGCCACCTAGTCTTGTGTTTGGAGTGAGCTTGTGTATGTGTGAAGGGTGTGTGGATTCGCCATCCTTTTGTGGTGCCTAAGTACTAAGCTGCTATACCCCCTCCCTCACTCTCTCTCTCTCTCTCTCTCTCTCTCACTTGATCTCATTCCCTTTCCTCTTCATCATTGCTCCCAAGCATCCATCTCTCTTGGATGAAAACTTTGTTATGGTGGTGTGTTGTTTGCGTCCTAGCCGCTGAAGCTAGGTGGTGCCCCCTATTTGCTTTACCATGACAGGCTCGAGGCGCGCCATTTGGTCCCTGGTGTTTTAGAGGCCGTCGGGGTTCGGGGTTCGCTTTGCTCCCGTCAATGTGAGATGGGAGTTGCCCTTGGCCTTGGCATACGTGCGGCTCTTGGCTCCCATATTTCGTATGGTGGTGTACCAGACGGTGGTCCAAAGTTTACAGGCGTGGCCCTAGGCATAGGGGATGCCTGATATGGCATGTTATTATTAAATGGCATGGCTCCACTTGTATAAGAGCTTGGATAATGCCATTGTGGATTGTAAGCTCTTGGAATAATCGGAGGTGTAGGAGCTACATGAGGATGAGGTACGACAGGTGCACATGATTGATACATACATGTAGGTATAGTTGGGGGCACTGTGCTACTAGGCATCGGCGTAGTATTAACAAATGAACTCCATGGTGTACTTCTTGTCATGCTCACCACTGGGATATGCATGGTAGCCGTAGTGTCATTAAGAGAAAGATGAGCTAGATCTGGGAAGGTAAAGCTGCCACTTGTGGGCTCAGATTGTACTGAGGCTCCCGGCGAAACAACATATGGAGGATGAATGGGGCTCACTGAGGGAGTCTCCATTTGTGATAGGGTTGGTTGGTTGGACTTTCCTATATCCAAGAATCTCATTAGGCCTGTTGAAGGCATGTTGATCCCTGTATTCTGTCTTTCTAACTCGACAATTCTATGGAGGACATCACATACTTTCTGTTGTTGCTCATCTATGCTAGTAGCACCCGATGTGGGTTGTAGAACATCTTACCAACCCACATGATAGGTGTGTTATATGTACCAATCAGTTAAAGCTTCTGCTTGTAGGTCATACTCCCAATTTTCGTTTAGGAATATCTCATCTAGGCCTGGCCTGCTGGAGGTTTCCCTTCAAGTGGAAGCATTATTGCTCCCCATCGCTTGCCCCTCCGTGACTGCTACCTTGGGAGCACTCGGTTGCTCGACTGGCATGATTGTTGTCATAGGAGCCTTTTCTTTTAGGGCTCGAATTTGTTCTAGCCTTCGTAGGTTCTCAATTTCCGTCTCCCTTGTTGCTTGCATATAGCGTTCGATCTCTTGTACTTCGGCAAGACTCCTACCATCGGGTAGTAAAACCTCAGAGGGAGATAGTCCTAAAGGATCAGGAGGTGCAGTGGATGGAACATTCACATGCACACTCTCAAGAAGCATAGGGTCTATTTTAGGCATGAATGACGAATTTACTTCCCCACTGCCTTCATTTATTTCATTAACCGCATGTTCGGAGCGAGTAGCTCTACTAAGGGTCTCTTTTAAGCGGCTAAACAGGCTGGACCCGGGCCGTGGGCCCATGGCATGCATGTCTTGACTTGAACTATCAGGGTTTGGTGTAGGATACCCCTCCATGACTTCGTAGTCAGAGGAAGAATCACTAGACGCGATATGAGGATCTTGGGTCGCGCTACCTTGAGTCTCGGCCAAAGGTCCAGAACCTAGGGTGGAGGAATAATGGGTGCCCGCGTAAATGGAGGCATTACCAATATGCTCGTGCTCTAACACTCGTCCAGAGCATAGGTTCATATGACTTGGATCCCTTAGAAGTGTCAGTGAGTGCCCGTGAAGGCTGCTCACCTAGTATTTTTGGGTGTTTTGCAACCCAAGTCTTTTCTTAAATTTATTTGTTTTATTTTTTGGTCCTTTTTTTTGACCCAGCTATAGAACAAAACGTATGATAGCTCAAAATGAGCGTCTTGGTCAGAGGGACGTGCCGTGCTTTACAGCCCTCCGTTTGGTCACTTTATGCCCTCGGAATCCCTAGTAGGGAACTAGGCCCAAATTAGAAAGTCTAAGGGTGCAAGTGGGAAGAGAAGGGAGGAGAGTGGAGGACTTGCCCCACATGCTCTCATTCCCTCTTGAGGGGGTAGGGTATATATATAAGAGTGAGTCTAGTATATATCAGAAGACTGAGGCTTGGGCTTGGGCTTGGGGAAATGATCCCGATCAAAATTTTAGTGTGGCCCCCCAGTCACTCACGCTTAAATATTTTCTTCGGATTTAATATTTTTGGATTATTATTTATTTATTTTTTTAAAAAAATAATTTAAACAAAAAAAAGAAAAGGCGACGACCGGCGCGGTTTAGGTGACCCTTCTTGGCCACACACACTGTGAACACCTACCTAACCTCTCTGTCAATAGCTCACAGCTCACTACCTTATCTACTTACTAACAGTGCTGCTAACAATGCTGCTAACCACTAACTAATCTACTAACTAATCTATTAACCACTCTGCTAACTGCTTACTGACAGTGAGCTAACTGTCCACCTACTTCCTCTCTCACTACCTTACTGTGCAAAGACTGTGTGCAGGCAAACCTTAACAGAAAACTGTGTATAGACTGTGTGCAAACAGAAATTGCTAACTATCTACCTACTTACTCATTCACTGCGGACAAGCTAACGACTACTAATTGTGCAAAGACTGTGTGCAAAGAGAAAACACAAGATTATGCAGAAATCACAGAACTTGCAGACAATACAAAAATTAACAACTTGCAGAAAAATAACTCATCCCTCTTCCTCTTCCTCTTCTTTCCTACTACAAACAACTCATAGAAGAAGCACAAAGTGCCTCTTGGGCTTAGTGCAGGGCGATTCCCCGGCAACGACGCCAAAAATGTGCGCTCCTTGCCGCACTGTAGAAGCAAGGAACTTGCCTAACGCTATGTGCGAGCCATAGACGGCTCCAAGCACACAACTCGCTTAACTAGTAAGCTCAAAAGAGGGCAATGGTGTGTCACTCACCGCTCTATGCTCCTGCCGTGGAGGATTCCTCGCCGTGAAGAAGAAGGAGACGCCGCTACGTCGCGCTCAACCGCTTCACCGCCGTCGTGCCGCCGCAATGCTCGATCACATACACTCTCTCTCTCTCTCTCTCTCTCTCTCTCTCTCTCTCAAGTACACACACACACACACTAGTACACAAGGAGATGGAGCAAGAGCACCTTTCTTGCATTGCACAAATGAGAGAATAAGTGAATTTTAGGTTTAGTTGGCTTTTATATGAGCTCGCCCCATTCACACTTGGGCGTCCATGCTTAGTCAACTAGTCCCTTGGATGTTCCAGTTAGAGTGCGCCTCTCATCGGCGATCACTCTTACCCTTTTCCTATTGGACCGACAAGCCCGGTACGTGACTCTACCAAATAAATAATACAATGTCCGCCGTAGGTTACAACGTCCGTCGTAGGTAATAGGGTGTCCGTGAGCCGTGAGGGTTAAGAGTTAGGATTTTGAACTTCATGGAGTCTTTCTCTCATTTACTCTTCGAATCAAGCGCGATCATCAAACGAACAGGAGTTTCTTGTCCATTAGCATTGCCCCTTGTCTTCTTTTTGCATCCATGTTTGTCTACTTTAATTGTGATTGGTAGCATAATATTCAACGCATTTGCTTAGTATAAACATTAGATTCGATATAATTTTCTATCATAATCCTTTGTCTAGGTTTAAAAATCAAGCAGTTTGACTAAGCTAGTTTGACCAAGTTAGGCGTTAAATATCTTCTCTTAATACCATGGGGAATGCCTTTCTAATAATCAGTGGTGGTGACTTTAGGTTCTTAATCCGATTTAGGCACCATTGTGTGTAATGTGGGGCTTTTTAGCGGGCTTAGTCCCTATTAACTTTTAGTTTAATTATTATAAAGAGAGTTTACTAGTGTGATGAGCTTGGGGAGGGTAACAATGTTATATGGCCCCTCAAAGTTACAAAATTAAAATGCTGAAAACGAAGAAACAAAAAAAAATCAAAAGTGTCACAATGTAAAATCTTAAGCTGGAAGAGAAATCCCAGCCTGATTTGGTACTTCACTCACATGTATCACCTATGGTACTAGAGCCCTAGAGGTTCCCAGTGTAGGTGCTTTTCCTTGAAAAGCAAAAAACCAAGGCATACAAAATGAACACACACATCAAAATTGAATCAATGTGAAAAGACTTTGGGGGGTCAAGGAAAAGGAATAAGTCTAGGCGATGTGTATGTGCCCGAAATGTACCGCACATGACTGCATTGGGAGTGTCGAGCATGCCTCGTGTACCTTCATGTGGGAATGCACTCTTAGTAGAGGAGATCTCAAAAGGTGTAACTAAAGGGGCATCGGGGATTCAAAGGGTGTTCTTATTTTCCTATAAAAGGGAGGAGTCCTCCTTGTACGCATCATTGGGTGTTCAATCATTAACAGAGAACATGTCTTGGGATGTCTGGTTATCACTTCTCTCTCTATCTCTCTCTCTTGCTGTCTTTATCTCTCTGTAGTTCTTCTTTATCAACAACATTAAGGGTGTGTGGATGATGCTCTTAACACTTGGCGACCACGCGCGGAACGAACTCCCCTTTGTTGACGAAGGAGGTGTTTCCAACTACAGACATCAGAATTTTAAACCAGATGCTGGCAAGCAGGAAGGCGATGGGGGTTTCATTCACAATCAGAGAATTGCAGGGATCGCTATCAGTCACAAATGGGAAGTTGTGGTCTGCATAGTGAGGAGGCGCTTGGAGTTATTGGGAAGTTTGGACCATGCTACTGGAGTTGCTATGCGGAGATCAAAATGGCGATACACAGCGCAATGCGATGCTGTATCCTGTAGGGCAAGAATGCGAAAATATACTATCTCCAAATATGTGGCACTGCGATCAGGTGTGGGATATTGTCAGAAGTTCGCAGAGGAGTACTCGCCATGGGCAGCAGTGCGGGGTCAGTCAGCAAAGCTTGTGCGGAGTTTGGAATGTGGCAGCTTATGCAATACTGCGGCTTCATGTAGACAGGGTTTATGAGGTGCCTGTGGTGCCAATTTCTAGGGCAAGGCCGCAAACGGGCGAGGGGACTTGGGGAATCTAGAGATTGCACCGGATGCGGTCATTGCAGAGCTTTGCGGGGTTTTCCAGTTTTCCGCTTTGTCTGTGGTGTCGGGGCTGCAATTCAGGAGGTCTGTAGTGCGATGCGGTACTTCTGTTTCTTTATACGGTACCTATGGAGATTGGATTGAATGAGGTGCAAGCCTGATGCGGTGCAAGTTGGTGGCAGATCAGCAGGATAAATCATCAAAATAATTCATAGTTTCCTTTTTACACAAACACTTAACTGTTAAGCAGGGATTCACACAGTTCTAGATGCGGCAATTGCATAAGCATTTCTCTTCGTAAATAAAACATGTGCGCATGTCGACGGCAAAATGTGGAACAAGGCGGCAAAGAGCCAAAGAGCCAGGAAGCGACCTCGACGATCATTCTTGCGTCACACTTCTCGAATTCCAAAAGAACCAATCAAGGGATGCACTTGTGGGTTCGCACAGTCCACCGTGCGTGCCAGGTGTATGTGCCCGAAATGTACCGCACATGACCGCATTGGGAGTGTCGAGCATGCCTCGTGTACCTTCATGTGGGAATGCACTCTTAGTACAGGGGATCTCAAAAGGTGTAACTAAAGGGGCATCAGGGATTCAAAGGGTGTTCTTATTTTCCTATAAAAGGGAGGAGTCCTCCTTGTACGCGTCATTGGGTGTTCAATCATTAACAGAGAACATGTCTTGGGATGTCTGGTTGTCACTTCTCTCTCTATCTCTCTCTCTCTTGCTGTCTTTATCTCTCTGTAGTTCTTCTTTATCAACAACATTAAGGGTGTGTGGATGATGCTCTTAACACGATGATTTCATGAGCAATTCCTTTTATCGTAGCTTAACTACAAGGTTTTCTAGGTATAAAAGACTTTGGGGGGTCAAAGAAAAGAAAATAAGTTAGGCGATAATTTCATGAGCAATTCCTTTTATTGTAGCTTAACTACAAGGTCTTCTAGGTATAGCCTCTAGTCAGCCCTCGGACATGAAATACTTGGCTCTTGCAATTAAACAACTTAATTGACCATAGAAAATTGAGAAGCTTGCCCATGGTATTAATAGTCGATCTTTAGTGCCTTTCAACCGTTAAATTAGCGACCCCAGACTTGTTTAATTTTTTGCGTTTGATTATATTGCAATTTAATGTTTATTGCTGATAAATGGTTTAAAATTCTCTTACCAATCAAATTGTTTGCCTACAACTGCATATGCTTTTTAATTGTATATGAGAATGCAATTACTGTGCCAATGTTGTTTGATTTTGCAGTAACTGAAGAAGGGTAAGGACATTCATCTCAAATGCTCATCCACCTTGACATACGAGCTTCAACTCAATAGCTTTCGAGGACGGAATCTACATCAGGAAGGGGCGCATGTTGACCCTCACGCACATTCCTATCACCTAAGATGGACGCCGTATTATTTATTTGGTAGAGCCAGGTACCGGGCTTGTCGGTCCAATAGGAAAAGGGTAAGAGTGATCGCGATGAGAGGTGCACTCTAGCTGGAACATTCAAGGGATTAGTTGGTTAAGCATGGGCGCCCAATTGTGAATGAGGCAAGCTCATATAAAAGTCAACTAAACCTAAAATTCACTCATTCTTTCATTTGTGCAATTGAAGAGTGCTCTTGCTCCATCTCCATCTTCTTCTTCTTCATCTCCTTGTGTGTGTGTATGCATGTGTGTGTGTGTGTGTGTGAGAGAGAGAGAGATAGAGAGAGAGAGAGAAAGAGAGAGAGAGAGAGAGAGAGAGAGAGAGAGAGAGAGTGATCGAGCATTGCGACGGTGGCACGACGACAGTGAAGCCGTTGAACGCGGCGTAGCGACATCTCCCTCTTCTTTGTTGCGAGGAATCCTCCACGACAGTAACCGTAGAGCGGTGAGTGACACACCATCGTCATCTTTGAGCTTACTAGTTTAGGTTAGTTGCCTGCTTGGAGCCATTTGTGGCTCGCACATAGTGTATCGGCAAGTCCCTTGCATTGACACGTGCGACAGACGCGCACAAGCCACTTCATCAGCTATTGTATATATGATAGCTTTATTTATGCAATCATCTGTAGTAACCTACTACCCTGCTCAACTAGAGTGACGATAGATCCATTAGAAACCTGTAGTGGCTCATCTTCTTGATAGACTTTTGAGAGCATCCCATGCCAAGGTCAGTAGCTTGTAAAATTTTTGTTGCACAGTCTAGCTCTTCACTGGAACCATTATTCGAGGTAACTTCCATGCGAGCAATCTTTGAAAAATATTCATATATTTTTGTTTCAGCATTAAATTCATTATTTACCTTTGCTAGGTTGCTCAAAATATGATCGTCTGAAGTTGAATTTGCTACTTCCAAAGCTGTATTCACCTTGGCTTTACTCCTTGCAAAAATATGTTCCCAAAATTGATCGTAATTAAGGAACTGCATCTGATCCCCTTCTTCTTTATAGAAAACAATCTAGCTTCATTCGGTAATCTCCTTCATTGCCAACTCGATAATCTTTGAGCTTTCGTGAAAAAAACTTTCTGCGAAATAGTCCTACTGTGTGGGATATGTTTCTACCACTTCTCAAACCTTATATTTAAATTTGGAGGTTACAACTTCTCCAAAGTTCAAAATCATCCGATCTTCTGGAATTTCTCAGCTCCTCATCTCCTCTTTATAGCATGCAAGGATTCCATATGGATCATGTCCTTGAAAAATTCCATAATATTCGTGTATGGCATCAAGTGCCATCTCCACTGCATCATCCATATGCTTTTTTGTCTTCATAGCTTTTACTTGTTGCAAACATCCCTTAACTAAGCCCAACATTTTTGGCAGATCTACAGCTGCTAGATTTTTATCAAATCTATTGAAATTGTAATCTTCAATAAACTGCATCAACTCTTTTGGCATCTCCATCTTTACCTCCCACCTCAGCTCGTTTGACGTCGGGTTCACCAAAAATGTCGGGGGATTTGTGTTTGGAAGGTGAGCCGGGAAGGCACGGGGCCTCTGGCTATGAGAGGTGCGAGGAAGAGAGTTGCAGCAGACCAATTAATGGAGACAGAGCTTAAAACAGACAGCTTGAACCAGATTCTGAAGCTTGATAACTCAAAACAGATAATTAACAGTACCGCTGCTTAACCAAATGTTAATGGAGGAGTTTATGCTCCTTACATGGGTTAACCTACCTTAATCCAGGTTAAGAAAACCAAGCTTCAGTAATGATGATAATGTCTAGTCTGATGATAACAATATCGAATATGATCCTTTGCCTTAATTGGCCTGACAAGCTTGCCTTGATCTTCTTTGTTTTCCCCCTACTGCTTCAAGGTCGAGAGAGAGTTTGTTTAACAATAGGGTTCGGTGGGCTTATAGTCTCTTAGCATGGTTTGGTTTAGCATCGGTTTAGGAGGCTTAGCTTAGGACTAAGATAGGTGAAGGAAGGTTTGGATTAGACTTGCATGCTTAGGATCGGATTCGAATGGACATGGAGGCTGGGATTAGAGTTTTCTTAGCATAGGTTTAGGAGGCTTAGCTTAGGGCTAAGATAGGTGAAGGAAGGTTTGGATTAGACTTGCATGCTTAGGATAGGATTCAAATGGACATGGAGGCTTGGATTAGAGTTTTCTTAGCATAGGATTAGAATAGGATTAGACTAAAGCGATTCAGGAGTTTAGCTTCGAATTATGAAGCAAGATTAGGTTTATGAAAGAAGCTTAGGATTAGGATTATGATGGGTGAAGGAAGAACTGGATTAGACTTGCATGCTTCGGATTACCATGGCTATGGAATCGCTTAGCAGTAGGATTAGAATGGCTCAAGGAAGAGCTGGATTAGACTTGCATGCTTCGGATTACCATGGCTATGGAAATCGCTTAGCAATAGGATTAGAATGGCTCAAGGAGGCTTAGATTAAGCGTTCTCCGTAGCTTGGCTGAAAGAGGCTTAGGATTATAATGGCTAAGGAGTGCCAAGAAGAGAGAAAAAGAGAGCTGCCTCCTCCTTTCTTTTATAGTAGCCGACTTCGGGCTGCATGGGAAACCGTTTCTTTTCTATTCTCGGCTAACCCATTAGCGATATCGTTAATGGGCACAGCCTCGATGATGTGGCAATGGCAGAAATGACGTGCGCAAAAGCTGGCTGTAGTGGCTCCAAATCAGGTCGCTTTGAGCTCCTGAGTAAATTCCGTCACAAGGTCATCGGCATCCGGAGTTATTCCCTGCTCGCGACGAGCTCTTCTTCTTCCTTGCGCTACCTGCACTCTGTTTGCCCGGCATTACCCCTCCTTTCTTTCTTCTTTTTCCCACTTGAGACCTATTTTATTTACAATGGGTGGCCTATTTAGTTGGCCCTTGGGCGGCCTAAATAAGGGCATCACATTTGGCGTGTATACCGGCTAAGACATTGCCCTGTTAGATATTTGAAGCTTATCAAGATCGTAATGTGCTTTCATGACGGCATCAAATTTGGCATATACATCACCCAAGGCAATGCTAAGCATAGCAGTAGCTCAACATTGTTCTTCAATAGCCGTCATTAGTCTGCATTCCAAAGCACCACCAAGCATGACTTCTTTCTCCAATCGGACCTCTTTTCCAACACCTCATTTAACATGCATATTGGCCAAGGCATTGCTTTACACATTTGTCGTGTCTTCGTTAGCCGGCCATGTAATACAATTCGACTGAAGCATTGGCTATCAATGCACTATAAGAGATGAGATTCTGAAGATGATACCATTTCCCAGAATCTGGCTGAAGCTCAAAAATTACTAGATGAACTTAACTGATCAAGGCGACCAGAGTGGTACGGAACTGGCCCCCAGTGATACTTAAACTGGCCATATCTTGACAACCGAAACCCCGATTGACAAACTGGAAAGACCGACATGCTCCTGAAAGTGAGCACTTCAGGCCCATGTATTTGTATCATCTTGAGCACTTCAGGCCCATGCATTTGTATCATCTTTGACCCTTTATCAGTAGCTACCCCATCCAGTACGGATCTGCCTACTGACTCAACTTCAAACTGACATAACTTCCTATCTATAGCTCCAATTGACGAGCCATAAAGACAAGCCTGTAGAGCACTTAAGTACTACAACTCTGATCAATAAAATCCCAGCTATGACCACTTCAAGCATACTCACTGTTAGCATTACCAAGACATCTTTTGGCCCTTAGAGCCGCATCTGGCATACTTTTAGCTTAAAATTGACTTGTTAGCAAGCCCTTATTACTGCTGAATAATCATGTAGGATTCAAATAAACCTGATTTCCATCCCTTTGCTCATTTTCTTGTCATGGAAGCGGAGCTACATGACAACGAGCTAAGAGATATGGTAAAAAAAGAGCTTGCTGCCCATTGCACTTGAACCAAATTTTTTGACTTCAGGCTCCTTGGAGAACCACTATATAGATTCGCCGGTTGGGCAAACCCACTTAACCAATTGAAAATATTGATGAAACTTGATGATAAATGTATGTAGGTCTCTATTATCACCTCGGGAATGGGAGTTATTAATCCAACCATAACCAGTTTTACCTATGCGTGTAGGGGTACTTCTAAGGGGGAGTACCATATGACATCGTGAGTTCATCGAGCTGATTATGTATGATTTACGGTTTGATTTGTTGAGTTGATTTCAGCTATTAGATGCCCATAAACTTATGTGAGAGAATATGGTTAGACATCCGAACTGCATAGGCAGACATGATTAAAGTGGCTTTCTTTTTGGATTACTATTTGTTGTGTAAGTACCATATGGGTAAAGTGATGTGATAGAGTGCTAGTATATATTATGGGGATGAGCTTGATGCATTGGTTTGAGGTCAAATACTTTCATTTGCATGTTATGCATGCTCCCAAAAATGTTGAAAAGTTGTTTTTTGCATATGTGTGAAGTTATGGTTTATGGTTGACCTAAAGGTCGGAGCTGTTTTGCATAATGTTTATGGTGATGGAATGTTAACATATGATGTATGGAAACTTATGGATTGATGTGGATGCCCCATATGCATGGTTATGATTACTTTCCACCTTCCTAGGTCAAAACTAGCTCTATGTGCTAAGGAGGTAAAGTGCAGACGTGATGCATCAACTTTGCATGGTTGGATGTTGTCAAAAATTGGAATTTATATCATGATTAGTTGCTGGCCAAACTCTTTTTATGCATGAAAGAATCATGTCTTTTAAGAGTCATATGTGCGTGGACTCCAATTGACTGCAGGGGATAAGTCAAACTCCAAGTATGGGAGTTGGTTCAGTGTGATTATGATTTGTGGTCAAGGTCTGAGATTCCCTCAATGGATTTTGGTTGTAATTTTATGGTGGAAGCCAGTGTGGCTGATGGTGCTGTCGAAATTTTTGCAGCCATGCTATGTTCTAAAGTGGTTATGTAGGATTGGTCGTGCCTCACCTAAGTTGGATGGAGTGCTCACCCGTGTAATGTGATTGGATTATGATTTATGGTTTTGAGATTGGATCATGAAGTGATCTAAATGGTTTATGGTGGGCGTGTAAGGGTAGAGACCCGATACAGTCTACTTGCTTGGAAAAGATTATTTATGCATATGGAAAGTGCTATTGTGATTGGACTCATGTGCTATGTTTCTCATGGCATCATCGCTACAAGATTAGGATCACCTACATCTCTTAGCCTTAGACTAAAGGGTAGTTGACTTGGGGCTTTGGTGGATCTAAGGTTTTGCCTAGCTATTCTTCTTTTTGCTAGGCTCATTTACACTGTTAGTGCGTCGGGGGTTGAATGACCTACACGGATAACGCGTCAGGGATTTTGCCTTGGCTTTGTCTAAACACCCGTGCTGGGCATTGAAGAGACGTGGCGCCTAAACTGGTATGGCTGGTGTTGATACCCTAGCACCTACTGGTACTTGGGATCCTTTCAGAGCTCGGATTCATGGAGGGAGGCGAAGCGGTCTCAGCTTAAGTCTGGCGTAGGTAGGTTGGAGGTGTTCTGGCTCGCTCCCGACGAAGTGAAATTCTCTCTTTTTATAGTAGAGCGGATGTGGATGGGTGGACCGGTCGATCCCTACACAAGGTCCGATGCTCTGCTAGTTATTTTGTCGTAAACTTTTTGATGTTATGGTATACCCAGATTTTGTTGTTACATTAATACATGGTTTCCTATTTCATTTAGATGGGGCATTTAAAGATTCTCTGTTATCATTTTTCTCATGTCTCTGTGCACTCTATTTCACCCTCCACTATATTCTCTCTCTCTCTTCCCGCAACGCGGTGTACACATATATTCACCCTCCACAATGTTATATTTTTCTTGAGTACGCTTTCATTCATCTTTATTTATAACCCCCATTCAGTGGTAGCACTATTTGCTAGGTGCCTCTGGATGCAGTCCCCGGATCATGGCCTAAATTCCATGCTTGGTTGCGTGTTAAAAATTCCTCCCCTATGCAAATGCTTCCGCAACTCTGATGTATATTGAAAATTGTACAAAGGTGTAAATTGTATATTTTGTGCACCCGCGGGGTGGGGTATCTCTCAGAATCATGCCTAGCTGGCGAGAGGAAGTTCTGGCTCAGAAGGCATCCCACGTATATGATATTGGTCCAAGCTCCTTCAAAGATCAGAAAGGATCCTATTTTTGCCCAGTGCCCAGAGTAAGAAGTTGGTAAATCCACTAAACCATTTTGAAAAAGCATTCTACATGGCTCAACTCTTGAAGATTACATGCACAAGACTTTGGTAGAGGTAGTTGGAATCTTCAAGAGGATCCCAGACATTGCTTGCCTGCATGATGCTTATGAAAATTACAAAAATGATCTTCACTTATATACAGACATTCCACTAGGCGAAGCATATTGATTCTCTTTTGATGTCTCCTCGAGGGTAACCAGGGGCCTTGTTAAGATTTTCAACTCAATTGCCTGATGACATTCTATACGGCATCTGTTAACCCTCACGGCTCACAGACACCCTATTACCTACGAGACGGACGTTGTAACCTACTGTGGACATTGTATTATTTATTTGGTAGAGTCAGGTACCGGGCTTGTCGGTCCAATAGGAAAAGGGTAAGAGTGATCGCCGATGAGAGGCGCACTCTAACTGGGACATTCAAGGGATTAGTTGGCTAAGCATGGCCGCCCAAGTGTGAATGGGGTGAGCTCATATAAAAGCCAACTAAACCTAAAATTCTCTCATTCTCTCATTTGTGCAATGCAAGAAGAGTGCTCTTGCTCCATCTCCTTCTCCATGTCCTTGTGTACTAGTGTGTGTGTGTGTGTGTGTGTGTGTACTTGAGAGAGAGAGAGTGTGTGTGTGATCGAGCATTGCGGCGGCACGAAGGCGGTGAAGCCGTTGAGCGCGACGTAGCGGCGTCTCCTTATTCTTCGCGGCGAGGAATCCTCCACGGCAGGAGCATAGAGCGGTGAGTGACACACCATTGCCCTCTTTTGAGCCTACTAGTTAAGAAAGTTGTGTGCTTGGAGTCGTCTGTGGCTCGCACACAGTGTTAGGCAAGTCCCTTGCTTCGACAGTGTGGCAAGGAGAGCACATTTTTGGGGGCGTTGCCGGGGAATCGCCCTGCACTAAGCCCAAGAGGCACTTTGTGCTTCTTCTATGAGTTGTTTGTAGTAGGAAAGAAGAGGAAGAGGAAGAGGAATGAGTTATTTTTCTGCAAGTTGTTAATTTCTGTATTGTCTGCAAGTTCTGTGATTTCTGCATAATCTTGTGTTTTCTGTTTGCACACAGTCTTTGCACAATTAGTAGTCGTTAGCTTGTTCGCAGTGAATGAGTAAGTAGGTAGATAGTTAGCAATTTCTGTTTGCACACAGTCTGTACACAGTTTTTTGTTAAGGTTTGCCTGCACACAGTCTTTGAACAGTAAGGTAGTGAGAGAGGAAGTAGGTGGACAGTTAGCTCACTGTCAGTAAGCAGTTAGCAGAGTGGTTAACAGATTAGTTAGTGGTTAGCAGCACTGCTAGCAACATTGTTAGTAAGTAGATAAGGTAGTGAGCTGTGAGCTATTGACAGAGAGGTTAGGTAGGTGTTGACAGTGTGTGTGGCCAAGAAGGTTCACCTAAACCGCGCCGGTCGTCGCCTTTTTTTTTTTTTTTTTTTTTTAAAGTAATTTTTTTTAAAAAAAAATAATCCGAAAATATTAAATCCGAAGAAATATTTAAGCGTGAGTGATTGGGGGCCCACACTAAAATTTTGATCGGGATCAGGATCATTTCCCCAGGCCCAAGCCCAAGCCCTGGTCTTATGATATATACTAGACTCACTCTTATATATATACCCTACCCCCTCAAGAGGGAATGAGAGCATGTGGGGCAAGTCCTCCACTCTCCTCCCTTCTCTTCCCACTTGCACCCTTAGACTTTCTAATTTGGGCCTAGTTCCCTACTAGAAATTGACGGTTTTAGGGATTCCGAGGGCATAAAGTGACCAAACGGAGGGTTTTAAAGCACGGCACGTCCCTCTGACCGAGACGCTCGTTTTGAGCTATCATACGTTCTATTCTATAGCTGGGTCAGAAAAAAAGGACCAAAAGATTAAAAAAAAAAAAAAAAACTTGGGTTGCAAAACACCCAAAAATACTAGGTGAGCAGCCTTCACGGGCACTCACTGACACTTCTAGGGGATCCAAGTCATATGAACCTACGCTCTGGACGAGTGTTAGAGCACGAGCATATTGGTAGTGCCTCCATTTACGCGGGCACCCATTATTCCTCCATCCTAGGTTCTAGACCTTCGACCGGGACTCAAGGTAGCGCGACCCAAGATCCTCATATCGCGTCTAGTGATTCTTCCTCTGACTACGAAGTCATGGAGGGGTATCCTACACCAAACCCTGATAGTTCAAGTCAAGACATGCATGCCATGGGCCCACGGCCCGGGTCCAGCGTGTTTAGCCGCTTAAAAGAGACCCTTAGTAGAGCTACTCGCTCCGAACATGCGGTTAAGGAAATAAATGAAGGGAGTGGGGAAGTAAATTTGTCATTCATGCCTAAAATAGACCCTATGCTTCTTGAGAGTGTGCATGTGAATGTTCCATCCACTGCACCTCCTGATCCTTTAGGACTATCTCCCTCTGAGGTTCTACTACCCGATGGTAGGAGTCTTGCCGAAGTACAAGAGATCGAACGCTATATGCAAGCAACAAGGGAGAGGGAAATTGAGAACCTACGAAAGCTAGAACAAATTCGAGCCCTGAAAGCAAAGGCTCCTATGACAACAATCATGCCAGCCGAGCAACCGAGTGCTCCCAAGGTAGCAGTCACGGAGGGGCAAGCGATGGGGAGCAATAATGCTTCCACTTCGAGGGAAACCTCGAGCACGCCACGCCTAGATGGGATATTCCTAAACGAAAATTGGGAGTATGACCTACAAGCAGAATCTTTAACTGATCGGTACACAGGACACACCTATCATGTGGGTTGGTTAGATGTTCTACAATCCACATCGGGTGCTACTAGCATAGATGAGCAACAATAGAAAGTCTGTGATGTCCTCCATAGGATTGTCGAGTTAGAAAGACAGAACACAGGGATCAACATGCCTTCATTCGGCCTAATGAGATTCTTGGATACGGGAAAGGCCAACCAACCAACCCTATCACAAATGGAGACTCCCTCAGTGAGCCCCATTGATCCTCCATATGTTGTTTCGCCGGGAGCCTCAGTACAATCTGAGCCCACAAGTGGCAGCTTTAGCTTCCCAGATCTAGCTCATCTTTCTCTTAATGACACTACGGCTACCATGCATATCCCAATGGTGAGCATGATAAGAAGTACACCATGGAGTTCATTTGTTAAGACTGCGCCGATGCCTAGTAGCACAGTGCTCCCAACTATACCTACATGTATGTATCAATGATGTGTACCTGTCGTACCTCAGCCTCATGTAGCTCCTGCACCTCCGATTATTCCAAGAGCTTACAATCCACAATGGCATTATCCAAGATCTTATACAAGTGGATCCATACCATTTAATAATAACATGCCATATCAGGCACCCCCTATGCCTAGGGCCGCGCCTGTAAACTTTGGACCACCGTCTAGTACACCACCATACGAAACATGGGACCCAAGAGCCGCGCGTATGCCAAGGCCAAGGCCAACTCCCATCTCACATGTGGTTCTAGGAGCACATACACCCATTATACCTGCTCAAATAGAATATTTGACAGCACTTGCTCAAACTATCGGTCGCTCTATTGCGGAAAACATGCGTAGTGCACCTGATAGAGAGCCTAGGAGCAAGGCAGTTCAAGTAGCTAAGCTCACACAGAAATTCAGTGGAGACGGAGATGCTAGAAAGCATATGGAAGTCTTTGAACATGTGTGCGATTCCTTGGAAGATCACAATGAGCTACATAAGTGTAAGGCTTTGAGTTTGACCCTAAGCAGAAAGGCTGGAGATTGGTATAGAACCTTAAGAGTAGAAGAGAAAACGGTCTACTCTACTCTAAAGAGATTGTTCTTGAAAGAGCACATACGAGAGGGAGTACTTTGGGGTGTAGCCTCTCAGCTCCAGAAAGCCCAACGAGAAGAAGGTGAATCCGTGAGAGACTTCATTAGTCGCCTAAAGAATTTGAATTCTCACTGCAATCCAAACGAGCGATTCAACAACAAGCAATTGCTCGATAGATTCATTAGGGGACTACGACATGAAAGTATCTATAATGGTCTAGTCATTAGAGGTATCACTACTTGGGAAGCAGTCACCATGAATGCAATCCAATTGGAGGATAATTTAATGATTGCAGGAGAAAGAGTGTCTGTCGAGCCGAAGTCTAGTAGCTCGCAAGCATCAGGGCATGACCCAATGAAGATAAGGCCAATCGTAAAAGAGAAAACGATATCTGAGATGACTTTGGCAAATCTCACCAAGGCCATCCAAGAAAGCCTTAGGGGTAATTGTGCTCCACAAAACACTCATATGTATCCAAGAAGGGAGCAACAATGGTGCTCAATTTGCTTGGGCCCACATACTACGAGTGAATGCCCTACTTTCAGAGTAAAGTTTAACGGGACTTGTAACGCATGTGGTAGGTATGGACATCAAGCGAAGGATTGCCTAATGCTTAAACGCATCATGGAAAATAGACCGCCTATAGCTTGGGCAGACTCACCACAAGTTCCTGCATTGATGCCTACCCCACCCATGGAGCAACAGTTTCCATTACAGCACGTGGTCCCTAGAACCCAAAATGTGGTCCAAACCACACCGTTGCCACCTCCAGTGCTAGGACCGCAACCCCCTCATCCAAGAGTTACACCTATGAACCAAATAGGTTGCGAGTCATCTAGTACTTATGTAGATTGCGAAGAGGACATAGACTCTAGTATCACCTATGGAGTCGACATGCTTGAGAAGTGTCCCATGTACTATATGGAAGACCATTGGGGACAAATCAAACCGGTATATCAAGCTACTGCGCTAGCAACAAGAGGCCAAAACATTAATAGTTTTGCCAGGAGACCACCTCTTCAGTGCTACGAATGTGGTGGACCACATCGAGTAGCTGAGTGGCCCATTAGAATTCAAAAGAATGTTGCACTAATGCAAACAAGTCAAGGGAGTGCATTGGCAATGCTAATACTCACTTGTAATCTTTGTGGCATAGATCATTTGATCGCACAGTGTCCTAACAATCCAAACGCACCGAAAATCACACCATTGAACTTAATAGAGATTGTTGATGGGACACCACCAACTATAAACATAGTACCAGTAAACACACTCACACGATCGATGCTCCAAAAACAAAATTATATTCTTGAGGAAAGAGACACGGCATCAATTGCCCAATCTCAGAAAAAGAAGAAAACACGAAGAAAGAGATCGCAAAAAGCAACGAAGTCAGACCCCAGCTCAAAGACCAACATAGGGGTTGGTGATGACCCCGTATATATGAACGACGCTGAAGAAGATTCTGATTAAGGTGAAACCATGGAGACCAAAACGACCACTAACATAGAAACCAACAAGGAAGATCTTCATGAGCCACAATGGCCAGGATCCAAAAAGAAGATATGAACTTACCCAAACCCTACAGAGGAGATTGAGCGACTCAAGCATTTAAGGAGTTTGGTAGAAGATACCCAAAGGGATCTAGAACCAGCACCTAGGAAGATCCAGATTACAGACACCGTGTTCCCTACACAACAACAACCTCACCAAGTCCATAGACCCTTGGACATACCTAGTGTCATCCAAGAAGAAAGTGACTTAAAGTCATGGGAAAGTGGGCGTACTCACTTCTTGATGGAAAGAATGTTTACAGAGGGACTACCTGATCCTATCGAAGAAATGGAGATCCCATCTTCCCCACGTCAAGGGACTCAAGGCCAAAAGGTGTCGTTAAACATTGCCAAATTGATGGATTTCATGTCTTCAGAAGTTAGAACCACCATCATGTCCAAACTATATAAAGACCCCGAGCTAGTCTCAGCTCTTCGAGCCTTTACTAAAGTTTGGGCTACCACAATTTGCACAGATGGATGGAGTTGGGGAGATGCCAATAGAGGAGGAACACTTAGATCCACAACCCAACCTAGATGAGAACCTTGTTATAGAAATACCCGTTAACAAGTTGGGGCAATACTTTGAAGGTGATGAATCTAATGCTACTCTACCAATCACTACTAAAGGATTAACTGGAAAGGGGGTCCTTGACGGTGGTGCGGGAGTGAGCATGGTGACAAAGAGTTGTTGGGAGTCTATGGGGAGACCTCACCTTGAAGCCACAAGCGTAGTGGTAAAAATGGCTAATGGATCTATTGTTACGCCTATTGGAATGCTAAAGGATCTCAAGATCAAGGTCTTGGGACACAAGGTAAGGCAGACTTTCATTGTTATGGATTTTTCCAAGCATCCTATGTCATTCGAGATGATCTTAGGGCGTCCATTCATGAGGGAAGCAAAAATGGTGCATGACTGGTCCAAAAACCACGTCTACTTACAGTTCCAAGACTCTATCATTCGAGTTGATCTTTTAAGTGGTCGAACGCATCCTCTAGGAAATAAATTCATCATTGATAATCGATCAGACACAACAATTCACTCACATCCATTACAGTATTGTTACACGTGTAACGAAGACATGGATATTGGGGAGAACTCTCCTTATATGGATATCCTACCCGGAATGGCTGAGTCAGACAATGTTGATTGGGTACACCTAGCGGCAACTATAGATACATGGAGAGCTAGAGGAACAACCTGGGTAACACCAGATCGGGAAGAGATACCACACATTGCACCAGTAAACATGTTAGGTGTAGCGCATGTAACATCCGATGATAAGAAAGAGGCACACCTACTTGAGAGTGAAACTGATGATTCCTCAAAGGCTTCAAGCCAATACACATCAAAAACGGAATCTCAGGGAGAAATGGATTCAGAACCTAAGGAAACATCGAGTGAACCAAGTATAGAAACTAAACACTCAAGGCCTAGTACGACCATCTATGGTAATTTATATGAGAGTGAAGAAGATACAAGCGAAGACCTATCAGGCGAATCGAGTTCAAACATTTACCAAAATCAAAACCTTAACAAGAAACAAAGGTCATATAAGAGACGACGATATCGAGCAAATGTGAGAGCTAGGATAAACAAGGAAAGATCTAATGCAGAATGGCTTAGCTATCTAGGGGCATGTGATGCTCATCGAAAGCTAGTAGACAATTGGGGTGAACATCTCCAGAGTGTCATGTGGTGCAGCCCGCGACCCATTGACCTCGCTCAATTGGAGGTTATAGAGCCGAAATTGAGTTGAACTATAAGAAGACATCAAAACCGAGAGTTAGCACAGCAGCAAAAGGAGGCAGAACTAAAAGAAAGGTCTTTGTCAGGAAAAGAGCCTGCTGACGTACATACGGCTCCTGAACATTTTAAATCTTATACCACGGGGGAGCGAAAGGTTGTGTATGCCAAAGCCCAACGAATACCTACCAATGGAAGCAGTGGAGTCTATGATGGTCCAGCGGTAGTTAAAGAGATAGAATTAGCGGAACCAGGTGAGGAGTCTAAACCAGTCTTTATTTCTCAAGACCTTACCGAAACTGAAGAGGCTGTACTTAATGAGCTTCTCAAGGAATACAAGGATATCTTTGCTTGGACATATCATGACATGAAGGGCGTTCCGCCTTCTTTGGTGCAACATACAATTCTCATGATCAGCATTGCTAAACCCGTCCAGCAACGACCCTATCCAATGAATCCTAAGTATGCCAAAATTGTACAAGCGGAGATTGAAAAACTTATCCAATGTGGATTCATATACCCTATTGAGCACTCAGAATGGGTTTCTCCAATAGTCATTGTGCCAAAAAAGAATGGGAAACTAAGAGTGTGTGTGGACCTCAATAAAGTTAATGCAGCCACTAGGAGAGATCATTATCCCTTGCCATATTCAGAACATGTGCTTGAAAGATTTGTGGGCAAGGAAGCTTATAGCTTTTTAGATGGGTACTCTGGTTACAATCAAATCACAATTGCATTAGAGGACCAAGCTAAAACTTCTTTTATCACAGAATTTGGAGTGTTTGCATTTCGTGTCATGGCTTTTGGCTTAACAAATGCCCCTGCTACATTCCAACGATTAATAAACACTACGTTTAAAGAATTTCTAAGGGAGTTTTGTGAAGCTTTCCTAGACGACCTTTGTGTTTATTCTTCTTGGGAGAAGCATTTGTTATATCTACGAAAAATATTTGAAAGGTGTAGATTTTATCGCATCTCATTGAACCCTTTCAAATGCCAATTTTGGGTTAAGCATGGAGTCATTCTAGGGCATATAGTGTCCAAGAGCGGGATATCCACAGATGAGAGTAAGATTAAAGCCATTGCCGATTTGCCACCACCTACGAACTATAAAGGAGTTCAAAGATTTATGGGCCATGTTGGTTATTATCGAAGGTTTATTTTAAACTTTGCCGAGATAGCGCGTCCATTGTACAAGCTTCTTATCGAGTTTCACTGGACGGAAGAATGTCATCAATCTTATGAGTTATTAAAGAAGGCCCTAACAAGTGCTCCAATCCTGCGAACACATGATTGGAATGTACCTTTTCATGTGCATATTGATGCATCAAACTTTGCTATTGGGTGTGTTCTAACTTAACATGGAGAACATAAATTGGACTACCCTATTAGCTTTGCAAGTCGCCAATTAAATGATGCCGAGATGAACTACACTACTACAGAGCGCGAAGGTCTAGCTATGATTTACGCAGTAAATAAATTTCGCTATTACCTTCTTGCTACCAAGTTTGTGTTTTATGTTGATCATCAAGCATTGCTATATTTGGTAAACAAGCCGTGTTCCACAGGTTGAATTACACGATGGTTGTTAATTCTTCTTGAGTTTGACTTCACCATTGTTGTGAGGCCTGGGAGGAAACATGTCATGGCGGATCATTTATCTCGTATCCCTAATGGCAAAGCTCCTACGGGGGTTGATGATGAATTGCCTGATACTCCTTTGTTCATTGTTGAGACAATGCCTGAATGGAGTGAAAAGATAGTTAACTTCTTAGTTAATGGTTTTCCACCCAAAGAGCTGCGAAAAGATACAGCTCGAAAATTAATCAAGGAATGAGAACCCTATTGCTTATTGGCTGGAACTCTCTATAAGAGAGGAAAAGATGATGTTCTTAGACGCTGTGCCCACGAGGATGAGTATTTATATATTCTACAAGAGGCACACATGGGCGTAGCTGGTGGTCACTTTTCAGGAAAGTTGAATGCCCGAAAGATCTTACAGTCAGGCTATTGGTGGCCCACTCTGTTTAAGGATGCATCACTTTTTGCAAAGGGATGTGATGAATGCCAACACTTCAAGAAGCCACAAAGAAGGGATAGGATGCCTCTACATCCCATCAAGGTAACCCAACCATTTGAAAAGTGGGGCTTAGACTTTGTAGGACCGATTAGTCTGGCTGCACATAACACGCAATCACGATATATCATTGTGGCTACCGACTATGTGTTAGGAAATAAGACGTAGCTAAATAGATAATTGAGTAGATTACTTAATGGAGAGAGACAGATTTATATACACGAGATTATAGAGTAGAGAGAGAGAGAGAGAGAGAGTACACACGATATACGTGCTTCACCCAATGTGGGCTACGTCCATGGGAAAGCAGCCACTCAATGGCTTTAGTACTTCAAAACAAGAAGTAGTTTACAAAGGGATTATACCCTTAATGGAGCTCCCGCCTTGCTTCACTCTCACCACCTCACACTCACCTTGTTGCATCAACTTCACACTATGAAATGTGTGTAGAAATGGCCTCCTTTTATAGGCCAAAAGGGCTGCCCTCTCTTATGAGAGACAACCATGTGTAGCCGCCCTTGTGCAAATAAGTCCAAATCGGACCCTCCAATTCGCCCATGTGTGGCCGCCCTTGAGAAGACAAGTCCGCTTTTGAATTCGGCCACCGGCCAACCGACCGGTTGTTTTCCGACCACTTTCTGGCCGCCGTCCGGCCATAATATTCCGGCGAAAAAAAAAGTCTCGGGGGTCTCCGCCCCCAAGGCCTTTAAAGTTGCCCCTGATTCTTGTTCGTGAAAATTTTGGTTTCCGGTGAGTGATTTTCCTTCACGCACGATGGCTTCTCCTCATAATGGGGGCCTTACAAATGTGCGTTTTTACCACAGAAAATTACAAGGGTAAATCAAGCTCCATACTTAACAATCTCCCACTTGGAGACTGATCTCCAAACCAAACCTGTGACTGCTTTCCATTCTGGCTTCTTATCCTTGAATGCCGATTGAAGATGAGCAAAAGCTCAACTTCTCCTTGTTGACCACCTTTGTAAACATGTCTGCAGGATTTTCACTTGTATGCACCTTTCCTAGCTTTAGTTGTCCCTCTTCCAAAAGAGTGCGTATGAAGTGATATCTCACCTCAATGTGCTTTGTCCTTGAATAAAAGGCTGAGTTCTTCGCAAGATGGATAGCGCTTTGGCTATCACTGTACAAGACACAGTTGTCTTGTTTGAATCCAAGCTCTTCTAAGAATCTGTGAAGCCACAGAATTTCTTTGCTTGCCTCCGTCATTGCTACATACTCTGCTTCCGTGGTAGAAAGTGAAACCACTTTCTGCAGCTTTGAAGCCCAGCTTACTGTTGTGCCTCCAACCGTGAACACATAGCCAGTAGTGCTCCTTCAAGTATCTTTGTCACCTGCCATATCTGCATCAGCATACCCTTCTAGAAAAATATTAGTTCCTCCAAAATACAAAGCATTTGTTGTTGTCCCTTTTAGATACCTAAGTATCCACTTCACAGCTTGCCAATGCTCTTTACCTGGGTTGTCCATGAACCTACTCACAACTCCCACTGCATGTGCAATGTCTGGCCTTGTCCAAACCATAGCATACATTAGAGAACCTACCGCTGCAGCATATGGAACTTTAGACATATAGGCTATCTCCTCTTGTGTCTTTGGACACATATCCTTCGTTAGTTTAAAATGACCAGCCAAAGTTGTAGAAACTGGTTTTGCATTTTGCATTGCAAACCTTTCTAGTACCTTCTTGATGTAATCTTCTTGAGATAGCTTTATTGTCTTCTTCGTCCTGTCCCTTGATATTTTCATACCAAGTATCCTCTTTGCAGCACCTAAATCTTTCATTGAAAAAGATTTGGACAGCTCCTCTTTTAGGTCTTTGATGTCCTGCATGTTAGCACTTGCAATCAACATGTCATCAACATACAACATTAGGATGATGAATTTCCCATCTCCCAAATTCTTCGTGTAGACGCAGTGATCCGAGTTGCATCTTGTGAATCCATGATCCAACATCCATCGATCAAACTTCAAGTACCATTGTATTGATGCTTGCTTTAAACCATACAAGTTCTTCTTTAATTTGCTAACCATTTTCTCCTTACCTTTTACTTCATACCCCTTTGGTTGAAGCATGTAGATTTCCTCCTCTAAGTCACCGTGAGGGCATGCCGTATTTACATCCATTTGCTCGAGATTTAGATCATGAGCAGCCACAAGACTTAAGACAAGCCTAATTGAGTTCATTTTTACAACATGAGAAAATATTTCATTGAAGTCAATACCTTTCTTTTGAGAAAACCCTTTTACCACAAGCCTAGACTTGTACCTTTTCTTCCTACCTTCTTCTTCCTTTAGCTTGTACACCCATTTGTTTTGAAGTGCCCGCTTACCTTTAGGCAACTCAACCAACTCCCATGTTTGGTTGCGATGTAGTGAGTCAATCTCCACTTGCATGCTCTTCGTCCATTCTTCTTTGGATTCATGTTGCATAGCTTCTTCATATGATTTCGGCTCTCCAGAATCTGAGATCAAGAGATGGTTGAAGGAAGGAACAAACCTTTCTGGAGGTCTACTTGCTCTTGTAGATCTTCGGGGAATAGGTTGAGGCTCCTCATTTGGTTGACGTTGTTGCACATTGTCACCATTTGCAGTCCTTGAGTCTTCACCATCCTCAAGCTCCATGTACTCATCACCTATTTCTTTTGTTTGTTTTCTTTCCAAGTAATGTTTGTACATATTTTGTTCGTTAAAAATTACATCCCTACTCCTTAAGATTTTACCATCTTTAGGATTCCATAGGCGATACCCAAAGTCTCCTTCTCCATAGCCAATGAAGAAACACTTTTTGGACTTTGCATCTAACTTTGATCTTAGGCTTCTATCTATGTGCATGAAAGCCTCACACCCAAACACTTTGAGAAATGCATAATTCACCGGTTTACCTATCCATGCCTCTTCTGGAACTCCCCCATCCAATGCCGTTGAGGGTGAACGATTGATTAAGTACACAGACGTACTTACAGCTTCCGCCCAAAGCTCAAGCGGTAGGCTGCATGTAGCCGCATGCTTCGTGCTCGTTCCATGATTGTCCTGTTCATCCTTTCCGAAATCCCATTTTGTTGAGGTGTCCTTGGGGTTGTCCTTTGCCTCCGAATGCCATTGCTAGCACAAAAGCTTTCAAAAGCTTGGCTACAATATTCGCCTCCATTGTCGGATCTGAGGCATTTAACCTTGGTACCTGATTCATTCTCCACAAAGGCTTTCCACCTTTGAAATATGGAAAATACATCGGATTTATTCTTCATGACATAAACCCATGTTTTTCTAGTCGCATCGTCTATGAATGTTACATAGTACAATGAGCCACCAAGTGATGGTGTACTAGAAGGACCCCAAACATCAGAATGAACCAACTCAAGTTTTTTATTTTTTCTTTCATTTCCTGATTTTTGAAATTTTACCCTCTTTTGTTTACCATAAACACAATCTTCACAGAACTCTAACTCCACTTCTTTCAAACCTGGTAGAAGCTTCTTTGTTTGAAGGATTTGCACTCCTTTGGCACTCATATGCCCAAGTCGGTAGTGCCACACCGCACTGTCAACTTCTGTAGTTGCTGCACAAGCTGAAGGTTGCGTGCTAACAGTACACAAGTAAAGTGTACCGACTTTTTCACCCTTGGCAACCACCAAAGATCCCTTTGAGATCTTCCACCGTTTGTTTCCAAATGCAATGTTGTGACCTTCATCGTCCAATTGTCCTGTAGAGATCAAATTTTTGCGAAGAGAAGGAACATGCCTAACATCTTTAAGCTTCCATTCATTTCCGTTAGCAGTTTTGACAGAAACTGTACCTTTGCCGACAATCTCACAAGCTTCATCATCTCCCAAGTATACATACCAAGAATTACCTTTGGTGTAGTCTTGGAAATGTTGCTTGTGTGGTGTCGCATGGAATGAAGCCCCGCAATCTACTATCCAGGAATTAGACACATTGTCTAATGAGAGAATTAGAGCATCTTGCTCTACTTTACCTACCACATTGGCCTCCGATGTTGGCTTGTTGTCTTGAGACTCTGCCTCCTTCTTCTTCTTGGACCAGCAATCCTTCTTGACGTGGCCCTTCTTGCCACATTTCCAACATTCAAGAACTAACTTTGTGCGTGACTTGCTCTGCCTTGAGCGATCACGACCCTTTTGGTTTTTGAACGTCTCCTTAAGCTTTCCTCTTGTTTCCACTGATAGTGCAGCACTTGATGATTCTCCTGTACTTCTCCTTCGCATTTCCTCGCTTAGGAGAACACCCACAACATCATCAAACTTAAGAGTATTTGTGCCAGAGATAGAATTACTTACAACCATCAGAAGGCTGTCCCAACTATCCGGTACAGATGATAGTATAAGGAGAGCTCGCACTTCGTCATCGAAATTGATTTTCACTGATCGAAGTTGACTTATGTTCGTGTTAAAGTCATTTAGGTGTTCTGCAACTGAACCATTCTCTGCCATCTTTAGATTGAACAAGCGCTTCATAAGAAATACCTTATTGGATGCCGATGGTTTCTCGTAGAAGTTGTCAAGTGACTTCATCAAGTCCTCCGTGGTCTTCATCTCCGAAACATTGAAGGCCACCGTTGACGCCAAGCTTAACCGGATTGTTCCCAGTGACTTTCGATCAAGGGCAATCCATGCTTCATCTGCCATTGTTGCGGGCTTCTTCGCAAGACCGCCTAGTGGCAAATAGAGGTCCTTCTGGTAGAGATAGTCTTCAATCTGCATCTTCCAATGTTGGTAGTTTTTGCCGTTGAACTTCTCAATCTTGAGCTTCCCTTCCTCCGCCATAACTCTCACTCAATTCAAGGAATCCTTTCCTTGAGATAATTTAGCTACGATCAAACCTTGCTCTGATACCAGTTGTTAGGAAATAAGACGTAGCTAAATAGATAATTGAGTAGATTACTTAATGGAGAGAGACAGATTTATATACACGAGATTATAGAGTAGAGAGAGAGAGAGAGAGAGAGTACACACGATATACGTGGTTCACCCAATGTGGGCTACGTCCACGGGAAAGCAGCCACTCAATGGCTTTAGTACTTCAAAACAAGAAGTAGTTTACAAAGGGATTATACCCTTAATGGAGCTCCCGCCTTGCTTCACTCTCACCACCTCACACTCACCGTGTTGCATCAACTTCACACTATGAAATGTGTGTAGAAATGGCCTCCTTTTATAGGCCAAAAGGGCTGCCCTCTCTTATGAGAGACAACCATGTGTAGCCGCCCTTGTGCGAATAAGTCCAAATCGGACCCTCCAATCCGCCCATGTGTGGCCATCCTTGAGAAGACAAGTCCTCTTTTGAATTCGGCCACCGGCCATTGACTTCCGACCACCGGCCACCGGCCATTGACTACCGGCCACCGGCCAACCGACCGGTTGTTTCCCGACCACTTTCCGGCCGCCGTCCGGCCATAATATTCCGGCGAAAAGAAAGTCTCGGGGGCCTCCGCCCCCAAGGCCTTTAAAGTTGCCCCTGATTCTTGTCCGTGAAAATTTTGGTTTCCGGTGAGTGATTTTCCTTCACGCACGATGGCTTCTCCTCATAATGGGGGCCTTACAAATGTGCGCTTTTACCACATAAAATTACAAGGGTAAATCAAGCTCCATACTTAACACTATGTAGCCAAATTGGCTGAAGCAAAAGCAACAGGAAAGGCGGATGCAAAAACAACAGCTAAGTTCCTCTTTGAGAACATTATCACACATTTTGGATGCCCCTTTGAACTTGTGAGTGACAATGGAACTCATTTTATAAATGAAGTAATAAAAGAACTCACATCAAACTTCATGATATCTCACCACAAGTGTACACCCTATTATCCCCAAGCAAATGGCCAAGCTGAGAGTACCAACAAAACTCTCATCTCCATTTTGACAAAGACAGTTGAGGCTCATCGCACTGATTGGGACCTAAAGCTTACATCAGCTTTGTGGGCTTATCGTACTGCGTATACAGTTGCTATTAATTGCACACCGTTTAAGACGGTGTATGGCCAAGAAGCAGTTTTGCCATGGGAGTTTGTCATTCCTAGTCTTCGAGTAGCTTCTTAAGAAGGTTGGGATGGTAACCCCTTAGTGGAGCAATTATATATCCTGGAAAGGCTAGATGAAGAGACGCAATTAGCTGTGCGAAATGCTCTAGTGGAGAAGGATAGGAGAAAGAAGTGGTTTGATAGCCATTTAAAGGATAAAGACATCAAGGTTGGTGATAAAGTTCTTATGTACGAGGTACGTAATGAAAAGAAGAAATTGAAATACGCTGGTAAGGGACCATATCGAGTGTGTGAAATTACCCCGCAAGGTACCATTCATGTGGAGACTCTAGATGGAGTTGAAACCATTCGATTCCTTAATGGGAGTAAATTCAAAAGATATTATGATCCTCTAAGCCAGGAAGAGTTGCAAGCCATCCATCAAAAGAAGGCTACCAAGGAACAAGCAAAGCTTAGAAAAATACAAGCAAGAGTTGAGGCTCAAGAACGACAACAACGTCTTAGACGCCAACGAGAGGCTAATCTGGGAATGACGCAAGCATTTTTCGAGGACACAGATGACGACTCATTAGAATCTGAGCCACCCCTACGATACCCAATTGAGCTAAATAGCCCCTATGGGAAAGTACTATACAATGCCTTATTAGATACGGGAGCTAAACACACTTTGTTATCCTATGGACTTTGGTGTCAATTAGGGAAACCGACCCTATCCCCGAGTACGATGCAAGTCAAGGGCATTAATAAAAAGAAAACTGCTATTCTTGGAGTCCTTCAGACCCCTGTTGTCTATGACAATGGAAGCATAGTGCAGAGGTTTCTAGTCATGCCAGTGGGAGCTATGGAAGGCAACGTAAACCTGGGACGCACGTGGATGTTGGCAACCAAATGCACTATTGATTGGGATACTGGTAGTGTCACGACGCGACCACCGACTCTTACCCCTATCATTCAAGCAAAGTCACCTACGTTGAAAACTCTAGCAAAGTTGAAGGATAGCCAACATTCACAAGCCAAGGTGGTTAACTCGTCTTTGCCGGCTACCCATGAACCTAGCACTTCAACACTTGTAGTTGCAGCAAGCAGTAATATTGCAAGTACTCAACCTGCACGACTTAAGAGTACATATCAATGGGTCCCCAAGGCCTTACTTCCAACTACCTCAACCATTTCAAGAAAAAATTTCCCTGGAAAACCAAGAGCGCGCTCTAGGAGAGTCAAGACCAAATCACGATGGATTCCAAAACGACTATTAGAAGCCCAAGGCTACTATGATGGAAATGAGCAAATTTGGGTACCTAAACGTAAAATGTGTCCTTCCCTATCGACAACAAACCCATATGAGTCAAACAGTGTAACACTAAAGCCAATGGCAGACCGTGGGAAGGGAAAGATCACAGAATGCTACACACCTATTCTAGAGCTAGTTTGGGCTCCAAGGCAAAACCAATTTATTCCACCTAGCTCATGCAGGGGGGAGTTCCATGAAGCTTCTAATACATCCATAGAGGTAAAAGCTTCTACATAGCCTCCACCTACAATAGTGGACCTCCATGAAGCTACAAAGGAATTTACACCTTCCAGTGTTCAAGAATCACCTAATGAACCACTTCAAGTTTGATCCTGGGAGAGTACCTTACCACCCTTGCAACTCGACGAGGCACCTAAGGTAATAGAAAACTACTGGCAAAAATCTTCACCTATAACAACTTGGAACAACTGGTTTCAAAGGGTGATGACATCATTTCAAACGGTATGATCTACCCAAGGAAGGGGGGAGTGTTTGTTGACATCCATTATTCACTTGCTTCCCTCTCAACCTTTCTCCCTGACCTCTTAATCTCCAATCTTAGGGAATGTATACATAAAGCCTTATACTCACAAAAACAAGATAAAAAATTAAAAGAGCAAGAGCCATAACACAAAATCATAAAAACAAATTATGCACAAGAACACGACCCTTGTAATATTTGCACTCTAACCATCATCTATTTGCGTGTACAGATATGGCTAGTACGCTAGAGTCATCCACTCCTGCCTTGGGTGAGAGGTACCCTCGTTACTTTTCACAAATGTTTCACATGGTCTTTCCAGTGTTAATAGGTCAATAGGGTTAAGCCCACTAGAAAGCCCTAGTACATTTCATACAATGCTGCCTAAATCGGATTAAGAACCTAAGTAACCATTGCTTATTAGGAAGGCATTCCCCATGGTATTAAGAGAAGATTTCTAATACCTAGCTTGGTCAAACTAGCTTAGTCGGACTGCTTGAATTTTAAACCTAGACAAGTGATTATGACAAAATATTACATTGAATTAAATGTTTGATACTAAGCTAATGCGCTGAATATTATGCTACCAATCACAATCAAAGAAGAAAAACATGGATGCAAAAAGATAAGGGCAATGCTAATGGACAAGAAACACCTGTTTGTGTCGATGGTCGCGCTTGATTTGAAGTGTGAACGAGAGAAAGGTTCCATGAAGGTCCAAATCCTATCAATAGCAACACGCTCCTGTACACACTAGGAAACAAAAGGAATACCTCTAGGAGGCACATTCGTGGGAACAGAGAACTTCGCTAATCACTCAACTCTAAAACAGTCATGACATAGGTTTCTGTTTCAGTGTACCAGATGTGACATGTGTAGGTCTGAGTCAATGTTTTGACTTTTAATGTGCATACTCGTTTGCTAATTGCTCTTGCTCTTTATTTTTATTTTTTTTTGTGAGTATAAAGCTTTATATGTACATTCCCTAAGATTGGTGATTAAGAGGTCAGGGAGAAAGGTTGAGAGGGAAGCAAGTGAATGATGGATGTCCACAAACACTCCCCCCTTCCTTGGGTAGATCATACCGTTTGAAATGAGATTGTCACCCTTTGAAACCAATTGTTCCAGTTGGTAATAGGTGAGGATTTTTTCCAGTAGTTTTCTATTACCCTAGGTGCCTCGTCAAGTTGCAAGGGTGGTAAGGTACTCTCCCAGGATCGAACTTGAAGTGGTTCATCAGGTGATTCTTGAACACTGGGAGGTGTGGATTCTTTTGTAGCTTCATGGAGGTCCACTACTATAGATGGAGGATGTGTAGAAGCTTTTACCTCTATGGATGTATTACATGAGGAGCTAGAAGCTTCATGGGACTCCCCCCTTCCTGAGCTAGGTGGAACAAATCGTTCTTTCTTTGGTACCCAAACTAGCTCGGGAGCGGGTGTGTAGCATTCTGTGATTTTTTTCTTTCCACGATCATTGATTCGTTTTGGAGCTACGGGATTGGGCTCACATGGGTCAGGTGATAGGTAAGAGCACAATCTACGTTTTGGCACCCAGATTTGATCATTTCCTTGATAGTAGCCTTGGGCTTCCAATAGTCAATTAGGGATCCATCGCAACATTTTCTTACTTTTCTTGGAGCGAGTGGTACGTTTCTTACAAGGCTTCTGTTTTTTAGCACTAGCTATGGTCACTAAAGAAGCTTTAGGGACCCACTTGTATGTTTTCTTCGTTACATTAGGATGAGTCTTGTCGAAAGCGATATGCATTGCTTGTAGCATATTTAAGGGTACAGGCATTTCATCCCCCTCAGGTGTTACCCAGGTCATCCCCCTATTTCCCCAAGTGTCTATGGTTGATGCTAGGTGGACCCAATCCACATTGTCCGACTCAGTCATCCCAGGTAGGATATCCATATAAGGAGAATCTTGGCCAATGTCTGTATCCTTCTTACAAGTGTAACAATATTGTAGTGGGGCCGAGTGAACTGTGGTGTCAGAGCGATGATCAATAATGGTTTTACTCCCTAAGGGGTGTACCTTACCAGTCACCAAATCCACTCTAAGGACAGAGTCTTGGAATTGCAAATAGACATGATTTTTAGACCAATCATGAACCATTTGTGCTTCCCTCATGAATGGTCGTCCTAAAATCATTTCATATGACATAAGGTGTTTAGAGAAATCCATTACAATGAACGTATGTCGTACCTTGTGTCCTAGAACTTTGATCTTAAGATCCTTGAGCATCCCCATAGGTTTGGCTATGGTACCATTTTCCATCTTTACCACAATGTTAGTAACACTGAGGCGGGGTTTTCCCATGGATTCTCAACAATCTTTTGTAACGATGCTAACTCCCGCACCACCATCAAGAATTCCCTTTATAGTTAATCCCTTGGTAGTGATGGGTAGGGTCGCATTAGACTCGTCGCCTTCAAAATACTGCCCTAATTCGTTAATGGGTACCTCGATCACAGACTCGTGTCCATCTAAGTCAAGTGATTGCACATGATTTTCCTCATCAATCATAATCGAGTCAGGCCTATTTGGTTGCGCAAACTGCGGTAATCCCGTTCGTAGCTCTCCGTTAAGGAATGCTCGAAGTGCAAGGAATAACTCAGGATCTCCATACAACTTTGCTATGATCGTGGTTCGGACCTCAGAAGACATGAAGTCCACTAGTTTGGCAACATTCATTGGCGTTTTGCAAGGTGTAGGTCCTTGACTAGGAACTGGTGAGGATGGAATCTCATATTCCTCAATGGGATCAGGTATTCCTTCATTAAACATCCTTTCCAATAAGAAGGGTGTATGCTCACTTTCTGATGTCCCGTCCTCACTCCCTTCTTGGATGATACTAGATATGGCTAACGGTCTATGGTTCATGTGGGGTGGATGAACTTGCGTGGGAAACACTGTGTCATGAATTTTGACATGCATGGGTTCTGGTTCTAGTTTCCTTTGAGTCTCCTCCACTAAACCTCTTAGATGTTTCACCTGCTCAATCTCGTCTACTGGGTTTGGGTACGTCCCAATCTTCTTTTTACGATTCTTCCCTTTTTGCCCCTGCGGTTTATCTTGGGGGTCTTGGATTGGATTTGGAAACACTTGTGGTGTTTTCAGAGGCTCTTTATGATTTTCTCTTATTCGGTTTTCATTTGGTTCCATGTTACGGTTTTCTTTGTCGGTCTTTCCGTTTGTGGTATTGGTTCTAGTCTCCATTGTCTCGATTGAATCTGAATCATCCTCGAGGTCATTCATATACACGGGGTCATCTCCTGTTCCTATGTTTGTTTTGGAACTTGGCTTTGAATTTCCCGTATTCTGCGACCTCGTCCTTCGTGTCTTCTTTTTCTTTGCTTGGATAACTGACGCGGTATCTCTCTCTTCGAGGATATGGCCTGGCCCTTGAAGCATGGACCGTGTAATCGCATAAGCGGGTGCGACGGGTGGTATTGGCGATGTCACACTAGCAATTTCGACCAAATTTAGGGGTGTGATTTTAGGCGCATTTGGGTTATAGGGACATTGGGCAATCAAGTGATCTATGCCACAACGATTACATGTGAGTATTGGCATTGCAGACGTGCTCCCTTGATTCATTTGCATCTGTGTAGCATTCTTTTGCAACCTAATAGGGCACTCCGCTGCCCGATGTGGTCCACCACACTCGTAGCATTGAAGAGGTGGCCTCCTAGCCTGGGTGTTGATATTTTGACCTCTGGATGCGAGAGCAGCAGCTTGATAAACCGGCTTGACTTGTCCCCAACAATCTTCCATGTACTATATAGGACACTCTTCCAATGTATCAAGTCTGTAGGCAATACTAGTGTCTATTTCCTCCTCACAGCCATCTGCATAAGCATTAGATGGCTCGCAACCCACTTGGTTCATAGGGGCGACTCTTGGATACGGGGGCTGCGGTCCTAGCACAAGAGGTGGTAGCGGTGTAGCTTGTACAACATTTTGAGATCTAGGGACCATGTGTTGCGGTAGTTGCTCAATAGGTGGAGCAGGCATCAATACAGGAGCTCAAGCTGCATCCGTCCAGGCTACAGGTCGTCTATTTGCCATCATACGTTTTATCATTAAACAATCCTTAGCTTGGTGACCATACCTACCACATGCGTTGCAAGTTCCATTAAATTTTACTCTAAACGTAGGGCACTCACTAGTGCTATGTGGACCTAAGCAAATGGAACACCATTGTTGCTCCCTTCTTGGATACATGTGACTATTTTGAGGGGGTCGATTATCCTTAAGAGACTCTTGGATTGCCTTGGTGAGGTATGTCAAGAATGTCTCAAATACCTTTGGCTCATTGGCAATGGGCTTTGCAGTCATGGGGTCATACCCAATGGCTTGTGAGCTAGTGGATCTCGTGTCAGTAGACACCCTTATGCCTGCTATCATCAAGTTGTCCTCTAATTGGATTGCATTGGCAGTGACATCTTCCCAGGTTGTGATACCTCTAATCACTAGTCCATTATAGATTCCTTCATTCCTCAACCCTCGAATGAATCGATCAAGTAGTTGGTTATTGTTGAAGCGCTCATTTATAGGGCAGCGAGAGTTGAAGTGCTTTAGACGACTAATGAAGTCCCTTACTAACTCTCCTTCCTTACGTTCGGCCTTCTATAGCTGAGATGCTACACCCCAAAGCACACCTTCTCGTATGTACTCCTTTAGAAACAACCTTCGAAGGGTATGGTAGATTGTTTTCTCGTCCACCCTAAGGGTTCTATACCAATCTCCAGCCTTCCCACTTAATGTCAAGCTTAAGGCATTGCACTTATGTAGTTCGTTGCATTCCCCTAAGGAATCACATACTTGTTCAAACACTTCAATGTGTTTTCTAGCATCTTCGTCCCCATTGAATTTTTGCGTGAGTTTGGCAATTTGTACTGCCTTACTTCTAGGCTCTCTATCAGATGCATGACGCATATTTTCCGCGATAGATCGACCTATGGTTTGAGCAAACGCTGCCAAGTCACCTATGTGAGGAGGCAGGGCCGGTGGAGGTACTCTTGGAATCATATGTGGGAGAGGGACGGCTACCGGTCTTGGCATATGTGTGGATGATGCAGGATATGGAACATAACCGGGCATAGGTCCACTCGGATAAGGGCTAGAGAGCGGCACTCGAGGAGCATAAGCAAGTGGTACAATTGGAGGTGTGGGGGCCATGTGTGCATAAGGGGCTAGAGGCACATACGGTCGAGGCCCCATATTAGGTACTACGACACTAGGTAGTGGCACTGCGCTAACCGTAGATGTCATTGGTACATTCTCTGTCAGGCTTATCCCTGGAGTGAGCACTGTGTTTTCCTTAATAGAGGGTTGAGCCAAGTTAGGGAAGCTAAAGTTGTCGCTCGGAGGCTCAGATTGCATAGAGGCCCCAAGTGAAATGACGTAAGATGGGTCCATGGGACTCAGTAGAGGAGTCTCCATTTGTGTTAGAGTAGGCTGTTGAGCCTTGCTCGTATCCAGAAATCTCATGGGGCCAGTTGAGAGTATATTTACCCCTCGGTTTTGCCTTTCTGATTGAATAATGCCATGGATAACATTACAGATCATTTTCTGTTGATCTTCGATGCTCGTGGCACTAGAGGTGGATTGTACAATCTCTATCCATCCTACATGGTAGGCGTGGCCAGAGTGTAGATCCGTCAACACCTCAGTGTGGAGGTCATATGTCCAATGGTCATTAATGAGCAATCCTTCTAGAGTCGACATGTTAAAGGTTTCTTGTGAGGTAGAAGCAATGTTGCTCCCCGTGGTTTTACCTCTCACCAACGGTACTCTAGAGGGAACTTCTGAAGGAGGCAGCTCAACAGGGCCTTCTTGGTAAGAAGTTGGCAGGATATCCACATGGACACTCTTTGGGGGTGTGGGGTCCACGTGCGATGTGAAAGGAGAGTCCACTTCCCCACCCCCTTCGTGTGCTTCATTTGCATCAGGTTCCGAGCGAGTAGCTCTACCTAATGTTTCCATGAAACGGCTAAACGTACTAGTACTAGGCTGTGGAGCTTCGGGAGGTGCATGGCCTTCTCTCTCAGTGTTTTGGGTAGGGTATGCTTCCATGATTTCTGAGTCGGAGGAGGAATCACTAGCGGCTATTTTAGGGTCTTGGGTAGTGCTACCTTGTGTCCCCGCTGAGGGTCTAGATCCTATCGTGGATGGGTAATGGGTGTCCGTATGAATAGAGGCACCCTCAATATGCTCGTGTTCTAGCACCCGCCTAGAGCGTAGGTTCATATGACTTGATCCCCTAGAAGTGTCAGTGAGTCCCCATGAAGGCTGCTCACCTAGTATTTTTGGGTGTTTTGAAACCCAAGTCTTTCCTTAATTTGACTTTTTGGTCCTTTTTTTCTGACCCGGCTATAGAATAGAGCGTATGATAGCTCAAAACGAGCGTCTCAGTCAGAGGGTCGTGCCGTGCTTTACAGCCCTCCGTTTGGTCACTCTATGCCCTCGGAATCCCTAAAACTGTCAATTTCCAGTAGGGAACTAGGCCCAAACTAGAAAGTCTAAGGGTGCAAGTGGGAAGAGAAAGGAGGAGAGTGGAGGACTTGTCCCACATGCTCTCATTCTCTCTTGAGGGAGTAGGGTATATATATAAGAGTGAGTCTAGTATATATCATAAGACTGAAGACTGGGGCTTGGGCTTGGGCTTGGGCTTGGGCTTGGGCTTGGGGAGACGGTCCCGGTCTATCTTTTATACAAACCAACCCGTCCGTTTTAAAACTCACGTTTTTTATTTTTGAAAATTTAACCGCCCACTCACTCGCGTTTTTATTTTCCGATTTTTTTTTGTTTTTTAAAATTTTATTTTTTTTTCTTTGAT
Organism: Adiantum capillus-veneris; assembly: GCF_014529385.1. Lineage (NCBI taxonomy): Eukaryota > Viridiplantae > Streptophyta > Polypodiopsida > Polypodiales > Pteridaceae > Adiantum > Adiantum capillus-veneris. Next base: position 134,431,164 of record NC_140958.1, read on the forward strand.
GCAGAAAATGCGGAAATTGAAAACGCAGAAATTGAAAATACAGAAATGCAGAAATTGAAAAAACGCAAGAAATGCAGAAAATTGAAAAAGCACAGAAATTGGAACTTGACAGAAATTGGAACGCAAGAATTGCAGAAATTGGAACTTGACAGAAAATTTAACACAGAAAATGCAGAAAATGCAGAAATTGAAACTTGACAGAACCAGAAAATGCAAAAAATGGAAAAACGCAAGAAATGCCAACTGTGTAGTGCAAACCAGAAAACGTAGAAAACGCAAAAAACAGAAATCTCCACACAACTACACACACTCATTCCCTGCCTTTCCTATGATAGAAATTGCACCACAAGAAAGCGTAAAGTGCTAACCGAGCTTAGTGTAGGGCATATCCCCGGCAGCGGCGCCAAAAATGTGCGCTCCTTGCCGCACTGTCGAAGTAAGGGACTTGCCAATACACCGTGTGCGAGCCACAAATGGCTCCAAGCACACAACAAGCCTAAACTAGCAAGCTCAAGAGAGCAAAGGGTGTGTCACTCACCGCTCTACGCTCGCCTTCGTGGTGGATTCCTCGCCGCAATGAAGAAGAAGCTGCAGTCGTGCCGCGCTCAACCGCTTTGCCGCCGTCGTGCTTTCGTAATGCTCGATCGCACACACACTCTCCCTCTCTCTCTCTCTCTCTCTCTCTCTCTCTCTCTCTCTCTCTCTCTCTCTCTCTCTCTCTCTCTCTGTGTGTGTCTCACACACACACACACACACAAGGAGGTGAAGAAGAAGAAGATGGAGATGGAGATGGAGCAAGAGCACTCTTCTATTGCACAAATGAGAGAATGAGTAAAAATTAGGTTTAGTTGGCTATTATATGAGCTCACCCCATTCACACTTGGGCGCCCATGCTTAGCCAACTAATCCCTTGAATGTCCCAGTTAGAGTGCGCCTCTCATCGGCGATCACTCTTACCCTTTTCCTATTGGTCCGACAAGCCCGGTACCTGACTCTACCAAATACATAATACGGTTACGGTGTCCGTCGTAGGCGATAGGGTGTCCGTGTGCCGTGAGGGTTAACATACGAGACGGACGTTGTAACCTATGGTGGACATTGTATTATTTATTTGGTAGAGTCAGGTACCGGGCTTGTCGGTCCAATAGGAAAAGGGTAAGAGTGATTGTCGATGAGAGGCGCACTCTAACTGGGACATTCAAGGGATTAGTTGGCTAAGCATGGGCGCCCAAGTGTGAATGGGGTGAGCTCATATAAAATCCAACTAAACCTAAAATTCACTCATTCTCTCATTTGTGCAATGCAAGAAGAGTGCTCTTGCTCCATCTCCTTGTGTACTAGTGTGAGTGTGTGTGTACTTGAGAGAGAGAGAGAGAGAGAGAGAGAGAGAGAGAGAGAGAGTGTGTGTGTGTGTGTGTGTGTGTGTGTGTGTGTGTGATCGAGCATTGCGGTGGCACGACGACGGTGAAGCGGTTGAGCGCGACGTAGCGGCGTCTCCTTCTTCTTCGCGGCAAGGAATCCTCCACGGCAGGAGCATAGAGCGGTGAGTGACACACCATTGCCCGCTTTTGAGCTTACTAGTTAAGCTAGTTGTGTGCTATTGAAATCAACACCTTTCTATTGAGAAAATCCCTCTACCACAAGCCTAAACTTATACCTCTTCTTCTTGCCTTCTTTCTTCTTTAATTTATACACCCAATTTTTTTGTAGTGCCCATTCACCTTTAGGCAAATCAACCAATTCCCAAGTTTGATTTTGATGCAATGAGTCTATCTCTACTTGCATATTCTTTGTTCACTCTTCTTTGGATTCATGTTGCATGGGTTCTTCATATGACTATGGCTCTCCAGAATCTGAGACCGAGAGATGATTGAAGGAAGAAATGAGCCTCTTTGGAGGTCTACTTACTCTCGTATATCTTTGGGGTATAGGTTGAGGTTCTTCATCTTGTTGGCATTGTTGCAAGTTGTCGCCTGCATTATTTGTTTGTTTTCTTTCCAAGTAACTTTACACATATTATGTTCGTTGAGAATAACCCTACTCTTAAATATTTTACCATCTTCAGATCCATACGTGATACTCAAAGTCCGCTTCTCCATAGACAATGAAGAAACATTTCTTGGACTTTGCATCTAGCTTAGACCTTAGACTTCTAGCTAAGTGCATGAACTTATATACAAACACGTTGAAAAATACATAGTTCACCTTTTTACCTATCCATGCTTCTTCTAAAGTTCCTCCATCTAGTGCCATTGAGGGTGATCGATTTATCAAGTAGATAGACTTACTTACTGCTTTTGCCCAAAGCTCAAGTGACAAACCTGTATGTAGCTTCATGCTTCTTGGTTGCTCCATGATTGTCATGTTCATCCTCTCTGAAACTCCATTTTTTTGAGGTGTGCTTGGGGTTGTATTTTGCCTTTGAATGCCATTGTTAGCACAGAATATTTCAAAATCTTGGGTGCAATACTCGTGTCCATTGTCGGATATAAGGCATTTCAACTTAGTACCTGCTTTAATTTCCACAAAGGCTTTCCACCTTTGAAATATACATAACACATCGGATTTAATTTTCATCGGATAATTGAATGCATTATCTATTATTTTATATAATAAAGTGAGACACCAAGGGATGGTGTACTCGAAGGACCCCATACATTATATTGAACCTATTCCAGCCTTTTGCTTTTTATTTCATTTTCTACTTTAAGAAATTTTACCCTCTTTTGTTTAACATAAACACAATCTTCAAAAAACTCCAAGTCTACTTCCTTCAAACCTGGTAGAAGTTTGTTTGATTGAAGGATATGCATTCCTTTGGCACTCATGTGCCCAAGCCGATAGTGCCATATCCCACCATCAACTTCTGTACATGTTGCAAAACTGAAAGATTGTGCACTAATCATACACAAAAGTATATCCACCTTGTCTCCCTTTGAAGCCACCAAAGATTCAATATCGTCTATCATTTGTTTCCAAATGCAACATTGTGACCTTCATCATCCAATTGACCTGTAGAAATTAAGTTTCTGTGAAGAGAGGGAACATGTATAATATCTTTAAGCTTCCATTCATTTCCATTTGCAGTTTTGACAAAAAAATATTCCTTTGCCAACAATTTCACAAGCTTCACTATCTCCCAAGTATACATACCCAAAATTACCTTTGGTTGAATCTTAAAAATAACGCTTGTAGGGTGTCACATGGAACAAAGCCTCATAGTCTTCTACCAAAGAATTAGACACATTGTCTAGTGAAATAATTTGCGAATCTTGCTCCACTTTACCTACTGCCACATTGGCCTTAGATGTTGGCTTTTTGTCTTGAGACTTTGATTCCTTCTTCTTCTTGGACTAGCAATCCTTCTTTACGTGACCCTCTTTGCCGTAGTCCCAACTCTCTAGAATTGACTTGTTCATGACTTGCTACACCTTGAGCAATCATAAATCCTTTGGCTCTTAGACCTCCCCTTGGTCTTCCTCTCATTTCCACTAACAAGGTAGCACTTGATGATTCACTTGTGCTTCTCCTTTGCATTTCCTAGCTTAAGAGAGCACCCACAACATCATCAAACTTGAGAGTATTTGTATTAGAGATGAATTACTTTCAACCATCACTAAACTTTTCCAACTATTTGACAAAGAGGATAACATTAAGAGAGTGCACACTTCATTGTCGAAGTTCACCTTCACCAATCAAAGTTGACTTATGTTGGTGTTGAAGTCATTTGAGTGTTTTGCAACTGAACCACTCTCCATAATTTTTGGATTGAATAATCACTTCATGAGAAATACCTTGTTTGATGTGGATGGTATCTCATAGAGGCCATCAAGGAACTTTATCAAGTCCTCCATAGTCTTCATTTCCAAAACAATGAATGCCACCATTGATGCCAAGTATAGCCAAGTTGTTCCCAATGACTTTTGATCAATGGCATTCCAAGATTTATCTACCATTGATGCTGGCTTCTTTGCAAGACCGCCTAATGGAAAATGGAGATACCAGTTGTTAGAAATTAATCAATAGCTAAATATAGATTAGAGTGATGTACTTAATATGGAGAGAGAGAGAGAGAGAGAGAGAGAGATCACATGATATACGTGGTTTATTCAAGTGTAGGCTATGTCCATGGGAAATAAGCCACTTAATGGATTTTCACTTCAAACTAAAAGTAATTACAAAGGGATTAGAAACCCTTAATGGAACTCCCACCTAATTCTCTCACTTTTTCTTGCTTCACTCTACCTGACTCTCTTCAACCACTTCACACACTAGTTTTCATATGTAGACGAGGCCTATTTTCTTAGGCCAAAAAAAGTCCCTATGAGCTACCCTCTCTCATGAGAGGCAATCATCTATGTGTAGATGCACCCATGTATAGATAAGTCCAAGTAAAACTCTGCTACCAGCCATTGAATGCCTACCATTGGCCATTGAATTTTGGCTACCAGCCATTGACTACTATGTTGGGGTATAAAGCCCAATGTGGTCGCCCAGGTAAGTGGGCGGGCCGCCAAGTATGTACACATATTCTTTTGTAAAAACCTAATAAGAACTCACTATGCTCTACACATTACAGTAGAGCGAGTTCACCATATCATCGTGCTCTTCTTCTCGCACTCTCTCTTGCGTCGCACTTCCGCTCGTACTCCTTCAAATGGTATCAGAGCTCAGATCGAGGCTCGGGGCAGCACTGCAGGAGGCTAGAGTCACCAACTCAGATTGAAGTGAAATTCGACAGGCGAAGACACGGCCCCAAATCTCGTGGGCCAGCCCAAAGGGCTAGGTGTTGTCAGAAATTCATTCTGAGGTCATCCCGGCCACCGTTCGGCTTCGACAAAGGTCTGCGCAGGCCATTTTCGACTACGTGGTCTCAGCGGGTGTAGATCCGACTCTACAAATTTGGGGTTTTCGGCCTACGACTGCAGGTGCTGAGGATATCGACACTCCCAGAGTGTTGATTTGTGGCTGTCTACACATCGAAGGACGGCTCACAGTTCTTGGAGGCGTGTCACATACGACACGGGCACATCTACACACAGACTGTAGGTGACATCCACTAGTTCATCAGGTAGCTTGTGTTTGCTGCTTGATATTCTAGATTTCATCCTGACATTGCAGGTACTTCCACATGGGATGTATTGTCAGAGATGATGTATGTCTGTTGAGGGTTTGCTGGCTGTGAGTCACGCAGCAAACAACCGCCGCAGCGGTTATAGCATACAGTGGGAAATTTGTGGATGTATGACTTTGTGGGAAGTCTATGTACTGTCAGATTTACTACAGCCTTTGTTGAGGGTCGAGTGAGGTTTTATTGAGCTAGGGGATTCTCGAATGTTGAGATCCTTTCGGTGATACAGGTCTTGGAGCGATCCCTCGAGCACCCTTAGATAGGCAGCTAGGATGTATTGACTGTGAGTTAGACAGTTGGGATTGCATCTTTGCTTTACTGCCGTTGAGGCATTGTCGTAGTCTATGCTTACAGGACAGTGACAGGACAGTCAGAGACAGTACAGGTGCAGGACAGGTTTACCCGCTGTCGTGCTGTGACACGTACATAGTGGGAACGCATGCTACAAGATCTATCTTGTATTTTTTTAGATACATAATTATATTTCCTATAGTGTACATATGCATATTTAAGTATAATAATAAGATTTCTATCTCATCCTATTATTTTTCTCAAGGGTAACATATCCTTACTTTACCATTAGAAAATATTATGGGAAAAGCATCAATAGCTCCGCCTCTTTAACTTAGGGCAAAAAGCATTGATTCTTTATTTCTACTATTTCATTATCATCTCACACCCTAGATAGATCCTATATCTAGGGTAAACTCCAATATATATATATTCTATGTATTTTTTATACTTTTCTTATATTTCTTTTTAAATAGCTACTAGGAGAGAATCAAATCCTAGTGGGACACTAGGTGGCATGATTTCAAAGATACACTTATTTTAATGCATTATTGCAAGCATGATTACAAAACTTTGTCAAGGAGCAATGTCATGCTTTCATATGGCATGAAGTGTCCTTTGGAATTAAATGAAAGTTTAGGCTAAGGAGACCACATGAAGACTTTTGCTGCCATAAATGGACCCTATTTTGATGAATTTTTTACACAAGGTTCCAATCCGAATTGGAAAACGATCTTAAAATGAAAATCGTAGCTAATGAGCTGAAGTTTTTGCCCATATTTTTACTTTTTTATTTGGAGCCACGGTTGAGGAGATATGATCAAAATACTGGACCCCAGTCTGCCCACATCATGCAGGGACAGCTCATTTCCAACTTTTCCAATTCCTGTTCACACTGGCTCCTCTCTTCTTGCGTAAACCCTTGGGGGTTCCCTTCACCTATAAAAGGGGACCTCTTCTTCCTTGAAAGGAAGTCAAGCATTCAAGCCATTGATGAGAGGAATTCTTGAGGGAGTGAGTAGTAATGCCTAATTGTACTTAGCCATTAACATAAGCCCAAGCCTACACTTTCTCCTAGAGGGAGACTAGCCATTCTTGCAACAAGCTAACCTTGGAAGATCAACTCTAATCAAAGAAGGTTTTGCACTTGGTGTATCAATCAAAGTGGAATTATCCACTCTTCTTCTCTCTCCCATCAATAATGGTGCCGAAGGGTTTCAAGTAAGATGTGTTTTACATTGATGTTTTCTTGATTTCTTGTTGTTTTCATTTTCATCTCTAATCCAACATATATATATATATATGTATCTAATCTCATCTCCTTAACCAAACCTATCTCTCTCATTCTTAGTAATTCATCCTCTCTAGGTTCTCTTGCTACAAGTACATCTCTCCCCGCAGTATCCTTATTGCCTACGGGCAAGAATAGGGCTTGGGAGGAAAAAATCTCATCTCTTCACTTCTCTCATAACTACATTTCTCACATACTATCCTAGATGAATAACCCACATGATGATCATTTCTATCGCTTTCACTCTGTACGATCTATTAGAATTAACGTATGGATTAGCCGTAAAATACACTTTCAACAACGTATAGTGTTTCTCTTCGGCCCTGAAAGGCTCAATGAAATACTTCTATCACCGGATCCCATCATACTACCTCTCATAGACTATAATTTTTCTTTTGATGTAAGCGTAGTTATCTTGCTATGAACCAAGAGGATTTGTACACACAATTAATCCCAATCACTAGACAAAATATATATATTATGGTAAGCACAAAACTACAATTCCAAAGAACAATTCGTAGCCTATTTGGTCAGCCAAGATTGAATGCCATTAACTCATCCATTAACCCTTTCATATTACCCATGATACGATATGACCATAGCCTTGATGTTTTCATCTTCGTATTGTTTTGACATTCTCTTTTGCGTTCTTTCTTTGTGTGTGTGAGTGCAAGAGAGAAAGAGTGAGTCTTCTTTGATTGCACTTCTTTCCAAACCCTAGTCTTCATGGCATCTATGGTTTAACTCCTTCATATAGTTTTTGTTGAGTTCTCTCACAAACTCTCACAGCCATAAGCCCGGTGCTTTCCTGGCAAGACCGCAAATTTCTCGACACCGCAGCTTAGTGTGTCAGAGAGACAGTGTTTTTTGAGCTGTTTTTTGGTCTGTTTTTAGTACACCAGAGCCATTTTACAAAGGAGACTCTGCCAAAAATTTTGAAGAATCTGAAGCTTTCTTGGTTCATTTGACAGGTTGATATTGGTTCAGAGGTCAGTCTACAGGGGAAACTCTGCCCAATTTTTCCCAGGAAAGTAAACTACTGTGAAGCGTAGCTATGGCAGGATCACAGGACACTGCTCTTTACAATATCAAGAAGCTGGATGGAACCAATTTCCCATTGTGGAAGAAGCAGATTTGGCATGTGTTGGTACAAAAGAAGTAGATAAAACCTATAAAGCTCAAGGGGATAAAACCAGAAGATATGGACGAAGATGAATGGAGCGAAATGGATGAATTGGCACTTTCTACCATTATGCTGACTTTGGCAGAAAGCGTTTACTTCAATGTAGCAGACGAGATGTCGGCTTATCAAGCATGGTTAAAGCTAAGTGATCTTTATGAGAAGCAAAGTGCAGCTTCACAGGTATACTGGCTTAAGAAGCTTGTTGACTTGAAGATGAAAGAAGGGACACCTATGTCCAATCATCTGAGTGAATTCAACACAATCTATAGTCAGTTGTCAGCTCAAGGTGTCAAGTTTGATGAACCTGTTAGAGCTATGTTCCTGTTGATCACATTGCCGGAAAGTTGGGACACTTTTCGCACAACTTTGAGTAACTCTGCACCTCCAGATGGTTTGAACATAGCAGGTGTAGAAGGAAGTCTACTTACTGAAGAAACCAATAGAAAGACAATGGACAAAGGCAAAGGAACAGCCTTAGTTGTCAGGGGAAGGACCAAAGAAAAGTACAAAGGTGGAAAGAGGAATCAGTCTCGTAGCAAGTCCCGCAGTGCTAAAGGCAAGAGTGACATAGAATGCTACCATTGTGGCAAGAAGGGTCACATGAAAAGAGACTGCAGAGAATGGAAAGCAGAAAAAGGCAAAGAGAAAGCTGAAGACCATGGTGAGAAGAACAAGTCCTCAGTAAAGATTCAAGAAATAAATGTGACAAACACTGTTGCAGAGGATGACAGTCTAGTGTCAGGAGACATCTACTTCTTGAAGAATACAATGGACTCAGCTCTTCTTACAGCATCTGATGGAAATGCACTGAGTGATTGGATTATAGACTCAGGGGCATCACCTCATGTGTCTCCAAACAAGGAGTGGTTTACCTCTTATGTGACCACTAAAGATCATGTTCGGCTAGGCAATGGACATGTGAGATCTTAGGTGTTGGAGATGTTCAATTAAAGTTTCTGAATGGCTCTTCTTTCACGCTGAAGAATGTGAGACATGTTCCCGCAATTACAAAGAGCTTGATCAGCACAGGTTTACTTGATGGTGCTGGCTACGTCACCACTTTTGGACAGAACATGTGGAAGATATCCAAGGGTTCTATGACAGTAGCACATGGAGTAAAGTCTGGAGGACTTTACATGATTTATGTATCAAATGTCTCTAAAAATGTAATCAATGTAACCGAGCAGCCGAACATTTCTTTGTGGCATAGCCGGTTAGGACATATGTCCAAGAAGGGAATGGAAATCTTGTCTCGTTCTGGTTATTTGCCTGGCTTTTCATTTAATGATTTTGAATTCTGTGAACATTGTCTGTATGGTAAGCAAACACAGCAGCCACATAAGCATAGAAGCAGTAGAAGAGATACATAGTTGGCACTTGTTCATAGTGATTTGTGTGGACCTATGCCTAACCTATCTCTAGGGGGAGCTTCTTACTTTATGACATTTATAGATGATTACTCGAGGAAAGTATGGGTTTACTTTCTCAAGCACAAGGATGAAGCGTTTAGTGTTTTCAAAACGTTTGTGACACTTGTGGAGAATCAGAGTGGCAAGAAGCTTAAATGCTTACGCACTGACAATGGTGGAGAGTATGTTTCAAAGGCCTTTCAGGACTTTTGTGAGTCAAAAGGTATAAAACGTGAACTTACTGCTCCTTACAATCCTCCTCAAAATGGTGTTGCTGAGAGGATGAATAGGACCATACAAGAGAAGGTCAGAAGTATGTTGTCTAATGCACAACTGCCAAATGGGTTTTGGGCTGAAGCTGTATCAACAGCTGTTAATCTTGTAAATAGATCTCCTAGCAAGGTTTTGCAGAAGGATTCAGTGCCAGAGATGGTATGGTCAGGCCAAATGCCCTCATACAAGAATCTCAGAGTCTTTGGCTGTGAGGCATATACTCACATTCCAAAGGAATTTAGGAACAAACTTGAGCCAAAGAATAGAAAGTGCATCTTTCTAGGCTATGGTAATTCTGGTGAGATGGGGTACAGACTTTGGGATCCCGAATCCAGAAAGGTTGTCCGTAGCAATGATGTTCACTTTAATGAATCCAAATATCATTCTAAACCAGAGAGGGTTGAGGAGATTAGAAGAGTTGTCTTCCAAGAAGATGGACCTGCACGTGCAAGACAAAATGTCAGGGCTCAAGAGGAGCAAGGACAGGATAGATTGGAACCACAGGTTGTGGCTGAGCCTGAGCCACCTATTCTGCGTAGATCTGGACGTGTCACGCGACCTCCTGATAGGTTTGTTCCATCTATGAATGTTAACCCTCACGGCTCACGGACACCCCATCACCTACGATGGACGCGTATTATGTATTTGGTAGAGTCAGGTACCGGGCTTGTCGGACCAATAGGAAAAGGGTAAGAGTGATCGCCGATGAGAGGCGCACTTTAACTTGGACATTCAAGGGATTAGTTGGTTAAGCATGGGCGCCCAAGTGTGAATGGGGTGAGCTCCTATAAAAGCCAACTAAACCTAATTTTTACTCATTCTCTCATTTGTGCAATTGAAGAGTGCTCTTGCTCCATCTCCATCTTCTTCTTCTTCACCTCCTTGTGTGTGTGTGTGTGTGAGAGAGAGAGAGAGGGAGAGTGTGTGTGCGATCGAGCATTACGAAGGCACGACGGCGGCGAAGCGGTTGAGCGCGACACGACTGCAGCTTCTTCTTCATCGCGGCGAGGAATCCACCACGAAGGCGAGCGTAGAGCGGTGAGTGACACACCCTTTGTTTTCTTGAGCTTGCTAGTTTAGGCTTGTTGTGTGCTTGGAGCCGTTTGTGGCTCGCATACGGTGTATTGGCAAGTCCCTTGGTTCGACAGTACGGCAAGGAGCGCACATTTTTTTGCGCTCCTTGCCGCACTGTCGAAGCAAGGGACTTGCCAATACACCGTGTGCGAGCCACAAACGGCTCCAAGCACACAACAAGCCTAAACTAGCAAGCTCAAGGAAACAAAGGGTGTGTCACTCACCGCTCTATGCTCGCCTTCGTGCCTTCGTAATGCTCGATCGCACACACACTCTCCCTCTCTCTCTCTCTCTCTCTCACACACACACACAAGGAGGTGAAGAAGAAGAAGAAGATGGAGATGGAGCAAGAGCACTCTTCAATTGCACAAATGAGAGAATGAGTAAAAATTAGGTTTAGTTGGCTTTTATAGGAGCTCACCCCATTCACACTTGGGCGCCCATGCTTAACCAACTAATCCCTTGAATGTCCAAGTTAAAGTGCGCCTCTCATCGACGATCACTCTACCTTTCCCTATTGGACCGACAAGCCCGGTACCTGACTCTACCAAATACATAATACGCGTCCATCGTAGGTGATGGGGTGTCCGTGAGCCGTGAGGGTTAACATGCCCCCCTTCCTGATGTAGATTCCGTCCTCGGAAGCTATTGAGTTGAAGCTGGTTCGTCGAGGTGGAAGAGCATTTGAGATGAATGTCGTTAGCCTTCTTCAGTCACTGCAAAATCAAACAACATTGGCACAGTAATTGCATTCTCTTAAAAAGCATAGGTAGTTTTAGGTAGACAAATTGATTGGTAAAAGAATTTCAAACAATTTGGTAGCAATGAACATTAAATTGCAATGTAATCAAATGCATAAATAGATGTAAAGGTAGAAAATTAAACAAGTCTGGGGTCGCTGATTTGACGGTCGAAAGGCACTCGAGATCAAGTATTAATACCATGGGTAAACTTCTTAATTTTCTGTGGTCAATTAAGTTGTTTAATCGCGAGAGCCAAGTATTCATGTTCGAGGGCTGACTAGAGGCTATACCTAGAAGACTTTGTAGTTAAGCTACCATAAAAGGAATTTCTCATGAAATCATCGCCTGACTGATTACTTTTTCTTTGACCCCCCAAAGTCTTTTCACATTGATTCAATTATGATGTGTGTGCTTATTTTGTATGCCTTGGGTTTTTTGCTTTTCAAGGAAAAGCGCCCACACTGGGAACCTCTAGGGCTCTAGTACCATAGGCTATACATGTGAGTGAAGTACCAAATCAAGCCGAGATTTCTCTTCCAGCTTAAAATTTTACATTGTGGCACTTTGATTTTTTGTTTGTTCATTTTCAACATTTAAATTTTGTAACTTTGGGGGGTCATATAACACTGTTACCCTCCCCAGCCTCATCACATTAGTAAACTCCCTTTATAATACTTAAGCTAAAGGTCAATAGGGTTAAGCCCACTAGAAAGCCCTAGTACATTTCATACAATGCTGCCTAAATCGGATTAAGAACCTAAGTAACCATTAGGAAGGCATTCCCCATGGTATTAAGAGAAGATTTCTAATATCTAGCTTGGTCAAACTAGCTTAGTCGGACTGCTTGATTTTTAAACCAAGACAAGTGATTATGACAAAAAATTACATTGAATTAAATGTTTGATACTAAGCAAATGCGCTGAATATTATGCTACCAATCACAATCAAAGCAAACAAACATGGATGCAAAAAGATAAGGGCAATGCTAATGGACAAGAAACACCTGTTTATGTTGATGGTCGCGCTTGATTTGAAGGTTCCATGAAGGTCCAAATCCTATCAATAGCAACACGCTCCTGTACACACTATGAAACACAAACAATACCTCTAGGAGGAACATCAGTGGGAAAAGAGAACTTTGCTAATCTCTCAACTCTAAAACAGAAACACTCCTATCGTACTAATCTTACCTACCCTCCATCACTCAAGTGATGAGGATCAAAGGTTTTTTATGGCATAGGTTTCTGTTTCACTGTACCAGATGTGACATGTGTAGGTTTGAGTCAATGTTTTGACTTTAATGTGCATACTCGTTTGCTAATTGCTCTTGCTCTTTATTTTTTTGTTTTTTGTGAGTATAAAGCTTTATATGTACATTCCCTAAGATTGGTGATTAAGAGGTCAGGGAGAAAGGTTGAGAGGGAAGCAAGTGAATGATGGATGTCCACAAACACTCCCCCCTTCCTTGGGTAGATCATACCGTTTGAAATGAGCTTGTCACCCTTTGAAACCAATTGTTCGAGTTGGTAATAGGTGAGGATTTTTGCCAGTAGTTTTCTATTACCCTAGGTGCCTCGTCAAGTTGCAAGGGTGGTAAGGTACTCTCCCAGGATCGAACTTGAAGTGGTTCATCAGGTGATTCTTGAACACTGGGAGGTGTGGATTCTTTTGTAGCTTCATGGAGGTCCACTACTATAGATGGAGGCGGTGTAGAAGCTTTTACCTCTATGGATGTATTACATGAGGAGCTAAAAGCTTCATGGGACTCCCCCCTTCCTGAGCTAGGTGGAACAAATCGTTCTTTCTTTGGTACCCAAACTACCTCGGGAGCGGGTGTGTAGCATTTTGTGATTTTTTTCTTTCCACGATCATTGATTCGTTTTGGAGCTACGGGATTGGGCTCACTTGGGTCAGGTGATAGGTAAGAGCACAATCTACGTTTCGGCACCCAGATTTGATCATTTCCTTGATAGTAGCCTTGGGCTTCCAATAGTCGTTTAGGGATCCATCGCAACATTTTCTTACTTTTCTTGGAGCGAGTGGTACGTTTCTTACAAGGCTTCTATTTTTTAGCACTAGCTATGGTCACTAAAGAAGCTTTAGGGACCCACTTGTATGTTTTCTTTGTTACCTTAGGATGAGTCTTGTCGGAAGCGATATGCATTGCTTGTAGCATATTTAAGGGTACATGCATTTCATCCCCCTCAGGTGTTACCCAGGTCGTCCCCCTATTTCCCCAAGTGTCTATGGTTGATGCTAGGTGGACCCAATCCACATTGTCTGATTCCGTCATACCCGGTAACACATCCATGTAAGGAGAATCTTGGCCAATGTCTGTATCCTTCTTACAAGTGTAACAATATTGTAGTGGGGCCGAGTGAACTGTGGTGTCAGAGCGATGATCAATAATGGTTTTACTCCCTAAGGGGTGTACCTTACCAGTCACCAAATCCACTCTAAGGACAGAGTCTTGGAATTGCAAATAGACATGAATTTTAGACCAATCATGAACCATTTGTGCTTCCCTCATGAATGGTCGTCCTAAAATCATTTCATATGACATAAGGTGTTTAGAGAAATCCATTACAATGAACGTATGTCGTACCTTGTGTCCTAGAACCTTGATCTTAAGATCCTTGAGCATCCCCATAGGTTTGTCTATGGTACCATTTTCCATCTTTACCACAATGTTAGTAACACTGAGGCGGGGTTTTCCCATGGATTCCCAACAATCTTTTGTAACGATGCTAACTCCCGCACCACCATCAAGAATTCCCTTTATAGTTAATCCCTTGGTAGTGATGGGTAGGGTCGCATTAGACTCGTCGCCTTCAAAATACTGCCCTAATTCGTTAATGGGTACCTCTATCACAGACTCGTGTCCATCTAAGTCAAGTGATTGCACATGATTTTCCTCATCAATCATAATCGAGTCAGGCCTATTTGGTTGCGCAAACTGCGGTAATCCCATTCGTAGCTCTCCGTTAAGGAATGCTCGAAGTGCAAGGAATAACTCAGGATCTCCATACAGCTTTGCTATGATCGTGGTTCGGACCTCAGAAGACATGAAGTCCACTAGTTTGGCAACATTCATTGGAGTTTTGTAGGGTGTAGGTCCTTGACTAGGAACTGGTGAGGATGGAATCTCATATTCCTCAATGGGATCAGGTATTCCTTCGTTAAACATCCTTTCCAACAAGAAAGGTGTATGCTCACTTTCTGATGTCCTGTCCTCACTCCCTTCTTGGATGATACTAGATATGGCTAACGGTCTATGGTTCATGTGGGGTGGATGAACTTGCGTGGGAAACACTGTGTCATGAATTTTGATATGCATGGGTTCTGGTTCTAGTTTCCTTTGAGTCTCCTCCACTAAACCTCTTAGATGTTTCACCTGCTCAATCTCATCTACTGGGTTTGGGTACGTCCCAATCTTCTTTTTACGATTCTTCCCTTTTTGCCCCTGCGGTTTATCTTGGGGGTCTTGGATTGGATTTGGAAACACTTGTGGTGTTTTCAGAGGCTCTTTATGATTTTCTCTTATTCGGTTTTCATTTGGTTCCATGTTACGGTTTTCTTTGTCGGTCTTTCTCTTTGTGGTATTGGTTCTAGTCTCCATTGTCTCGATTGAATCTGAATCATCCTCGAGGTCATTCATATACATGGGGTCATCTCTTGTTCCTATGTTTGTTTTGGAACTTGGCTTTGAATTTTCCGTATTCTGCGACTTCTTCCTTCGTGTCTTCTTTTTCTTTGCTTGGATAATTGACGCGGTATCTCTCTCTTCAAGGATATGTCCTGGCCCTTGAAGCATGGACCGTGTAATCGCATAAGCGGGTGCGACGGGTGGTATTGGCGATGTCACACTAGCAATTTCGACCAAATTCAGGGGTGTGATTTTAGGCGCATTTGGGTTATAGGGGCATTGGGCAATCAAGTGATCTATGCCACAACGATTACATGTGAGTATTGGCATTGCAGACGTGCTCCCTTGATTCACTTGCATCTGTGCAGCATTCCTTTGCAGCCTAATAGGGCACTCCACTGCTCGATGTGGTCCACCACACTCGTAGCATTGAAGAGGTGGCCTCCTAGCCTGGGTGTTGATATTTTGACCTCTGGATGCGAGAGCAGCAGCTTGATAAACCGGCTTGACTTGTCCCCAACAATCTTCCATGTAGTATATAGGACATTCTTCCAATGTATCAAGTCCGTAGGCAATACTAGTGTCTATTTCCTCCTCACAGCCATCTGCATAAGCATTTGATGGCTCGCAACCCACTTGGTTCATAGGGGCGACTCTTGGATGCGGGGGCTGCGGTCCTAGCACAGGAGGTGGTAACGGTGTAGCTTGTACAACATTTTGAGATCTAGGGACCATGTGTTGCGGTAGTTGCTCAACAGGTGGAGTAGGCATCAATACAGGAGCTCGAGGTGCATCCGTCCAGGCTACAGGTGGTCTATTTGCCATCATACTTTTGATCATTAAACAATCCTTAGCTTGGTGACCATACCTACCACATGCGTTGCAAGTTCCATTAAATTTTACTCTAAACGTAGGGCACTCACTAGTGCTATGTGGACCTAAGCAAATGGAACACCATTGTTGCTCCCTTCTTGGATACATGTGACTATTTTGAGGGGGTCGGTTATCCTTAAGAGACTCTTGGATTGCCTTGGTGAGGTCTGCCAAGAATGTCTCAAATACCTTTGGCTCATTGGCAATGGGCTTTGCAGTCATGGGTTCATACTCAATGGCTTGTGAGCTAGTGGATCTCGTGTCAGTAGACACCCTCATGCCTGCTATCATCAAGTTGTCCTCTAATTGGATTGCATTGGCAGTGACATCTTCCCAGGTTGTGATACCTCTAATCACTAGTCCATTATAGATTCCTTCATTCCTCAACCCTCGAATGAATCGATCAAGCAGTTGGTTATTGTTGAAGCGCTCATTTACAGGGCAACGAGAGTTTAAGTGCTTTAGACGACTAATGAAGTCCCTTACTGACTCTCCTTCCTTTCGTTCGGCCTTCTGTAGCTGAGATGCTACACCCCAAAGCACACCTTTTCGTATGTACTCCTTTAGAAACAACATTCGAAGGGTAGGGTAGATTGTTTTCTCGTCCACCCTTAGGGTCCTATACCAATCTCCAGCCTTCCCACTTAATGTCAAGCTTAAGGCATTGCACTTATGTAGTTCGTTGCGTTCCCCTAAGGAATCACATACTTGTTCAAACACTTCAATGTGTTTCCTAGCATCTTCGTCCCCATTGAATTTTTGCGTGAGTTTGGCGATTTGTACTGCCTTACTTCTAGGCTCTCTATCAGATGCGTGACGCATATTTTCCGCGATAGATCGACCTATGGTTTGAGCAAATGCTGCCAAGTCACCTATGTGAGGAGGCAGGGCCGGTGGAGGTACTCTTGGAATCATATGTGGGAGAGGGACGGGTACCGGTCTTGGTATATGTGTGGATGATGCAGGATATGGAACATAACCGGGCATAGGTCCACTCGGATAAGAGCTAGGGAGCGGCACTCGAGGAGCATAAGCAAGTGGTACAATTGGAGGTGTGGGGGCCATGTGTGCATAAGGGGCTAGAGGCACATACGGTCGAGGCCCCATATTAGGTACTACAACACTAGGTAGTGGCACTGCGCTAACCGTAGATGTCATCGGTACATTCTCTGTTAGGCTTATCCCTGGAGTGAGCACTGTGTTTTCCTTAATAGAGGGTTGAGCCAAGTTAGGGAAGCTAAAGTTTTCGCTCGGAGGCTCAGATTGCATAGAGGCCCCAAGTGAAATGACGTAAGATGGGTCCATGGGACTCATTAGAGGAGTCTCCATTTGTGATAGAGTAGGCTGTTGAGCCTTGCTCGTATCCAGAAATCTCATGGGGCCAGTTGAGAGTATATTTACCCCTCGGTTTTGCCTTTCTGATTGAATAATGCCATGGATAACATTACAGATCATTTTCTGTTGATCTTCGATGCTCGTGGCACTAGAGGTGGATTGTACAATCTCTATCCATCCTACATGGTAGGCGTGGCCAGAGTGTAGATCCGTCAACACCTCAGTGTGGAGGTCATATGTCCAATGATCATTAATGAACAATCCTTCTAGAGTCGACGTGTTAACGGTTTCTTGTGAGGTAGAAGCAATGTTGCTCCCCGTGGTTTTACTTGTCACCAACGGTACTCTAGAGGGAACTTCTGAAGGAGGCAGCTCAACAGGGCCTTCTTGGTAAGAAGTTGGCAGGATATCCACATGGACACTCTTTGGGGGTGTGGGGTCCACGTGCGATGTGAAAGGAGAGTCCACTTCCCCACCCGCTTCGTGTGCTTCATTTGCATTAGGTTCCGAGCGAGTAGCTCTACCTAATGTTTCCATGAAACGGCTAAACATACTAGTACTAGGCTGTGGAGCTTCGGGAGGTGGTGCATGGCCTTCTCTCTCAGTGTTTTGGGTAGGGTATGCTTCCATGATTTCTGAGTCGGAGGAGGAATCACTAGCGGCTATTTTAGGGTCTTGGGTGGTGCTACCTTGTGTCCCCGCTGAGGGTCTAGATCCTATCGTGGATGGGTAATGGGTGTCCGTATGAACAGAGGCACCCTCAATATGCTCGTGTTCTAGCACCCGCCCAGAGCATAAGTGCATGTGCTTCTGATACCCTAAGGTGTCAAAAAGCTGCTCTAGGAGGCCTTTTGACTAGTTTTTAGCGTGTTTTTTGTTTGTTTTTTTGCTAGATTTTTTAGAGCGTGTCGTGGAATGGGCCGTGTGATAGCTCGAAACGAGCGTATCGGTCAGAGGGTCGTGCCGTGCTTTACAGCCCTCCGTTTGGTCACTCTATGCCCTCGAAATCCCTAAAACTGTCAATTTCCAGTAGGGAACTAGGCCCAAACTAGAAAGTCTAAGGGTGCAAGTGGGAAGAGAAAGGAGGAGAGTGGAGGACTTGTCCCACATGCTCTCATTCTCTCTTGAGGGAATAGGGTATATATATAAGAGTGAGTCTAGTATATATCATAAGACTGAGGACTCTAGCAAGCCAAGGTGAAACTCCTACATGCTTGAGGTTGAAGGTGTTAGAGCTTGAGACACAGCTTGATGTCACCAAAAGACAGCTTGAACTAGCTCAAAGCAAGCTTGCGAAGTACAACAAGAAGTTTTGTCCCCTTGCAAAAGATGATGTTAGAGCTTCCACAACCAATCTTGATGCATTTTTGGCTACACCAACCAACTCTGCATCCGTTGGCTCTGAAGAATTTTGCTTGTATGAGATTTTGGCAGATCTCACTCAGTATGCAGAGTTGTAAAAGCTATACGTTCTATTGTTGTAATCCTCCAGGCCAACTTTTTGTAATCATTTTACATAATCAACTCGGATAACGCTTTGTCTCTTTTCATCGTGGTTATAAATTCTATACAATAAGTATAAAATAAAAGTGATTGACAATCATATGACACAAAGTGACATGGAAAAAAGAGAGAGATCATAAGATATTGCCAACAAACTCAAGCTGATTACAAGTACGTTGTACCAAAGGTGTTTTTAAGCAATGTCGTCACAATCAAACACCGGAACCATGTTATCAACTTCTTTCATGTATGAATGTTCTGAAGCCACCTCCCACTCTACCTCACCATCACTTTGCACCTCAACAGCAAGTGTCTCATGTGTTTGCTTTATACCAAAACAATGTTTAGCTGCTCTCATCGCAATGTTGGTTGAAGCATGCAACAATCTCATATTACAAAACACATATACCAGAGCCTCAACTCGTTTTTGTTTTAATGTATTTCTCTTCTTAGTGTGTAAGAAGTCAAATGCATACCAATTTCTCTCACAGCTACCACTTGAACTAGTTCTATCTTTTCTCAATCATATTCTTTCCACCACATAGGTGCGCTAACTTTTTTGATGGCATCAATGTGCCAAGGATCACCAAATATACCAACCCTATTGGCATAGTCAATGCGTTGATGAAATGAATCTTTACCCTCCTCCAACCCTAAGAGTTTCATGCACATAGCTTTGAAACCATGCCTCACTTTCAAATTGGAGGATTGTTCATGGAGCTAAAAGTTTGGATCCAACACGAATGTTGCACTGTGTAACGGTGTATGCATTTGCGCCCATCGAGATTCTGCACATGAAACTAGAATTTTATTATCTCTACCAATGTATCCTTGAAAGTCTTTGAGCTTTTCAATGGCTTTTGACATATACCAATATACCTTTCCAAAGACAAAAGAGTCTTTATCCACCAAGCGCAGCAGGTCCACAAAGGGTTTAGTAACATTGACAACTTTTTCCACCTTTCTCCAAAACACTCGAGAATTGACGAGTTGTTGAACCCTTAATTGTAAATCCCCTGGTGGGTCTGCCTTGGAATGGTCCTCCCAACCTCCCTTTATATAGCCCCCTTCCATATCCACACTAGTAGCTGGCCCCTTGGGCCAGGTCCTTGATCACCGGAGGTTTGCCCTTGTCATGACATTACTCCCCCCTTGGAGAAGTGTTTTCGTCCTCGAAAACAAGAGTGGTGATACATGTTTTCCACAGTGGCATCCTACATGGATCCATCTGTTCATTTGACTAGAATATGGTTTTGCACGAGGTTCAACGAAATCATGAATAACATCCTGATTTTCCACATTGTGGTCCCTTTGCAACCATCTTGGTGTAACCGTCTCATATACAACATAGCATATAAACTCCACTTAGAGCTCACTTGAGGATGCTAAGTGAGTTATCACAACTAAGATGTACCCGAAATAGTATCGCTTCTCACTTTCCATGAAAGTAATGTCCTGATGTAAATCATTAGCCAAGTTGAAGTCCTTGACTTGTTATCTTCTTGTATCATATTAGTAAACAACCCCACCATAACTAGTCTTCAAGGTTGAGAACCTAAATTATACATGAAGAGACTAAAGCTAGTCGCAAACTTGCTTTAACTTACAATAAGAAAACTCCAAATAGAGCAATAAGTGATTACTAATTGGATTTCTTGGTGCTAATGTACACGCTTTGCATATCCTTTAGCACAAGATTACACTTTGTAATCTACCTAATATGCCTATCCCCTTGGATACTGACAGTAGTGAGGTGTGTGGGATTCCCCACAATTTACAGGCAATCTTCCAAATGACTGGTAAATGGAGATTACAATGTCATGAATAACCATCATGGTTAACTTGAAAGATCCACAAGCACCCAAACCGAGCCATGACCTCTATTCGTCGTGATTGGTAGATCCAAACATAATCTCATAGAGATACTGCAAAATGCTTCATAGCACTAATGTGATGAATATGCATGCCGCTCCAAATCAACCTTTGCTAAACACTAGGACCCATAACACCTAGTGTGCAGGCATTTAGCAAAACAAAATTCCAAACCAATATATCCATGATCATCCATGCCAATACTTATGGAGAATGTGATGCTCCTAGCACATATTAAAGAGGACTGTAAATAGTTCAAAAAAAAAAAACTAAATACTTGCTGCTGCAATCATTTGCGAGCCTTACTGTAACGTTTGAACAATAATAGAAGGTAAAACATTAATCACTTCTAGGTACAAACAATGAAACCTTTTCATTAACAACTCATAGCCTTGCTTTATGCATAAACAACCATCCGTTAAGGTTGTTTAGCGATACTTGTACCTTAACAAGTCATTGTAAGTATTCAACAATTTTTGGCCCCACTAAATTTGTTCCTGATATGATGTACAAAAAATGGTACAGAAAACGGATTTGACCAGCACCAAGGGACATTTTTGCGATACATAATTGAAGTAGCGGCACCAGTGTCAGTCCCATAGACTCATATTCTCTAGATGTGGAATATGTCTCACGTAACGATGTCTAAAAAAAGAACATCCTTCAAGTACAAGATGTACTTGGGTGTGGAGGTAACTATAAAAATGCATGCAACGTGCATGAGAGAGACCCTCATTATCCATGCTCCACACCTTGAGTTCCTAGACCATGTTGTATCCCACGCAACAACATGTGCCAAATCAAACCCTGCAAGTGGGTCTATAATTGTGTAACGTGAAAACTTGTTTTGGACACTACAACCCAAATTTCTTGATTCTTACATGACCTTGTCATCTCTCTTAAGAGCAAAAAATGAATGAAGACATAGAAGTTTATGCATCCTACTTGGAAAAGTAAAAAGAACAAAAATTAAAAATCATATGCGTACGTGGAGGTTGAACATATTGTTCACTTATCCATAGTGAAAGGCACCTGCCTAAATTTCTTTCTGCAAAGGCCTAGGAACACTAATTGAAAATTAGTGAATGCAAGTAGTATTGCACATGTAACCATGGGTGTTGTCGTTGCAATCCAAACCCCTTGGGCAAAATCAACATTGTCAAACCCCTTGGTTAAACTTTGCAAAAATATTACTCAACTAATAGCTCGACCCTTGGCTTGTGTCTGTGACCCCCCTTGGGTTTGCCTTTGGCAATACACACTTTTGAAGTTGAAGGTGTCCACTACCCCTTGGCAATTTGTGGACTTCTTTTCTCGAAAGTGCAAGTGTGAAGATTCCAAGAATTGACCATCACACTTAATAAGTGATGTAGTAATCACGAGCTGGGTCTTACCCTAAAATTGTACGCATATAGACACTCTTAGTGCTATAGATGAAATAGGAGATCCATAGAAGGTGGAATCGTATTCACAACTAGGTTTTTTCTAAGCCTAAAAAGCAATAATCTTGGGTTTTTGTGAACATATATGATGTCTCTAATGATGGTTGCATCTATACACCTTGATAGAGATAAGCCCTTACGAGTTTAAGACATTCAAAAACTCCACTTCATCTTCACACTTAAGGTGAGTAGTGCTACAATCATGCACAAAAAATCGCTAATGGTAGGACACTTGCTTGTCCATTATAATCGATGGGTACTTCACCAAATAGAACTGTTCGATCTTGAAAGCAATCACTGATGGATTACAAACAGATGGCTCTTAGCCATTCCAAAATAGGTGTTAATAGAAGGCTCGTAGACCTTCTTGTTTCCTCTGAGCCCTTCCTTTTACCATATTGAAATAAAATCATGCCTAGTTTCACCTTTCTTACATAGAAGGTGGAGAGAGAGAGAGAGAGAGAGAGAGAGATAGATAGATAGATTTTATTATCGTCCTCAGAGGTCAAATATGACCTATGGGACCAAAGTTACATGTGATGTAGTATGTGTATGGCTGATGAGTGACTCTCGATGCTCCAAAATTGTAGTGATGAGAGTCGCAATGGAGAGCCCACACTTTGACTGGGAGAGGAAAGTGTGTAGGTCTAAGTTATGGCTGAAAATGTGAGAGAAGCAAGTTCGGATGTGATCAAAAGCTGAGCACTCTAGTAGTGTGTGGTACTCAGACTCTCGAACTTGCAGTGAGCATAATGTGCACAATCGATTTGACTCTTCTCCATTTCCCCAATGCCCTATCTCGCATCGAAGGAAATGGGAGCTAAGCCGAATTGCTGCAATAGTGCGTATCGCGGACAAGGGAATAGGCTCAAGCATGTAAGTGTGAGTACGGTTTCCTCTCTCAGCGAAGAACATGGTTTTGTAGTTGGGGGCAATATAGGTGGTGTAATGTATGAAGCGTGACCCACCGGATTTCTTCCAAGCCGTAATACATTGGCGTTGTAGAAAAGCTTCATTCACTTGAGAGTCAATTGAAGCATCATGTAGCAAGTGTAATGCATCCCATCTCCCAAACCACTTCTTTATGTCTTGCATCCATCCCGTGCTCAAGATCTTGCTTTTATGCGTCTTTTGAACCTTTTTTGCTTGCTTCCCATGCAATTGTAGGAAGTCGATGTGAGGGGTTTTGACGCATCTTTATCATGTACTCCACAACCCTTTCCATGCCCATAACCTCAATTGGAAGAGATCCCGACTCAAGAAGTAGGAGCATATATGGTGTTTGTGTCTTAACTTGGAGAAAGTTTGTAAGAAAACGCTTTTGGACATTCTCAAACTCTTTCCAAGTAGACTTTGAGATGCTCCCGCCCCACACTTCAACTCCATAAAGAAGAACCGGTGTCACCAATGCATCAAAAAGATACTTCTTGAGAACCCAACACTTGATGTTTCCCGCATTACACATGTTCTCAAATGCATAATATGCTCTCTTTCCCGCTTCCAAACGATGCATAGCACATTCATGCCACTTGTGATTGGATGGAACCTCAAGGCCAAGGTACTTAAAGCTCTCAACAACTTCAAGTGTCTCGTTGTTGTACACAATGCATGGCTTCTCCTTATGGTTGGTTTTCACAAGCATAACCTTTGTTTTGGATTCATTTACAATCAGCCCACTATGCAAGAAAAAGTTCTCAAGGACAACCATAAGCTTTTGTGCATCTTCTAAAGTGTGTGCTAGAAGCACTACATCATCCGCATACAACAAAAGCATGATTACCGCATTGAAAATAGTGACCTCTTCAATGCCTTCTTCTTGCATAAAGTCAAGTACCATTTGTTCCAATTGATCGATGCATAGACCAAAGAGAGTTGGTGACAATGGACATCCTTGTTTAACCCCAATAGTGCTTACAAAATTTTTTGAAATTTCTCTTCCATGCGCAATTGACAAATCACCTTCTCATAGATTCGAGAAACCGCAAGCATAAACTCACTTGGCACTTGGAGTTCTTCCATCCTTCTCCACAAATTATTACGTGGAACCATATCAAAGGCTTTCTTAAAGTCCACAAAACAACAATACAATCACTTGCCTTTCAATCGACTTTCCTCCATGAGAAGACGAAGAGTGACAAGATGATCAATGGTGCTATGGCATCGACGAAAACCCGCTTGTCCCTTTGCACGCTTGTCATTCTCTTCAGCCCAATCACTCAATTTCATCTCCATTATGCACCCAAACAACTTTTCCATAAGAGACCCAATCATTATAGTCTGGTAGTTGCTTACATTCTTTACATCCCCTGCTTTATGCAAAGGCTTAACCCAATTAGTACTCCAATCATAAGGCATACCATGTTGAAGTGCAAGGTTGAACATATCACACATCCACTCATGGGTAAAATCTCCTGTCCATTTGATCATCTCTGGCTTGATACCTTGAAGATCTCCCGCTTTGCGAGTGGCCAACTTTTCAAGCCCACCGCATACATCCTCAATAGTAAAAAAAGACGGCATACATGGGAGTGAACCATAAAATGGCATTTTTTTAGTATTTGCTTGCTCATATAATTGCCTACAATGTGTGTACATATCCACTGGACTCAAGTTACCAAAATTCTCAACCCGCTTGCCTCTCAAGTTTCTCCAAAATCTTCCACATGCATGTGCCTTTTCTTGGACTTGAAATTCTTGTTGCTTTACTTCCCATCTTCTTCTCTTCTTTTGAATCAATGCCTTGTATGTATGCAAATGACTTTGATAGTTGTCTTTGTCCATAGTTGCATCAAGCTTTATCAAGGACTTTCGAGCATCTTGACATTCTTTATCAAACCACCTTTTGCGTGATCTATCTTTGTTGATACCATGGAGATGCTTTATGGCAAATCATTCTTCTGCACAAGAACAAATAGCTTTCTTGAAAGCTTACCATTTAGTTTCCAATGGTGCATCACAGTGAAGCTTTGTCATCCATAATTTTTGCTCAACCATTTCAATGTACATTGGTGCCCGTTTGAAATCCATACATGGTGATAACTTCTCTTTCCTTTGGCTGAGATTATCATGCTTAGTTGCTTCTCCACATGAAAGGTCAATACATAAGGTGCGATGGTCGGATTCCGGGGTCCATTGACCAAACATAAAACTCTTTATGCGATACATGATGGCTTCAGAGAGTAGCATATAGTCAATCACACTATCCCCATTATGTCTCCTACATGTAAATCCATTGGTTCCACTCCACAAAGATACACCATTGGCAATGAGCATACCCGTGCTATTACACATGTGTAAAAGTAACTTTCCATAGTGATCCGGCTCTTTCTCATCCATTGAAGTACGATCATACAAGTGAACTTCCTCCAACTCCCTTGAAATGTATGGCATATCAAATTGTTGAGTATCATGTTGCAATGTTTTTGTGCGAGCATTCATATCCCCAAATACAATAACATCACCTTCACCTTTGAAATAAGCAATGTCCTCTTCCAAATCAGAAAATGGTTGATCTCTATCCATGCAAGCATAAAAGGGAGAATCATGATGAGGAATGTAGCAACCGGCTACAAAAATGGGTGCTCTTTTTGGTGTCATCATTTTCAGCCATACATAACGTTTGTACTTGTCATCTTTCACAATTGATACAAAATCTTCCAATCCTTTCTTAACCATACATGCTAACCCTCCTTGTCCTCTTCGTTTCTTGAGATTCTTTGACCACATCAATGAATGTACATTGTAATCCTCCAACCCGTTAATCCTTTGTGTATCATGCTCCCAAGTTTCAACAAGAAGTACAACATCGGCTTTGCTTGTTAGTTCATCAATGCCAACCCCCGCATTCCATGGGTATCCATTACAATTCCAAAAGCATATTTTCAATTGTAACTCGGTCTCATAGGTCACGCATCCCTATTTTCTTGAGAGACTTGCCTCCTCCTTGGGCACATTTTCTTCATGAGAGATCTCCTTGTTTTTATTATTCTTTTCCTCATATGCCTTGCGACGCATGTTTTGTTGCTTAATAGTGCGATCTTCACATACAAAACATTTTGTATCCCTCAAATAGATCCAACTATTATCAAGGATAATCTTTCGCTTGGTCTCATCCGCCACGGTGCATACAATTGGCCGTTCTCCCGAGCGAGGAGCTCCTTGCTTCCCCACTCTATGTGCTCCATAGACCATAACTCCGGACATGCCAAAGTGGGTTTTGAAGAAATCTTCAATAACAATGGCAAGAGAAGGAGGTGTCTCTAACTTCTCTTCGGGAATTCCACGAATAACAATGTTCTTGGAACGTCGCTCCCGTTCCTTCAACTCCTCCACATCCACATTCTCAACATTCTTTGTTTGAACCATAGCTTGCATGAGTGAGGAGTTAGAAACCACATTGCTACCACATACATCAGCCCAAGACTTGTTTGTGCATACATTTTTCATGTCGCATACATCCCGGCTCATAGTGTCAAATTTCTCCTCTTTCAATACATGGTCATACTCTACTTTGCTCATCCGCTCCTTCAAAGCATTCAAGTCCACAAGAGAGCGTTTACATTCCTTGACTTCCTCTTCAAGTTGCATCAAACGTGTTATTTGCATCTCAAGTGTCCTCTTGAGATTCTCATTCTCAACCACAAGTACCCTTAGTGTGCCATTCTCCATTGCAAGTGCTCGTAAGTCTTCGCCTTGTTTGTTTACGGTCTCTTGCAATGATACCAAGTACGTCATGATCATGGTTTCCGATGTCGTTGGTTGGGTGGTTGTGTTGCTATCTCCACACTTAGGATATTTTGGATCATTTTCCACAATGGTTGTGGACCTTGTTGAAGAAGAAGAACCCTTGCGAGTGCCGGAAGACATTGTATGTAAAATAGGAGATGAGAATCAATTTTGTTGAACCTGTTCACTTCGGAAATGCTGCTACAGAAATGCCTTCCATAACTCTGAAAATTTCTGTCTTTACATCAATGCGTAGAGGACTTCGTGCTCTTTGATTGAGGCTATAGATCACCCAAATCAGAGTTCGGATGAAGAAGTTATGATCAAAAGAGTGGACTGCTGTCTAATAGGTCAAAAAACGGCTGCGTTTTTTTTTTTTTTTTGAGAGAGAGAGAGAGAGAGAGAGAGAGAGAGAGAGAGAGAATTCTGGGTTGAGGAAGACCCCTTATTCTAATGTGTTGTATGCACCTTACGAATGCTTCTGTGCAAACATGGTATGAATCATAGCTTATCCTATAAGCATACGACAGTGTGCGTGTACAACGCTCTCGTAGAGCGATATACCATAAGTCACATCTTAACCCACCTACCTTGTATGTGACCGTGATTGTATCAAGGTGACTTAAATACGCGCTTTTCCTGTGAATAAACATAAAAAATGTTTTAACACATCAATCACTTACCTTGTCCTTGACAGAGTAGTTAGTGGTATAGTGGAAGTGTATACAATGATGGAGTGTCATACATCCATCATACTAGTACGCCATGCATACATATAAAAAAATAGAATAAGAAGCCCTTGGTTTTAGTGATAGTCTCAACGATGTGAGCCCCTGGTATAGATGCCTTGCACGATCTGGAATGGATACATCACAGTGTAGCGTTGCATAATCTGTGAGCTTATATCCACATAGTGCTAATTTTTGGTAATTTGCTCGAATCTGGCTCATAGCCATATGTACTGCTTGAGTGAGTTAGCGTATGTATCATATACGCCCTCCTATGTTGTAAAAATGTGCAGAAATCCTCACAAGTTTCCCCAAGTTTGTATGCTAATGGCAGATTCCAAACTTTGGGAACCACGATGCCAAAAATGCCAAAAGGGAAGTTGTGCTTCACATAATTACGCATGGAGGTCTAGTGCTCATAGCTAACAGATACTTTTGCTAAGTGAATGTGTCATAGCAAAAGAAAGTTGACCTTGTCGAGCATTATTATCAACCTTGTCAAATTGCACCACATATTGAAAAGCAAAAGATAGTTGTAAACTATGTACCTTGTATTTGCTTGGCGTGATTAGGGTTGTCCTTGACCTAATAGATTTGTCTCAATTGACAGGACCTCTAGAAAACTTTTCATAGGAACCATATCCTAGCAATAATGTAAATCTAGAATGGGATAGAGAGAAACCCCTGTCGACTTCTCAAGCTGTAATAACGGGGACTTTCCCATCTCAATTATGGCCCATAGCCATTGCACATCTTACGTGGTCGATTTAAAAAAACTCCATACTGCAACTTGTCTTCGGAGGAGTTTCCTTTTGTGGTAATACCAAGTCTAGCAAAAGGCCATGCCAATCTCCTGCAGATGCTAGAAAGGCGGTTTGTACTCAAGCCGTGCTTGATTTGGGTTTGCAAACTAATCATTGGTCCTTGTCAATGATATATGGAGTAAAATTTTAATGCGTATGATAACTATCACAAGCCGCGCTTGTGCTTGGAGTGCTTAAAGTGCACTCACCTTTGCTGCATGATAGGGATATGCAGCCTGTTTTGAAAAATTTATCAAACAAAAAGAAAGCTATTGCTTACCTTCTGAAGTACTCGCCTCGACTTGCCTTTCTGTACTAGCTTGGTTCAATTTAAGCATGCCTTGCATGCTTTTGTGAAATGCCCTATTCCCTTTACTTATCGTAGCTTTTGCCTGAACTTAATGAGCATGGTGTTAGTTGAATCGGTGCCAAAATGCCTTGCACTTCTTGTTAATCCAATTTCGCTTGTAATGTAATGGTCATTGCATGGCAATGTCATGCATGACCAATGCATGCCGCCTTCTCGCGGTCCTCAACACCTGTAGGCTTGCCAATATAGCCTGGATATCAAGCTTTTAAGTGCTTTAAGCCTTGCTTTGCATTCATTCATCTTGTCTGATTTCTCAATAATTAATCTCTGTAGCAGCAGACTGGCAATGGAAATCCCCATATTATCGGATAATTTTCAGATATTATCGGACAAGGGGTGTGAGAGGGGTGTTTTCCCATGGGCACCTGCCCTTATATTAATTTGTGATTGCCCTAAGGCCAATGGCCTTTGGGCGCATAGTGTGAAAAAACGAGCTTCAACTCTGGCGATGGCGAGCACGCCGTCGAGGGTGAGAGAGAGAGAGAGAGAGAGAGAGAGAGAGAGAGAGAGAGAGAGAGAGAGAGAGAGAGAGAGATGGCGTTCTTCTGCCTCCCGGGCCGAGCCCCTGTGACGGGAATTTCTCTCCCCGGCCTTGCACTCCGATTGAGCCCTCCCTCATCGCATTTCACCATGGTCAACAAATATCCCCCCTCACCACAAGGACCTCTGCACACACATCTCCCTGTCTTGTTACTCGGTCGCCTTTTGCAATGAGCACTGCACACACCCTTCTCCTTCCTCCCCAAGTTCATGCAATCATGCAAAATAGTGAGTGGCTCTCCATGTCCTATGCCCAAAATAGAGATCTAATACCCATGTAAAACCCCTGGTGGGACTACCTTGGAATGGTTCTCCCAACTTCCCTTTTTATAGCCCCTTGGGCCTCATTCCCTATCCACACTAGCAGCCGGCCCCTTGGGCTTGGTCCTTGACCACCGGGGTTTATGCCCTTGGCATGACATTAATGTTGTAGCTTGGTAGCCGGGATATTTGCTAAGCCATGTATCCCATCACTTGTCGGCAACTATCTCCACCAACGCATGTCGAACATCTTTCAGTGTTGACAATAAGCAATAGCAAACCGAGTCACACAAAATATTTGTAATTCCTTGTTAGGCAACTTGGTTCTAAACATAGCATATAAAAATTGATTCTCTCTAATGAACTTTACTATTGTGTTTGCTTCCAACAAAGTAGTCTTTATTTTGTCAAGTTTTCCAATGTCCTTCAGAAGTAGATTGATAGTATGTGCACCGCATGGTACCCATGTTAATCTCGGATAGTTTGCTTGAATTGAAATACTTGCACCTTTGTAATTTGTAGCATTGTCGGTGACGATGGTTGTCACATTCTTTGGCCCTCCAGCTTTTGATATAGCACGTTTATAGATCTTTGAAAGGAAGCAAATGGTTTTTCCTTCAAGGACGTGTCAATGGCTTCTAAAAATACTATCTTCAAGGACAAATCAACATCTCATTGATTAAAGGTTTTTTTTAAAGCAATTGGTCCATCCATCCAAAGCTATACTACATCCAAAGGTATGAACATATTCCAACACTGCACATTAGAGCGTTCTTTCTACCTCATCTTCGACTTTGTCAACATACTCTATGCACATTTTATTATAATCTAACATCACAAATCCTTTTTTAGCAATGCTCATCAATGCATCTTTGAAGATAGGGTTCCCCACTACATTGAACGGAATACCACATGCAAGGAATGCTTGCATCCACTTCAAATGCAGTATGTAGAACCATTGTTTATCAAAAGCTTCGTGGAGTGTTTGATCCGTAGATAACCCTCTTCCAATACCATCGGTACAATTTATCTTTAAACTAGATGCATTACTAGATGAACCTACATCGAAGGATGGTGTACCGTACACTCCACTCTAGAAACAAGGATTAAAGGAATTTAGCTCTCTATTCTCAGTCTCCATCGGATTCCTCTCCTCATTCATACCATGTTCTTCTTCATCCATTGAATCTGCTCTTCCAATAGTATGACCACTTTTGCTTACCCCTTTACTTTTTCCCTCAAGGACAGCCTTTACCTTTTGTACATAATCCGAAAATCTTTCATATATGTCTCATGGAGGCAAGGTACAAGGCACAACATTGCCTGGCAATTTGAACAAATGCTCTTTGATCCTTGTAGCATTGCCACTGAACACATGGTGACAAGACTTGCCCTTCAATCGAGATGTACTTTGTCCTGGCACTATTTCATGCACGTACCTCCAATCGTGACCACAAACCATGATGCACAAAAGAGATCTATAAAAAATAGAAAATTATAATTTATAAATTAATCCTTTTTATTAATCATACGTGTAATATAAAAGTTATTAATTGATTATGCCAAAAAATTGAAAGTACATTGTTTTGTCATGTGTGAGTATATCATTCTAACACAAAGACTCAAAGAAATTCTTAATTCCTAAGCCTTAATATAAGTGAAACAACTAATTATCTCCAGTGGGAGTAAACACTTTTACTATAGCACAAAAGTAAATAATCACTATTTATGATACACACCCATCTTTAAGTGGGAGTATATAGTCTAACACAATGATAGATGGTTCTCGACCTAATTTTATTCTCTTTAATTGTGAAAAAACTCCAATACAGTAAGAGAAAGTTCTAATCTTTATTTTGATTCAAAAGTATTGAATTCAAAAAATAAAAACAAAAAAACTATAAATCATAAAAGTAAAATTTAAATTAATTTTAACTAAATAATATTTTTTAGATTCTTATAAATATTTTATCTTTAGAGAGAAAACGATTACTTTTATCAGGTAGCTCAATGTTTGGTTGTGTGAAATGTTCTTGAGAGAGCTCCGGTGCTTGTATATATGTATTGATTTCTTCGATCGAAGAAATCTTTGATCAAAGTACATGAAAATAATACAGAGTGCAATTTAGTGACGTGTCATCGTATAATACAGTTGTTTTATATCCCTAATGTATTATACGGACATTAAACGCCTATAATTTGTTTAACATTTAACATATAATGCAACTTAGAAGACTTTAGATGGAGTTGAAATCGTTGGATTCTTCAACGGGAGTAAATTCCAAAGATACCATGATCAAATTCCAAAGATACCCCCTAAGCCAAGATGAATTACATGCCATCCATCAAATGAAGGTAGCCAAGGCACCAACAGAGTTGAAAAAGATACAAGCCCAAATCGAAGCTAAAAAATGATAGGAATGTACTAGGTGCCAATGAGAAGCTAATTTTTGAGCTAGACATGCATTCCAAGTTGAAACAAACAACAAATCTATAGACTCTGACCTACCTCTACAATACCCAATTGAGTTAAATAGCTCCTATGGGAAAGCACTATATAATCCATTATTAGACATAGGAGCTCAACATAATTTTCTATCCTATGAAGTGCGGTGTCAATTAGGGAAACCTTACCACTCTTGCAACTTGATGAAGCACCTAGGGTGGCAAAAACCTATTGGCCCAAGTCCTCACCTATTACAACCTAGAACAATTGTCAAAAAGTGATGACATATTTTTAAAAGGTATGATCTACCCAAGGAAGGGGGGAATACTTACTCACATTAATTATTTGTTCGCTTCCGTCTTAACTTTCCTTCACTGACCTCTTAACTTCCAAATCTTAAGGTATATATATATATATATATATATATATATATATATATATATATAATATATATATATATATATATATCCTCAAATCAAAGCAAAAACAAGAAAGAAAAGAGCATGAGCCATCTAGCAACAAGAGTAAAGCATACAAGATCCGAATCATAGCCAAAAAATTACAAGATCACATCACACACAATGAAACAGCCTTTATGCTATTTGCAATATAACCAAAATCTATATGTGTTCATAGATATGGCTAGTTCATCAAAGTCATCCAGTTCTACGTTTGATGAGA
Organism: Adiantum capillus-veneris; assembly: GCF_014529385.1. Classification (NCBI taxonomy): domain Eukaryota; kingdom Viridiplantae; phylum Streptophyta; class Polypodiopsida; order Polypodiales; family Pteridaceae; genus Adiantum; species Adiantum capillus-veneris. The sequence goes on from NC_140958.1 coordinate 134,463,784, forward strand.
GGTATCCTCTTTACTTTTCTCAATTGCGTCACATGATCTACCTTGTACTTACCTTTGAATGGGATCTGGTAGCTAAACTGGCGTGTGAGGGAAATTTTGAGGAGCTACAATGGTTGACACATCTATTGACATGCTCCCTATCCAATAGAGAACGTCTTCTCAATTGCACAAGCTTATCCTTTTGAGCAAGGTGAGTATCCACAACTAGTGAAATTCCTAATGAACCTATGATTATGGGATGATGAGGACCATTTATTAGATTGCACAAATGAAACTCATGGTCTCATTGAGGATGAATTTATTTATCTTGACAATGAGGATAGAGGTTTATCCTTAGGTCTACCATCCAATCTGTACAACATTCTCTTACCTTGGTCACTATTAGTGTGGTCAGTGATAGGCACGTTAGTATTCTCCAATTTGTTTTTATTTTTGCTTCCAATGAATAAATAAATTCTTTTCACACTAATGTGCCTCCTCAAGGTATGTCAATTTTTTTGTTATCTTTTGTGCCGTGTACAAGAGCATGCATATTAGCTTGGCCATCCATTGTCATGCGGCTTCTAAGAGAAAATTTCCCTCTACCCAAGGACATCCCGAGTACAAGAAAAGTGTGTGGTTAGTTTTGGCAAATTTGGCCCTAGAGCCTTGTACCATGATATTGGTCCTTAGTATAAAAATTGAATTTTCAAGTCTCTGATGATTTTTGAGCTCGGTTACAGTGCTTTTCTAGGTTTTCTTTGCCCAAAATTTGCAAGAAAAAAACTCCACATGATACAAAGCCAATTCTCAAGATAACTCTCTGAAATGCACTTTGGCTACTCTTGATGATTATGAATGGATTTAAGGATAGTTTGTAAGAAATGAAGAACAAAATAGGATCTTGTAGTAAGGAGAGAAGAGATACGATGAGTAGATTAGTGGAAAATTAAAAATTTAGATTAGCGCTATTACAAAGTGATGGCATCATCCACCCATGCACTCTCAAGGTAGAGCTTAGATGTCTATATAAAAAACTAAAGCAAGTAGGAAATAATACAAGGGGCTAGTTATCCTTCAATATGGATGCCATGGCTCATGGAGATGGCCTCCTTATATAGATGTAAAGGAGCTTTTATGGGTTTCCCTCTCTCATGAGAGACATTCATCTATACGCCCATGTGTAGCCAAGTCCACCTAGAAATCGGCCACCGGTTGTTGAATATCGACCATTGGTCATAGACTTTCTACACCAGCCATTGACCATAGGCCATCTAGCATGGTTGGCCGTTTTTCAATCATTTTCCAGTCTTTGATCGACCAAGATAGTAGTTTTCTAGCGAGTGATTTCTCACGCACAATGGCTATTGATTTTGCTCTATACCATCCACGATCACAAATAAAAACCTCATCAGCATGTAACCTTGAATCCACCAAATATATGTGCACTATTGTTTCCCCTCATATGGAGGCCTTACAAATTGTGCAACATACATTATGGTGGGAAAAATTGATAGGTGGGCTTTGTATGTACACTAACACCCTCCCTCAATGAACACCTTAAGATGCTTAATGTTGGCCATGCACTAGCTCCGAGTTGATGAAGATGTCAAAGTAGTTGATCTTTCCCAAGAGTTTTGGTGAAGATATTTACAAAATTGTCTTCATTAGGACAATCCTCTAGCTCCACAATATCATCCTTAATAAGATCTCAAACATGATGATATTGAACCTCAATATGCTTTGTGTGTGCATGGAAGATAGGGTTTTTGGCAATCACCATGCAACTCTGGTTGTCATATTGAAGTGTTGTTGTTGAATCAACAAGAACAACTAAGTCCATGAGAACTCTTCTGAGCCAAACTGCTTCATAAGCTACAAAACAAGCAGCTTTATACTTTGGTTTGTTGAAGAAAGAGAGACTGTTGGTTGATTCTTTCTAATCAAAGAAAACACTTCAGAACCAAGTGAGAAACAATATCCAGAAGCTGACTTTCTAGAATCACAATCTCCTACCCAATCAGACTCACAATATCCACTTAGAGTATTTGTGCCAATGCCATAGAAAATTCCATGGCCCAAAGTATCTTTGATATACTTTAGAACATGCATGCCTGTCTTCCAATGAGATTCCCTAGGATGGTTGGAAAACTTGCTCAAAACATAGCCTACAAAATTGGTCTAATGTACACAAATAAACCAAACTTTCCATAAGATTCTTGTACTTCTTGATATCGAATAAGGGAGAAGAATCCTCCATAGATAGTTTCACATTCACCTCCATTGGAGTGCTCACAAGTTTACAATCCATCATCCTAGATGCTTTTAGAATTTCTATTACAAAATTTTGCTGAGAGATGAAGATGCCCTTTGTGGATTGCCAAACTTCAATCCCCAAACAATAATGTAAAAGTCCCAAGTCTATCATTTCAAACTTGAAGCTCAAAATCTTTCTATTTTGTTCAATGAGCTCTTCATGATTACCTATGATAATTAAGTCATCTCCATACAAGATAACAATGACTTGCTTTTTGTTCTCTTTTAGTACATACAAGTTTACATCGAAAGTACTTCTTTTAAAGTCAAGATTTTTGAAAAACCTATCTATCCTGATATACCATGCTCTCGGTGATTGCTTTAGGCCACATAGAGCCTTTTTCAACCTGCAAACCTTCCCTTTTGAATGGGGCAACTCAAACCCACGTGGCTAGTCTACATAAACCTCTTCCTTGAGAAGTCCATTAAAAAAGGTTGATACTACATCTGGAAAACAACCCAACAAAAGATAGCATCAAGAGCAAGTACAAGGTGAATAATGGTCATTGAATTTGTGAGAGCAAAGGATTCACTCACATCAAACCCTTCAATTTGTAAAAACCCTTGTGCTACTAGCCTTGCTTTATACTTCTTCAATGAGCCATTGGCCTTGTGTTTGACTTTGTAACCCATTTGGTGCCGATGATCTTCTTCTTTGGTGTCTTATCCATTATTACTCATGTGTCATTCTTTGTTATGCTGCCATACGCTAACTGCATTGCTTCTTTTCACTTTGGATCAATCATGGACTCTTTGACAGACGCTGACTCCTTTACAAAGCCTACAATTTCAGTCATTAGAGCCATGTTGATGATGTGTTTCGAGGCTCTTTTTCTCTTCTAATTCTCTTTGACCTTCACAAACCATCCTCTTCTTCACAAGGATTGTGAACACGAGGATTTTGATCATCAAAGAGCTATTGAGTCCACTTTGGCAGTGGCTTCTCCTGTGATGCTACAACAAGTTGGTTAGTTTTGTTTTCCTTGTCATCATCAAACAACTCCTCCTGTCAATATTTAGTTGACTTTGATCTGGGAAAAATTGAGTTATTTCTTTGTTTGATGAGAAAGTGGAGGAACCTGTTTTCTCTACCAAATGTGGACCTTGTTAAAATACCACATCTTGACTAGTGAGTATCTTCTTTGCCTTTAGATCATAGAGTCTGAATGCCTTAGGCTGTTCACTATATCCGGGAAATACACACTTCTTGCTTTTGGCTTCTAACTTTGTTCGTTTGGAACCAGGAACATATACATAACAAAAACAACCAAAAGTTTTGAAATGCAAAACTAAAGGTTTCTTACTAGAACAGGTTTCTCAGGGTGTTTTTCCTTTCAAAGCCTTTGTGTAGCTTTGATTGAGGATATAAACCATTTTACTTATTGTTGTAGCCCAAAATGAATCTTGCATGTCAATGGCTTTGAGCATGCATTGTGCCATCTCTACCATAGTCCGATTGCGACGTTCAACAAGTCCATTTTGTTGTGGTGTGTAAGCAAAAGTAAGGCAATGATTGATGCTATTCTCCTTGTAGCAGTTGTTGAATTAATTCAAAATAAATTCTCCTCCCCTATCTATGCAAAGTTTCTTGACCTTCTTTCATGTCTCATTTTCTACAAACTTGTGCCACACTTTAACTTCTCTAAAAGCTACATAATTTCACAAATAAAATACATTAATACCTTTCTACTAAAATCATTGACCAACAACCAAAAATAGAAAGATCCATCCAAAGAAGAAGTAGACATTTCACAACAAAGATCTACATGTACCAACTCTAAAGGAGATCAAGCTTGATTATTACTCTCTTGTGAAAATGCCTTTCTTTGTTGCTTGCCCATCATGCAAGCTTCACATAATTCAGTCATATATGAGATTTGAAGCATGTCTGCAACCATCCCAGATCTCTGCATCTCTTTTAGCATGTCAATACTGAGGTGACCAAATCTCTCATGCCATAATTGAGCTGTACCTTTTTTTGTAGTTACATAAGTGTAGAAAGCTAGTAAAGATTTTTGAGCCTTACGTCCTTTCCCACTTTATTTCCTTCATAATCCAAGATTTCTACTCCAGTTTTCTTGAAATGAACTTGCAAGACCATGATCAGTGATTGCAGCAATCAAGAGAAGTTTCTTCTTGATTTGGGGCATGTACAACACATTAGAGAGTTGTTTTGTTTCACCTATAGCTACTAAAAAAGAAATTGTTTCAGACCCTTCTGCTGAAAATTTTGCATTATTCCCAAAGATTACATTGATGGGTTCTTGTAGAGGCTTTCTCTAGGAACTATACCAATTTTTTATTACTAGTCATATGTTGGGATGCTCCAATATCTACAATCCAAGAACCATCAACAAATGGAGTTTGTGCTGATGAGCATACCTCTTCTATGATGGCCCATAGTTCAAGATCTTCCTCAACTTTATTGGTGAATTCTCTTTCCTTCCAAGAAGCTTTCATGGTACCGTTCTTCTCATCTGCTTTCTTCTTTTTGTAGTCTTTAAAAACACGACCTTTCTTGTCATAATAACAATAGCTACTTGTAAATTTCTTCTTCTTGGTTTGAGGGGTGCACCTTTAAGAAACTATTTGTATAACACGCGTTCAAAGGGTATTAAAAAAACCCCTTTACTTACATGCTTAAGGTAATAAAATGATCCATTTTTCTTCAAAATCTTACAGGCTCTTCTCTAAAATCAATTAAAAAACCCTTTCTGTTAATATAATCCTGTTAAAATTTAAAATTTTGGCAATAAAAAATCCCATTCATTTGAACTCACGTGGTAAGTTACATGTCTAAGAGGTGAACCCCCCAAGCTCTTGGGCTTCTTCTTAGAGGTATTTGACATAGTCCCTTACTTTTTGCGATGGATGTGAAAGTAGCATCACCCTAGCCATCCCTAGTTCTGAGTCGTAGCTCCTCTTCAAGCATTGCACTCAGTCCTTCAAAGGTAAGAGGGGTTGGACGAACCTGAGTGTCAAGAATGTTGTACCAAGACCATCATATCTAGGTGGAAGTATGCGAATGTAGTGCCAAGGTAAATCTTTTGGAGAAATAGCCACACCAACAACAGCTAATTGATCTTAGAGATCCTTAATTTTCTTGATAAAGGCCTCCGCCTTCTCTCCATCAACAAGTTTCTCAGTAGCACTTTGGTTTTTCAGATTTTGAATTTTGGTGTGATTCTGTACCTCGCATTGGCAATCCAATATGTTCCAAGCTTCATGTGCTTTAATTGTATGTTGAATCAAATCACGAACAGAATCACTTACACACATGACAATGGCGCACAATGCATATGAATTCCTTCTCTTCCAAGCACGTAGAAGAGCAGCATGTGGAGGGATGAAAGACTTGGATTTTTTGGATTAATTGTTGCAGGTGGCTTATGTCATCACCATTTTTTACGAACACTATATCTAGTGATTCATACGAATCCAAAATTGCAAATTTTTTGAATTTCCACAAAATGTAGTTAGTTCCATTAAGATTGCCTTCCATGAAGGCTGGTGGACAAATGCGTAGTGGAGTAGCACCACCAAAAACATTTGAAGACGCCGACATCATAAGGGATTAATATTGCTAGGTAATACAAGCAGGGTTGCATGATTCGTTATTCAAGATTTGTTTTATTCGTGAATAATGGTCGATTAATACGTTTTTTCAAACATTTATTCGCGGGGCACTATTCGCTGCCATGTTAGCGTTATTCAAAATAACGTTTTACTGCTTACATATCGATCAATAGGTATCGATCGAAACAGTATCAATCGGTTTTGACATAGTATAAAAAACCTTGATTTACGTGCTTTAGGTACAATTCCCTACACCAAAGTGTCACATTACCCCCGACATAGAAAGGTTGAATTTTCAACTTAAAAAATCCTTTGAATTTTTTTAAAAATAGATTATTTTTAATGTTAAAACATTACAAATTAAAAAATGGATAGATTTGAATCATCTATAATTCTAAGCAATAAAAGTTATTCTTTAACTCTATTCGTTTAGCCTATAAGTAAATAAGTCTAAGCACTAGAGGCTATCTTTTTAGCTATAGTATTTTAGTGCGAATGTATAATTCTAAACATTAGAGGCTATATAATTAGCTCTATTTGTTTTTGAATAGATAAATAAATAACTCTAAGCATTAGATGCTATTTTTTTTAGCTATAGTGTCTTAGTGCGAATGTATAATTCTAAACATTAGAGGCTATACTCTTAGCTCTATTTGTTTTGAATAGATACTAAAAGTGATATTTGAATCTATCATAGCTATAATATGTGCATAAATGTAGTGTTAATTCATACATTTTGGAACATATCATTCACTAGGTAGATAAGACATTGATTTAGAAGATTCAAATAAACATTTCTATGTAACATTCAATGGCCCAATAACTTATGTGTAGCCGAAATTAGCATGAACATAGTGGGCATTTCATTAGAATAGATTCCTAATAAGAATTACAAGAGTGCTTGGGTGGAGAGAACAACAAAAAGCATAACACCTAGTTAGATAGCATCGACAATACTTTCAAAAGAGAGAGAAATTAAGCTATTGACAACAGTTGAGGACCGGATTTGCATGGAGCCGGTCCCCCCTCCAAAAGGCTTTGTATTATGGTTTCTCCCATCAAGAGAGACATTGTACAATACAATTCTTTGTGTTCCTTCAAGACTAGCTAGTGCAATGAAGATGGAAGCTTCATGCACTAAGCTAAACACTTAATCAAACACAACTTGAATTATCCCCGTTCTCAGACCCAAGACCTCACACACCTTCGAAGATGGTGAGAGCTAGCAGGGTATGAGAGTAGATTGAGAGGAAGAAGGAGTATCTTACGAGAAAGATGTACATCTCCTCACATAATCACTCATATTAGCATAGATTAGCTTAGTAATTAGCTTGGTAGAGAAGATGAGCATGCATGGAAGCTTGGCTCTTGGTTGGATTTGCATCCACATGCCAAGAGAGTGTTGATGTAGGCTTCTATCTCACAAGCTTGGAGTAGGTGATGAGCTCTCCATTAAAGCTTGGGAGGAGATAGAGTATTCTTTCTTCACACATGGTCCAATGTGAGTGTGTGTGTGTGTGTCAATGCCAAGCAAAAATCAGCCCTCTCTCTCTCTTGGGCAAGCCCTTCCTGCTAAATTGGTCTGGCTTTTGCCTCATTGGACCTCCCCAAGTCAAGCCAATGGGTGTTAAGCAGCATAAGTGATAGCCTTCTGACATGTGTCCCCCTTTCCCCTTTTGTGAGAGCTTTAGGTAATTAAATAATTAAACTAAACTCTCATTGGACCCCTTTGCCTCTTGGCCAATAGGAATCAGGCAAGCCATTGGGCTCCTGAATGCTCATTGGTCCCCTTGGGAGACTGCCCAATAGTCTTCTAGGAGACTTAATTCTCATTGGTTTCCTTTATTAAATGTTTTTAAATTAATTAAACTAGATTTACTCTAGCTTAATTCTCATTGGTCCACTTCAAGGGTCTTCCAATAGGAATTGGGCACACCTTGTGGGCATCTGGCCTAGGGAGCTGACATGTGTCCCTCATTCCCTTTGTGTAAAGGAGCCTTTGTGTGTGTGTGTGTGTGGATTTCTTTCTCATCCCCTACCTTTAGGGCTCGCCCCCTCCCATGTAGGGATGTGCAAAGACTTTTAGGGCACACACAAAGCATCCAATTTTCCCTAGGGTTGACCTTTGGACACAACCTTTGAATTTTGGAACCTTAGCATTTTGGAAGTCTTAATGGGCTGAACCTTAGGGTCTTTTTAGCCCATTTTTGCACATGGCTCTTTTGCAGATGCCCCCCCCCCCCCCCCCCCCACTTTGGATCCCTATTTTCCCTCCTTTGGATCCCGGTCTGCTAGCTTAACCAATATTCTAGCTTTTTCTCCCCTGGCCTTCCCCACATTAAATGATCAGTTTAATATGAGAAAATCATTTAGGAGAATTAGATATTGATTATTATGACATTTCTATGTGCAATTAAAAGATTACCAAAGGTTATTTAAATTGTAATACTTCTATACTTGGTTGTTTGAGCACGATCTCCTACTTCTAAGTATGGATAAGATATACACATACATGTAGGGTCTTTTGGTTGTCATGAACAAATGTTCTTACCTCCATATAGACATAGAATAGGTACACTTAGTGCCTCTTGGTTGTTATGAGATGATTCTCTTACTTCCAAGTGAGGTTTAAGGTATAAAGTAGGATTCACTTGGTTGTTATCGAGCTTATGCTCTTACCTCTAAGTGAATATGGCGGATCACCTATAGAATTCACTAGGTTGTATTGAGCGAAAGCTCTTACCTCCTAGTGAATATTAGTCATGCATAGTACTTAGGAGTCACATGGATGTTATCGAGCTCATGCTCTTACCTCTATGTCGATATAGAAATTAGAGACCTCAGTTATTTTAGGGTCGATTGGTTATGTTTGAGCAGTAGCTCCTACCTCCAAGAGACATAGATAGTGGAATGTGAGATGACTCCATCGCTCATCTAGGTTGTCTTGAGCAAAGGCTCTTTACCTCTTAGTAGCCAGAAATGTCATATCCATTGGTGATTTTCCCTAAAATATTATCTTAACACTATTCATTCATCATTTTAATTTAGCAAATCATATCTATAACCTTTTATCTTTCTCATTGCGCGATTATGGTGGAAAATTATAATCATAGTGTATCTATTGATTGTAGGATATATTTTGTTGAAGTCAAAGAGCATGATGCGAGGAAAAGAGTGGACATATGTGGAAGAAATAGAGAAAGGCAAAACAGTTTCATTTGTAGAATGCAAACATTGTGGGCATAAGTGGCACGGCAATGCAACTCGCATCAAGGAGCATTTATTCGGCACTACCCCAATGTGAAAGAATGTGGAGCACCGCCTAAAGACATATGGGTCCATTTTGCAGGGTATGGAAAGAGATGCAAACAGACAGGACTTCTTCCTAAGAGACAGAAGGGTATGACAGGTGGGTCATTTGTCAACATAGAAGAAGTGAGTGTAGATCAAGATGACGTGCGAGCTAGCCAAGGACATTCAATGGGAGCAACCCGAACACCTCAAAGTCCTTACACTTTTCCAAATGGTGCCATGGGAGGGATGGATGCAAGTCCCGAGACATTCAGCAGAGCCGCTATGCCTGGGACTCTACACGCAGCATTTGAATAACAGGACATGCTCAAATTGCATCTAAAGTGGACACAAACCTTCATGGCTTGTGGAATCCCATTTAATGTCATAATAGATTCTATTTTCAAAGATGCACTAATGTCAACTGCAAAAAAAGGATTCATCTATCCTGATTATAATAAAATGCGAACAGAGTATGTGGACAAAGTCAAGAGCAGTACAAAAGTGATTTTTAAGTGAACGGTGCTTGACTTTGTTCCAGCGTTTGGCTATACCATAGCGCTCGACGGATGGACCAATTGTCAGAAAAAACCATTGATTAATGTCATGGTAATTTTTCCCAAAGGTGCAATGTTTTTGGAGGCCATTGATACCTCAATGAAAGAGAAGACATCTCTCTACTTGACAAAGGTATATGAGCGAGCTATCGCTCGACTGGGTGGACCAAAGAATGTGACAGCTATTGTTACAGATAATGCTTCCAACTACAAAGGAGCGGGTTTAGCCATTATGTTGGATGTGCAAGACACACCCTAAATTTACTCCTAAAGGATATGGGCAGATTATCATTCATAAAACAGGTCCTTATTGATGCCAATCACATAGTCAAGTTTATATGGAACATCAGTTTACATATGCTTTATTTCGCTCCAAGTCTTCGAATAAAGCACTTCAAATTTTTTGTGCCACACGATTTGCTACAGCATACTATGTTTTGAATAATCTCATTGAAGTGCGAGTGGCTGTTACAAAAACTGTTGCAGATCGCCATTGGGAGGCTTGGCTCAGCAAGTATCCAAGCCACCACGAAGTAGCTCAAAAATGTGTGTCCTTGGTGCAATCTCCTCTCTTTTGGCGGAACATTGACAAACTTGTTGGGGTTAGTAAGCCCTATGTGGAACTACTAAGGGTTGTCGACACAGATAAGTTTGTCATTGGTAAGGTTTATTGAATCATGTCTGAGGCGCTGCGTTAAACCAAAGAATACAACCACCATAGTGCAAGGGAAAGAACACAGATCGTACAATTTGTGGAGAAACGATTGGCTCAAATGCACACACCATTGAATGGTGCTGCATATGTCTTGGATCTAAAGTTTCAGATGAATGGACAAGCTTCCAACAAAGAGGTAATGAGAGACTTTAGAAACACCAGCTTGTAGTTGTTGCCACGTGACGATGGCATGGATGCATTCCAGTAGAGGGTGGATTATGCCAATAGGGATGGAACTTTCGAGATCCCTGGGTTCTTAATAGCATAAAAAGGTTTTCACGCTCAGTATGGTGGAAAGAATATGGTATGTCCAAAGGATGCGCTTCTTCATTATATCTTGCATGAAGACTTGCTAGTACATGGCAACTTGATTATTATTAGGTAGACTATGCTCCTTTTGGAGGAAGCGTAGAAGCAACACACGCACGAGCCCTTTGTGTTGCAAATCTGAGATTTTCAATGGTGTTGTTGCCTTGGCACGACCTGACCTCCTGAACAGTACGTCTTTCACAAAAAAGAAGGGACATCACTCGCGTACGTCCTCCAATTTCATTGGTTTGCCCTCCAAACCCTCGACAAAGAATAAGAAGAGGTCTTAAGCCCCGTAACACAGGCTTTCCCTCTGAGGATGCGTTGAGACTCCTCGTGGTCGAGCTTACCATCGACATTAGGAGGAGCGTATGGGGCTACCATTTCCTGTCGAATCACACGATAAGAAAATATTAGATCAAAACGATAGATACACATTGATTACAAAACTACAATTGATGGTACAATCAATGTTCAATATACACAATTTTAAATTTCACATCTGTCTCATCACTTTGACAACACCAATGTAATAAAATAGCATGAAATTTCAAGACAATGGACATGAGACAAGACAAAACTGTTTCATTGCAAAGTATAGACACATTCTCAAATTACAAGGTAGGATTTCAATCATTGGATGGCCTCAAGCCTGCACTATCTGGGAGCGTGCGACCAACACGCTTAATGCCTTGTAACATGCTGAGGAGATCGTGTGAGGACTTGCGCTAGGTGGGATTGGGAGATACACAAGTGCGTAGGAATTCGTGAAAGTGTCTGAGGGAAGCGATATATTTAGTGTCATCATCCTTAGGTAAATATTTAAGGAGTTCTTGAATGAATTTACAAAGGGAGTAGATATCTTTGCTGCGCGTGTAAGCTCACATTTTATTGGAGCTTATTTTACCTAAAGCATCGTACAAAGTAAGAGTGTCGTGAGACATATTAAACAAATGCACATGCTATCTAATGGTCTCCTAAAACACCGTACAAAGTATGAGTTCCGACAAGCATATCAAAACAATGTACGATGGTATCTAAATTCCTAGAACATTGACTCAAGTAAGAGTGCTGCAAAGCATATCAGAACAAGAGTCAATGTTTTCTAAATTTTTTCTAGATTACTATGGGAGTAAGATATAAAATCAGACAACCCATAGTAATTTCTGTACCCTAAATTTTTAAACTGTTATGTGACTAAGAGGGCCCGAAGGCGTATCAGAGACACATACAGTTATATAATCACGTGAAAATAAAATTTTAATTATTTTTTATAAAAATGTGAACGTGAAGAGAAATGATGCTCACCAATACGCTAGAGAGAGAGAGAGAGAGAGAGAGAGAGGGAGAGAGAGAGAGAGAGAGAGAGAGAGAGCTAGAGAAAGTGAGAGAGCTCTACAAGCGATCTCGATCAAAAATGTATCAAAGAGTGACGTTTTTTTTTAATGATCTATCGTATCGTTTGATATCTTTCGATTGATTTCGGTATCGAACGATATAGTGTCAATTGAAAGACTATTGATCGATAAGCTATCGATCGAAAGAATAGAAATTATTCAAAAATAGCATGGATTAAAGGAGAATACGCAAATAATGACGATTTATTCGGTATAAATTACATTATTCGGTCGAATAAATGTAACCCTGAATACAAGTGCTTCCTGTACAATCTTAGCTACGAGCACCTAATGCTTTGATACCCTGTAAGAAATGAAGAACAAAATAGGATCTTGTAGCAAGGAGAGTAGAGAGAGATACGATGCAAAGTAGATTAGTGGAAAATAAAAAATTAGACTAGCACTATCACAAAGTGATGGTGTCATTCACCCATTTGCTGTCAAGGTAGAGCTTAGATGGCGATATAGAAAACTAGAGAAAGCACACAAGAGTACAAGGGGCTGGTTATCCTTCAACATGGATGTCATGATTCATGGAGATGGCCTCCTTATATAGATGTAAAGGAGCCTCAATGGGCTGCCCTCTCTCATCAGAGACAACCGTCCATGTGCCCATGTGTAGCCAAGTCCACCTAGAAATTGGCCACTGACCGTCGAATGCGGGCCATCGGCCATAGACTTTTGGCCACTAGCAACTGGCCATAGACCACCGGCCACTAGTCATTGACCACCGGCCATCGGCCATTGACTTTAGGCCATCGATCGGCCATTTTTCGGTCACTTTTCAACCATCGTCCCCGACAACGATATTCCAGTGAGACCGGATATGATTTGTTTGGGTTTCTTGGTGAGTGATTTGTCACACACGATGGCTTTTGAATTTGCTATGTAACATCCAACAACACAAATAAATACCTTAGTAGTGTGTAAGTTGGAATCCACTAAATATATGTGCACTATTGGCTTCTCCTCATATGAGGGATTTATGGGTGGGCAAAACTGACAGGTGGGCATTGTAGGTATACTAACATGGTTCACACCTCCTATGGATTCTTACTTGCCCTACTCCTAATGCAACATACTAAAAATGTCATGCGATGTCCACTTGATGTCCAAAACACCAATTCAATTCTATTTTTGCACGTTTGACTTAGTGAACATCCCTTTCTCACCCAAGAGCCTATTCGATGTGTCCAAATTCTACTCCTTAGGTCTTTGGTTGATATCCTCATATCCCCCAAACACCTAAACACAAACAGCCAAACCAATGGTCACCTATGCTCGAAAGAAGGATTACTTTAGAATTAACTAGAGGAAGTTTTTGAAGAAAAAACAATTATACATCAATGGTTTTTCTAACTTAGGTGTCTTCCCCATCAACGACGCTAAATGTTAGATGGTCACCCAACTTGTTCTAATATTATTGGAGGATTAGTGAGAACCTCACATTGTTTTCAATATGAGGGATGTAGTGGACCAAGCTATGACATGAATGTAAGAGGATGTGTCCCCAACTCATAAAAAGCTAGTTTATGACCATGAGTCCATCTCAACCATTTCAATCAGCAAATGGAATCCAAATGCAACCAAACATGTAGGAATGATCAAGAGAACTTAGATGGCCAATCCTATGGTTTCAAAAACTCCAAACACTAAGTGAGTACAAAAGAATACTGAACTCTAACCCTAATTTCCTAATTTAATAAGGTCAAAATCAACATTTAAGATATCCTAAGGATTAGGAATAATGAGAGATATCTTATGCAGCTAACGGTTCATCATCCGATTCATAAATCTAAAGATACAACACAAAACAGCTTGTAATAAGCACCCGTCAATACACTTGAAAAACAACACAGGAGACTTACATAAACTTGAAGAGTCTTCACCTGACAACACATAGAAGCAATTGGAATTGAAATGCGACAATGTATGTGGGAGAAAAGAGGAGATAAAGATTGTAGATATGTAGACACAATGTTGTACGCGTAGCAGAGTTCTTCTAATTAATCAACTTAAGAAAAAGAAGTTACATAAGTGACCTTTATACTTAGGTCAAAGTTTAGGATTTGGTTCTTGGCCATAACTGACTCAAGGATTGGCAAAACAATTGATATCAACATTGATAGATACTCTTTGGAAGCTTGCAACCCCTACTCAATGACAAATAACTCATAAGCACATTAATAATTATAAATAATAAACAAGTGGAGTAGACAAATTAACATTGGCTATTATCATAAATTAATAGCAAAATTACAAGAACGCCTCATGATCTTCTGTTATGCTCCATTTGTTTGCTCCCACCTGGTTTTTTGTGATAGACTCAAGTTGTATCAAACATCGCCACAATTCACTTGTTATTAGCTTCAAATAATGTGTCACCCTCGCATGCCTTCTTGGCCTCGTTCCCATAAGCACATGGAATCAACCTAATTGGCTATGAAAAATTCCACCAACACCAATAGAAGGTGATTCAGAAAAATTTTCCTTTATTGTAAGCCAAACTATTGAAGAACACAGGTTCTCTCCAGGTTAATATTGAGAGTGAGGGTTTGAGCTTGTGGAGAGTTGCACAAGGGCGAGAAAGAAAAGTTAGTGTGGATTGGGGAGGCCTATAGGCACCATGCATTGGTTTTCCTACACCATAATATTTTTCACTGGGACATTATTTTTGTGGAGTTGTCTTAATATAGACCACTATCTTAACATAGATGTTCCTTTTACACGTAATATAAAATTTGGCATGTAGATCAAAATACACACGATTCTTGGAGCGATCTTCATTAGCATTTCCAAAAAGGCACGTTGAGCTACACAATAGATAATAGTCAATTGCTAGAACTAGCCATTGATTAGTCCTTGTACTCGAGACCTTTTTTATGGTAAGGAATAAATCAAATTGTCATAACTCTATTTAATTCAACATATCAATATGCTCTCCGTAGAAGTTTAGTTCATCCACATTCACTTTGCATATATTAGCTGTAAATATTCATAAACCAAAGCAAGGAGTCACAATTGAACCATGAAAGAAAGGCAAGAGAGGATGGGAACCAACAAGCAATGAGCACGATTTGAATGGGCAGTAATATTTGCTTTGCAATTGAAATGCATAGCAATCATACTAACTTTGGTCTCGTCATGGCAATCACAAACGTGCTAATGCAAGTGAAATGTGTAGACATGGATTAATCACATGAACATGCCACCATCATGTTGACATTGAAAAGGATGTATAGGATGTAATTGTAAGTATGTAGAAATGGATCCTTTAAGGTCCACCTCAAAATTCTAGCAAGCTTACGTTTGATTTTGATGCTCTCGTATCAAATGCTATCTAATTGTCATGGGCTCATGGTTGAAGACATGGGCAAAAAGGCTCTTTGGGGGTGATTGAGGGGACCAATGTGGAGATGCCCACAAGAAGGTACAAAAGCTTAATCAACACCAGAGAAAAGCTTAATCAACGCTAGAGACAAGGCAATGCAAGCTTGGAAGTGCTTAAGCCATTGTGAATATCTTGAAAAGACTTGGGTCGTTGAGGCTTCTTGAGTGTGGGCTCTTTCTCCTTTATCATGCACGGGTCTTAGTTGAATGTGAATGCTTAGAACTTAACAAAGAATCATTGAATTCGTTGGTAGAGAAGCATTGAGCACGGATTGGACGGTATGAGGTGATATCTATAGTTTGCAAGCTGATGGCTATGGCTTAGCAATGAACACACCTGAAGGGCCCTTCATGGACTTGGAACCCCTATGCCTACTTGACAACCAATAAAGTTGTGCATGATGGAACTGTCTACAAGCCGTTACATATGTGTTTCAATAGAATTGGGGGTGGTTGAGGCACCCCCGGTCTTCTCAATCAAGTTGTTTGATACATGCGTTGACATAGGGTGCAATAACCACAGCTGAAGGGCCCTCAAAAGCGCAGTTTAGAGTGCCTATGGGGAACCCTCTCTACAACAACACAAATCTTGGATGGGATGGTGAGCATATTTCGTTGAAGATGAATGGAGAAAATGGTGAGCATATTTTGTTGAAGATGAATGGTGAGCATATTTTATATTACTAACTTTTAATATTGTAAGACTTCGTGTGCATTGGCTAATGATAGCTTCCCGAATATCAAATTTTTTACAGATGAAGAGTTAATATTAGCCTCTCAATGAGGTGTCGGCACGCGAGATAGAGGAGCACAACTGCAGACAGCGCGTTGCCGCACCTAGTAGGCCACCTACAAAGCCATCAAAGATATGTCTCTGGACAACACCTTGCATGCACGAGCGAGAGAGAGAGAGAGAGAGAGAGAGAGAGAGAGAGAGAGAGAGAGAGAGAGAGAGACCACAGATCACATGTGCATGTGTGTGTGTGTGTGAAGGGGGAGGAGTTGGGGAGCGGTTCCGGGCTTTCTGTTTTCAAAAATATTACCACCACCTTTCAATTTTTCAAATTGAAAAACCTAAGCATTGCCTCATATTGAAGATGAATTGATCCCCACGATATGGGTGCTGCATTTTGTTGGCACTACCTTCTTGCAGAGAGTGATATAGGCGTGGTGCCTATGAAATGTATGTTGTATACAAATTTTAAGTTTTTTGAAGCTATTTTAAGATGCTATTGTCCAATGTGTTTCTTTGGAGATGTAATAAAAATAGCGCTCGCTTAAAAAAGCCCACAACAGCAACGCAAAGAGAGCAAGGTATGCTGCTATAGCGCTCTCTCTCTCTCTCTCTACGTCGCTCCAACTCTCTCTTTCTTTGAGTGTGTGTAAGCAATTCTCCCCCTCTCTCTCTCTCTCTCTCTGCCGCCGTTGGACGGCCTTGTTTTGTTGACGATGAATGGTTCTTTTGAAGAGAAGAGTTGGCCATTCTATTAACTTTTCCTTGCACTTCGGTCCCTTATCCGTGAGAGGGTGCACATCCGAGGAGCATATTATATTGTGTGTAAATCTATACCTTTCAACTGTAGTTCTTCTCCGTCGCAAGCTTGACGAAGCGTGGAAGACACAGGCATTTAACCTCATCGCTAGCGAGAGAGAGAGACACACACACACACACACACACACAGAGGCGAGCGCGCGCACACAAACTCACCCCTCGTTGCTGTCTGCCAGTATTGCTCTCGAGATTTCGCGTCTGGATCCCTAATGTATCCTCAGGACCCTCGCCACCAACATCCCCCAAATAAGAGGCTTGCCCCCATGCTCTCTATCCGGGTCTGCCTTCTGCCCTCGTCTCTTATACCTTCCGCCACCTTCTCCGCGCCTCTCCGCCGTCTCAATGCCTTCTTCAAAATGAAGGGTGCTTGGATGTGATGGTGCCCTTTAGTTTCTTATCAGGTAATTTTGTCCGATTTCTCTGCTTTTTCCATTTTTCTGTGCATTGCATAGTGGTCTATTCTTGCATGAATGGCTGGGAAGTGCCGATCCCATGCCTTTTTGCTAGTTTTGTGGGATGTCAAGAGGTGAGGGCTGTGTCTGTGCATCACTAGAATGGAGGTTCATATTTTTTTCCTTAACTTATTTTTTTTCAAGCAATTCTAGAATATCAGGTCTATGGGTGGCATCAGCGTATAAGCATTATAAGGCAAGTAGGAGTCACTAGCTCCACGGAAAAATCGTGTGAGGGCAGCAGTTAAAGATCTTGCAGCTATTGCAACCAATACTCAGTTAAAGTTGACTTAGCCAGAAGCGGACCTTTCTAGAAGTGAAAGTGTGCAAGCGAGCCATGACAGAAGCACTGCTCACGATGCTGTCTATGGAAAGTCCTTCAATATTATTATCTATGGACACAAATGAATCAGATCTCGTACGACAAACTGCTGTTGGCCGGCCTCCAGATATCAATCTCCCGTTGTCTGTCGACATTGGCACCCCTTCCTCCTGGCCTTCAGCTGTAAAGTCTCCTGATATCTTAGATGTGAGCTTGGGTAATCAAATGCAGGATATTCGCGCATTCACACCGTCAAAGGGGAGGAGATTGTTTCGAAGGGGAGATAGCATATGGGGTGCTTGGTTTTTCTTCCAGCACTATTTCCGACCTGTACGCACGGATGAATTGGGCCTACGGCTAGATCAGTTCATGGTACAGCATGATATGGAGAACATGTACATGTGGGTCTTCCTTAACAGGCCCGAGAATGCATTGGGCAAGATGCAGCTGCGTAGCTACATGAATGGACATGCCAGATTTGGAGAACCTCAGTTTCCATTTAGCGTCGAGAAGGGATTCACTCGATCGCATCGGATGCAGAGAAAGCAGTACAGAGGCCTCTCGAATCCCCAGTGCATCCATGGCATTGAGGTTGTGAGTAACCCTAGCTTGTCCCATCTCAGTGAAGAGGCCAAGAAGAGATGGGTAGAGCTTACTGGTAGGGACTTAAACTTCTCTCTTCCAGTGGAGGCAAGCGATTTTTCCGCCTGGAGGACACTCCCGTGCACAGATTTGGATTTTGAAAGGTCGGAGGTGTGCTCTCTTAGCAAGTGTTCTAATGGCTCATCAGTGAAGAAGCAACATTCTCCCAAGTCAGGTGAGGTCGAGTTTGGTGGGTCGACTCTAGATCTCTCTTGTAAGCTTATTGGGCAGCTGGGAGGGAGCAGCGTCAGTGGCTCATCGCTTCAAAAGAGAAAGCGCAAAGCTGAAGGATCTTGTGGAAACAATGATGAAGAATGCTGTGTGCATAATGGGAGTCACTCTGGTGAAATTCTAGGGGAGGAAAGTCATCGAGGTAATCATCCATCATGGCTTGCGGAGTCCTCTGGAGTCATATTGGATGCATCGGGCCCCGTCACAGCAGCCAAGACCATATATGAGGATGAAAAAGGGTACCTTGTAATGGTAAGTTTGCCGTTCACAGATATGGCACGACTAAGAGTTTCCTGGCTAAACACCGCAACGCATGGAGTTGTCAAGATTCATGGTATAAGTACAGCACATGCCCCAGTGCTCACAAGAGGTGAGAGGACATTCAAGCTCACAGACGCAACTCCGGAGCACTGCCCTGAAGGGGACTTCGTTCGAGAGATTCCATTGGCGACAAGGATCCCAGATAATGCAGAGTTGCAGGCATTCTATGTGGAGGAAATGGCAGGTCTGGAGATTATGGTCCCGAAGCACCTGCATTTTTCCGAAGAAAGGGAAGTGAGAGTGTTTTTACCGCCTCAGCTAGGAAAGAGCGGGGTTCAACTTCTTTAAGGAAGGTATGCAACAAACAGTTCATCTCTATAAGTCACCATCTAGACGACTTATATTTACAGGTTATAAAGGGTCTTCCTTCATCTCAGCTACGATGTTGCTGCAGGACTTATTATTGTACTTGAGTAACCTTTGACTGTGTTTATTTAGATTTGGTACCGCACATAGAGTGTCAGATGTAAAATGTTTACTATCTCTTTAAATGTGGCCTCGTAGGTTTGACAGCCCTATGAAATTGCACAAACCCTCCAATGTTTAACACTTCATCACGTTTACAGTGTCACCCACCTGATGGAGTAGGTTCTTAATGACTTGACCATTTGATTTCTTGTTTTTTGCATGCATTCGTGTGTGCGTGTGTGTTATAGACAATTCATATGCTAAGCCAGTGGGCTCTTGTACTTGATTAGTGCAATACATAGCCTCTACCATATTACAATGTTCGACTGTTCACTAGCGTTGTTTCTCGTCATTTTCTTGAAATATTTTATAATGCCATTCAATTAGTGGTTAATTGTGTGCACTCGTCTTGAAATACTAAAGTTTCCTCCCATTCCCTAGGCCCCACATAAATTTGTGTCGAGACTTAAGTCATTTAGGAACACGTGTAATTGACATGCCCTTATAACAGTTGGATGTCAACACTAGGTAGTAAAAGGATGGTCGCAATGCACAATAAAACAAAGGAATGCTCATTAATGTTATTTCTAGATAAAGGGCATCTAAATTAAAAATGTGCACATGACATGTGGTTGCTAAATAGTACAATCAACCTTTATAGATCTATTTGAGATGATATGGTGCACAAGTTTAGGTTTTAGTATGCTTGTGGAGTATATGTAGATTTTTTAACCTCCCAACATGATGTTGCACTATGTATGAACCCAAAGATTCCCTTAGACAAATTGGAGATAGCTTAAAGACGATGGTAATATCATTTTGGACTGGTTCACAGAATCTTGATATCAAACAATTTAGAACCATAAAAAGTTGGGTTAGCTTGCAACATCCAAACAAGTTCATTGTGTATTTACAATACTCTTCTACTTAATAGGTAGGAATTGAATTTGTCCGTAGATTTTTAAACCTATCAACATGATGTTGCACCATGTATTTACCTAAATGATCCCCTAAACTAATTGGAGGTAGCTTAAAAACGATGGTAATCTATACTATTATAATTAGGGGGGGGGGGGGGGGGGGGGGGGGGAGTCTGCCCCCTCCTTGCCATGCGTAAGCAGCATGTTCAACCGGCGGGTGTGGCTTGTAGGTCCGGGCGCATGGTGATGAGAGAGAGAGAGAGAGAGAGCACGAAAATCGAGAGAGGTGGGCGGAGCCCGCCAGCTACAGTAGTACCATTCTAGATCATTTCACAAAATGTATCTTGGCCAACCTACAATATCTAGTCAAGTTTGTTGTGTATCTACAACATTCTTTTACTCAATATGTATGAGTTGAATTTTACTTATAGTTGGTTAGACATTCCTAATCTTTAGATGTTTTTAATGTATGATTTATTTTTTAAAGATTATTATATATCCAAAGTTAATCTTGCGAATGTAGTCATTGTGTCTTGCAGGTACAAAGAGCAAATTTGTGAAGAATATAGTTACACGGTTTAAGAATATTTAATCATGCATTACATCGGAGGCATTTATCAAGGTAAAATCATCAAGTCTCAACTGTCAAAGATTTCATTCTCCAATGGTATGTCTAGACCTTAACACTCAAAGATATAAGCTTAGAATTATTTTCACCTTGAAGACCTTGTACATATGTTTTAAGATAGCTCACAAATTAATACAAACTTTCATGCATTAAGTATCGAATAGAAGCTTAGAAGCTCCATAACTCTACTACATTTCTATAACTAGAATTTTCAAAGTAAATAGGTGTGTGTGAGTTAGGGGACTTTTCTCATATTTTCTTAAAAACCCTCAATTAGCTAGTCACTGGGCTAGTTGAGCCAAAAAATAAAAAAAATAAAAAAATAAAAAATATTATGGCCCATTTGTGTGTAAATATTGCATTGTATATATGGCCTAAATATAAGGATTTTTATAATTATTTTGGTATTTTATTTAAATATTTATACTTAGGTGTGTGTTTTAGTAAACCTGTGTATGCCTTCTTTCATCTTCTTACACCATAAGCATATTTTTTTCCAATGTGTACATACTCTAACCTCATATTTCTCTTTTATACAAATCATCCCCACATTTTCACCATTTCAGCTTTAAAAAAAACGGTAAAATTTTCTACCGTTTGAGAGTTCTATTCTTAAAGACTGTCATGAAAATGCACCTTTAGCCCTTAATTTAATCTGATACCATTTTTTACCAGCTTTCACTATGTGTTAGGTATATTTCCTTGAAAGGGTTTTACCTTTATACATCTTGAGAATTATTTTGCAAAAGCCATAAGACTAGTGCTAAATAAATAGCAAATCTTAAAATAGAATCATCTTTGGGGAGTTTTTTACATAGCACATAGTACATGAATTTCCAAAACTCGATTAATTTTGGGTTTTGTAGATCTCAAAGGATGCCTACATATTAAGAGTTGATGTGGCGTTTTGTAGATCTCAAAGGCACTAAGGGAGTTGAGATCCAAATTATGGTCACTGTGAGGGTGAATGGGATGAAAATAGAATTCTATGTGGTAGTACAATGTCAAGAGAAAGATTTTTGCATTTTTGGGGCTTAGAACATAATTTTTGCATTGGAGGTCTATTTTTTTGGGCCAAATTATGTGTCGGGCCGTGGGGCATCCCGAGGATGGACAGTGCACCATAGTGTGAAATAGGCATGGCCGACTTGGTCAACTAGGCCTATCCCCCCCCCCCCCCCCCCCCCCCCCCATGGCACAATTCTTTGGTCTATATCAATGCCCCACTTGGCCCAGAAAATGCAACTCTCAAGCAAAAATCGTCTTCTTGGTCCCAAAAATGAATTGTGCACCTTGATCATGGTACACAAACATCCCCTGTGGTATGACGGTCCCAATAAGTCCCAAATGCAACACATTGTTGTGTATCTCACCCCAATTGTCTCCATTTGAATTAGACTTATTCTCTGTATCTCTTTGCTTCCACTACCTTGGACTCTATGCGAACATCAATTTTGTTGTTTGCTATTGGAAGTGCAACCAAGAAAGTGGGATTGCTCAAATTTTTCTCATGAGCAGCTCAACATGGGCTTTCCTTTATAGATTGTGGTGCAATATTCTAATGGTGATTAAAAAAAGAGTAGACATGAAATAATTCCACAAGGGAGGATCCGATTCCACTATAATACTAATATTTGAACTTCTACCTACCCAAATGAAGAGTGGGATAATTAGTGTAGTTTCAAAGTTGATAATTCACTCAAATGTAGGCACAAATCTGTGTAGTTTCAAAGTTGATCATTCACTCAAATGTAGGCACAAATAGATGGAGACTTGTACAATAATGCGTGACATGAACACCATATCCTTACAAAAATCAGCCCTTTTCTTCCTAGATGAAATAAAGTTTTCACTGATGGACAAAATATATCGTATACTATCCAAACTGTGTATTTTCCAAATCAATTATCTTTGAAGCGACCACCTTCAAGTCCAATCTCCCATCCTGCAATAGGGCTTCCACCTTATCATATGTTCTATAGTGCAATGTGATATCTGACAAGATTCTTCTTGAGAGATGACATAACATTTGAGAATATTTCGCTAATGTTTCATCACCTCTATTCTCAATCCATAGGAAAGGATCCTTGAGATTTTTTATTTGCGGGTAGATCCACTTCGTTGATGTCATATGCACTTCTTGCAATCAAAAAACTCAATAAAAAAATCAAGTGGCAATGACCGCATTAGGGTTTGTTTATGTAAGCTATAAGTAACTTCATTGCAAAATGCACATCCACCTCCATTTGCCCTTTCTACACAACAACTGTGGCATTATTATCTATGGGGAATTCCATGCTTGCCAAAGTTTGCACAAGGAGGGAAATCAAAGTACCCCACACATTATGCTTTGGTGACACATACCTATGGCCATAGAGCTATATTTCCCTTACCACCACAAGACCAACTACTAGGTAGCTAGAATATGAGATCTTGTTGGTGGCCACATGTTTCAAAGGTACTGTAAAAGACACAATTAACTCCCCCTCTATAAAATGTGATGGACAAAGTTATGCAAAATAGCCCGATGAAATTATAAGAAAAGGTTCCAAACTCCCTCTTTACATTCATTAAGATAGAGCAATATAGAAATCGAGGCACCTATAATGCATTGAAAACCTTGTTTGATGCAATGATTGTAATGCTCCTGTATAGCTAGCTGACCGCTTTCCTTCTAAGCTCTTTGCTAACTAGAGGATCATGCTATCCAATGGTGTTCCCATGAGGAAAAATGTCTTCTCAAGACCTTATAGAAACCATTCTATTGGGTTGCATGATCACCCACATGAGGCATTGGTACCCAATCATGACCCATTATCTATTGTTTTCTTGTAGATTGCTGCAAGATATTTCTTCAATGGAAGTTCTTGGATATTGAAAACTCAAAGAAGCCATGTAAATGCTTGTGGAACATATGGCCGCTCAAAGGTAAAAGCAATATAATGCATAGACAACAAAATAGATAGGATTTTTACAGGACAAATGTATTACCAAGCCTTTGAATTTGTGTGAGTGCTAGATCTGCACAAATTTGTGGGGAGAGGGTTTCAAACATTAAGGAAGAGAAGGAAGCAGGAATGTTTGAATGGAGGGGAAACCATGTCAAATGTAGGTACAACTTCTAGTCCATAGCTTAGCAAGCTATTCATTTGGAAAGAGCTATTGTAGAAGTAATGGAGCAATTAATATCTCCACTATAGGGATGTGGTTACCAATGAGCTCTAATGGAAGCTTAGTGGGTAGATGGAGGAGGTGGGAAAGCCTAAAAATCAAACAACAACTTCAAGGAGGACTGGAGAGAAAAGCGAGTTTGAGGAAGGAGAGAGAAATTGTAGAGAAACAATGGAGAGAACAACGATAGCGAGGCAAAGTGATGGACATTTTTAGAGGGACCCCAACTGAGGAGGGAAAGGGGGGGGGGGGGAGAAATTGACACTTTTTAGAGAGAGAAAGAAGGGAATTTTACCCCTATTTTTGGAAGGAGTGAAAACTTCATGTTTCAATAATATTTTCTATCTGTTTTATCATACAGGCATTTTCCTTACCTCTAGACCTACAAGTTTGACCCCTATTTTTTAGGACCTATCACACCCACCATTTCAGTCCACAAGGCAGCTAACCATTTGCCCTTTTGCTAACCTTATTTTTAATCCCATGTCAAATAAAGAGGCCATCCAAGACCCTATATTCCCTTCCTAATGATAGTTTTGTTGTTAGATGGTACAATTTTGAGACAAGAGCCCAAGGGACAACCAAAGCTATGGAATTAAAGTGTTGAACATTCTTTCTCATTCAGGCTTTGCATACTTGAGGGACTCACTCTATATACAAGAGATAATGCCACCTGCAAGTGGATACTCTAGGAAATAAAAAATCAAAGAGAGAATCATTCTATTTAAAAAGAAATTCTAACCAATTTTTTCAAAACGACATGGTTTCTAGGAAGAAACATGACATTTATTTGAAATTCATGTACAAGAACACTCCTTTTGGAGAAACAACTTGAACCCAATACAAATAGACGTTAGTATCTTTTGTATCTATGCCACTTTTGTCTCACAAGTTGGAGGATAGGGATTTTTCTCACTTGGCATCCATTCTTATGAGATGCAATAGCTCCCTTTGCTCCCCTCTGTAAGTTTATCCACTCCCTCCCTTGTTTTTAAGTTTAGGGGCCTCATCATTGGGGCTTGCCCCTAATTTATACGCTTTTGTAGCCTTTCAAAAAGCCCCCCTCCCTTGGACTTACATGGTATGGTAACTTTCCCATGGTTGATCCTCGAGGTTTGCATATCTCAAATCAGAGTTCAAACAGAGAAGATACGAGCATTTGATGTTTTTTTGCGGACTGATTTTGTATTGATTTGGTTTGCTTTGAAATGCATGCACTTGAATTTTTTCAATAACTCTATAGGTTTGTTGAAAATAGTACCTAATAAGAGCTTTGAGTTGTACTTCATGGCTTGTCAACTGGATCTATATGCACGAAGCCTCCATTGACGTTGGATGTGAACACGCACAATGGAAAATTTTTGGGTTTTTTCAATTTTCAACAGCCTGGAATGGGTGATTAGGAGTCTTGAAAGGTGGAGAGAATGCTCAAACTTGAAGCCCACGATGCAGGTCTAGGGCCGACCTTTGTGGCTCATCAATTAGAGTTTTGAGCAAAGGTTTGTAGTCATTTAAAATTTACCAAAAGAAGGGGGAATTTTGCAAAGTTTTGGGGGCTACAAATGGACTGGGATACCCACATACTGCCAGTGGCACCAAAAGAATCTACACGTGCTTTCTAGTGGAATTTGTAGGTATATGTGTATAATATGGACTCCCTCTCTACTAGCATCACAAGAGTTGCTTGAGCTCGTGGATCTTTGGCTATGGCACTTGGGTCGTATTCCTCACGTGCGATGTGTGGGCATTGTTTGGGCATCATGCGGCTTGACAACGGTTGTGAGTGGAGGTCTTCGGCCCTCATTGGAAGTGGGGTTTTACATCCTTGACATCCGTTGAAAAACCCTTTTTTATGGGGGGGATGCACATGAAAGTTAATGGGATTACTCATGTAAAGTGGCACACGAACGTGGACGGTGCATGGATGGATAACCAATATAGGAAGGAAAAACCAACTTTTTGGGGGCATTTTGGATAGCTTTTGGCATGAGCAGAGAAAAGAAATAAGAAGAAGAATCCTTAAGCGGTTTTTTGTTGGGAAAAAAGAGAGGAGATCAAGATCTATAGATGGGGTGTTTTCGCTTGTAGTTTTAGACTGAGAGAAGCACAAGAGAGAAGCACAAAGAAGCTCCAAATGAAGGATAATAAGAGAAATTTCTAAAGAGGAGAGCTTCATCATTGTACATATCCAATCAATGCACTCAACTCATCATAGCCCTCAATTTTTGCTCCATTGTGTTGCCTTAAAAGGTCTCTATCTATATCTCTTTGCTCTTTTTTTGGTGCAAATCCATGGGTGTGCATGTGAGTGAGTGTGTGTGTGTGTGTGTGTGTGTGCACGCGCACATGCACACCCCCCAAGTGTGGTCTATTGTGTGCAAAAGAGAGATAATTTTGTGAGTGGGAGAGTGTTAGAGAAACTGTGGTTGCCTTGTGGTATTGAACTGCTTAATTGTGGACAGTTTTGCATCATGTGAGGGGAATGTGGTGTTGAACTGTGGAGATATTGTGGTTGCTTTGTGGTTTTGAGCTACTTAATTGTGGACGTTCTCGCATGATGTGAGGGGATTTGTGTAATTTGGTGTATGTTTGCAAGTGAGTCATGGTACAATCTGTGTCTTGGGCTATAGAGGGGAAACATGTGTGTTTTGAGTGTGTTTCCCACTCCCCATTTCCATTGTCTTGGTACAGATCAAAACAACATGCCAAAAATTTACAAAAGTGGGAAAGTGGACCCTTTGTGATTCAATGTACATCACCAAGTGGTGCCATTAAATTTGCTGCATTAGAGGGAGAGGATATGCCTAACTAAATTAGTGGATGTAGGCTTAAGAAATATGACCTTTCACTTACGTCAAAGGTGCTTGAAAAAGAACATGCAACCAAAGAATGGAAGACCAAATAGTAACAAGAAGTTTGTGACACTCAAGAGAAGGAAAAAAGCCGCGTCCTCAAGCACAAAACTCATTTCCAACCACCACAGGAACAAGTGCCGATATAAACCTTGCCACCACTAGAACCAATTAATGTGATTCAAGTAAGAAATGACTAGTTAGAAGGATTGGATGTGAGAGTCAACGAAAATCATGTAATGGGCTCGTGGATACTTAGAAAGAGCATTGGTTGATAGGGGGGGGCTAGAGACAATGTCATGAGCTAGTCCACTTATTAAAAAATGACTATTAACCCTCCAAATTCTCAACAACTAGCCAACCATGGAATCATAGTTAGTTTAGATTCTTTTGATCTCAACATTACTATTGGTGGTCATGATTGTCAACATTGTTACCATATACATGTGGTAGTGATGTGTGTGAACACACTAGGACCGCCGGGGCATTTTTTCCCTCTTTAGGAGGTTTTTTCCCCCGTGCATTGTATATACGCCCATCACTCTAGGGCTATCTATCTTTCTATTGCACACTAAGGAATACACTCTCTATTGTGTGCCTTGAGCTTCCTTCGTCTTCTCCAAGCTGTGTGTGTTTCTCTGCAACCCTAATTCCAACAATTGGTATCAGAGCAGGTCACGTCCTCCCGGGCTTAGTCGCCAGCTGCTCCAGCACACGCCTACTCACTTTCTCCGATTTCAGTGAGCTTTGGCAAGCGTTCGCAGGTCGACAAATATTTTGGGGGAACTCGAAGAGCCTGGTCTGCTCAGAATTTTGATTTGGGCTCATTTCGGCCTCCGTTTCCACTACGGGCAGTACTGCACAGGTTATTTCGTCAT
The DNA here is from genome assembly GCF_014529385.1 of Adiantum capillus-veneris. Classification (NCBI taxonomy): domain Eukaryota; kingdom Viridiplantae; phylum Streptophyta; class Polypodiopsida; order Polypodiales; family Pteridaceae; genus Adiantum; species Adiantum capillus-veneris. The sequence continues at coordinate 134,491,691 of NC_140958.1, forward strand.
TTTGTGCAGATTTTCTGTCAGTGCCGTTTTCTGCATAACAGGTGCCTTATAGTCTTCTACGGTTTGTGCTATATAGCACAAGTTGTTCCCGCTCCATTTCTCCTATTTTTGGGCAGTTTTCACATCAGGTGCAGCATTTACCATGGCTGACAACAACAACACAGATGTGTTCAAGATGTTTGCTGCTGAGGACAGGTTGGATGGGGACAACTACCCTATGTGGGCTTATATGATGCAACACGTTCTTGTGTCAAAAAATGTCTGGAACATTGTGCAAGGCATTGATGTACGTCCTGGTTCTGAAGATGTAGGCGATATTGAGGATGTTGCAGGTCTTGCTGCAAGGATTGCAGCTGTTAGAGTTGTTTTGCCTACAGCAGAACAAGCTCATTGGGATGTTAAGGATGCGCAGGCTCATGCATTGATTGCGTTGTCTGTGAAGCGCACCATTATTCCTCACATCCGTTCAGCAAAATCTGCAAAACAGGCTTGGGATATTCTAGCAGGTCTTTATGCAAGCCGCAATGAGGCTAAAATTGCTTTGCTGCGTAAAGAGCTAGAGTCGAAGATTATGCATGAGGAAGATGATATGGACACTTTCCTTGCTAGTGTCAAGGATATCAATGAGCAACTCATTTCTGCAGGTGAAGTCATTTCTGACAGTTCCCTTGTGCAGACTGTTCTTGATGCCTTACCAGATTCCTACCAGACTTTTGCTAGTACTTGGAGACTGATGACCCAAGGAAATCCTGAAGTTGTCAAGTTTGATGCATTATGCACATTGCTGTTGCAAGAGTCACTTTCTAGAAAAAACAGGACTAGGCAGCGTGCAGTTGAGCAGGCTTTTATTGCTTCTCAAAGAAAGGGTGGTAACAGTAATGCAGCCACTTCTTATGGTTCTGCTGCGAGTGGCAAAAATTATGTTCCTAATGCTTCTGCTGGCAGCACTTCGTCTGGCAATTCTGGTGATAAGGGCAAAAAGAAGATGCGTTGCCATTATTGTAAAGCCAATGATCACTTGATCAAGTCGTGTCCTAAGTTGAAGGCCAAAGAGGCTAAGAAGAAAGAGGGTGGTTCCACTGCAAATGCTGGTTCCACTACAAATGCAGCCATTGTTGAGTCTTCTGTGAAAGGAGATTTTGATGCTGATGTTGATGCAGAATGGGCTTTTAGCGCAGAGTGCACTTACAATCCTGCTGTCCATGATGCATGCTTGTCAGTTGCTGCAGATTCACATGTGTGGTATTTCGACAGTGGTGCTACAAAGCACATTACCTCACATCGTGAATTGTTTACCTCTCTCGAGTCTGTCTCTCATGGGAATTCAGTCACTTGTGCCAACAACGCCTCTTATCCAGTTCAGGGAGTTGGAAAGATTGTGCTCACTGCTGCTAATGGCAGTTCCTTCACACTTGTTGATGCACTTTATGTACCTGGGATCAAGAAGAATCTATTGTCTGTATCCGCACTTGCTAGACTTGGACTTGTAGTCAAATTTGTGGATGACAGATGTACAGTTCATGATCTCAGTTTTGGTGATGAAATTGTTGCATCTGGGCTTTTGTGCCGTGGGCTGTATAAGCTCACTTTGTATGACAAGTGTGGACAAAATTTTGCAAATGCTGTTGCAGATTCAAGGGCTATTTCAGATGCAAAACTTTGGCATGCACGTTTTGGTCATCTGAATTTTGCCAGTTTGCTGCGTTTGCAGAAATCTGATATGGTTGCTTCTTTGCCGCCTCTTGAAGCACCTATCAAACATGTTTGTGAAGGCTGTATTCTGGGTAAAATGCAGCGTTCTAAGTTTCCAAAGGATGGTTCAATTAGGGCCACATGCAGGTTGCAGCTTGTGCATAGTGATGTTTGTGGGCCCATGCAAACTCCGTCCTTGGGCAATTACCTGTACTTCGTGACTTTCATTGATGATTACTCCAGGCATGCATGGGTATTTCCGCTTAAAGCAAAGTCCGAAGTTTTTATGTGCTTCAAACAATTTTTGGCTATGGCTGAAAATGTCTCAAAATGTACTATGGGCACCCTCCGTTCCGATCGAGGGGGGGAGTATATGTCTCATGAATTTAATGCATTTCTGGCTAGTCGTGGGATAAAACACCAATGTACAGTGCCTTATACACCTCAGCAAAATGGTGTTGCTGAGAGGAAAAACAGGTCACTAACGGAAATGGCACGATGTATGGTCAAAAGTCAAGCTTTGCCGCATTCTTTTTGGCTTGAGGCCATCATGTGTGCCACTTATGTACTTAACAGGTGTCCTACGAAAGCTTTGCAGTCTATTACTCCATATGAAGCATGGCATGATAGAAAACCTTCTATTGAGCACATGCGTGTTTTTGGTTGTTTGGCATATGCTTTGGTGCCACAAGTGCAGCGCAGAAAATTGGATGATAAGGCTATCAAATGTATTTTTGTTGGTTATAGTGCTGAAAGCAAAGGTTACAGGTTGTATCATCCGCAAACAAAACGTATTTTGGTTTCACGGGATGTAGTGTTTGTGGAAGATTCTGTTCAACCCTTACTGTCATGTACTAGAGACAGTAATGTAAGCTCACAGGACATTTATGACACTTTGTTGCCTCTTTTCAGTGGTGGAAATACGAATGTAAGTTCCAATGAGGCAAATGTACAGCCTATGGGGGTTTCTGAAAATGTTTTAGAACAGCCTATTACTGATGCAGATGTACATGATGTACTTGATGAGGAAAGGGCTGAAAATGAGCAGGCTAGAGGTATGCCAAAATGGCTGGTGCACACTTTGCGTGACAGTAAATTGGATGCACCTTTATCTAGTCGTACTCGTTCAGGCTCTCGCCATGCATCTTATGCATCAGATTGTTATGCTTTGGCTGTGTCTAGTTTACATGATGTTGAGGAGCCTCTGTCTTTTGATGAAGCACAGAATTCAGAAAATTGGATTGCTGCCATGAAATCAGAATATGATGCACTTATAGAGAATGACACATGGACTTTATGTGATTTGCCTCCTGGCAAAAAGGCCATTGGTACGAAGTGGGTTTACAAGTTGAAACGCAAGCCGGATGGTGAGATCGATCGCCATAAGGCTCGACTTGTTGCAAAGGGTTATGCACAACAAAAAGGCATAGATTATGAAGAGACTTTTGCTCCCACTTGTCGTATGACTACTGTGCGTTTTCTATGTGCATTGGCAGCTCATTTTGGTTGGGATGTACATCAATCAGACATTGTTACTGCTTTCTTGAATGGTGACATATTTGAGGAAGTTTATGTAACGCAGCCTTGCGGTTTTGTCATAAAAGGACAAGAGGACAAAGTGTGCAAGTGTAAGAAGGCTTTGTATGGGTTGAAGCAATCTCCTCGTGCTTGGTATGAGAAAGCTGACACTCATTTGGTTAAACGAGGCTTTCGTAACAGTCCAACAGAAAGCACATTGTATGTAAAGCGTGAGGATGATGTATTTCTCATTGTGGTTCTTTATGTTGATGATTTGCTGATCACTGGACCAAATGAGAGACATATTGCTGAATTTAAGGCTGATTTGAATGCTACTTTCAAGATGAAAGATTTGGGGCTGTTGCATGCATCATTACTTGGGTATACAGTTTAAGCAGTGTGATGGTGGTATTGCCTTGTGTCAGAAAAGTTACATAGAGACATTGCTATGTAAGTTTGGACTTGAGGATTGCAAACCTATTGCCACTCCCATGGAAACAGGTTTGAAATTGAGTCTACATGATGCTGGCGATCGTGCTGATGTCACTCTTTACCAAACTGCTGTTGGCTGCCTCATTTATGTATGCAACACGAGGCCAGATATTCAGTTTGCAGTCTCGCAGGTCAGCAGATTTATGCATAGCCCAGGGTCTAAGCATTGGCAGGCTGTCAAGAGGATTTTCCGCTACCTTAGTGGCACTTTACATCTTGGCTTGTTTTATCCCAAGGGGGGATCATTGCTGCCAGACTTACATGCTTTTTCGGACTCAGATTGGGCTGGTTGTTTTGACACGCGAGTGTCCACAAGTGGTTTTTGTTTCATGCTTGGCAGTTCATGTATATCATGGTTGAGCAAGAAGCAACCTACTGTGGCCACTTCGAGTTGTGAGGCTGAGTACAGGGCAGTCTTCACAGCTACGGTTGAGTGTGTATGGCTCAGACGCCTTATGGCTGACTTGGGTGTTGGACAGGACACTGCCAACACTATCTACACTGACAGTCAGAGCGCATTGGCAGTTGCGAGGAACCCAGTTTTTCATGCTCGCACAAAGCACATTGAGGTGCATTACCACTATGTCAGGGAGAGGCTCTCAGCAGGAGAGATCAGCTTGGCTTATGTGCCAACACAGGACAACCTTGCAGATCTTTTCACAAAGGCATTGTCTCGTGAGAAGCTTGAAGATTTCCGCAAAGCTTTGGGCTTACTCCCCTTTGTGGACTGATCCTGTCCTCAGGGCATGGCACTTCCCTTTACTCATGTGCCAGCTCTCGTTCACCGCATCACTCCAGGGGGGATTTGTTACCATATACATGTGGTAGTGATGTGTGTGAACACACTAGGACCGCCGGGGCATTTTTTCCCTCTTTAGGAGGTTTTTCCCCCCGTGCATTGTATATACGCCCATCACTCTAGGGCTATCTATCTTTCTATTGCACACTAAGGAATACACTCTCTATTGTGTGCCTTGAGCTTCCTTCGTCTTCTCCAAGCTGTGTGTGTTTCTCTGCAACCCTAATTCCAACAAACATCAATTTCATATCATGGAAAATAGTGACATTAATAAATGAGTCATTTAAAAGTTCTTTGGATGCATACATATCAAGCAACACCATATCAATCCAATGATACTCTATATTTTTTTCACAATGATCTACCACATATTGCTGGTATTAAGGGCGAGTAGTACAACTTAAAAACCTTCTAGCAGTATAAATCCACCACATGCAAGGAGCATGAAGAGACCCAAGAAAATGTGAATTCCAAAAGCATTGCCTCAAATTCAATTGCTTCCACTTGGTTCCATCAGTGTGGACATCTATAGCATAGCACTAATATAATCTAATGTCAATACTTAGCGAAGGGATCAACGTTTAGTTTTCAACGATAATGGAGTTACTATTGTTGGAAGATACACTCAAGAGAAACCATAAACTGTCACTAAATAGTAAAAAAGCAAGAAAACAATCAATACTTGCTTCCAATAACTACTCAATGAATTATCATCTCATCAAGCCCAAAGGATTTCAAACTCTAGGAGACCACAAGTAGGGACTAATAGGATATATTTGGACCATAAAACCCCATTTTTGAGAGGTACATGAATCATGATCCATCAACAACTTGACATCATACAAGTTTAATGGACCTCAACATCGTTCAATAGCGATATACTTGGATTTGTCAAGTGTCTGAATGGCTCAATGATATTTGAATGATCGTGCTTTAACTTTGACTTTGTGAGAAATATATTATGATGGAATGAGCATTTTGATATACTTGGGGATCTTTGGTTAGTAATTTAAGATAAAGGAGTCAATTTCAATGAAACTGGTCATGAAACATTCTTCAAATGTCTGTAGTGGAATGATAGGAACATGGATCTGGAAAACAACCACACTAGGATCTAGACATTCTTCAAATGTCAACATGTAGTGGAATGGTAGGAACATGGATTTGGAGGAACGCAACCACATTAGGATGTTCTTGGAAGGGGTATTCTTCAATTCCCAACAGATTCCATTGCTTCCTTCTATCAATATTGTTCATGCATGTTAATTGCTTCCATATCATTGAATATTGTGATGGTAGTGATGAGCATTTTGGATATTTTTCATAGCATTTGACAAGCAAGATTTGAACATCTTTCAGCAATGGGAATGTAGATCCTAGAGTCTATAATGTGTAAGTTTATGAGGGTAGCCTTGGGGAATGCACCTTACGAAATTCTCTATATCACTTGCGATCAGTGCCTAATAAAAAACTCCCTCCTACATTTTGTGGATTGGAATAAATCTACCTCTCTTCTTTCCTTAAACTTGTAACTTTTTTAAAAAATTGAATTAAAATGAACCTCTTGTAAGTATAAATCTATAACTAAGAAAAACTATAATACACCCTCTTGTTGAGCGCCACGATACACCTACATACCTACAAGGTGAAGCCTCGAGGAGGGAAACACATGTGATGCAAGGCTGGCCAACACTAGGAGGGCAACACATGTGATGCAAGACTGGTCAACACTAGGAGGGCAACACATGTGATGCAAGGCTTGCCAACACCAGGTAATTCAATATTAGCTTTCTTCTCTCCTTCCATGTTGCAAATGTTGTCAATCCATATCAACCCTCAAGTGTTGACATGCTACTTTATATCTTATCTTGTCCCTTGGTATTTTCTCTATCCATCTTTGGCACCATAAGGGTTGATTGTTAAGGATGGCCTTGGCTTCTTTGGTTGTGATGGCCACTCCCTCATAGTTTCCTTGTGGATTGAGCTCAAGGCTATAAATAATTCTTTTTTGCCATAAATACGCTTCATGGTTTAGTGAAGGTAGTGGTTGCATGTTGTGGCGTGAATTCTTCATTTGCTCTTCTGGTGTGACGCCAATTGTGTTGGAATTAGGGTTGCAGAGAAACACACACAGCTTGGAGAAGACAAAGGAAGCTCAAGGTAGACAATAGAGAGTGTATTACTTGGTGTGCAATGGAAAGATAGATAGCCCTAGAGTGATGGGCGTATATAATGCACAGGGGAAAAAACCTCCTAAAGAGGGAAAAAATGCCCCGGCGGTCCTAGTGTGTTCACACACATCACTACCACATGTATATGGTAACAAATCCCCCCTGGAGTGATGCGGTGAACGAGAGCTGGCACATGAGTAAAGGGAAGTGCCATGCCCTGAGGACAGGATCAGTCCACAAAGGGGAGTAAGCCCAAAGCTTTGCGGAAAGCTTCAAGCTTCTCATGAGACAATGCCTTTGTGAAAAGATCTGCAAGGTTGTCTTGTGTTGGCACATAAGCCAAGCTGATCTCTCCTGCTGAGAGCCTCTCCCTGACATAGTGGTAATGCACCTCAATGTGCTTTGTGCGAGCATGAAAAACTGGGTTCCTCGTAACTGCCAATGCGCTCTGACTGTCAGTGTAGATAGTGTTGGCAGTGTCCTGTCCAACACCCAAATCAAGCATAAGGCGTCTGAGCCATACACACTCAACCGTAGCTGTGAAGACTGCCCTGTACTCAGCCTCACAACTCGAAGTGGCCACAGTAGGTTGCTTCTTGCTCAACCATGATATACATGAACTGCCAAGCATGAAACAAAAACCACTTGTGGACACTCGCGTGTCAAAACAACCAGCCCAATCTGAGTCCGAAAAAGCATGTAAGTCTGGCAGCAATGATCCCCCCTTGGGATAAAACAAGCCAAGATGTAAAGTGCCACTAAGGTAGCGGAAAATCCTCTTGACAGCCTGCCAATGCTTAGACCCTGGGCTATGCATAAATCTGCTGACCTGCGAGACTGCAAACTGAATATCTGGCCTCGTGTTGCATACATAAATGAGGCAGCCAACAGCAGTTTGGTAAAGAGTGACATCAGCACGATCGCCAGCATCATGTAGACTCAATTTCAAACCTGTTTCCATGGGAGTGGCAATAGGTTTGCAATCCTCAAGTCCAAACTTACATAGCAATGTCTCTATGTAACTTTTCTGACACAAGGCAATACCACCATCACACTGCTTAAACTGTATACCCAAGTAATGATGCAACAGCCCCAAATCTTTCATCTTGAAAGTAGCATTCAAATCAGCCTTAAATTCAGCAATATGTCTCTCATTTGGTCCAGTGATCAGCAAATCATCAACATAAAGAACCACAATGAGAAGTACATCACCCTCACGCTTTATATACAATGTGCTTTCTGTTGGACTATTACGAAAGCCTTGTTTGACCAAATGAGTGTCAGCTTTCTCATACCAAGCTCGAGGAGATTGCTTCAACCCATACAAAGCCTTGTTACATTTGCACACTTTGTCCTCTTGTCCTTTTATGACAAAACCGCGAGACTGCGTTACATAAACTTCCTCAAATATGTCACCATTCAAGAAAGCAGTAACAATGTCTGATTGATGTACATCCCAACCAAAATGAGCTGCCAATGCACATAGAAAACGCATAGTATTCATACGACAAGTGGGAGCAAACGTCTCTTCATAATCTATGCCTTTTTGCTGTGCATAACCCTTTGCAACAATTCAAGCCTTATGGCAATCGATCTCACCATCCGGCTTGCGTTTCAACTTGTAAACCCACTTCGCACCAATGGCCTTTTTGCCAGGAGGCAAATCACATAAAGTCCATGTGTCATTTTCTATAAGTGCATCATATTTTGATTGCATGATGGCAGCCATCCAATTTTTTGAATTTTGTGCTTCATCAAAAGTCAGAGGCTCCTCAACATCATGTAAGCTAGACACAGCCAAAGCATAACAATCTGATGCATAAGATGCATGGCAAGAGCCTGAACGAGTACGACTAGAAAAAGGTGCATCCAATTTACTGTCACACAAAGTGTGCACCAGCCATTTTGGCATACCTCTAGCCTGCTCATTTTCAGCCCTTTCCTCATCAAGTATGTCATGTACATCTGCATCAGTAATAGGCTGTTCTTAAACATTTTCAGAAACCCCCATAGGCTGTACATTTGACTCATTGGAACTTACATTCGTATTTCCACCATTGAAAAGAGGCAACAAAGTGTCATAAATGTCCTGTGAGCTTACATTACTGTCTCTAGTACATGACAGCAAGGGCTGAACAGAATCTTCCACAAACACTACATCCCGAGAAACCAGAATACGTTTTGTTTGCGGATGATACAACCTGTAACCTTTGCTTTCAACACTATAACCAACAAAAGTACATTTGACAGCCTTATCATCCAATTTTCTGCGCTGCACTTGTGGCACCAAAGCATATGCCAAACAACCAAAAACACGCATGTGCTCAATAGAAGGTTTTCTATCATGCCATGCTTCATATGGAGTAATATACTGCAAAGCTTTCGTAGGACACTTGTTAAGTACATAAGTGGCACACATAATGGCCTCAAGCCAAAAAGAATGCGGCAAAGCTTGACTTTTGACCATACATTGTGCCATTTCCGTCAGTGACCTGTTTTTCCTCTCAGCAACACCATTTTGCTGAGGTGTATAAGGCACTGTACATTGGTGTTTTATCCCACGACTAGCCAGAAATGCATTAAATTCATGAGACATATACTCCCCCCCTCGATCGGAACGGAGGGTGCCCATAATACATTTCGAGATATTTTCAGCCATAGCCAGAAATTGTTTGAAGCACATAAAAATTTCGGACTTCGCTTTAAGCGGAAATACCCATGCATGCCTGGAGTAATCATCAATGAAAGTCACGAAGTACAGGTAATTGCCCAAGGACGGAGTTTACATGGGCCCACAAACATCACTATGCACAAGCTGCAACCTGCATGTGGCCCGAACTGAACCATCCTTTGGAAATTTAGAACGCTGCATCTTACCCAAAATACAGCCTTCACAAACATGTTTGATAGGTGCTTCAAGAGGTGGCAAATAAGCAACCATATCAGATTTCTGAAAACGCAGCAAACTGGCAAAATTCAGATGACCAAAACGTGCATGCCAAAGTTTTGCATCTGAAATAGCCCTTGAATCTGCAACAGCATTTCAAAATTTTGTCCAAACTTGTCATACAAAGTGAGCTTATACAACCCACGACACAAAAGGCCAGATGCAACAATTTTATCACCAAAACTGAGATCATGAACTGTACATCTGTCATCCACAAATTTGACCACAAGTCCAAGTCTAGCAAGTGCGGATACAGACAAGAGATTCTTCTTGATCCCAGGTACATAAAGTGCATCAACAAGTGTGAAGGAACTGGCATTAGCAGCAGTGAGCACAATCTTTCCAACTCCCTGAATTGGATAAGAGGCGTTGTTGGCACAAGTGACTGAATTCCCATGAGGGACTGACTCGAGAGAGGTAAACAATTCACTATGTGAGGTAATGTGCTTTGTAGCACCACTGTCGAAATACCACACATGTGAATCTGCAGCAACTGACAAGCATGCATCATGGACAGCAGGATTGTAAGTGCACTCTGCGCTAAAAGCCCATTGTGCATCAACATCAACAACACAGTCTCCTTTCACAGAAGACTCAACAATGGCTGCATTTGTAGTGGAACGAGCATTTGGAGTGGAACCACCCTCTTTCTTCTTAACCTCTTTGGCCTTCAACTTAGGACACGACTTGATCAAGTGATCATTGGCTTTACAATAATGGCAACGCATCTTCTTTTTGCCCTTATCACCAGAATTTCCAGACGAAGTACTGCCAGCAGAAGCATTAGGAACATAAGTTTTGCTACTCGCAGCAGAACCATAAGAAGTGGATGCATTACTGTTACCACCCTTTCTTTGAGAAGCAATAAAATCCTGTTCAACTGCACGCTGCCTAGTCTTGTTTTTTCTGGAAAGTGACTCTTGCAACAGCATTGTGCATAATGCATCAAACTTGACAACTTCAGGATTTCCTTGGGTCATCAGTCTCCAAGTACTAGCAAAAGTCTGGTAGGAATCTGGTATGGCATCAAGAACAGTCTCCACAAGGGAACTGTCTGAAATGACTTCACCTACAGAAATAAGCTCTGACTGTCAGTGTAGATAGTGTTGGCAGTGTCCTGTCCAACACCCAAGTCAGCCATGAGGCGTCTGAGCCATACACACTCAACCGTAGCTGTGAAGACTGCCCTGTACTCAGCCTCACAACTCGAAGTGGCCATAGTAGGTTGCTTCTTGCTCAACCATGATATACATGAACTACCAAGCATGAAACAAAAACCACTTGTGGACACTCGCGTGTCAAAACAACCAGCCCAATCTGAGTCCGAAAAAGCATGTAAGTCTGGCGGCAATGATCCCCCCTTGGGATAAAACAAGCCAAGATGTAAAGTGCCACTAAGGTAGCGGAAAATCCTCTTGACAGCCTGCCAATGCTTAGACCCTGGGCTATGCATAAATCTGCTGACCTGCGAGACTGCAAACTGAATATCTGGCCTCGTGTTGCATACATAAATGAGGCAGCCAACAGCAGTTTGGTAAAGAGTGACATCAGCAGGATCGCCAGCATCATGTAGACTCAGATTCAAACCTGTTTCCATGGGAGTGCCAATAGGTTTGCAATCCTCAAGTCCAAACTTACATAGCAATGTCTCTATGTAACTTTTCTGACACAAGGCAATACCACCATCACACTGCTTAAACTGTATACCCAAGTAATGATGCAACAGCCCCAAATCTTTCATCTTGAAAGTAGCATTCAAATCAGCCTTAAATTCAGCAATATGTCTCTCATTTGGTCCAGTGATCAGCAAATCATCAACATAAAGAACCACAATGAGAAATACATCATCCTCACGCTTTACATACAATGTGCTTTCTGTTGGACTGTTACGAAAGCCTCGTTTAACCAAATGAGTGTCAGCTTTCTCATACCAAGCACGAGGAGATTGCTTCAACCCATACAAAGCCTTGTTACATTTGCACACTTTGTCCTCTTGTCCTTTTATGACAAAACCGCGAGGCTGCGTTACATAAACTTCCTCAAATATGTCACCATTCAAGAAAGCAGTAACAATGTCTGATTGATGTACATCCCAACCAAAATGAGCTGCCAATGCACATAGAAAACGTATAGTAGTCATACGACAAGTGGGAGCAAAAGTCTCTTCATAATCTATGCCTTTTTGTTTTGCATAACCCTTTGCAACAAGTCGAGCCTTATGGCGATCGATCTCACCATCCGGCCTACGTTTCAACTTGTAAACCCACTTCGTACCAATGGCCTTTTTGCCAGGAGGCAAATCACATAAAGTCCATGTGTCATTCTCTATAAGTGCATCATATTCTGATTTCATGGCAGCAATCCAATTTTCTGAATTCTGTGCTTCATCAAAAGACAGAGGTTCCTCAACATCATGTAAACTAGACACAGCCAAAGCATAACAATCTGATGCATAAGATGCATGGCGAGAGCCTGAACCAGTACGACTAGATAAAGGTGCATCCAATTTACTGTCACGCAAAGTGTGCACCAGCCATTTTGGCATACCTCTAGCCTGCTCATTTTCAGCCCTTTCCTCATCAAGTACGTCATGTACATCTGCATCAGTAATAGGCTGTTCTAAAACATTTTCAGAAACCCCCATAGGCTGTACATTTGCCTCATTGGAACTTACATTCGTATTTCCACCACTGAAAAGAGGCAACAAAGTGTCATAAATGTCCTGTGAGCTTACATTACTGTCTCTAGTACATGACAGCAAGGGCTGAACAGAATCTTCCACAAACACTACATCCTGTGAAACCAGAATACGTTTTGTTTGCGGATGATACAACCTGTAACCTTTGCTTTCAGCACTATAACCAACAAAAATACATTTGACAGCCTTATCATCCAATTTTCTGCGCTGCACTTGTGGCACCAAAGCATATGCCAAACAGCCAAAAACACGCATGTGCTCAATAGAAGGTTTTCTATCATGCCATGCTTCATATGGAGTAATATACTGCAAAGCTTTCGTAGGACACCTGTTAAGTACATAAGTGGCACACATGATGGCCTCAAGCCAAAAAGAATGTGGCAAAGCTTGACTTTTGACCATACATTGTGCCATTTCCGTTAGTGACCTGTTTTTCCTCTCAGCAACACCATTTTGCTGAGGTGTATAAGACATTGGACATTGGCGTTTTATCCCACGACTAGCCAGAAATGCATTAAATTCATGAGACATATACTCCCCCCCTCGATCGGAACGGAGGGTGCCCATAGTACATTTTGAGACATTTTCAGCCATAGCCAAAAATTGTTTGAAGCACATAAAAACTTCGGACTTCTCTTTAAGCGGAAATACCCATGCATGCCTGGAGTAATCATCAATGAAAGTCACAAAGTACAGGTAATTGCCCAAGGACGGAGTTTGCATGGGCCCACAAACATCACTATGCACAAGCTGCAACCTGCATGTGGCCCTAACTGAACCATCCTTTGGAAACTTAGAACGCTGCATTTTACGCAGAATATAGCCTTCACAAACATGTTTGACAGGTGCTTCAAGAGGCGGCAAAGAAGCAACCATATCAGATTTCTGCAAACGCAGCAAACTGGCAAAATTCAGATGACCAAAACGTGCATGCCAAAGTTTTGCATCTGAAATAGCCCTTGAATCTGCAACAGCATTTGCCAAATTTTGTCCACACTTGTCATACAAAGTGAGCTTATACAGCCCACGGCACAAAAGCCCAGATGCAACAATTTCATCACCAAAACTGAGATCATGAACTGTACATCTGTCATCCACAAATTTGACTACAAGTCCAAGTCTAGCAAGTGCGGATACAGATAAGAGATTCTTCTTGATCCCAGGTACATAAAGTGCATCAACAAGTGTGAAGGAACTGCCATTAGCAGCAGTGAGCACAATCTTTCCAACTCCCTGAACTGGATAAGAGGCGTTGTTGGCACAAGTGACTGAATTCCCATGAGGGACAGACTCGAGAGAGGTAAACAATTCACGATGTGAGGTAATGTGCTTTGTAGCACCACTGTCGAAATACCACACATGTGAATCTGCAGCAACTGACAAGCATGCATCATGGACAGTAGGATTGTAAGTGCGCTCTGCGCTAAAAGCCCATTCTGCATCAACATCAGCATCACAATCTGCTTTCACAGAAGACTCAACAATGGCTGCATTTGTAGTGGAACCAGCATTTGCAGTGGAACCACCCTCTTTCTTCTTAGCCTCTTTGGCCTTCAACTTAGGACACGACTTGATCAAGTGATCATTGGCTTTACAATAATGGCAACGCATCTTCGTTTTGCCCTTATCACCAGAATTGCCAGACGAAGTGTTGCCAGCAGAAGCATTAGGAACAGAATTTTTGCCACTCGCAGCAGAACCATAAGAAGTGGCTGCATTACTGTTACCACCCTTCCTTTGAGAAGCAATAAAAGCCTGTTCAACTGCACGCTGCCTAGTCCTGTTTTTTCTAGAAAGTGACTCTTGCAACAGCAATGTGCATAATGCATCAAACTTGACAACTTCAGGATTTCCTTGGGTCATCAGTCTCCAAGTACTAGCAAAAGTCTGGTAGGAATCTGGTAAGGCATCAAGAATAGTCTGCACAAGGGAACTGTCCAAAATGACTTCACCTGCAGAAATGAGTTGCTCATTGATATCCTTGACACTAGCAAGGAAAGTGTCCATATCATCTTCCTCATCCATAATCTTCGACTCTAGCTCTTTACGCAGCAAAGCAATTTTAGCCTCATTGCGGCTTGCATAAAGACCTGCTAGAATATCCCAAGCCTGTTTTGCAGATTTTGCTGAACGGATGTGAGGAATAATGGTGCGCTTCACAGACAACGCAATCAATGCATGAGCCTGTGCATCCTTAACATCCCAACGAGCTTGTTATGCCGTAGGCAAAACAACTCTAACAGCTGCAATCCTTGCAGCAAGACCTGCAACATCGTCAACATCGCTTACATCTTCAGAACCAGGACGTACATCAATGCCCTGCACAATGTTCCAGACACCTTTTGACACAAGAACATGTTGCATCATATAAGCCCACATAGGGTAGTTGTCCCCATCCAACCTGTCCTCAGTAGCAAACATCTTCAACACATCTGTGTTGTTGTTGTCAGCCATGGTAAATGCTGCACCTGATGTGAAAACTGCCCGAAAATAGGAGAAATGGAGAGGGAACAACTTGTGCTATATAGCACAAACCATAGAAAACTATAAGGCACCTGTTATGCAGAAAACGGCACTGACAGAAAATCTGCACAAAATGACGAAATAGCCTGTGCAGTACTGCCTGTAGTGGAAACGGAGGCCGAAATGAGCCCAAATCAAAATTCTGAGCAGACCAAGCTCTTCGAGCACTCCCAAAATATTTGTCGACCTGCGAACGCTCGCCAAAGCTCAATGAAATCGGAGAAAGTGAGCAGGCGTGTGCTGGAGCAGCTGGCGACTAAGCCCGGGAGGACGTGACCTGCTCTGATACCAATTGTTGGAATTAGGGTTGCAGAGAAAAACACACAGCTTGGAGAAGATGAAGGAAGCTCAAGGCACACAATAGAGAGTGTTACTTAGTGTGCAATGGAAAGATAGATAGCCCTAGAGTGATGGGCGTATATATAATGCACGGGGGAAAAAACCTCCTAAAGAGGGAAAAAATGCCCCGGCGGTCCTAGTGTGTTCACACACATCACTACCACATGTATATGGTAACAATTTGATCATATTTTCTTGCAAGTCCTTTCTAAACTATGTAGCATGGAGCATCATGTCTACTTTCATTTTGGCAATCAAAATTTCTTGCAAGTCCTTTCTAAACTGTGTAGAATCGAGCTTCATGTCTGCTTTCATTTTGGCAATCTACTCCTCCATTCCCCTTATCTTTGAATCATTATGAAAGGGTGTGCCCATAATGCCACTTACACGCATCCATGGTTGAATCTTCTCTTTATCAAGCTTGTTCTTCAACTTGGCCATCTCCTCATTGTTCTATGAGCTTGGAGCTTGTGCCAAAAGGGCTTGACCTCGTTGGAAATAGGGTTGCAGGGAAACACACATAGCTTGGAGAAGAAGAAGAAGAAGCTCAAGGCACACAATAGAGAGTATGCATTGCTTAGTGAACAATGGAAAGATAAATTAACCCGAATGATGGGTGTATATACAATGCATGGGGGAAAAAAAATCCTAGTGAGGGAAAAAATACCTCGGCAATCCTAAGTGTATTCACACACAAAACTATCACATATGTATGGTAACAAATCCCCCTTGGGAGTGATGTGGTGAACGAGAACAGGCACATAATGTATAGGGAAGTTCCCTATATATTATGTGTTGTTGGAATTAGGGTTGTAGGGAAACAAACACAGCTTGCAGAAGACGAAGGAAGCTCAAGGCACACAATAGAGAGTATTACTTAGTGTGCAATGGAAATATAGATAGCCCTAGAGTGATGGGCATATATACAATGCACGGGGGGAAAAACCTCTTAAAGAGGGAAATAATACCCCAACGGTCCTAGTGTGTTCACACACATCACTACCATATGTATATGGTAACAAATCCCCCCTGGAGTGATACAGTGAACAAGAGCTGGAACACGAGTAAAGGGAAGTGCCATGCCCTGAGGACATGATCAATCCACAAAGGGGAGTAAGCCCAAAGATGTGCGGAAAGCTTCAAGCTTCCCGCAAGACAATGCCTTTGTGAAAAGATCTGCAAGGTTGTCCTGTGTTGGCACATAACCCAAGGTGATCTCTCCTGCTGAGAGCCTCTCCCTGACATAGTGGTAATGCACCTCAATGTGCTTTGTGCGAGCATGAAAAAATGGGTTCCTCGCAACTGCCAATGCGCTTTGACTGTCACTGTAGATAGTGTTGGCAGTGTCCTATCCAACACCCAAATCAGCCATAAGGCATCTAAGCCATACACACTCAACCGTACCCTAAACTCAGCCTCACAACTAGAAGTGGCCACAATAGGTTGCTTCTTGCTGAACCATGATGTACATGAACTGCTAAGCATGAAACAAAAACCATTTTTGGACACTCGTGTGGAAAACCAGCCTAATCTGAGTCCCAAAAAGCATGCAAGTCTGGTGGCAATGATCCCCCTTGGGATAAAACAAGCCAATATGTAAAGTGTCACTAATGTAGCAAAAAACCCTCTTGATGCTTAGACCTTGGGCTATGCATAAATTTGCTGACCTGTGAGAGGGTAAACTGAATATCCGGCCTCGTGTTGCATACATAAATGAGACAACCGACAATAGTTTGGTAAAGAGTGACATCAACAGGATCACCAACATCATGTAGACTTAACTTCAAACTTGTTTCCATGGGAGTGGAAATAGGTTTGCAATCCTCAAGTCTAAACTTACATAGAAATGTCTCTATGTAACTTTTCTGACACAAGGCAATACCACCATCACACTGCTTAAACTGTATGCCCAAGTAATGATGCAACAGCCCCAAATCTTTCATCTTGAAAGTAGAATTCAAATCAACCTTAAATTCAGCAATATGTCTCTCCTTTGGTCTAGTGATCAACAAATCATCTACATAAAGAACCACAATGACAAGTTTATCACCCTCACACTTTACATACAATGTGCTTTCTGCTGGACTATTACGAAAGCCTCGTTTGACCAAATGAGTGTCAGCTTTTTCGTACCAAGCACGAGGAGATTGCTTCAACCCATACAAAGCCTTCTTACATCTACACACTTTGTCCTCTTTTCCTTTCTTGATAAAATTGCGAGACTACGTTACATAAACTTCCTCAAATATGTCACCATTCAAGAAAGTAGTAACAATGTCTAATTGATGTACATCCCAACCAAAATGAGCTGCCGATGCACATAGAAAATGCACAGTAGTCATACGACAAGTGGGAGAAAAAGTCTCTTCATAATCTATGTCTTTTTGCTGTGCATAACCCTTTGCAACAAGTCGAGCCTTATGGCGATCGATCTTACCATCCAGCTTGCATTTCAAGTTGTAAACCCACTTTGTACCAATGGCCTTTTTGCCAGGAGGCAAATCACATAAAGTCCATGTGTCATTTTCTATAAGTGCATCATATTCTGATTGCATGGTAGCCATCCAATTTCTTGAATTTTGTGCTTCATCAAAAGAGAGAGGTTCCTCAACATCATGTAAGCTAGACACAGCCAAAGCATAACAATCTCATGCATAAGATGCATGAAAAGAGCCTGAACAAGTACGACTAGACAAAGGTGCATCCAATTTACTGTCACACAATGTATGCTCCAGCCATTTTGGCATACCTCTAGCCTGCTCATTTTTAGTCCTTTCCTCATCAAGTACATCATGTACATCTGCATCAATAATAGGCTAATCTGTAACATTTTTGGAAACCCCCTAGGTTATACATTTGCCTCATTGGAATTTACATTCGAACTTCCACCACTGAAAAGAGGCAAAAAAGTGTCATAAATGTCCCGTGAGCTTACATTACTGTCTCTAGTACATGACAACAAGGGTTGAACATAGTCTTCCACAAACTCTACATCCCGTGAAACCAAAATACGCTTTATTTGCAGATGATACAACCTGTAACCTTTGCTTTTAGCATTATAACCAACAAAAATACATTCGACAGCCTTATCATCCAATTTTCTACGCTGTGTTTGTGGCACCAAAGCATATGCCAAACAACCAAAAACAGGCATGTGCTCAATAGAAGGCTTTCTATCATGCCATGCTTCATATGAAGTAATAGACTGCAAAGATTTTGTAGGACACCTGTTTAGTACATAAGTGGCGCACATGATGGCCTCAAGCCAAAAAGAATACGGCAAAGCTTGACTTTTGACCATACATTGTGCCATTTCCGTAAGTGAACTGTTTTTCCTCTCAGCAACACCATTTTTCTAAGGTGTATAAGGTACTGTACATTGGTGTTTTATCCCACTCAGTAGCCAAAAATGCATTAAATTCATGAGACATATACTCCCCCCCTCGATCGGAACGAAGGGTGCCCACAATACATTTTTAGCCATAGCCACAAATTGTTTGAAGCACATAAAAACTTCAGACTTTGCTTTAAGCGGAAATACCCAAGCATGCCTGGAGTAATCATCAATGAAAGTCACAAAGTAAACATAATTTTCCAAGGACAGAGTTTGCATGGGCCCAGTAACGTCACTATGCACAAGCTGGAACCTGCATGTGGGTAACTGAACCATCCTTTGGAAAATTAGAATGCTGAATTTTACCCAAAATACAGCCTTCACAAACATGTTTGACAGGTGCTTCAAGAGGCGGCAAAGAAGCAACCATATCAGATTTCTGCAAACGCAGCAAACTGGCAAAATTCATATGCCCAAAACATGTATGCCACAGTTTTGCATCTGAAATAGCCCTTGAATTTGCAACTGCATTTGCAAATTTTTTTCCACACTTGTCATACAAAGTGAGCTTATATAGCCCACGGCACAAAAGGCCACATACAACAATTTCATCACCAAAACTGAGATCGTGAATTGTACATTTGTCATTCGACTACAAGTCCAAGTCTAGCAAGTGCAGATACAAACAAAAGATACTTCTTGATCCCAGGTACATAAAGTGCATCAACAAGTGTGAAAGAACTGCCATTTGCAAAGTAAGCACAATCTTTCCAACTCCCTGAACCGGATAAGAGGCATTGTTGGCACAAGTGACTGAATTCCCATGAGGGATAGACTTGAGATAGGTGAACAATTCATGATGTGAGGTAATGTGATTTGTGGCACCACTGCCAAAATACCACACATGTGAATATGCAACAACTAACATGCATGCATCATGGACAACAGGATTGTAAGTGAACTCTGCACTAAAAGCCCATTCTTCATCAACATCAACATCACAGTCTCCTTTCACAGAAGACTCAACATTAGCATCACAGTCTCCTTTCACAGAAGACTCAACAATGGCTGCATTTGTAGTGGAACCAACATTTGCAATGGAACCACCCTCTTTCTTCTTAGCCTCTTTGGCCTTCAACTTAGGACACTGCTTGATCAAGTGATCATTAGCTTTACAATAATGGCAATGCATCTTCTTTTTGCCCTTATCAAATTGTCCCCATCCAATTTGTCCTTAGCATCAAATATCTTGAACACATCTGTGTTGTTGTCAGCCATGGTAAATGCTGCACCTGCTGTGAGGACTGCCTGAAAAGAGGAGAAACAAAGTGGGAACAACACGTGCTATATAGCACAAACCATAGAAAACTGTAAGGCACATGTTATGCAGAAAACAACACTGACAAAAATTGTACACAAAATGACTAAATAGCCTGTGCAGTACTATCTATAGTGGAAACAGAGGCTGAGATGAGCCCAAATCAGAAATCTGAGTAGACTAAGCTCTACGAATAGTCCCAAAATTTTTGTTGACTTGCGAATGCTCACCAAAGCTCGCTGAAATCATAGAAAATGAGCAATCGTGTGCTGGAACTACTGGCGACTAAGCCCAGGAGGACATTGTTAGGAGTTTTTTGAAAGAAGTGATTGTGCATATGTACATACACATGCATGGTGCATCAAATAAAGGATTGCCCATTTTTTAGAGCCAGGTAGTTGTGTGGGGCCCACATGTGTACAGGTAGGACAGCGTGTACATAGTACATTGATTTTCATTATCACCAGTACCAGTGTGTTTTTCTATATAATGAGGAGTTGGTAGCGCATAAAAATTCTGGAGGAAGCTATCCACAGGCTGATGACATGAGGTAAGCAGGTGCGTCATACAGCATCTAGTGGCGTCAGGAGGTCGAATGGGGTGAATACTTGCACGTGGGTAAGCGAGGACACAACATGGGTGTTTTCTTGTGATGATTATGCAAAAAGGTCATCATAAGGACTATATTTGGGGGCCACTTCACGTGGTTGCAGGATGCAGTATTGTGCAGATGATGCAAAAAGGTGACAAAATGCATTGCGTGGCCAATTTTTGGCCTGTTCGGGGTCTGTTCGGGGTCTGTTTGAGGTCAACTAAAAGGCCAAAGGTTCCCAAGGGATAAAGTGAAGTGTGGACACTAGAAAACCTGAGAGAAGACCAGAAAAAACATGGAAGAACAACCGCAACTAAGTTTTTGCTATTTTTGGAGCCTGTTTTGGCCATAAACTGCTCATCTAAGGTCGGATTTGAGCACTTTGATATTGTAGACTGGGGTTTTTTGGCCGCTCCGGACGCAATGGCTTTGCCCATTTTGCCAAATTCCTCACTTTTTTCTTCTATTTTGGCTATGTAAGTTCCTCCTGTGACCGAAGCCTCTGTTCAAATTTATGATTGTATCTGACATATTTCATCCATATTGTGTGAGCTATTTTTCCCATTGGTGTTGGCCCAAGATCAATTGTATCTAAACATAAAAAATTCTCCTGTTTTGAGCTGAGTTTTTTGGGTTGTGTGTGTGTGTGTGTGTGTGTGTTGAGTGGGCAAATGGATGATCTCTCTTCTCTCACTCCATTGGTGTGTTCCTTGTCTCGGCCAGGTGGGTTGTGTAAGCCGAGTGGTGCCCCAAAGTGTGTGTGTGTGTGTGTGTGTGTATCATTCCAAGAGTGTGTGTCGGGTGATTATAGAGGTGTTGTGTGTGTTTCCATCCCGCTCACATTCTTTTGGTGCCCTCACAGAGGATCTTCTTTGAGTACCTTCAGACTTGGGAGTACAGATTGCAGATTACAGGTTACAGGTTATAGGGTATAGGTACAGGTAGCTGGACTAGAGTGATACACTAGCAAGTGCGAGTAACTTGTAGTTGTTGTGGGTATGCATCATTTGGCACCTGTTTGAGAGCGTTTTCTGGTATTGTACATTACTTGTGGATACTGCCATTGTACGCCTTTGTGGATCCATACTTGGTTTTATTTGGCAGTCCCATCCATTTCTGGACTTGGTCTGGAAGATAGTCATTTCTGAGACTTGACTATACGAGATTTGGATAAGCTTTCGTGAGAGTGTCGATAGCGTGAGGTTTTATTGAGCTGGGGGATTCTCAAATGTGAGATCCTTTCGGTGATACAGGTGGCTGGAGCAACCTCACCATAAGCTATGTACTAGTGATTCCTATTTGATGCTCGGGTTCTATTGTTGGAAGGTTATGCATATATATACAATCTATATTTTGGGTTCTTACTGCTCTACTTCTGGGGAAACTCTGCCAAAATTTTTCCAAGTTGTGATGGCTGGTTTTTTGGTCTTTTGAGCCGTTTATGCTGTTATGTTGCTGAAATTCTCGCAAAATCAGAGGATAAGTTAGGTGTGCCTTCTTGGGAGCTGCATGGTTGGCTTTAATGGATGATCAAAAAGGACCTCAGTTCACTCCTTTTCATTTTGCACAAAGAATCCACATAAATGTTAATGTGTCCAGGAAGATTTTTTTCCAGGAGTGCATAGTCTTTATGTTCGGGCCAAGAAGATTAACAGAGATACTGGAATCCCCTTTGCCTGTTATAATTGTGATGATTAACTATGAAAACTCATTTGATGTGCATGTGTTTGTCCTTATCTAAAGACGAGCTCCATTGAAGTTTTTGGGGATTGAGTCAGTAAAAAGTTTGGGTTCTTGCATGTGTGTTAGAAGGGGTTCTCAACGCATCAAAACTTGGGTAGCCATGGCTTTCTCTTATCCGGAATTTCACGGAAGAAGTGATGAAGATGTGGAAGACTTTTTGGAAAAGATGGAGGTTGCTTGCATTAGCAATTAGATTCACGATCCTGCACAGATGTTACGTATTCTCCAAATTTGTTTGAAGAGTGATGCACGAGTTTGGTCCAAAGCATTTGAAGAGGAGTTGCGTATGGATGATACACCCGTGAGATTAAGTTGGGACAATCTACGGCATGGATTGGAAGTGGAGTTTGTGAAGACAGAAGATCCTAAAAAAGTGTGGCAAGAAGTACAGGGTTTGGTGCAAAGGGAAGGTGAGCCAGTAGATGCATACATACGTAAGTTTTCAATGGCATGGGAGAGGATGTGCAAGGCCTTAGCACCACAGGTACCCCCACCTGACATGATGAAGAAAGACAAGTTCTTGGCTGGTCTTTGGGAAAATATACATTGGAGAGTGGAGCTATAGAAGCCTAGGACATATGAAGATGCACTAGAGGTAGCGAGGAACAAAGAGTGGAAGCTGAGAAGAATGAGTCAGTTAGGAGTAGAGCCTTTGCCCAGGAGGTATGAATTTCAGCCTATGGACTCCTTGCAAGGTTGCATTCCAGGGGTTCATCACGAACCAGTGGTTTCCGTTACTCCTCAGATAATGCCAGCAGTGGTCACTACAACAGTGTAAGATGATGGGCTAAGGCAAGACATGAGGCAAGTGGTAGATTTAATGAAGAATCTCAACCTAAACATGCTAGGTAATGTGGGAAATAATCGAGGCCGGGGGAGGTTTGTAAATTAGCCAGGAGGTGAAGAAAAACCCGTGAATGGTGTTGGACAACGCAATAGTAGGTTTTGGAGGCAGACGTCCACGTGTTATAATTGCGGAGAGTTGGGCCACATCAGCCCTCAATGTGATAAGCCACCAAGGATGGGGGGAGACATGTATCCATTGCCAAGACATGTGCTAACTAGGTCCAATGATTATGGCATTGAAATTAAGGGAGAAGAAGGAACCAGTGGATTAACCCAGGAGGAAAAGGGAAAGATAAAAGTGATAAGTGTGGTCACCTTTGAGAAGGCAGCAAAGCTGGAGGATACATTGGTGATGCCTATTGGGAAGAGGACCACATAGAATAAGGAAGGAAGAAGTGCCTCAGGTCGTAGCAAGAAGAAGGGAAAGAGCCATGAAGGCGAAGATGTCAAGGCCAAGAGGAAAAGAAGGGCTCGTCGCAAGTTTCATGTTTCGGATTTTCCACTAGGGGATGGGCAATTAAGCTATGACTTGAAGGAGGATTTGACAAGCAGGAAAGAAGATGTTACTTTTGGGTAGCTCATAGAGATGGTTCCTAAGCTAAAGAGACAATGGAAGAGGATGGTTAACCCAATGGAGAAAGAACCAGAGAGAGGTTCAGTGAAGGTATTGGCAATGGATGAGCTACCATACATTTTCCCAATAGTAGATGTGTGGCACAAAAGAAAAAATCTAGGAAAAGGTTATGTTGATAGAGGAGCCCAAATATGTGTCATAACACACTCATGTGTTAAGAAGATGGGTCTTACAATGACTGGGGTGTCAGGTTTTTAAATCAGATTGGCAAACCATCAAAAAGTAAAATGTTTGGGCGTTGTAAAGAGCTTAGAAGTAGAGGCGTATGATGCAAAGGTGGTGGTTGATTTTCATGTGATGCCATCAGGGTTGGGAGCATATCCTATTAGATTGGGCAGACCATGGTTACGTGCAGTGGGAGCTATTCAAGATTGGAGACTTGGTACGATTAGCCTCTATGGAAAGACAAGTGCCAAGAAGCTATATAATATGGACACAAGGAAAGTATTGGAATAACTTTATGAAGATGAAGATGAGTCTAGTGATGAAGACTATTCCATAGTAACTGACGAGGATAGTGATAGTACTACCAGCAGTGATAAGGATGTTGATGTTGCATTTCTTTTGATGGACAAAGAAATCCATGAATTTGGTTTAGTTGCATTTGCAAATGAGATTGAAGATGAAAGTGAAGGGCCTTATGAAGTGATTGAAGGGTTGATGAAAACCAAGGTTTAATTTTCAAAGAATCAAGAATCGATGAAACAAATGATCAGTGGAGACCTCTCATCTATGGAGAAGGAGATATATTTGCACATGCTGGCTAGTTTCCCTGATTTGTTAATTACTTCATATGAAGAGATTAGAGGGTTAAAGGGAGAAGAGATGCATATAAAACTGAAAGAAGGTGCTAAGCCAGTGCGACAAAGGCTAAGAAGGATGGGTCAAGAGCAAATGGAAGCCTTGCGGGAAGAGGTGGACAAGTTATTGAAGGCAGGGTTTATAGTCCCAGTGGAGACCACAAAATGGGTGAGTTCAGTAGTAGTCAGTCCAAAGAAGGATGGGAAGTGGAGGATTTGAGTAGATTTTAAACCCTTAAATGCATCCACTAAGAAGAACCCATATCCTCTTCCATTCATCGATCAGATCTTGGATTCAGTGGCAGGTTATGAGAGGTACAGTGTGTGTCATGGTTTTTCAGGCTATTTTCAATTGAAGATTACTCTTAAAGACCGAACAAAGACAACTTTCATTATGCCATGGGGTTGTTATTGCTATACGGTATTGCCATTTGGGTTGTCAAATGGACCATCTTTCTATCAAGATAGAGCAAATTGGGTATTGGAACCATTCATTGGTAGTTGTGTTAAAGAATTTATGGACAACTTCAGTGTCTACAGCAGTAGGGCTGAACACCATGAGAAGCTGCAGATGGTATTGGCTCGATATGATGAATGTGGAGGACAACTGAATCCAAAGAAATGTCATCTAGCACAACCAAGGGTGAAGTTATTGGGCCATATGGTGTTAGAAAATGGCATTGAGGCTGATGCAAACAAGGTTAAGTCTATTATTCTTCTTCCATCACCTACGAGTACAAGAAATTGGAAACCTTTATACACAAAGTGAACTACATGGCGCGGTTTATTCCATTGTCTTCACAGCTCCTTTATCCATTACAACAAGTGGAAAAGCATGATCCATTGCAATGGGATGACAAGTGTGAAGAAGTGTTTCAAGAGGTGTTAGGGGGGCTGTCAGCCATGCAAGCTCTTGATTGGGAGCAAACATTTTATCTAAATCCATCAGTAGGGGATGATGCCATTGGAGACATGCTATTGCAAAAGGGGAAGGGCGCCATTATATGAGGTGAGTGTATTGTGCAAGCCGAGTGAAGTTGGTAGCAGAGAGAAAATTCTCGGAAGTAGAGCTAGTGATGGCCATTGTAATATTTGCTTGTCGACGATTTTGTCATTACTTGCTACCACGAACTTTTTTTTTTCTTGACGAGTTACACTTTTTTGCCACAGTTAATTAATGGCACTAACATGTCAAATGTGGTCAAGAAATGGGTAATTGAGCTGCAAGAGTTTGAGTTCTCTTTTTTAGTGGAAGACAGTACAAGAGCTACCCTAGCCGATTTATTGACTTACAAGGAGAATCCCCTCCTTGTTAAGGAAGAGGTGGTGAGAAGGGTAGTTGAAGAAGTGCCACAGATCAGCAATGCACATGTGTTGTTCTTTGATGGCTCATACTGAAAGAGCCATGATGCGGCTTCAGGGGGTATAGAACTTTATGATCAAGAGGGGAAGCTACTATGCAAGAGAGGGTTCAAATTGGATGCACATAGTAACAATGAGGGTGAATATGCTACTTTGGAAGCCGGATTACACATTTGTTTGAAGCATGGGATTAGACGGTTGAGCATAAAAGGTGATGCCTTGTTAGTTGTAAGCAAGTGCTAGGTGTGTGGAAGAGCAAGAACACCTCATTGAAGGAAATGTGTTTCAGAAGTAAAGGGTGGTTAAAAAGTTCGAAGCATGGAGCATCAGACACATAGAACGTGCTCTAAATTGAGAGACACATGAAGTAGCTCAAAGCATGATTGGGGAGCTATTTGTGCTGAGTACCAATTTACCTCTTTATCAAGGCCGGGAAATTTTGGCTAAAGAAGAGCAGTTTTTGCTAACAGGAATCATTTTGAAAGACATTCAGAAGTCTAAGAAGTATGGTTTTGTGCGTAGAGCATCTAGGTACAAATTGATTAGTGATTTCTTATACATGAAAGGGGCTGATCTCGTGTTGAGACGTGTACAACTTTATAGAGTGTTGGAAGAGAATCATGAAGGCGCATGTGGAGGACATTTTTCTCTAAATATCACCTTGCATAAGATCTTGCAAGAGGGGTATGTATGGCCTAGTTTGAGGATGTTCACCATTGGTGTAGGTCTTGCAATAGGTGTCAAGCATTTGAGAAGAGAGTGTTGAAGCCAGAGCTACGAAAAACCATTATGGCATTTGATGTGTTTGAAAAATGGGGGATTGATGCAATAGGCCCGTTACCTATCACAAGCAGGGGCAAAATCTATATTTTGACTGTAGCGGACTATCTCTCTAGATGGGTAGAGGCTATAGCAGTAAAACAAATCACTACAAAGGATGTGGCAAAATTTGTGTACGATGAAATATGTTGCAAGTTTGGGGACTAGAGCTACTTTCGGACAAGGGGCCAAGATTTAGAGCTAAGCTACTAGACTTTTTATGTGCAAAGATGAAGATTAGACACCAGCATACCACTCCTTATTATCCCCAATGTAATGGCTTAAATGAAAGATTCGATTGTGAGTTGGTACAAATTCTTTCAAAAGTGACAGAGCACCAAGGAAAGAATTGGGATTTGGAATTGCCTAGTGCATTATGGGCTTACCGTACTTTGGTAAAGACATGTACAGGGTTTATTCCATTTCATTTGCTATATGGAAAGGAAGCACTATTGCCTATGGAAGTAGAGTTTCTTGTGGTCAAGATGCTAGAGAAGTTGCTTGGGCTGCCTAGTGATGCATTCAAAGAGAGGCTCTTACAATTACAAGAGGTTCAACTGGATAGGATGAGTGCATTGGAACATTATGGGCAAATGCAAGATAAGGCTTTAGCAAAGATAAATGAAAGGTTAAAAGTAAGGGTATCAAGAAACATGACTTGGTTTTGTGCTACAACAGTAAGCTAGACAAGGCATTCCAAAAGAAGTTTCAAATTAAGTGGGAAGGCCCTTTCAAGGTAGTGGAGTGTTTTTCGAATGGTACATATCAGTTGGCTAACCTGGATGGGATTCTACATAAGTAAAGGGTAAATGGATTGCATATTAAATTGTATCATGCTAGATTGATGATGGTGGACCAAGATGAGCTGTCTACAGAACAAGTAATGTATGTGAGGGATGAGGAGACATGTGATGCGGCGAGTCTCATATCTCTTTTTGCGATTGCTGATCATGAATGATCTAGCAGGCTAGGGGATGGGCAAATTATGTTAGGAGTTTTTTGGAAGAAGTGATTGTGCATATGTACATACACATGCACGGTGCATCAAATAAAGGATTGCCCTTTTTCCAGAGCCAGGTGGTTGCGTGGGGCCCACATGTGTACAGGTAGGACAGCGTGTACATAATACATCGATTTTCATTATCACCAGTACCAATGTGTTTTTCTATAATAATGAGGAGTCGGTAGCACGTAAAACTTCTTGAGGAAGCTATCCGTGGGCCGGCGACATGAGGTAAGCATGTGCGTCAGATGGCATCTAGTGACGTCAGGAGGTCGAATGGGGTCAATACTTGCACGCGGGTAAGCTAGGACACAACGTGGGTGTTTTCTTGTGATGATTATGTAGAAAGGTCATCATGAGTACTATATTTGGGGGCCACTTCATGTGGTTGCGGGATGCATTATTGGAAAAATTTGAGTGCCAAGTGTGCTGATGATGCAAAAAGGTGACAAAAATGCACTGCGTCGCCAATTTTTGGCCTGTTTAGGGTCTGTTCGGGGTCCGTTTGAGGTCAACTAAAAGGCCAAAGGTGCTCAAGGGACAAAGTGAAGTGTGGAAACTGAAAAACCTGAGATA
Organism: Adiantum capillus-veneris; assembly: GCF_014529385.1. NCBI lineage: Eukaryota > Viridiplantae > Streptophyta > Polypodiopsida > Polypodiales > Pteridaceae > Adiantum > Adiantum capillus-veneris. The sequence continues at coordinate 134,519,897 of NC_140958.1, forward strand.
AGACCATAAAAACCATGAAGAGAGGAGGAAGAACAACCGCAACTGAGTTTTTGCTGTTTTTGGAGCCTGTTTTGGCCATAAACTGCTCATCCGAGGTCGGATTTGAGCACTTTGATATTGTAGAGTGGGGTTTTTGGCTGCTCCAAATGCAACCGCAGTGTCCATTTTTCCAAATTACTCAATTTTTCCTACTGTTTTGGCTATGTAATTTTCTCCTATGAGCGAAGCCTCTGTTCAAATTAATTTGTGATTGTATATGGCATATTTCATCCATATTGTGTGAGCTATTTGCCCCATTGGTGTTGGCCCAAGCTCAATTGTATCTAAACATAAAAAATTCTCCTCTTTTGAGCTGAGGTTTTTGGGTGTGTGTGTGTATGTGTGTGTCTCTATGTTGAGTGGGCAAATGGATAGTCTCTTTCCTCTCACTCCATCGGTGTGTTCCCTGTCTCGGCCAAGTGGGTTGTGTAAGCTGAGTGGTGCCCCATAGTGTGTGTGTCTATCATTCCAAGAGTGTGTGTCGGGTGATTATAGAGGCGTTGTGTGTGTTTCGATCCTGCTCACAACGCAACAGGCTCTGATACCAATCGTTGGAATTAGGGTTGTAGGGAAACACACACAGCTTGGAGAAGAAGAAGGAAGCTCAAGGCACTAGAGAGTATTACTTAGTGTGAAAGGGAAAGATAGATAGCCCTAGAGTGATGGGCGTATATACAATGCACGGAGGAAAAAACCTCTTAAAGAGGGAAAAGATGCCCTGGTGGTCCTAGTGTGTTCACACACATCACTACCACATGTATATGGTAACATGTGCTAGCATTTTGAGGGATTGCTTAATGTAAGACCTAATTGCAATGAAATTGAAACTTAAAAACCCTCAATCAGTCTTGACCTAGCTATGTAACATAGTGGATCAATGGACTTTCACCATGAACTTGCTACACAGATTAATCAATGACTTGATTAGAAATTAGAGAAATCTAATGGATCGATTGTGATTAGACATTTGAGAAACCTAATGGATCTTATGTGATTAAGAAGGTGATAATCATTGTTTAGCTTTGATACTAGTTGTTAGGGTTAGAGGAATAGTTAGAGTACATTCATAATGAGAGATTAGATATATAAATTTCACAATGCACAGAGTGTTAAACCAATAGAGATACCTTGATTATGGAATGACCTAGCAACACTCTAGTTGTATGTACAAGATATGGCTTAGTATATAGAAATAGAAAGGCTAGTGTAAGTGATAGAACAATGGCTATGTGCACCTCTTAAGGAACAAAAGGCATCTCCCCCAAAGGGAGAATGTCAACCTCTCAATGTAGCCTACAAAGGGCATTCCTTTGGCTCCTTGTGCAACTCAACTAAGCCCACATGTTATCACATGTTCACCTACTGAGACTGGACTACTGACTAGACTGGAGATGGTACACACCAACATGCTATGGAAAATGCCAAATGCCACGTACTTAACAAGAGGAATGTAAAAAGGATTTTCAATAGTTTGAGAACTTCTTAATTACCATCTCAATCTCGAAAGCTCATGATTGAACAAAGATTTTTCATATCCACATTGACGCGTCAGCTTATGCAATACGGTGCATATTAGATCGAATAGTTGAGATTAACATGGATTTTCCCATTGTTATACTAGTAGATAGTTAAACAGTGCTAAAAAGAGTTATACCACTACTGAGAGAGAGGGTGTAGAAAAAATCTACACAATAAAAAGGTCCAATCATTATTGACTCACAACTTTCTTTGTAGATCACCAAGCCTTGTTGTATTTGGTGAATGAACCCTACAACAAAAGATGTATTGTCAAATGGTTTATCAAATCTTTAAAGTTTGAGTTCGTAGTGGTAGTAAGAAAAAGGAACAACCCACCAAAGGGCTGACCATTTATCATGAATAATTCATAATGAAGCACCTAATGGAGTGGAATATGACTTGCCTGATAAATATCTTTTCAGTGTAGAAATGGTGCCTAGATGGAGTGAAAGGTCATTCCTCTTCTCACTTTCAAAATTTCTCAGATAGAGTGACAACCACAATTGAGAAATCAAAAACTCTATTCCTATTGGTTTGGTCTATAAGCAAGGAGTCAACCAAATATTGAGGTGATGGCTTGAGCCCATAGAAAGGTCAATCTACTTGGCTCAATAGAAAATTCAAATTTACTTGGCGCAAGAGCATATTCAAAATATTGGCCTTCACACAAACATATCAACACTTGGTGAGACTAGGTGTATATTGGATCAATATGCAATAAATGGTTTATGAATACATCAACGAGTGTGAATCATGTAGTGCAAAACCAAAACAAAATTTTGTAGAAATAGTTCAAGTTATAATAGCACCCAAGTAGCATACCAGATGAGCAACAGTTTAGGTGGATTATATCAGAGCTACAAGCTAGATTTTTGATTTACTCAACCTTAGGAAGAGGAAATCTTGGCATAGTAGAAACTTTTTGAAGATCATTGAAGCAGATCCAAGTTAGTATATTGAGAAGGTTGGATCATACAACACAATTTAGCTGGAAAAAAGTCAATCATATCATAAACCAGAGAAGTCAATCAACAACAACCATATTAGGTTGTTGTTATAGTAGTGTTTTTTTAGAAAGCCATTTTAAGAACACAGCTACATTCCCTAATTAACCAGTTATGCATGTGTTATAATCAACCAAACAATAAATACAATACTCATCCCAAAACACCAGTACTATGACAGTAGCAAGTACGCCCCATTAGCAGCAAAGGTGCCAAAAAAACTCATTATGACAATTCATAATATCTAAACATCATGTTGGCATAAAATATAACTAATGAGTATGAAAAAAACACATGTATTGAGGTAGTATTTGCAACAAGCTCCATTGCTATAGGAGAAAGCTTTCACCACAATAAAGATGCACAACACCCTCAGACTCACTCTCTTAGTATTGCAAGGCTAAGTGAGGAAGAGAAGAATCCCTTAACAGCTTTATAGGTGCCAAGGAGCGGGTGGTGAGGAAATTCAAGCTGGGGGAAATCACCATACCTCCTTGGAACTCGCATGTGATCCTACAAGTCAGCAAAAGGGAATCCACAAGCAAAGATAGATACTCTAAGTATGCACTAATATAGGGTATATAGAAAAATATCGCGCACCAAAATCAGAGGAAGAGCTCGCCATTGTTTTGGCTCAGGAGGAGAGAGTATGGCTCGGGGGGTTCACCTCTTAAACGTGTAAGTTACCACGTGAGTTAAAATGAATGGGTTTCTTAAAATGTTAAAATTTTAATAGGACTATATGAACAAAAGGGGTTTTAAAATTGATTTTAGGAAAAAACCCGTAAGTTTTTGAAGAAAAAGGGGTCATTTTATTAGCTTTAAGCATGTAAGTAAAGGGGTTTTTTAAATACCCTTAGAACACATGTCCCTGAGGAGTATGGTAACTACAAGAAATTTTAAGAGAGGTGCATACTTCATAGCAGGTAGTACTCGATATTTAAAATTGGTAGGTAGTACAGGGGAAGTTCCCACAAGGTAGAGAACCAACCAAAGCAAGGTTTTTAAATTTCTAATCTTGCCAAGCCATGGGAAAAAATGGGAAATAATAGAGAGAGAGAGAGAGAGAGAGAGAGAGAGAGAGAGAGAGAGAGAGAGAGAGAGAGAGAGAGAGAGAGAGAGAGAGAGAGAGAGAGAGAGAGAGAGAGAGAGAGAGAGAGAGAGAGAGAGAGAGAGAGAGAGAGAGAGAGAGAGAGAGAGAGAGAGAGAGAACTTAGAGACCATTTGCTACCATGCATGTTTTGGTGTTGTACGAGTCATCAAGGCCACCACCACCCATAGGATTTGACAATTATGATCCTCTTAACTGACTCAAAGTTTGTATAAGCTCAAACACCACATGCACTAGTAGGAGGCAGAACACAAATCACAAGATGCATCGTGGGAAATCTCGGCTCTCACATATGCATGGAAGACCTAAGGCTATCAAATTTCAAAATGGTTGCACCTAGATATTCCTCGCAATAGAGCCTACAAGGCTATGTGATCAACACTTGCACAAATGCAAGTACATGGATTGGGATCCATGTACGTTCAAATAACAGGCTATAAACAAAAGACAATAGTAGTCTAATCAAGGAAGGTACAAAAAAATCCTAAGAGGATTTTTCAAGAAATTCTACCATCAAGGGCAAAAACACTAGTGTGACCATCAAAATGATTTACCCAACCCCACCCAATCCCCCAAAACTAGAAAAGGGAAGTTCAAGGATTATCTACAATACGTAGAGGATATAAGGAAAAAATCTTGACGCAAACCTCATAAGAACATGGATTACCAATGTGTGTACCTTTAGATATGTCATGAAGAAGTCCCACAATGGCTAATTAGGAAAAAATAGGGCTTGCAGCCTTACCAAAATGCTAAAAACACCACACTAACACTAAACCAATGCTAACAATTGCTTAAAAATAACCAATGGTTAGATGATTTGTTTGAGCATATCAAGAACCTTTTTGATACGTCGGAAAACTAAATTTACCACCTTCATCTTCACAATATCTTTACAAGGGGGTTAAGAACCCACAATAACAAGATTCAAAGGGAGCCAATTCACTAACAGAAAGTGGAGCTAGTGTCAAAAACACTGAACTATGGCCAAAAAGTCCAAACCATGACTAACATGTGTTTTTCTAGTCCAAATTTGCATTGAACTTCACCAGTAGGCTTAGAATTGTGTCTAAATGCAAGCGTATGAGTCCCATCCCTTGGTCCCAAAAATGGTGGATCATAATCCATGTTCCTACTCAAAAGTTGACTCAAATGTTGACTTTGGCAATATAGATCTCACCAAAAGCTTGAGAACATAAAAACCCTATTTTTTTTTCCAAATTTGAAACTCAAAATCTCCACCAAAAGCTAGTTCGCAAGTTAAGTCCCAAAAAATTACAAATTGCAGCCTAAAATCCAAACTAGTGATCCAAATAGCAAAAGGTTGTACCCTTATGAACTACTCATCATGTTGATCTAGTCCCAAGCTTCATAAGTGATTTTGGCCAAAAATCATGGAATAATGGATCGTAATCCATGCATCCTATTCCTAAAATTGTATGCCATGCTCTATACTTGTTCATAGAGCTAATCTAGGTCTAATGGCGAAGTTTGGTCAAGTTTGGATGTAAATTGCAATGTTTATGTCCATTTTTGTGTTATGGACATCAAATCCAAAAATAAATTCTAGTCATCTACTTTGCGACAAATTTTGACAACCTTTTGATCTTCTAAATCTCTTGAAATTTTTAGGATAGCGTCACAAAAGACTAGTTCTCAGAGGGAGTAGCAGGATACTCCGTATGAAATCATCAATCTTATATCACACAAAGAAGCTCATATATCAGTCAAAAACGTGTGTAGAAAATACATGTGAGTATATTTGTGGCTAAGATCCAAGATAAAGATGGAACAATGGCCAATGCTACCATCTTCCCTCAAGGTTTGTGTGCTACATAGATAAAAGTAGGTGCTCGAGGCCGCGAAAAAGGTTCAGCTGGACAAGTACTTCAAATGGAAACCATGGGGAATAGATTTTCAAAGAGAACACAAGCTAATGAGACCCATTTAATACAATGGCAAAGCAATGCTTAAAGATAAATTTGGGGATACCATAAAGGTAACGATCACTTCATGCATCATCCTGGAAGCCCTCCATACCCTAGCCGACAATCATAGTCTTCTCTCAACGACTATGTGAGCAGATGATGCCCAAGATTTTTCAAGTAGAAGGGGAATGCTTTCTCTTGTGTAAAGATCTTTTATATTCAAAGGCAAAGATGGCATTGAGGCTGATCTTGCAACACTTACAAATCCCAAATACACATGTCCTCTTTGGAAATCACAGTCTTCTCTCAAGGACTATGTGAGCAGATAATGCCCAAACGTTTTCAAACAGAAGGGCAAGGATTTCATTTATATAAAGATCTTTTATATTAAAATACAAAGATGGCATTGAGGCTGATATACACATTTCCTCTTTGACACATTGTGGTTATCATGGCTCTTGGATTGTTAGAAAACAAAGTCATTAGGTGCAGTTTCACCATCTAACTTCTAGATACAATTATCGAAGGTAACATAAAGGAAAAAAGAAAATACAAACTCTACATGAATTTTGGCCCAAAACTAACAAGGCCTACATATCAAGCTCTAGGAATGATCGACCAACTGTTGCTAGCTCCCATGCAGTTAGAGCTAATTTAGGAGACAAAACATCACAAACAGACAATTCAGGGGCTTGAAACAACACCAACCAAGAAAGTAACCAAAGTTTCAACCTCTCAAGCACCAAATAAAGGAGATAAATAATCCTCCATTGTTGAGGAATCTGCAGAAGAGAAACATTAGGAAGAAGTCCTTTCAAATTTTTTCAAGCCAAGTGGATGCAACCAAGGAAAAAGATTTAAAAAACAATTTGAAGATACAAATGTAGCACATACTAAATCCACACAAAAGATAGAAGTTTCTCTAAAGAGAGAAAAAATAAATAAAGGCTACTGAGAAATTGGTACATCTAGTGCCATGTAGAGCCAAGAAGAAGAAGAGGTTAAAGATGAGTTCAAAAGATTATCTATAAGAAACAAAAATTCCCAAGAAGAAAGAAGGAAAAAAGTACAAGAATATCTAGATCTTGCCAAAGATCAAAAGGAATGTATTATGAATGAGCTCAAGAGAAAGGTTGTAGAGAGAGAAGAAACCTTAAAGAGACAATAAGTAGAAGAGGAGGCACTCTTCAACAACCCCATACACTCACCAATGAGAGAAGCATAACAACTCAAGAAGACGCACCAATTTCTATCTACAACCTAAACATTCAAAGATCAGATGGAGAATCCACCTAAACCCACAATTGATGAAGTTTCTTTTGAACAAGAATAGGAAACAAAGACCAAGACACAAAAGAAGAAACTCTTGTTGCGGGCACCACATATGAAGAGAATGATTGAATTCAAAAATATGAGACCATATGCATGCTTGACATGGTAGAGGCTCAAGATAGAGTAGACCAACAAGCCACCAAGGAAGTCCCATAGCAGATTCTATGTCTGAAGGTTCAATCAAACTAAAGGAGGCAACTTTGAAACCACAATAGGGAAAGGATATGCCTACATATATATGCAACATTGACGCTGGATAGGGGGAAAGGGGAACACACCCGGAACCCAAATAATTTTCCTCTCTATAGCCTAGGATAATCATTGCACCCCAATCCACTAGATTTCACCTTCAAAACTCACACAACTGACATCACACCACACCAAATTTTGCCTATTTCCAACCATGCCACAACACACACTGTTCTCTCTTTCTCTCTCACACACATATAGGCCCGAGGAGGCATGCATACTCAAACACCAACACCAAATGATTGGAGCGGGAAGGGGGGACAAGGGGAAGGAACAGTACCAAAATCTGCTATGGTTTGCATCAATTATGGAAAAAACATTCTCTACAACCACCATATAAACCTCTGGGAAACAGCTGGCTTCACCTCCGAATGGCTCTCCTCGCTGAGAGCGGCAAGAAAAACCTTGATATTTGCACCTTTGTTGGCCCCAAAATAGTCCAAAGGCTCCATCTCCTCCACTGTCAGGAGCTCCTCATTGAGCTTTGCCTTCTCCCAACAAAAGACTCCCAAAATGCAAAAAATTGGGCCCTCTCGAATGCAAAAGACTAGCCCCTTATAGGACGTGGGAAATACCCCTCTATTTTTTTCTTTTTAGCCTTCTTTTTTTGGATTGCCTTTTGCATGTGAAGCTCGCCTATGCTTCTATTCATGGCACTCCTTTGTTTGGACTTCAAGCCACTGCATGAACAACTCCTTATGTGTGTCGTCGGTGCTCTCATACTTACCCCTCAAAAGTTATCACCCTTAGAGGGCGCATGTGAATTGCCTCCCCACTGGCTTTTAGCCATGTCAACACCAAAATTGTGTGAGTGACATCGCCCCCAGCCACTAATGCATCACCAAAAATGGCTAACAGAGCTGACCGCCTACACAAAGCGCCCGCGAGGGCAGGATGCCATCACTGAGAGCTTCAATAGCCTCCTCTTTGCTTTGATACCACAAGAGGATACATGCTGCGCCCCATATACCCTTTGATTGGCCTGTCTTGTTGCACATATGGGGTACACCCACCACCATGTTGCAATCCCAGGGTGTGGCAACCCTCCAAGACCACCAAAGCCTTAAAAACAAAACCCCTTAAAAGAGTTTTTTTTCCTTGCAACTTCAACCCATTTCCCTTTTGTGCATAGATACCCAATCATCGAGCCCTTGAATCTCACCAAGAATCCATGTTCCCAACTTCAAACTGTATAAACTCCACTGGATTTTGGTTTTACCATTGTCAGGGATAATGGGTTCATGAGGTGAGCTGGTAGCACTGGACTGCTCGTTGTGGGAAAAATAATAGACTAGATGCACTACACCACACAAAAATCTCTAATGACACTTTGATAACTTAAAATAAACACCTTGAAAGCCTTAAGATGGTAATGGTTACCCCAAGCAAAATTGATTACAAAAGTTGCCATTAACAACATTGTAATATCAATTCTTGAGCGGATGCGAGCTTAATCCTCTCAAAATCCACCCAAGATGGTAAATTCTACCCTGGTTACAGTTTGAAAGTTTAACTGCTTAGAATGTTTGATACTAGCACTTAGAAATTGGTGCACCTTTGCTTAGGTCAAATGCAAAGAAGTCGAGACTTTCATTGCCCATGGCCTATGCGGTAGAGAGTAAGAGCAAACTACCAATCCCTTCTTCCTTTTCTTGTTCTTTACCTACTTCCTTTTCTTGTTCTTTACCTACTTCGTGCTCCCTACAAGCCCATGAGAAAGTTACACTTCCCTTGCACCAATGTCGAGAGCGCTTCCTCCTCCCTACTTCTAAGCTTGGCCATGATTGTTAATGTGGAAACAATAGCCCTCTCACACCCTTTTGGCCCATTTTTTGACCTTTTTATGGCCATCTTTGGTCAGTTTTGACCTCGATGGGAAATTTTTGTGGGAAAATTCCTAAAGAGACCCTCTTTCTTCCAGATTTTGTTGGCTTGATCCTTGATACTCAAATTTCATGGAAGATATCCAAATTTTATTTTTGACCACTCCTAAGTTGTTCCATGCATTACTTGCATATCTGAGATTGAAAATAGATAGTTACCACTATCAAGAAGTGTGCAGTGTGGCTAGGAAAGCACCGAGCCCCTGAGTGTGCAGTGTGGCTAGGTAAGCACCGAGCCCCTGAGTGTGAGGATTTGTAGCAAAATCATGAAAGTTGTAGAATATTTGGACCAAAAGACACAAAAAATGAAAAAAACTCCAGCCATGAAAGCTTTACTCTAAAAAAGAAGCAAGATCAACGTGTGTGATGATTTGTTGTAGGCTCACTCCCAATTACATAGTTGCAGTGCTCCTTCGCCCTAATAGAAACCCTAAAAAATGCTCACCCAGCTTCAAGTCCTCACACTTATTAAAAGTGATATATTGATAGTCTGTTAATCCTATAAAATGTATAGAAAACATCTCTTTTGCATCCCAAAGTGTTCACTAACTAAAATTTTCTTATATCATGTGCGTTCGCCAAAATGGATTTTAATTATCCCTTGTACCCCTCTTGCACACATGAATCTATAAATTTACAAGAAATTAAAATCATTTCTGTTGAATGCACATGCTATGTTACATATACTTTAGTGAACTCCCCAAGATTTTCATATACATCATGCGAGAAATTTTCTCTTCTTGTACCACTGCAATCCCGCTCTACAATGGTACATGGCGAAAACCCCTCATATCCCTGTAGTCTTTGCAATATTTGTTTGTCTTTCTCAAGGGTTTCTCTAAAAGACTATCACGATTTCTTTCATGGTCCACACAAACAGTAAGGAATTGGATCGCACACTTCCCATCCCTTCTCCTTATCCTAGCATAAGTTGATCCATCGTCCATAACCTTTGGCGATATGAGTAGCAGTGATGTATGGCTAACCAAGGATAAGAGGGTATGTAGACATCTCTTGGACAAATAAATTTTGATCATAGTTCCCATCCCCTATAATCACCCTTACATTCAGACAAGTTCCATATAGATCTCCTATGCATTGTTTGCTGCACGGATCATCCATCCATGATTTAAATAAATTGTCCATTTTTCTTTTTGATATAAACTCTTTTACATGAGGTTAATTTTTGACCCATCATCTATCAACTCAATGTATGGATCTTCTAAGTCTCCCACTTTTACCAAGGTCTCAATAGTCATTCTTGCCCAATGACTCTTGAAGTAATAACTCTTGTGAGTTGTCTCAACTTCATCCTCATCATCCAAGAAGCAAACCTGTTTTACTCCTCCCTTAGACTTGTAGCATCCAAGAACAATTTCATCAGCTTTCTCTCCATAGACTTGTACGCCCTATGCATTTAAAGTCTCTTCGTCACCCTGTACATGGATAGATTCAATAGGAGACTACCGCTTTCTCTTGATAATATCTATTTTTTCTTCATGAAACTCCCTCTATGCCGATGATCTCACTCAAGATAAACTTTACCTTACTGTTCAATCCTCTCTTCCAAAACCTTTTTGAGATATGTTGCTGCCCCTATATTAGATTGGAGTTTGTAGGCCACATACCCTTTTCTTTAGCTTCCATTGCCTCCTCCTTCTTCTCTTTAGAGGCTTCCTGAATAGGCACTTCATGGATAGGAATCTGTTGCGAGGAATTTTCTTCTCCAACCTTGACTCCTTTTGGCTCCACCTTCGACCCATAAGTGATTGCCTCAAACATTGAAATGGCATGGCTAGTAGTAGCCATGTCCTCAACTAGCTTCTTCATCCAGCCTTTGCCAGAGTTTTTTCCCAAGAGATTATCTATTTCACTTAAGTCAATCTTGCCATCTTTTAAAAAAATAAGTTTCTTCATCAAAGCATCTTTGAAATTTTTACAATACCTCCTAGCATGGTCAGTACTATCGCACCATATGCATCTATTTACAAATCCTTCTCCATTTTGAGGTCGTTGCCTTGTAGATTGACTCGATGGTTGCCCATTTTCTTCTATCCTTGTAAGCTTTAACTTCAATTCTTGCATTCCCTTGACAATATCATCTAAGATGCATTTGTCACTCTTTGGAACCACAATAATAGGCTTTACAAGACTCTCAAGAACACTTGGGACTTGAGTAAGGCTGACTATCATCTTTTCTCTCCATTGATGTTGCTTAGCTAGCAGTGAAATGGCATCTTTGACCTCATTCCAATCAGTCTTTAAGCCTTGTTCTGTATCCTTATCCTCAAGTAGTAACTCTGTCTTCTCTTGAATCTCTTTTCCTACTGCCTGCAAAAAGAGATCTGTCTTCTCTGAGTTTAGGGTAGCCTTTCCGTTCTTGATAGTTGATCATAACGACGTTCAAATTCCCTTTGCAGTTTGATAGGCAAAAGTCCCTCTTGTGGCCGCACTACCCACTCCAAAAAAGTTCTCTTTGTCACCCTTTCAAAGTTCTCCATGAAATACTCTTCCTTCAAGGATACTTTGAATGCTTCCCAAGTTCCCCCATGTTCATTTATACCATATCAGTCGATGTCTCTATGTTCCGTTGAAGTGGTCATGGCTCGTCACGAGTATGGCAGGAATATGTAATTTGTCACCCTTTCAAAGTTCTCCATGAAATACTCTTCCTTCAAGGCTACTTTGAATGCTTCCCAAGTTCCCCCATGTTCATTTATACCATATCAGTCGATGTATCTATGATCCGTTGAAGTGGTCATGGCTCGTCATGAGTATGGCAGGAATATGTAATTTTTTGGATCTATTATTATAATCCACTCACCATTGTGAGTTTTGAAAAAAAAAAAAGAAAGAGATGAAGAGGAAGAATGGAAATTATATGGAGTATTGTTTTAATATGAAGCTATAGAAAAGGGAGAAGAAGAATCATAGAAGTTTTAATCTTATAGGAACTATCCAACCAAATGGTTGTCGTTGTGGGAAAAAATCCTAGGCAACCACCTTATAGGTGCTTCAAGAATGAGTAAATATAATAATAGTAGCAACAACAATAGTAATAAAATAAACAGATAGACGCACATAGTGCCGGAGCTCTTGTATGCTCAATTTCCTCCATTTGTTTAAGGACACCATCAAGCTAAGCATGAGCAAGGTCAATCTACTACAAAACTTCAAGGCCAAGTGCATCTCCTCCTAGATCTTCTTACTTTGCTTATCCTTTTTTAATATTTGTGATTTAGGAAGTGCTACCTCCTCCGTCAAGTCACCAGTTTGTGGGCAGATGATCCTAGCCCTCCCTCTACTGCCATTTCTTGAGCAAAATCACTATTGCAACTTTCGAATTGACAATAGGTCATCACACATAATTAATCCATGAGCATCCTCCCAATCATTGCGAATGATTGTAATCCCTACCAATAGCCGTGATCAATAGGTCATCACACATAATTAATCCATGAGGATCCTCCCAATCATTGTGAATGATTGTAATCCCTACCAATAGCCATCAAAATATTCTCAATAATTTCCAATGATTGTATGCCTCATCAACACCCATAATACATCAACCTTGTCAGCGTGTGTCCTCTAAAACTGTAACCTATTATAGGTTTTATCTTGCATGCATCATGGCACATTTGCAATCACAACAACAATTCAAAATGTGTGTGCAACTTTGCAATTGTCATCAACATGCAATTAGATTGGCCCGCCTCCCAGCAACCCTTAACAATCAAGAATGGACACTTAGTGTCCATTCCTTCATAATACACGCTCCCTAATGGCTCTCCACATTCGTTGGTTGCCAATGGGTGGTAGGTATTATGAGGAATGGACACTAAGTGTCCATTCACTACCCCTTAATTTTTGAAAAGAGGGTCAAGCAATGGGCTATCGTGAGTAGCTTGTAGGACCTTGGAAAAGAGTGACCTACGTCAGAAGATTGCTTACTTATAATGTGCCGACTGCATATGATGGTGGGTGAGGAGGGGGTCCCCTACTCAATGATGGCACCTGCTTTTGAAGTAAAAAACTTAAGCATTGCCCTTTTGTTGTGGCACACTTGCTCTTGATCTACTATGTTAGAGCATGTTGTAGCCTATCCACTCTCCAAAGTGCATGTCATGCAACTCTACCAAGACTCCAAATATTTTATCACTACATGCATATACAGTGGTGGCAGTTAACTACAAGGGTAGGGGACCGGGCTCCATAAATTCCATCAACCACAACATGGTGCCAAATCCATTCCTGCAATCCACAACAATTGTGGATTTGTGGGTCAACACCTTTCAACCTAACTCCTCTCTTGTGCCACAAGCATGCCTAGACGTAGTGTTTGTATTAATTAAAGAAAAGTAGAGATACACCTTTCACACCACACTAAAATCCTTTTTGTGACTTCAAGTGATGATCATGTACTGCTTAATAGTTCCTATCATGAACAACCTTGTTTTATCTTGCCTACAGTGGGTGCCGCCATGTAAAAGGGTCATCTCCAACCTCACTTGGTTACGTGCATGACAAGCGCAATCACATGGTGTCAAATGCTTACCAACTCAATAGGGTATTGTTGGGAGCTCACCATTTAGTTCATAGCCTTTAACCCCCGACTCTCCTGGGAAAAGGCCTCAACATCTTCCGACCACGTGAAGGTTATGGTTATCATCTTTATACAACCTCATAGCCACTCACCAATCCCAACCATCTTTGTCTTGAGTGGGCACTACTATATATAGTGTGCTCATGCAACCCACAATGCAAGAGGTCCCCTACCACCTCAATTAGTTATACATGATTATGAATGCTATTGTCATCTCAAACTTCAATAGACTATCATGTTGTCTCCATCTATATGAAGGGAATTATGGCTTCTTGGTCAACACTACTTATAGTAGCTTCCATATGGTGGCTATGCTCTTCTTCATTTTAGGTTTTTGACTCTAGATAGTACCATGTCTTGACATTGAGCATGGAGATGGTATGCTCATGAACTTTGTGACAAGCTACTACTTATAGTAGCTTCCATATGGTGGCTATGCTCTTCTTCATTTTAGGTTTTTGACTCTAGATAGTACCGTGTCTTGACATTGAGCATGGAGATGGTATGCTCATGAACTTTGTGACAAGCATGTACTACGGAGATCCAGCATGGATCCTGGCCCTATTGATGAAGATGAGAAAGTTCAATGCTAGCAAGAAGAGAATGTATGATAGATCCTCCGTGAAGGTTCATGTGCATTCACTGATTGACAAATCAATGATTTGTTTTATTGAACAATAAAACTTATTGTCTTCTCGGTGGTGAGATCTTGTGGGTATATCTTATTAACCACCATGGTTTTCAATTCAAGGCTTATCTTTGGACTGTTAAGGGGTATTCGTGTCCTACCACAAAAGCTCTTTAAAATCAACCTTGATGCAAGACAAAATGATATTTCGTAGATATGTATGCCAATTGTTTTGCTCTCTCCCTATCTCTACTTTTTGTGGTCTATCAATAAATGTTTCAGATTGTAGTGTGCAATAGCTGACATCTAAATGTTATTCTTTAAGTCTTTGAATCCAATGCAATATTAACAATCAATTGAGGGCATAGGAGCCTTGAGCGATATTTCAAAATTAGACAATAAAAATGTATACCAAAAAAATCAAATAAATTAACAACTACCTTAGATACCCTGCATAGCAATTCTGAGAGAATTTTGTTTATCCTTTTATCATACACAAACACATACACTCAACCATTGACTAATAAATATTACATATGACATAATTTAATTACAAAAAGTAGAGAGTTATATATGAAAACATTACTACTATAAGATTGATTTTGTTGAGCACTTTTTATAGTTCTTATTTAATGCTAACCCATCCCACGTGAATTTTGAATGAATCCTTCATAATTTAGTGTTCTTAACTTTTATAAAGGCATTTGTATGGCTTACGCTTTGTGGCACTTACAAATTTGTGGAGATTTTCTTCCTTTTGTCATATTTAAATGACTCATTTCTTTATTATTTTAGGTTTCAATAAGGGTGAAAGCATGTTAACCTGTCGCGCTTTTTGTGCTAGTTAGCAGTTTCAAGTTAGCACATCTTCAAAAAGTTGGGCGTCCGGTAATTTTTTTACAAATAAGATCAAAATTTGTCGGAGGTTGTACATTTGCATTCCTTGTTTCAAGTGCTTTCTATTGATATATCATATGTCATAGATCTTGGAGATGTAGCTCAAGTTATTGTACTAGTTAGCATATGTCAAAATTGTGCTAGTTAGCATTTTCCGGGACATGAAAAAGAATGACAAGTTAACATGCTTTCACCCATAATATATATATTTCAAAATGATGAACATCATCACTTTTATTTTGTTTATGAAAGTTAAATACAATTGAATACATTTAACCAAATGATTTTGATAATGATCTTCATTTTGTTTCTAACTTGTTTAGAGTCTAATGATTTACAAAGAGAATTCTAGTAAGTTCTCCCTTCATTCTTAGTTTCTTCTATTTTTGCAAAGTCATTTAGAAACCTCACATGATAATACACTAACAAAATTCTATCAGACTCTAAGATATCCTATTTTCTTGTTCCTTGATGTATTTTGGTGTTGTTAACAACCCCCCCCCCCCCCCCCCCCCCCCCCCCCCCCCCCCCCCCTTCCCTTTCCTCCAAAAATCTAATTTATGTTTAATCGCCGAATCTTTAACCTATTTTTATCATTGTTTATAGAAACCATGATGTACCACTTACCTTGCATCTCTGTATTTCTAGTACGCTCATATCTTCCACATGTAAATCTAAAGACCAATTGTAAGTTATCATCTACCTTTATTTTATGTCTAACCACTCCACAAGAGTTCCCTCTGTTCATATACATCTCATACATTTCTAGACAACACCAACATTTATGTATATGTACCTACCTACCTTCACTAATTTCCAATAAATAATCATCTGCTGTTCATTTTGTTGGTTTTAAAGAACAATTTCACATATACACATAAACTCATTTGGCAAGAAGTGGTCATTTAAATCCTCTCCATCCTAGTTCTTATTATTTTTGTAGTGTTATTTAAACAATTGAGTTGATACTATACTAGCAACATTCTATAAGATTCTAGGTTGAAGTCTTTACTTTCTATCAAATCACATATCTAGACTTACCTATAATTTATAGTACTAAGTTGGTTCATCATACTAACTCTCTAATATAAGGCTCTGCAAAACTCCTAGATGGGCCTATTGATCCCATTCGAAAAGACAAGCATGGATACATAGATTCATATTAGATAGCTTGCTTATCAATTTGATTACTAGTTGTTATGCAAAGAGCCTCTACGTTTGGAATTTCTTCATGTATTCTATTGAACTACATCTAAGGATAGTGTTTGCATTTCTTTGATGAGTCAATGCCCAAATACCATATATAATGCACCATCGTGGTGTTTAGTCTATTTTCTTCTTCATCTTAAGGTCTCCACATTATGAACCTTCTCTTACAACATCTTTATACCACAATCCCACAATCTAATATACTCATTTGATAAAGACTCATTTTATTTACTATTTCTTTTGTGACTCTCTTTGCAGATATACCTAAGGGACCATGTCTGATAAAAATAATTGTCTTAGTGTTGCCCCCCCCCCCCCCCCCCCCTCTCTCTCTCTAACATTTAATGCACTAGTAACTTGTGTGTAGCGGAAACTGATAACATAGTGAGCATTTCATTAAGAAGAAGTTCCTAATGAGCACATAGAGAGTACTTGATTTGAGAAAGCAACATAGAAATTTACACCTAGCTAATTTGGAATTGACAATACTTGAAAAGAGAGAGAAATAGAATAGATGAAAACAATTGAGGACCGGATTTACATGGAGCCGGTCCCCCCTCCAAAAATGCTTTGTATTATATCTTCTCCCATCAAAGGAGACTTTTGTACAATACAATATTTATACTCATTGACAAAAATCATTGGTGCAATGAAAATGGAAGCTTCATGCACCAAATTATGCTTGAAAAACACACCTAGTGTCCCTAGCCTCAGTCCCAAAACCTCACACACCTTCAAAAATGGTGAGAGATAGCACGGAATGAGGATAGATTGAGAGGAAGAAGATGTATATTACAAGAAAGAAGTATTCTCCTCACATAATCACTCTAATAGCATAGCTTAGTTTAGTAATTAGCATGGTAGAGGATATGAGCATGCCATTGAAGCTTGGCTCTTGTTTGGATTTGCATTCCATAGCCAAGAGTTGTTGGTGTAGGCCTCTACTTCTCAATGCTTGGAGAAGGAGATGGAGTTCTTCTTGCACACATGAATTGTGTGTGTGTGTGTAGCATTGTGTTAGACAAAAATGTAGTCCTCTCTCTTCATGGTTGACCCCTCTTACTAACTACTCATGCTGGACTCCCATTGGCTCATGCAAAGCATAGCCACTCACAAATTAGAAGCATAGTTGATAGCCTCGTGACATGTGCCCCTTTCCCCTTTTGTGAGAGCTTTGGGTAATTAAAATAGTTTATTAAACTCTCATTGGACCTTTTTGTCTTCTAGCCAATAGGAATCAGGCAAGCCATTGGGATGCTTGATGCTCACTGGACCCCTTAGTAGACTTTCCAATTGCCTTCTGGGGAGCTTAATTTCCATTGGTTCTTATCTTAATCATTTAAAAATTAGCTAGGCTAATTTTCTTTTAGCCTAATTCTTATTGGTCCACCTCTATGGCCATCCAATAGGATTTGAAGGGGAATTGGGGGCAACTGGCCTATGAGCTTGCCCTGTGTCCATTCTTCCCTTTGGGGAGAGCAGGGGAGTGTGTGTATGTGTGTGTGTTTCTCTCTCATCCCGTACCATTAGGGCTCGCTCCCTCCTTCCTAGGGATGTGGGAAGAATTTTTAATCTTCCCATAACCATCCTATTTTCCCCTACTTTGGCCATCGGACAATTGAATTAAAATTTTGGAACCTTAGCCTATGGAAGTCTTCTTGGTCCTCGATCTCCGGTAGGTCTTCAATGGTTGCTTCTTGAGGTGGCTCTCATTTGTAAGGCTTTAGTAGACTCACATGGAAAGCATTGTGTATGAGCCAATGATTGGGCAACTTGAGTTGATAGGTCATCTCATTGATTGGCCTAAGAATCTGAAAGGGGCTATAGTACCTTTTTGCTAGCTTAGCATAGTACTTTTGGTGTCCCATAGGATTCTTGCCCGTCGTGTGCCTTAATCGAGCCTTGGGAAACTTAAGCAAGACCCAATCATTTTGTTTAAAGGATAGGGATCTTTTGTGCTTATCAACATCAGCCTTTTGCCTTTGTTGAGAGATGGACATAGCATCCTTAATCTTTTGAAAAGGTTCTTGCAGGTATCGGCTATATTCATCTTCAATGGTTGCTTCTTGAGGTGGCTCTCCTTTGTAAGGCTTTAGTAGACTCACATGGAAAGCACTGTGTACGAGCCAATGGTTGGGAAACTTGAGTTGACATGTCATCTCATTGATTGGCCTAAGAATCTGAAAGGGGCCATAGTACCTTTTTGCTAACTTAGCATAGTACTTTTGGTGTCCCATAGGATTCTTGCCCATCATGTGCCTTCATCGAGCCTTGGGAAACTTAAGCAAGACCCAATCATTTTGTTTAAAGGATAGGGATCTTTTGTGCTTATCAACATCAGACTTTTGCCTTTGTTGAGAGATGGACATAGCATCCTTAATCTTTTGAAAAGGTTCTTGCAGGTATCGGCTATATTCATCTTCAATGGTTTCTTCTTGAGGGTTTCTCTCCTTTGTAAGGCTTTAGTAGGCTAACATGGAAAGCACTGTGTATGAGCCAATGGTTGGGAAACTTGAGTTGATAGGTCATCTCATTGATTGGCCTAAAAATCTGAAAGGGGCCATAGTACCTTTTGCTAACTTAGCATAGTACTTTTGGTGTCCCGTAGGATTCTTGCCCATTGTATGCCTTAATCAAGCCTTGGGAAACTTAATCAAGACCCAATCATTTTGTTTAAAGGCTAGGGATCTTCTGTGCTTAGCAACAGTAGCCTTTTGCCTTTGCTCAGAGATGGATATAGCATCCTTAATCTTTTGAAAATATTCTTGCAGGTATCATCTATATTCATCTGCAGCGAAGATCTTCCCATGTACTTTGAATAGTAGGGGACTTTTTGATCTTCCCTTTATCACCTCAAAGGGTGCTTTTCCTATGGAAGTATGTTCAATGTTATTGTAATCATACTCCACCAACGGTAAGTACTTCTCCCATTGGGACTTTTGATCTACTTCTGTGACATAAGCTTTTAGTAGATCAAGAATTGTTAGGTTAGCTATTTCACTTTGGCCATCCGTTTGTGAGTGATAGGCCAAAGAGGAATTTAGCCTTGTGCCTAAATTCTCAAAGAGACCCTTCTAAAAATTACTGGTCATTCTAGGATCTCTATCCGACACTATGGACATTGGCAAGCTGTGGTACTTGAAGATTTGTGATATAAAGAGGGTTTCCATTTGCTGGGCCTTGATAGTCTTCTTGACAGGTATGAAATGTGCTTACTTGCTAAACCTGTCTACTATCGTCCATATTCTTGTATTCACATGGATAGACTTGGGCAATCCAAAGATAAAATCCATGGATATGCTCTCTCACGGTGAATTAGGATTGGCAAAGGTTGAAGCAATCTAGGTTGCTTCCCTCTATCCAACTTTGTCTTTTGGCATACCACACATTTTGAAACATACTCATGTATGTTTACTTTCATGGCAGGCCGATATAAGTATGTTTCTATCCCTTTTAGGGTAGACTGAATCCCTCTATGCCCCACATAAGGAGGAGCATGAGATTCATACATTACTTTCTCACATAGTGAGTTAGTAATGCATAGTCTATTACCATAGAGAAGATAACCATCTTGTAGGGTAAATGGTTCTTCCTTCTTCCCTAGTGAAAGGGATGAAATCACATCTCTAAAATTGAAATTGATAGCGTACTTATCTATCATACAAGATAGATCATTGTGAGTTACTATGGATACCGCATTCACTCTCAATCGTCTTGAGAATGCATCGGCCACTTGATTATGCTTGTCAACAATATGAGCAATATGAAAATGAAATTGCAAAAGGAAATTTTCCCACCTCCTTTGTTTGTCGAAGAGCTTGGTCTGTGTCATGAAGTACTTAAGGCTTTGGTAATCCATTCACTGAATGAAAGAAGTCCCCAATAAACAGTGCTTCCACGAGTCTAGAGCATGTAGAACTACTAAGAGTTCCTTCTCATATATCCCTAGAGCTTACTCAATAGGGTCAAGCCTTTGACTTTTGTAGGCTATGGAAAGCCTTTCTTGAAGAAAAATAGCTCCAAGGCAATCACCACAGACGCCACATTGGACCTCAAATGGCTTTGAGAGATCCGGCAGTGTAAGTACAAGTTGAGAGATAAGCTTCTCTTTAAGATTTTTGAAAGCATTGTTCTCCTTGGTGGACCATATGTTAGCAGCGGCTAACACAGGCTACCAATTATGCACCAAGTTGTGGATGTGCCATAGTGCACAATATTTACTTCTCATTGTATAGGGCTTGGGCTCATTTAGGAGTTCCAAAGTTGTATGAGTCTAGGCTAGAGAGCTCACTTTATCCCATAGTTGAAGGGTTTGAGGCCCAAAACTATAAAAGAGCCCTATGCTTAATGAGAGGTCATTCTTGAGTGGTCCTTTTGAGAACTCTCTCTCTCTAGAGGAGGTCTTGATGGCTTAGCCTTTGAGCTTAATGCCCATGCTTAGAAGGCTAGTGTTAATCACATGTAATTAGTGTAATCTTCTCTTAATTAATCTAGTCTTCATTATGTTGTCAATCATGTTTATCTACTTTCCTTCATTGTTTTGAAGTGTTGATCTTCTCTAATCTAACTCTTACTTATGCTAAGCTACTCTGATTAGTGGAGTCCTTATCTAACTCTCTCGATTAAGCGGAGTGGGCGTACTCGTGATTGGGAGATTAGAGTTGTCCTCTAATGGTGTGCTTGTGTGTGTGTAGGTTTAAGAAGCCTTGAGCTTAATTTGATTATGTGTGACTTGATTTGGACACCATGATGGGCATGGTTGGGGTGGCCGACTTGAATGCGATCTTGTGTGCTTAATTGTCAATGCATGTAATTAGAGTTGTGCTTGAGAGATTCCAAGATTAGTGTGTTTCACTTCGTTGCTTGATGTGTGTAGATGATTGATTGAATTGATGCTTGATGTGCGATTAGCATTAGTTGATTTGGGATGATTTCTATTTGCATTGGAGGATGCACGCTCTTGAATCCTCTCAATCTTTGAATCCGATGATGCTCTCGCACATTCTTTGTGTGATGCCTCCAAGCCCTAGCTGGGTCATGCTCTCTCTCTCTCTCTCTCTCTCTCTCTCTCTCTCTCTCTCTCTCTCTCTCTCTCTCTCTCCGTCCGTCTCCGGATTGATAGATTTGTGGGAGATTTCCTATGCTATGGCGAGCCTCCAACATTGGCGCCATTGCCGGGGACGGGTTGCCTATGCTAGTGGAGTTGAGGTTGCAAAAGATAAGAGTAATTTGATTATCGATTTTTTGTAATTAGGTAGGATTTGATTTGTGTGTAGTGTATTTAGGTCTAATTGGATGTGTATAGAGTCATTTCACCCCAAAAACCCTAAATTCTCTTTTGATTTTGCTAATTTTTCACTAACCTTCACTAATTTTGCATCCCATTCATGCTAATTTCGTGCTAATTGTACTAATTCCATGCTAATTTCATGATAATTGTGCTAACCTAACCACTAATTTTGATTTGGAATGTATGCTAAATCCCCTTAATTGAGGAGGATCACCACTCTTAATTGCTCTAATCTATGCCTAATCATGTGATTTGAGTGTTGATTTTGGTCAATTTTTTGATCAATTTCGGACCGAATCGGAGTTGCACACATGCGTGTGCATGATGGAATCGTCGCATGGAGCAAGGACTAAGCGAGCAAGCAATCAATTGTAAGTGGATTGACCTACTCCGTTCAATTTTTGATTGATTAAGTTGATCCCATTGAGTTGCTAAATCATTGCTAAAATTAGGTGTGTGTGCCTAATTGATGGAATTTATGCCTAATTTGATGAAATTGGAATGAAATTGGATGCCTAGATGCTTGAGGAATGGTAGTTTTGCATAAATTGTGTGTGAAAATCACTAAATTGATGTGTATGTGAGGCTATTCCTGTTAAGTATGGAGCCTGACTTACCCTTGTATTTTTTTGTGGTAAAAACGCACATTTATAAGGCCCCCATTATTAGGAGAAGCCATCGTGCGTGAAGGAAAATCACTCACCGGAAACCAAAATTTTCACGGACAAGAATCAGGGGCAACTTTAAAGGCCTTGCCGGAATATTCTTTTTCACCGGAATATTATGGCCGGACGGCGGCCGGAAAGTGGTCGGAAAACAACCGGTTGGTTGGCCGGTGGCTGGTAGTCAATGGCCGATGGCCGGTGGTCGGAAGTCAATGGCCGGTGGCCGGTGGCCGAATTCAAAAGCGGACTTGTCTTCTCAAGGGCGGCCACACATGGGCGGATTGGAGGGTTCGATTTGGACTTATTCGCACAAGGGCGGCTACACATGGCTGTCTCTGATAAGAGAGGGCAGCCCTTTTGGCCTATAAAAGGAGGTCATTTCTACACACATTTCATAGTGTGAAGTTGATGCAACAAGGTGAGTGTGAGGTGGTGAGAGTGAAGCAAGGCGGGAGCTCCATTAAGGGTATAATCCCTTTGTAAACTACTTCTTGTTTTGAAGTACTAAAGCCATTGAGTGGCTGCTTTCCCGTGGACGTAACCCACATTGGGTGAACCACGTATATCGTGTGTACTCTCTCTCTCTCTCTCTACTCTATAGGTATCAGAGCAAGGTTTGCTCGTAGCTAAATTATCTCAAGGAAAGGATTCCTTGAATTGAGTGGGAGTTATGGCGGAGGAAGGGAAGCTCAAGATTGAGAAGTTCAACGGCAAAAACTACCAACATTGGAAGATGCAGATTGAAGACTTTCTCTACCAGAAGGACCTCTATTTGCCACTAGGCGATCTTGCGAAGAATCCCGCAACAATGGCAGATGAAGCATGGATTGTCCTTGATCGAAAGGCACTGGGAACAATCCGGTTAAGCTTGGCGTCAACGGTGGCCTTCAATGTTTCGGAGATGAAGACCACGGAGGACTTGATGAAGTCACTTGACGACTTCTACGAGAAACCATCGGCATCCAATAAGGTATTTCTTATGAAGCGCTTGTTCAATCTAAAGATGGAAGAGAATGGTTCAGTTGCAGAACACCTAAATGACTTTAACACAAACATAAGTCAACTTCGATCAGTGAAAATCAATTTCGATGACGAAGTGCGAGCTCTCCTTATACTATCATCTCTACCGGATAGTTGGGACAGCCTTGTGATGGCTGTAAGTAATTCTATCTCTGGCACAAATACTCTTAAGTTTGATGATGTTGTGGGTGTTCTCCTAAGCGAGGAAATGCAAAGGAGAAGCACAGGAGAATCATCAAGTGCTGCACTATCAGTGGAAACAAGAGGAAGGCCTAAGGAGAGGTTCAAAAACCAAAAGGGTCGTGATCGCTCAAGGAGGAGCAAGTCACGCACAAATTCAGTTCTTGAATGTTGGAAATGCGGCAAGAAGGGCCACGTCAAGAAGGATTGCTGGTCCAAGAAGAAGGAGACAGAGTCTCAAGACAACAAGCCAACATCGGAGGCCAATGTGGCAGGTAAAGTAGAGCAAGATGCTCTAATTCTCTCATTAGACAATGTGTCTAATTCCTGTATAGTAGATTCCGGGGCTTCATTCCATGCGACACCACACAAGCAACATTTCCAAGACTACACCAAAGGTACTTTTGGGTATGTATACTTGGGAGATGATGAAGCTTGTGAGATTGTCGGCAAAGGTACAGTTTCTGTCAAAACTGCTAACGGAAATGAATGGAAGCTTAAAGATGTTAGGCATGTTCCTTCTCTTCGCAAAAATTTGATCTCTACAGGACAATTGGACGATGAAGGTCACGACATTGCATTCGGAAACAAACGGTGGAAGATCTCAAAGGGATCTTTGGTGGTTGCCAAGGGTGAAAAAGTCGGCACACTTTACTTGTGTACTGTTAGCACACAACCTTCAGCTTGTGCAGCAACAACAGAAGTTGACAGTGTAGTGTGGCACTACCGACTTGGGCATATGAGTGCCAAAGGAATGCAAATCCTTCAAACAAAGAAGCTTCTACCAGGTTTGAAAGAAGTGGACTTAGAGTTCTGTGAAGATTGTGTTTATGGTAAACAAAAGAGGGTAAAATTTCAAAAATCAGGAAATGAAAGAAAAAATAAAAAACTTGAGTTGGTTCATTCTGATGTTTGGGGTCCTGCAAGTACACCATCACTTGGTGGCTCATTGTACTATGTAACATTCATAGACGATGCAACTAGAAAAACATGGGTTTATGTCATGAAGAATAAATCCGATGTATTTTCCATATTTCAAAGGTGGAAAGCCTTTGTGGAGAATGAAACAGGTACCAAGGTTAAATGCCTCAGATCCGACAATGGAGGCGAATATTGCAGCCAAGCTTTTGAAAGATTTGTGCTAGCAATGGCATTCGGAGGCAAAGGACAACCCCAAGGACACCTCAACAAAATGGGATTTCGGAAAGGATGAACAGGACAATCATGGAACGAGCACGAAGCATGCGGCTACATGCAGGCCTACCGCTTGAGCTTTGGGCGGAAGCTGTAAGTACGTCTGTGTACTTAATCAATCGGTCACCCTCAACGGCATTGGATGGGGGAGTTCCAGAAGAGGCATGGACATGTAAACCAGTGAATTATGCATTTCTCAAAGTGTTTGGGTGTGAGGCTTTCATGCACATAGATAGAAGCCTAAGATCAAAGTTAGATGCAAAGTCCAAAAAGTGTTTCTTCATTGGCTATGGAGAAGGAGACTTTGGGTATCGCCTATGGAATCCTGAAGATGGTAAAATCTTAAGGAGTAGGGATGTAATTTTTAAAGAACAAAATATGTACAAAGATTACTTGGAAAGAAAACAAACAAAAGAAACAGGTGATGAGTACATGGAGCTTGAGGACGGTGAAGACGCAAGGACTGCAAACGGTGACAATGTGCAACAACGTCAACCAAATGAGGAGCCTCAACCTATTCCCCGAAGATCTACAAGAGCAAGTAGACCTCCAGAAAGGTTTGTTCCTTCCTTCAACCATCTCTTGATCTCAGATTCTGGAGAGCTGGAATCATATGAAGAAGCTATGCAACATGAATCCAAAGAAGAATGGACGAAGAGCATGTAAGTGGAGATGGACTCACTACATCGCAACCAAACATGGGAGTTGGTTGAGTTGCCTAAAGGTAAGCGGGCACTTCAAAACATATGGGTGTACAAGCTAAAGGAAGAAAAAGGTGGGAAGAAAAGGTACAAGTCTAGGCTTGTAGTAAAAGGTTTTTCTCAAAAGAAAGGTATTGACTTCAATGAAATATTTTCTCCTGTTGTAAAAATGAACTCAACTAGGCTTGTCTTAAGCCTTGTGGCTGCTCATGATATAAATCTCGAGCAAATGGATGTAAATACGGCATTCCCTCACGGTGACTTAGAGGAGGAAATCTACATGCTTCAACCAAACGGGTATGAAGTAAAAGGTAAGGAGAAAATGGTTTGCAGATTAAAGAAGAGCTTGTATGGTTTAAAGCAAGCATCAAGACAATGGTACTTGAATTTTGATCGATGGATGTTGGATCACGGATTCACAAGATGCAACTCGGATCACTGCGTCTACACGGAGAATTTGGGAGATGGGAAATTCATCATCCTAATGTTGTATGTTGATGACATGTTGATTGCAAGTGCTAACATGCAGGACATCAAAGACCTAAAAGAGGAGCTGTCCAAATCTTTTTCAATGAAAGATTTAGGTGCTGCAAAGAGGATACTTGGTATGAAAATATCAAGGGACAGGACAAAGAAGACAATAAATCTATCTCAAGAAGATTACATCAAGAAGGTACTAGAAAGGTTTGCAATGCAAAATGCAAAACCAGTTTCTACACCTTTGGCTGGTCATTTTAAACTAATGAAGGATATGTGTCCAAAGACACAAGAGGAGATAGCCTATATGTCTAAAGTTCCATATGCTGCAGCGGTAGGTTCTCTAATGTATGCTATGGTCTGGACAAGGCCAGACATTGCACATGCAGTGGGAGTTGTGAGTAGGTTCATGGACAACCCAGGTAAAGAGCATTGGCAAGCTGTGAAGTGGATACTTAGGTATCTAAAAGGGACAACAACAAATGCTTTGTATTTTGGAGGAATTGATATTTTTCTAGAAGGGTATGCTGATGCAGATATGGCAGGTGACAAAGATACTCGAAGGAGCACTACTGGCTACATGTTCACGGTTGGAGGCACAACAGTAAGCTGGGCTTCAAAGCTGCAGAAAGTGGTTTCACTTTCTACCACGGAAGCAAAGTATGTAGCAATGACGGATGCAAGCAAAGAAATTCTGTGGCTTCACAGATTCTTAGAAGAGCTTGGATTCAAACAAGACAATTGTGTCTTGTACAGTGATAGCCAAAGCGCTATCCATCTTGTGAAGAACTCAGCCTTTCATTCAAGGACAAAGCACATTGAGGTGAGATATCACTTCATACGCACTCTTTTGAAAGAGGGACAACTAAAGCTAGGAAAGGTGCATACAAGTGAAAATCCTGCAGACATGTTTACAAAGGTGGTCAACAAGGAGAAGTTGAGCTTTTCCTCATCTTCAATCGACATTCAAGGATAAGAAGCCAGAATGGAAAGGAGTCACAGGTTTGGTTTGCAGATCAGTCTCCAAGTGGGAGATTGTTAAGTATGGAGCCTGACTTACCCTTGTAATTTTTTGTGGTAAAAGCGCACATTTGTAAGGCCCCCATTATGAGGAGAAGCCATCGTGCGTGAAGAAAAATCACTCACCGGAAACCAAAATTTTCACGGACAAGAATCAGGGGCAACTTTAAAGGCCTCGGGGGCGGAGGCTCCCGAGACTTTTTTTTTCGCCGAAATATTCTTTTTCACCGGAATATTATGGCCGGACGGCGGCCGGAAAGTGGTCAGAAAACAACCGGTCGGTTGGCCGGTGGTCGGAAGTCAATGGCCGGTGGCCGGTGGCCGAATTCAATGGCCGGTGGCCGAATTCAAAAGCGGACTTGTCTTCTCAAGGGCGGCCACACATGGGCGGATTGGAGGGTCTGATTTGGACTTATTCGCACAAGGGCGGCTACACATGGCTGTCTCTCATAAGAGAGGGCAGCCCTTTTGGCCTATAAAAGGAGGCCATTTCTATACACATTTCATAGTGTGAAGTTGATGCAACAAGGTGAGTGTGAGGTGGTGAGAGTGAAGCAAGGCGGGAGCTCCATTAAGGGTATAATCCCTTTGTAAACTACTTCTTGTTTTGAAGTACTAAAGCCATTGAGTGGCTGCTTTCCCATGGACGTAGCCCACATTGGGTGAACCACGTATATCGTGTGTACTCTCTCTCTATCTCTCTACTCTATAATCTCGTGTATATAAATCTGTCTCTCTCCATTAAGTAATCTACTCAATTATCTATTTAGCTACGTCTTATTTCCTAACAATTCCGGTCATGGAGTAGGCCTACTTGCCAAAATCATGGCAAGATTTGAATATGTGTGCCCATTTTAAATAACTTTGACGAGAAGATTTATGGTCAAATTGAACACCTAAATGCTTGAAGATTGATGATTTTGCAAGAAATGTGTGTGCAAACATTAGGAATTGGCCTAATTTTGTTGCTAATTGAGCAAAAAAATTGGATTTGTGCACCTAATTTTTGTGTGTGTGCAATGCTAAATTGAGTTAAAATTGGATTAATTTTTGATTAAAATTGAGTTAATTTAGCATGTATATACTCATGTATGGGTGATCAAGTGTGCAATTGATGAAATGAAATGAGTGTTTAATGAAATTTTTGCACAAATCGACGGCCTAAATTTAGGTGTGGGTGCCTAATTAATGGCCAATTATGCCTAAATTGGGGATGAATAATTGGTATTTTACCAATTATGATGATTAATTTGGCCTAAAAGATTGGTTTGTATTTGATTGATTGACTTTGGATGATTCAATTGATACACAATTGAAAATGATTTTACGTTTTACCATTGTCATGTATGCTAATTTGATTGGATATGGTAAGAATTTCGGTGATTTGTGCATTTGGAGGTGCCATAATCACATGTGTGTAGCCATAGAATCCAAAAATGACAAATCCGACAGGGTTTGGATGATTAGAGAAATCAAAGCTGAGCAATTAATTTTGCGATGATTAAAAACCAAGTTTGAATTGACCAATGTTTTGTACCAAATTGGTATGCGTAATTATGGATAGTGATATGAGTAATGCGAGTTGCAATGATTGATAAGTTGGATTGAAGTGGCAGTTGAAAGAAAAATTGCGCATTAATCGACCATGAAGGAATCTCCCAATTGATTATAGATTGATTCGATTTCGAAATTTGAATTGAGGTGTTGCTTGTGTTCGTCTAATGAATTAGAGTAGATGGTTATATCATCAAAGAACACTCCAGTAAAGGTTCGGTGAGGCCTAAATAGCTTCTCCATTAGGTAGTTAAATGTGGCTGGTGCATTGGTTAAGCCAAAAGGCATGACAATGTAATCGTAAAGACCAAATGTAGTGCAAAATGTGGTCTTTACAATGTCTTGATCAACTGTCTTTATTTGATGGTAGCCACTTTTTAGGTCAATCCTACTGAATTAGGTCGACCCTATAGCTTAGCAAAGGTCTATAGACAACTATAGTCTACACACATACGATATGTGCCATCTTTCTTTTGCACTAATAACACTGGTGAACAAAATGGAGATGAGCTAGGCATAACCGTGCCTTTCTCAACCAACTCATACATTTGCTGTATAATCTTGTTGACCGCTGGGTCAACAACACAACATAACTCAAGTTTCGTACCAAAGTCTTATCTTTTGCGAGTTATGAAATGCTGCGGATTATGGCTATAAACGTCATTTGTAATGAGTAGTTATTCTAGTTTCAGAAGCCGGGGTGCAATGGCACTTCCAGATTGTAAATACAAAGCCATTTGACCCTTTCAACCCCATTTTTGGTTAAACCTAAGGTAGCCTTAGTATATAAGGTACCTAGGTCATTTTATAAAGAAGACTTTATCATAATCAAAAACTTGAGCGGTGCCGTCTACTGTGTGTGAGAGAGAAAGAGAGTGAGCGTGAGCTTTATCCTCTCGCTATGCCCAGCTCGATCAACACATTGGAGATCCGACTGCACCATTGCCGTAGGCTCGAGGAGAGCTACGTGACAATGCCAAGCATTCCACGCGAGACGAAGCGCACATGCCGACGCATCTACGAGCTATTTGTGGCCGTAAGTGTATCAAACGATGTCTGTTTTCTGTGTGCTAGTAGTCTATAGAATCGTGGAGACATAAGCTACGCATAGGTACTCATAAATTTCAGTTTCAGGCACTGTCAAAATTCTGCTTTGTCATCCTACGCGTTTTACGCAGATGGGTTTAGAGTGAGGGTTTTGAGTGTAGAAGCTTAGAGACAGGTGTATCCTAGTGAGGGGATGGTGTTCCTTAACTTTCGTACGAATATGGCATGATTAGGTGAGTTACCTTCCGTATGTGTGTATGTGGCTAGGTGGTGTAGTTGAGAGCAGTGAGGTTCTTGATTGTGGTTTAGTTGGCCTTCCAGAGTGTTGTATGTGTAGGATGGTCTCAGCCTGACAAGCTAAAGAGATTTCCTCCGTGTGCCTATCGTGTCATCTGTGTCCTCGATTGACATTATGTTGATCTAGGTAGTGTTTGCATGCACTTCATGGGTGTGTGAGCCGCTCCCGTCCAACATTGGCGCTGCTGCCGGGGACACAAGGACCTAAGTAGGTTTCCTACCAACATTGGTGTGATGGTTGCTTGATTTAGTTTTGGCTAAAGAAAGCATTTTTCTTAAGTGGATCCGAAAGAGGATATTCCGCGATCAAGTGGATAGCCAGGAAGCGTGTGTCTTGCCGAGGGTCTGCGACTAGATAGGTTTAGTTAGGATATGTGGATTAGAGTAGTTGGTGGTGGTCGAGTGATTTGTGAGGTGATAAAAGCATTTACTAGTCCGTGTGTGGCAGTGAAGCGTTTTTCTACTCATGGATGAAAAACCCCATATGATTTGTAGGAGTAGCTTTACGTAAGTGATCCGATTCTGATCTAGAGCTATTCAGCACTAAATTATTTGCTAAAGTGCTTGATTGCATTTGAAATCACGGAAAAGTGTGCTTTTGAGGGTAAAAATGCATTAAACAAGCTTTTGTGGATATTTTTGTATGACTAACTGATGCTGTGCATATAAAAGAGCATTTGCAAGGGTTCTGTGAAGAAAACCTGCAATTCTGTAAACATAGACATCCTACGCGTAGGATGTCTCAAGGGGGTTTTGGAGACCAAATTTGAAAATTCTGACTGCACCAGTGTGTTCAGAGGGTAGGTTTTACCCTAGTAGCATATTGACTTGGGTGTTTTTCCCTATTTTTGTTGACCAAAAGCCAAAAGGCGGAGTCAGAAAACGTAAAATTTCAGAAAAGGCTTAAATTGAGTGATTTTTGCATGTTTTTGCAATTGTGAAGCATACTTGCACTCGCTGAGAGCATAAGGAAGCATCAGGGACACTTCAGTCTGAAAAAATAAGCAGTAGACATCCTACGCGTAGGATGTCTACAGGGTGATCTGGGAATTTTTTTTGAGAATCTGAGGTTACCAGTGTGTTCAGAAGGTAGGTTTTACCCTATTTTCACCTGGAAAGTGGAAATTTGACCAAATTTTGACAGATCAAGACCAAAAGATAAAAATTGCCAGACATCCTACCCAAATTGTGTCCAAGGCATAATTTTTGAGACCAAACCATAGGGTGATTTTATGTGCATGTTATACATGATGTTTTGAGTGCATGTGATAAATTTCATCTCATTTGGGTCAGTGAAAGTGAAGATTGAAGACTTTAGCATTTTTGAGTGAAAAAAGGCAAGAATAGCTAGTTTTGGGGTCTTTTGACATCCAAATTCAAATCTAAGCATACCATTGGGTTGCTGACATCAAGGGGAAGCTGTGGCTCAAGTTTGGGGCAATTCTAAGCACTTAGACATCCTACGCGAAGGGTGTCTTCACCATGATTTAGCACTCCAAATCAACCTCTGAGCATACCACAGTGATCAGCACCTTAAGGAGAGTCTGTGGTTCAAATTTGGGGCAATTTTGAGCAGTTAGACATCCTACGCGTAGGATGTCTAAGGCATGATTTAGAGGCCAAATTCTCCTGTGACCATACCATGCTGTCATATAGCCTTAGGCAAGCCTCCTAGGCAAATTTGGTCCAATTTGGAGTTGATTTGATTGGTGAATTCATCAGAACATACATTAGGCTTTTGGAATAGATTCTTGATCATTTGACCAACCTATAGGTGTCAGAATCAAAAAGTAAAAATAGCTGTGAGTTTAGCACATCAAGGGGAAGCTACAGTGCAAGTTTGAGATGAAACAGAGCAAAAAGACATCCTACGTGTAGGATGTCTCCAAGGTCATAAAGTGGTCAAAATTCTACTTTAGCCATATAGGGAGGTTCTAAGTGTCTCAAGGATTCCAGAAC
The DNA here is from genome assembly GCF_014529385.1 of Adiantum capillus-veneris. Taxonomy (NCBI): domain Eukaryota; kingdom Viridiplantae; phylum Streptophyta; class Polypodiopsida; order Polypodiales; family Pteridaceae; genus Adiantum; species Adiantum capillus-veneris. The sequence goes on from NC_140958.1 coordinate 134,551,702, forward strand.
TTTTTTCAAAAGTGAATTTGGACCTTGTTTGGCCTATATGAAGCAAAGACGAGAATTGCCAGACATCCCACCCAAATTGTGTCCAAGGCCTAATTTTGAGACCAAACCATAGGGTGACTTCATGTGCATGCTATACATGATGTTTTGAGTGCATGTGAGAGTTTTCAGCTCATTTGGGTGAGAAAATTGGGTTCAAAGCGGACTTTAGCACTTTTGACTGAAAAAGTCAAGAACAACTAAAATTTGGGACTTTTGAAATCCAAACCAAAATCTAAGCATACCACTGGGTTACTGACATCAAGGGGAAACTGTGGGACAAGTCTGGGGTCAAACAGGCCAAAAAGACATCCTACAAGTAGGATGTCTCCAGCTTGATTTAGGACTCCAAACCAACCTATGAGCACACCACTGTGATTAGCACATCAAGGAGAAGCTGGGGTGAAAATTTCAAGTCATTCTGAGCAAAAAGACATCCTCCGCGTAGGATGTCTCAAGGCCATTTTTAGGTCCAAATGAAATTCTGAGCATACCATTGTGTTGTTGGACTTAAGGGGAGGGGAGTCTCTGGACCAAATTTTGTTAAATTCTGAGCATATAGACATCCTACGCGTAGGATGTCTCTAGGCCAGTTTTAGGGTCCAACTGTAATTTTGACCATACAGAAGTGTTCACAGTGTCACACAGATCCCAAATCTTCTTTTAAAATTGAATTTGGACTCATTTTGACCATTCTAAACTGCATTTCACTGTTTTGGCCATAACTTTCACAAACGGTATCGGATCGGAAAAGTTTTTACATCAAAACGTAGCCTCAAGTTAGGGGTATCTGAAAGCGACAATTTGTGAGAATTGTGATGAAAGGGTTGCGGTTTTGGACATAGTTTCGACTTTTCCCTAACCAAATAACTCGAACACAGTGGACTAAGTCTACTTGAACCAAGAAAAAGCTCTTAAGCCCAGAAATCATGTCTACCCTAGATTCAAACACAACTTACACAATCTTGGAGATCCCGACGATAGAGGAATATCCTCCCACAATGGATCTTTCAAACTTGCAATTGATAAAGATCCATCTTGTTGAGAGATTTTGGATGATTGGTCATGAGAGTGAAGGACTATATAAATACATTGACGAGAATGAGGTCAATCTTTATAGGTGCTCAGATCCATACCTAGAAGAGATAACGGATTACAAGCTCTTATATGTCTACACATACGGAGTCGACTGTCAATGGAGATCTATAGTTGTCGACAAGTATGGACAAGAATACAGAGTTGTAGAAAGCACAAATCCACAGACTGTACTAGAAAGAGGTGGATATTTGGTCAATGAAGGACCACAAATGCCTCCACCAAACACAAGAATTCCTATAGGAATTCCTAGAAGAGAGCCACCAAGATTCCCTTCAAGAGCGATAACGAGAGAAGGATTGGGAGAGTCTCTGGTTAGACTTGTAGAAAATCGATGAGTTAGGCCATCCCAAGTCCAACAATGGGTAAACAGAAAATACTCCGGAGATAAAGATCCGAGAGATCATGTAACGGATTTTAAAAGAGTGATTAGAGCAGAGAAAGTTTCAGATTTTGCGACACACTTTGCGGGATTTGGATTGACTCTAGAAGATGATGCAGCTACATGGTTCGACTCGGTGGAAAAATGGGATTTTGAGACCCTAGATGAGCTTTTTGAGGAGTTTATTGAAGAATTCTCGCCAAGAGGCATTGCTCACAACACGGTCTCGCAAATCCATAGATTCAAACAGAAAGAGGATGAATCAGTACGCAAAGCATCATTACGGCTCAAGAGATATGTTAAGCTTTGTCCAAGAGCGGAATTACCTACGCAAGCAAGGCTGATGCTGATCTTTATCCAGGGAATGAGACATGCGGGCCTTCAAAAGGATGTGCATATGATAAGGAGGATGACGCTAAACGAGTTGATCAAAGAAGCTCTTTATCTAGTGGATAAGTGTGAGGCATACAAAGAAAAGGACTTAAAGAGTCAAGGAGATGACACATCCTCTCAGCACAGTGTTTCACAGATAAGTGAGTCCATTGCCAAGCCAACGGCACCTATTGATCAAGAAAAGATTATCGACGACTTGGTCAAGAGGTTGATTCCTCTTGTAAGGTCTGATTCGGGAGAGCCAAAGTGGTGTGTAATTGAGAGAAAATGGACGAACCATACGGAAGAAGAGTGCTATTATAGCATGGAAAATGCTAGGGAGAGGTATGTACAACCTGTTCCAGAAGCACCTACTCCACCTAGATACATTACGGGGAATGCGCCAGGACCAGTAGGAGTTTTAAGGCCACGGCCTGTCTTAGGACAACAACCTCCGCTGCCAGGTGCTAGAATGCCGATAGACATGAGATACATGCCAATGATGGAAGCATCAAATAAACCAACGCCAGTACCAGCTACAATGTGGTATAGCAACCAAAGTGAGTACTACCCTTCGGAGCAACAAAATGTGAGAGAAACACATGGAGTGGTGAGGCCGGTACAACCTCCACCTCCTGGGTTTCAGTCGAAAGAAAGAAGGTATGAAATGGACGAAAGGACATTGAGATTCATTGCAAATAACGGCTTATCTAGGTCAAAGCTTGCTTATAGCCAAGAGGAAATGCTAAAAGAATCTCCTCAACCAGAGACAGATTGTCACAAAAGTCGTGACAACCACTTGGTCAAACAATGTCCTCATACGGAGATCACTGAAGTAAATGCCTATTGTCTTGAGTGTGGTATCACTCACTTGATCCTCGATTGCCCGAAAAAACCAAACCAAATCAGGAAAATCACAAAAAAATGTATTAGGGATTGTTCAGCTACCTAGTAGCTCAAAAAATGAAAATGTCGTACCAGTTCAAGTGGTTACGAGAGCACAAGCTCAAAAGAAAGCTGATGAGAATCTAGAGACAAAGAACACGGAAAGTGACACAAGTCCAAAGACAGATGATGGACCAAAGACAGACGCACCTAGTCAGAAAACCAAGAGCAAATGAAATAGTTGGAAAGCTAGAAAGACTAGGATGAAAGCACGCAGGGAACGAGAGCAAAAATACCTAGCTGAGAAGCTTACCGAAGATGAGGAGAAGATAAAACAACATGAGGAAGAGGAGGCACCTTCTCTTACACAGATGGTTAAACCTCTAAAAGAACTTATCCACGGATGAGAAACCGAGAAGTGCTATTTCAGGAGGATCTGTGTTGGTAGAGAAGGTTAATGAGACATTAGATGCCCTCTTGAAAGCCTATGATGTGAGGCTCAAAAACAACCAAACCCAAGAACACAGGTGGATGACATATCCCTATGCGGAACTAGAAAAGCAAAGGTTTGAAATGTGCCAAAAAATGATTCAAATAGCCCAAGCTTTACTAGAACCACCAGTTGCAAAACCTGAGGATGTGATCCGTGTCATGCCTACACAAGTAATCCCGCCAAACTAGGAACTAAAAGAGCCAGATTCTAGTCATAAGCACAGACCAAACCTCAAAGACCCAGCATTAGAACCAAGGATAGTACTGAATACCACGGATAACTCTTCCGAGGGATTTCACCAAGCTATACCTGAGGATTGTAAAGAGATAGATGGTTTTGACGAATTGTGGAAACAAGTCAGAGAGGCCAATGAAGCCGATGACCTAAGAAGACGAATAGACAAGACTGGTGATGAACGATGAGTGTTTCCACCACCAATAGAGGAATTTGAGACTGGATCTCAAATGAATCAAGACGTACGATCGTATTGGGGCGGCAAAGGATCTGTACAGTCTATGGATAGTCAACCCCATTCGCTAAGAACACTACCGTCCTACATGGGAGAGTACGAGACCAAGTCAGATGTGGTTGCAGTCCCATCACAGAGACTATCTCCCAACAAGGCCATCAATTCAAAGGGGCTAGTAGATATTCTATCTACCCCAGTCACCTATACAATAATGTTAGCCGAGTTGCTCAAAATAAGACCAAACATGTGGGCTAATGTGGGTAAATGTCTAGAGAAATTTGGTGTAAAAACCCCAATGACTCAAATCGAGGAAGGCATCAAAGAGCTTGAAATGCCTCAACTAAATACTAGGCCAGTGCCATTAAACAAGGTAGGCGAGTATTACGAGGGAGAAGATGGAAACACCGCCCTCCCTATGGAATTTAATGGTGTAAAAACCATGGCAATCCTTGACAGTGGAGCTGGTGTGGCCATTGCAACCAAAGAGGTTTGGAAAAAATGGGGAAAACCTGCCTTGATATCCACACGAATGACCCTGCAACTTGCAGATGGACACAAGGAAAAGCCCCTAGGACTGCTAGAAAAAGTACTTGTTACTTCTTGTGGCATTGAATATGAACACACTTTTGCTGTTGTTGAATTTGGCAAGAACAACAACTATGACATCATTCTGGGAAGACCATTCATGCGACAATTGAAAATGGTTCAAGATTGGGGTTATGACCATATATACCTGAGACATATGGAAACCATAACAAAGATAAACTTGAGGGACCATAGCTATAGGGATGTGATGAGAACACCGGTAGAGGAGTTTGATTCCGCCACAGTAGCAGGATCAGAACTTCCAGCTTGGTTAGGTAACCCTAAAGAACTGTGGATGTGTGGAGCTTCACAATGTGGCAGCTTGAAACGTGAGGAATGTATCTTAGAGCGGGTTATAGAGGATATGGACTATATCCCAGAACCATTTCCTGAAGAAGAGTTAGAGCCTTTTGGATGGGAACACATCTTGGCTACTCTGGACGTGTGCGCCGTGGAGGATGCTCCCACAACAAATGTTTTGTGATGAAAATGGCTATGATATCGTTCCTTATTTTGCAGTGAGTGTAATCCCAGAACCATTTCCTGAAGAAGAGTTAGAGCCTTTTGGATGGGAACACATCTTGGCTACTCTGGACGTGTGCGCCGTGGAGGATGCTCCCACAACAAATGTTTTGTGATGAAAATGGCTATGATATCGTTCCTTATTTTGCAGTGAGTGTAATCTAGGAAAACAAAGAGAACCAGACATCAACAAGCTCTCAAAATAAGGAGGAAACAAAGAAATGTGGAGAATCAAAAGATGAAGAAGACGACGAGTTCTATGACTCTGTAGAACACTTCGAGCTTCAAGAAGATCAACGACCCGGGAATCAATGTCATCGCTACACGAATAAAGTGCATCAAAAGTGGATTCCAAAGTCCTCCGTGAAGACACATCCACCACAACATCCTCATACATGGCTCCTAATAAGGATGCAAAGACTCAGCTAGGAGGAATATGACCAGAGCAACGAGCTAACAATGCTCTAATCAATGGGCTAGAAAAGCCATCCAAGAAACTAGCACCCACGAGCAAACAGACAGTAACTTTCCACTACCAGCCAAAAAATCAAGAGAAAGTACAAGAAGTCAACCTTTTTGAGGATAGTAGCGATAGTGATGAATCTTATGACATCCCCTATCATCAACTCAGGCCATCACTATCACCAACCCCTTCAGCAACAACCATGATAGGTCAAAAAAACAGGACAACAAGTCAAAGCCAAAAAGCTCGACAAATCTGGATACCAAAAAGCCAAATCGGCCAAAAACAGATATGCAGCAAGACAACAAAGATCTCTAATGACAAATCACAAGATCCAACACCAAAACAAAAACAAGGAAAGCGTGCACGAACGGGTAAGAATATCACAAAGTCGTAAGCTTTCACAACTCAGGTTTGGGCTCCAAAGAAGTTGATTCAAGCACAAAAAAATCAGGAATTCATTTGGATTCCAAAACAACCACAATATCAACTTTCAAAGCCTGAATCCCGTCCCCAACCAAGCGTACAAGGGCTGAAGCAAAGACCACTGTCGACTCACACAACAAAAAGGTGGATCCCAAAGAAGTCTCTTCAAACACAAACAAAGCACGGGCAAGTATGGGTTCCCAAACGAGATTCAGCAACAAAACAACCAATAATCGCAAAGAAATGGGTCCCAAAGAAGAACAACAAAAGTGTTGTCAGTGCATCGCCGCTTGAATTCTTACAATTCTTCCTACGATTACACTACAGTTAGAAGAGAGCAAGTCACTTCAATCAAGCAATGATACAGGAGCTTCAGAGACCATTACATTGCTTAGGATAGGAAGCCTCGCCAACAAATGCCAATAAGCAAATTGCTTATACCCACATCTTGCACAACATAAATCTTTTCCATGCATTGACTATGTATGCATAATAGGGCTACATTATAAGGACTGCATAGGCTCAACTTTTAATTGCCCAAGCACAACACATACCCTTTGCGATACCCTGTCGTAAAGGATGACGAAGGGGGGAGGCATTCTGAATGCGGACCTAACATTATGACTATTAGAGGGCAATGTTTTGTGAGATGCATTGAATTTTTGCGTTTTATTGTGATAATTTTTTGACAAAATTTAGAGTATATGCCCTCATAGTAGTGTTACAGAGGAGTATGGGGACAAAATCCATATATGAGCCCTTAGGGACATGTGTATAGTGTACATAGCATTTAGATTTCCATTTGAATGATTTTTCTTTTGTTGAGTTGTTTTAAGATTTTCTTTGTTTATTATTATTTTTTAAAAAAAATCCATAATCCACATGAAGAAAAGACTGACGAGAGGCCTGAGCACTACAAAGAGAAGAAGGTACAGGAAAACGATGAAACTTCACGAAGTATGTCTCAGCAGCCACTACAACAGCCGAAGAACTTGTCACAAAGTAGTGTCAACTTGCAACCGACAAGTCATACAAGTCAGAGTCAAGTAGCTAAGCCACAAAATGGGTGAGGTGTTAGTCCCAAAGCTTCAAGTAATATTCTCTGTGGTCTAAGCGTCTTAGCTATTCTAGGTACTGCTCAAGCTGGAAGAGTTGAGAATATTTACGTTGTGTCGCTCATGCTGGTATAGGTGAGCAAAAGAGTCGAAGTCTAAGTACTTAAGTCCAGTGAAGTGAAGGAGAAGGTCCCAAAGACACTCACGTACTGAGCACAGTGAGATACGAGTGGAGAAACTTCAACATCGACAACCCTTCTTGGAAAGGTGGAAGCTATTGAGACATCTTTTGATGTCACATGTGCTACATTTATTCCTCGAACGCCCATCATCTCCTTCTTTCACATTGCATGCTTTTGTTGACAAATTTCTCATATGCATATAGAGTGTCCCATAATTGGCACTTGCATCAGGCACTCTTTCCGTGTTTCACCCAAGCACTCACCTTTCATGAACATGTACTTCACGTTCAACTGCTCAACTCCAATAAGAGAGGATACCAAAGGTATTTTTTTCCCACCGGGTTTTTTCCCTTTGGTCATCCAGGTTTTAGACCCTAATCTAAAGACACCTATCACCATCCTCTTGTACATATTCCTTCTACATCAACAATAATGAAATGCTACTCAAATCAATTGACAAATGAATTGGAGCACCAATTTCAGATCATACAATACTTCTCCTCAATGGCGAGTCAAAGAATGGCCTACAATGACAAAGCTGTAGACAACACTAACAACATGATTGCACAGGCACAAAGAAGTCCCCAAGGAAGAAGAGAAGACATAAAAGTAATCAGAGGATCTCAAAAGATGAATGGTTTTGATGATAGATATCCGCTCTAATGGATCATAGTTCTTGTTGTGGTTCGACAAAGATACAAGCAGTGCAACAGATGAAATCAAAACAATAGCAAAGTGTTGAACACTGGGTCAACAACACAACATAACTCAAGAACAAAGAAGTCCTCAATGACAAAGAGTAGACATAAGGGTAATCAGAGGATCTCAAAAGCTTGTCCTTGATAATGCGCATCGAATGCTCGACAGGGTTTTGAACCTCAAATTAGAAAAATTAAGTCCTGGATTCGGCCTGACAGACAGACTTTGCATTGGAGTGCAACTTGGCCTAAAGCAGTTAAGGGTTTAGCCATACAATTTCTACAAAATCCTTACAAAGTTGTCATTGGCTCACAAGATCAGAAAGCGAATCACTCAATTCTACAGATTGTAGAAGTTATTTCTGAGAATCACAAATACTCCAAATTGACAGATTTTCTGGAGCAAGTGATGGATAAAGATTTCTCTATCCATGATGATAAGAGTCAAGTTAAACGACATTGGGTTCTTTTTGAATTTAGATCTGGCAGTAGACCTATAATGACAGAAACAGATGCTGCAGCTCGGAGCGTGGAGGTGAAAGAAATAAATTTCGTCATCAATTATGATTTTCCTGAATCATGTGAAGACTATGTACATCGAATTGGACGAACAAGAAAAGCTACTACAAAGGCTATAGTCCATACTTTCTTTACAACAACAAAATGACAGCCAAGACCACATCGCCATCGACAATCAGGTCATGTCGGGGACGACATGAACGCGGAAGGGGGGAATGTTGACTGCTGGGTCAACAACACAACATAACTCAAGTTTCGTACCAAAGTCTTATCTTTTGCGAGTTATGAAATGCTGCGGATTATGGCTATAAACGTCATTTGTAATGAGTAGTTATTCTAGTTTCAGAAGCCGGGGTGCAATGGCACTTCTAGATTGTAAATACAAAGCCATTTGACCCTTTCAACCCCATTTTTGGTTAAACCTAAGGTAGACTTAGTATATAAGGTACCTAGGTCATTTTGTAAAGAAGACTTTATCATAATCAATAACTTGAGCGCTGCTGTCTATTGTGTGTGAGAGAGAAAGAGAGTGAGCGTGAGCTTTATCCTCTCGCTACGCCCGGCTCGCTCAACACATTGGAGATCCGACTGCACCATTGCTGTAGGCTCGAGGAGAGCTACGCGATAACGCCAAGAATTCCACGTGAGACGAAGCGCACACGCCGACGCATCTACGAGCTATTTGTGACCGTAAGTGTATCAAACGATGTCTGTTTTCTGCGTGCTAGTAGTCTATAGAATCGTGGCGACATAAGCTACGCATAGGTACTCATAAATTTCAGTTTCAGGCACTTTCAAAATTCTGCTTTGTCATCCTACGCGTTTTACGCAGATGGGTTTAGAGTGAGGGTTTTGAGTGTAGAAGCTTAGAGACAGGTGTATCCTAGTGAGGGGATGGTGTTCCTTAAGTTTCGTATGAATCTGGCATGATTAGGTGAGTTACCTTCCGTATGTGTGTATGTGGCTAGGTGGTGTAGTTGAGAGCAGTGAGGTTCTTGATTGTGGTTTAGTTGGCCTTCCAGAGTGTTGTATGTGTAGGATGGTCTGAACCTGACAAGCTAAAGAGATTTCCTCCGTGTACCTATCGTGTCATCTGTGTCCTCGATTGACATTATGTTGATCTAGGTAGTGTTTGCATGCACTTCATGGGCGTGTGAGTTGCTCCCGTCCAAAAATCTCCTCTGGTTGAGCTTGGGAAACTCGATAAGGAGGTTTATTAGGCGGTGAGCTTCTTGGAGGAAGTTGAATTGCATGGTTGTCATCCCCTCGTTTGAGAGGTAGCTCACAAGGGATGTCGTGAAAAGACATCTTGGAATCCCTTAAGGAACTTGGATAACTCTAATTCCTTTTGATTGGTTATATCTTCTTTTGCTAAAACATTAGGTTCATTTTGAGAATCTTTAACGAAGATCATGTACATAGAAATAGAGCTCTTTATTGACTTATTGAAAGCTTGCTTATGTACAATGGGTATGGTACTACCCAACTCCTTAGCATCTATATACATATCTTTTTCCCTGAACCTAAAGTAGATTTTCCTTTCAGGGAATTTAACATTGGCAGCCATGCGATCAAACCATTGTGCCCCTAGGATTACACCCTCATGCTTGAGAGGAGAGATGAAGAAATCCGCCTTGTCCACATAGCTTTGGACATGGAGCCTCAATTTCCCAATTAAGGGAGTGATTGAGGCTTCTTGACCCTTGAAAGCACTATCGGCAGGTTGGACATCTCCCATCTCATAGGCTTGGATGCCTAGCTTGGTGGCCAACTCTACGGATATGAAATTGTGAGTAGAAGCATGGTCATAGAGAATGAAAGCATCATGTTCTCTTACCTTTCCCCAAGCATGACATAGTGATGAGCATCCTCTTCTTGAATTTCAACCAAAGTATCTCTAGGAGGCTAATTACATGTATTCTTGTGGGGGCAAGCACAATAGGCATGCCCTTGCTCCCCGCACTTGAAACAACGGTTATCTTTTTGATAACGCTCTGGCTCTTCAAGAAAGAGTTTATTTTTGCCTTTCTAGACTCTCTTATCCTTAGCTTTGTTGTTGTTGGCGTTGCCTTTGAGAGACTCCACCATATCCTCAATTAAACCTGCACAAATTGTTGTTTTTGCTCTCCAAAATCCATCTTTTTGAAGAAATTGGTTTTGAGGTGTAAATCCCAAAACTTGTCTCTATATTTGTGAATAGATTTGTAGGGAGAGAGCTTCAAGATTCACCATTCGGTGAGTACTTTGTCTTTGGCATCATGGCCAAAAACTTCTTCATGATGGAAGCTCTTAAAGCTTTCCATATTTGTGGGGCTAGACCACCATTTCCTAGCGGACTTTTGAAAATGCATAGCTACATGATGTAGCTTAGAGGACTCCATGAAGACCTCATCTCCAAACACCGCATCAAATTGTTTAACAAAGGCCAAGACTTTGTCCATAGCACCAAAGATGCCATTGTAGGTAATGAAAGAGATGTTCTTTCCTCCCTCTTTAAACTTTTTGAGCTTGGATGACCTTTTCCAGGTGGCATAGGATTTCCTATGGCCTCTTCTTTTGGGTGGTTTGAGAGCTGCACCATCACTTTCTTCAAAAGAGGAAGAGTATGAGGATGATAGAGAAGAGGGTGACCTATTTCTCGCCTTTTTCTTCCCTTGTTCCTCCTTGTCTGCACCATCACTTTCTTCACAAGAGGAAGAGGATGAAGAAGATGTAGAAGAGGGTGTGCTCTTTCTCACCTTTTCCTTCTCTTGTTTTCTCTCTTCCTACTTTGAATTATGGGGTAGAGAAGTATGCGATGGTCTTCTCCTTTTAGGGGGTGTTGGAGAGAGTTTTTCCCACCATCTTCATGGAGCCATCTCTGCCAAGGTGGCAGGAGACTCAGTTCTTTCTCGTTCTTTCAGTGGGGGCTCTACGAAACTTGGGTTCTTCTTTGGGAGGGAGATGCCTCATCAAGTAGCAAGTTTTTGAGTCCTTCGTACAGATCCTCCTCTTCTTCCCTTATTGGAGAGATTCCTCTTTTAGAAGTCTCACTAGGAGCCTTCCTAGGTACTCTCTCTCTTCTTGGTGGGGAGTTTGGAGAATACCATGGGTGCACAATTGCTGTAGCACTCCACCTTGGAGGGATGGATTGCTAGGGCTTGTTGAAGCCTAGAAACAAGATAGTTTGCAAGCATAGGAGCATCATCAGTTGACCTTTCATTAACAAAATCAAAGCTATCAACATTCACTTCAATCTCTTTTTCCTTATCAGCCCTGCTGGCAAAATTGAGGTGTAAATTTTTACTTGTACTTCGGCACTTCAAGCCCTAGTTTCTACTCCTCTTTACCTTCAAAGATAAGCACTCAAGCATCTATACCCGTGGCTCAAATATTATTAATTTCAAGGAATAGAAGAGAGAGTTCAATAGAGCCAAGATGGCACCAGTTTCTTCAAGATTCTAATAGATCAATAATGGTTAAACCATAGGAAAGCCCCATAGGACTTCATTATTAAGACCATAGCTCTCAACGGTATCCTCGTTAACTTCATAAAGTAAGCATGCTTCAAGGATGAAAAATCCCTATTCTACTTACTCTTTTGCAATTAATAACAACAACCATTTGTAGCAAGCTTGAGGACCTCTCTTCTTGAGCAAGAAAAGAGAAACCAATAGCTCTGATACCAATGTGACATTTAATGCACTAGTAGCTTGTGTGTAGAGGAAATTGATAGCATAGTGAGCATTTCATTAATACGAAGTTCCTAATGAGCATAGAGAGAGTACTTAATTTGAGAAAGCAACATAGCAATTTAAACCTAGCTAATTTGGCATTGAAATACTTGAAAAGAGAGAGAAATAGAACAATTAATAACAGTTGAGGACAAGATTTACATGGAGCCTATCCCCCTCCAGGGTGCAATTTCTGGGCGAGCAATTTTTGGCGAGCGCTTTTTAAGAATCGGACGAGCGGATTCCCAAAAGAAGGTATAATCTACCCATCTCTCTCTCTCTCTCTCTCTCTCTCTCTCTCTCTCTCTCTCTCTCTCTCTCTCTCTCTCTCTCTCTCTCTCTCTCTCTCTCTCTCTCTCTTTTCAACTAAAATTTGATTGTCGGTTCACGACCAACTTACATTCAAATAAAAACCACCATGGATGCATTCAATACACTATTAATAAGACAAAAAAAAGTTCCTTACACACAATTATGGTCTATTTCATATAGCAAACCCCAAATCTATGTGTTCCATTGCATCAAAAGTAAATACATATGGGGGGGGGGGGATACATCAAGGGTGAGGTGGATGAAAGAAGGGCGGTGGGGGCTGGAGGAAACAAAGGTCGTGCCAACGGGGGCAGTGCACCAAATGGTGGGGGAACTCCTTCAAATGGCAGAGGGTATGGACCATATGTGGGGGGGGGGGGGGGGGGGGGGGGGGGGGGGGGGGGGGGGGGGGGGGGGGGGGGGGGGGGGGGGGGGGGGGGGGGGGGCTGTAGATAGTGAAAAAAGAACAAAAGCAATGGATCAACTCCGGGCAAGGCTTAGATGTGGAGGCAATGAATGCATTGGAGATGGTCCAGTTGCACGCACCAAATGCTTTCATGAACTGGGGTCGTGAAAGTAGGATACGGAGCTGCTACTACCTCTCCCTGACTGCTGAGTGGTGTCGGGAAAGGTGGCTCCAATAGATGAAGCTGCTCTGTCACCTGCTTCAGATGCTCAACTACCTGAGCTCTGTCACTCCTATGAAACATCAATGTCGAGCCTAAATCAGAAGGTAGGCGTTGAGCTGGCTCTAGACAAGCACTAAAAACTGACCAATCCTTCTCACAACTGATGCAATGCCTGTGTAGTAGTAAACATTGTGCTGCCAATGTCCCCACTCCTGTAAAACAATCCAACACAGCATCTCCCATGTCTGTGAAGGTACTTAGTATCCATCTACAAAAAAAAAGAAATCTTCAGATTTGTTATACCTATAATTTTATAGGAACATGAAGAAAAACTTCCAAAAAGTTTCTACCACCTGGCAAACGTTGGACTCCTCTCAACATCTCTACGATTAGGCCTGCCCATACGATTAATCATCCACTGTGTGGAATCTGTGCCTGGTAGCTTCTCCCACAACATGTCATCATCTGTAGAAAAGCCATGTACATTTGCTGCAATCTCTCCATCCGCTCGATCATACCTTGGAAGCTGACACCCATCGGTTCTAGGGGGTGAAAAAATGACCAGCAAAAAAGTACCAACCTACAAATAACAGTAAAATTTTGTTATTTTGAAAAGCAAACATCGAAGTACTATTCAATATCAAAACAAAAAATAACATACCCCCTCTACATAGTACTGAATAGTCATGCAACTAGACTCCGGCAGCCGTATAAACAATATCCTCAACAACTGGATTGAGCTCCCTCTGCCTTCGAAGTGACAATGGATAGATGTTCTGCATGACATGTCGCCACAACCATGCCATCAACCAAAAGAAACTCGGTTGCCAGAAGGAATGCAGCATCAACAAGCTCACTATTCCATTGGTTCCATAAAGGAACCCCACCCGTGCTATCTGCATGTGGCCTAATGTGTAAGGGAAAGGCCATGTACATCAAACGTACGCCACCCAATCTCAAGATGGGGTTCATGTGCCTTTTTCCTGATAGAGAGCTCAAGAATCTATGTAGTGACTACATAGAACTGCATGCAATCTTTGTTAGCACTAAAATTGTGGACATAACTTTGAATGTAAATTAGCATGGATTACCTGTCATTGCACAACACATCTGGAATAGCTTTTGCCAAGCACTTGACACTAGCATGCACTACAAGGTGGCGTGGCTCTACATGCATATCTGTATGTAGCAACATAAGATCAAATATATCTTTCAAGCAATGCTAAAAAGAACAACACAACATTAACCATTTTCACGTACCTGGAGGGTTTTGTCCCACCATTCTAGCCATGTCTGATAGGTCCTTTGCAGCCCTTCCATGTGATGGTGAACATGGAGGGGACCTCCTGGATGCCCCCTACTGGTCTTGGACTGAAGGAAAGTGTCGGTACAATGTGGCTCATAGAACCAAGGCTATGAGCACTATCGCTGACTTCTACAGAATACTCCTCAGCCACATGCTCACTCTCACTATCACTGGAAGCAACAACCCTCTTCTTTCTCTTCCCACCTTGCCGGTCAGTCAATGGTGCTTGTGGGTCTTTCTTTGAGGCCTGTTTCCTTTTATCCGATGTCTTTGTTGTGTTTGGAGATAGAGCATCCTCTATCAGAACGGCTTTCTTTCATGACGCAATATGCTCCGCTATTAATTAAAAAAGAACAGTCCATGTTGTATTGCTGCATGGCAAAGGGAAAAACTATATAGTATGATACCTATGTATAGCGCTTCCTTTTTGGGTGGGTACTCCTTGTCCGGGTAGTCCAGCAACCAAGGAAACTTGAGCCACGCTCCCTTTGGCCACAAGTCATCTATCCACGCATCAGGATATAAGCCCGTCTCCTCTCTCTTCGACATGCACCATGCATCATTGGGGTGCTTGGGAATGGGGAAGACAAGAGCATCTCTCCACCATCTACAAGACAGAACACAATGTTTTGAAATTTGGGAAATGGTTGTTTATTTGTCAAATCGTGAATAAAGTAATATAATATTTTCACAATGGCTATAAATTACCATTGCTTGAAGTATTTTTGTGAAAGCATCCAGTAGCTTCCGTTGCACACCTCTATTACTTTTCACGATGTCCAACGATCTTGAGAATAAAATCAAGTCTGCGTGGGATGCCATGGAAGCCATTCCCAATGGAGAGGCGTTGTATGGAGCCGACTAGTTTAGGGAGGCTCTAAAGGCAACAGTCAATATGTATCGCCTCTATCATTGCCGCACGGAACTCAATATGTGGACCTTACTTTGCTTGAACGAGAAGGGACAATTCGCTTTCTCTTGCTGGAAGAAGATTGGGCTCATCACAGAGGAGGATGAGGAGGAAATGATGCATCAGCTAGGGAACGTGGTGAATCTTCTTTTGCCACTCGAAGGCAACACATCTACTCCTAAAACCGGGCCTTCCAGAAGATGAACACTTCTTGCCTATGTAATGCAAGTGCAATAAAATGTAACTTTCTATTATTAATGGATGTATTGTTTTAAGTACCCTTGTCTCTGTTGTTTTTGAAACAATTTTTTTAGCTCACATATCTCTGTCTATGTCTCAATCTCCCTAATACCTCTCTCTCTCTCTCTCTCTCTCTCTCTCTCTCTCTCTCTCTCTCTCTCTCTCTCTCTCTCTCTCTCAGAGATAGAGTTATGAAAAAGGCAAAATAGTCGACAAGGAGGAAGAGAGAATCTTTTTAGGAATCTTTTTTGGTCACCTGATTCCTAAAAATCTCTCACCAAAAATTTCTCACCTGGAAATATCCCCCCCCCCCCCCCCCCCCTCTGAAAAGTCTTTGTATTATATCTTCTCCCATCAAAGGAGTCTTTTCTACAATACAATCTTTGTGTTCCTTGACAAAACTTATTGGTGCGATGAAGATGGAAGCTTCATGCACCAAATTATGCTTGAAAAACGCACCTAGTGTCCCTAGCCTCAGTCCCAAAACCTCACACACCTTCAAAAATGGTGAGAGCTAACAGGGAATGAGCATAGATTGAGAGGAAGAAGATGTATCTTACAAGAAATAAGTATTCTCCTCACATAATCACTCTAATAGCATAGCTTAGCTTAGTAGTTAGCATGGTAGAGGAGATGAGCATTCCATTGAAGCTTGGCTCTTGATTAGATTCGCATTCCATGGCCAAGATGAGCATGCCATTGAAGCTTGGCTCTTGGTTGGATTTGCATTCCATAACCAAGAGTTGTTGGTGTAGGCCTCTACTTCTCAATGCTTGGAGAAGGAGATGGAGTTCTTCTTGCACACATGAGTTATGTGTGTGTGTGTGTGTGTGTGTGTGTGTGTGTAGCATTGTGTTAGACAAAAATGTGTGTGTAGCATTGTGTGTCTGTGTGTAGCATTGTGTCAGACAAAAATGCAGCCCTCTCTCTCTTCTTGGTCGACCCCTCTTGCTAATTACTCATGCTCGACTCTGGCATTGGCTCCTACAAAGCTTAACCAATCACAAATTAGAAGCATAGTTGATAGCCTTGTGACATGTATCCCCCTTTCCCCTTTTGTGAGAGCTTTAGGTAATTAAAATAATTTATTAAACTCTCATTGGACCTTTTTGTCTTCTCGCCAATAGGAATCAGGCAATCCATTGGGATGATTGATGCTCATTGGACTTAGTTCTTATACCAAGCATCTAAAATTAATTAGGCTAATTTTACTTTAGCCTAATTCTCATTGGTCCACCTCTACGGCCATCCAATAGGATTTGAAGGGGAATTGGGGGCAACTAGCCTAGGAGCTTGCCATGTGTCCATTCTTTCCTTTGGGGCGATCTTGGGAGTGTGTGTGTGTGTTTCTCTCTCATCCCTACCATTAGGGATCACCCCTCCTTCCTAGGGATGTGAAAAGAATTTTTAATCTTCCCATAACCATCCAATTTCCAGTACTTTGGCCATTGGACAATTAAATTAAAATTTTGGAACCTTAGCCTATATTGGAAGTCTTAATGAAGCTAAACCTTAGGTCTTTTAAGATCCATTGATGCACAATGCTCTTTTTCAAACTGTCCCCCTTTGGATCCCTATTTTCCCTCCTTTGGATCCTTATTGAGACTGGTCTGACAGCCTTACCAATATTCTAGCTTTTACTCCCCTAGTACCTCCCCATATTAAATGGTTGGTTTAACATGAGAAAATCATTTGGGAGAATTAGATATTAGTTTTTATGACACTGTGTGTGTGTGCGTGTCTTCCCCCCCCCCGCCCCCCCCCCCCCCCCCCCCCCCCCCCCCCCCCCCCCCCCCCCCCCCCACACACACACACACACACAAAAACCCCTTTTAAAAAAAAAATCAAACAGAAGTAGGAAATAGTTCTGTTTATCAGATATTTTGATCGTTGAATTGGTAATATTTTGAAGCTTTGTATTGAAATTTAGGAAATTAAGACAATGGCTAAGAGGGTGTTGTGTTGAAGATAAACCAAATTGAGCATCCTAGGTTGTGTGAAAATGTTAGAACCTATCTAAGACACACAAAACCTCATTCAATCTCTCTTTTTGTGTGAAACCTTATCTACCCAGTCTTCTCCTTATCCTTGGATCATTTGTGCATGCACACACCATAGAATCCTATTCAGTCGTGATCAAATCCATATAGGCTCCTATGACATTTTTCACTCTCAAGTGAATCTCTTTCTAAAGAGTTTCATGCGCCTATTGCAGAAGCTACAATACCATATATATCGTCTCATCAATTCTAGCCTCAACAAACCTTACTGCTATTTTGATTTTGTGTGTCATCCTTGTATGCATTAAGTGTATCATTCAAGGATTAGAAACTTTGTAACATCAAATTTGGAATCTCTACAAGCATCTATGAGAAATTGTCAACAAGGAGTCACTAAGATCTATATGCAAGTAGTTGAAGCATGACATTGATAGGTTTGGGGTAATGGTGCTTGCACGCCCACTCAAATCTCTCCACTTCTCAGTATTTTGTGATTAGTCAAAAAATCAAAGTGCTGACTTGCATCAAATGACTACCCAAGCATGAGAAAATACATTGGTTGAAATAGTAGTAGCCATGGAGGCCACAATTGTCTAATTTCAATGACGGAAAATACTTAGTTGACAATGCTAGCAATTTTGACTATTTTTAATCTTTAAGAATTTAATATTCAAAGTATTTGTTCCCATGAGATTGTTGAAGGTATTCGCAAGCTTATCCAAGATGTTCAATTTTTGAAGATCAATCCCTTGACTACCTCAATGGGTTGACATGTTTCAACCAACTACCTTGAACACAAAGAGGTTTCAATGTGATCTTCTACAACAAAATAAATCATGCAAGATCAAAGAGCCTTTGTTTTCTTTCAAATTTAAATGGTTGCTCCACATCATGTATCATTACGGCTCATAGGCATGCCAACATTTTTCATAAGCTATTCATGTCATTATTTGTATGCTATTTTTTTTTCCGAAGACCCACATTCTTCCCCATGTGTATCAATATGTCTTGATCATAAAAAAATTCAAGGGACTAGACACTACTACATTGAGAGCAAGAAAATCGGTAAGAAATTTCCATAATTTTTTGTCTATAATGTATGCCACATCTCATGAGGTTATTGGCTAAACCTAAACCCAAGGTTGGGAGTACATCAAAAGTTCCATATGATAATAGCTATGTTGACCTACACCATATGTGTCTGAGGGGAGCTTCTTTGTCATAGCACCTAGTTATGGGTATACCTACATCCCTTGGTTGTGACCAAACCTAAAAAACATGCTCTATGAGTACACTAGAAACTCATGGTTCAAAGTAAACTTTGAAAACTCTTTGTATCATGAGAGTGGTGAGTCTAGTTTGAGGAGGGATTTGATGGAAAAATATGCCAAGTTTGGTTGAAGGGGGCCATTGTTGGAGGTCAACCCAACTTGGATGTCCTAATTTGTGTGAAAATGTAGGATCCTATATAGGACAAAAAAAAAGCAAATTCAATCTCTCTTTTCATGTGAAACCTTATCTGCCTACTCCTCTCCTTCTCTATGGCTCCTTTGCACCTCCCACCATAGCCCTCTTCTTGAACATGTTGAAGGTTTGAAAAGACTCTCAGTGTAACATAAACAAATATAATACAAAAACTAGGAAGAGTCTAAAAACTTAAAAATTGAAGAAAGTTAAAAAAAAAGTAGAAGCAAAGATGCATGTGATATGAAGAAAGACTGTAGATAGACAGAATGTTTTAGTAGAAAGATTGGTAGAGAGGTAAATGAACTATTTGACAAGGAGTCTATCGTTATTTCATTCTTGATATGCAACTTCCAAATTTTTTGTGTGTGGCATACAAACTTGTAAGTGGAAAATACAAGCAAATGTCTATGAAGAGAATCACAAATGCGAATGCTTTCAAGTTATGTCAAAGGAAAGTTAAGAATAAACCTTGAAGGAGTCGAGTAAAATGACATCATATTTGAAATGGCACACTGAGAGTGTTTTGAATTCCTTGGATATTTTTCTTTCAATTGGATGTATTGCTTGCATAAATAGGGAGCTAACTGTATTTAAAATTTGCTAAAATTGTAGTATCCTGACAAGATTATGAGATTTCCTTGAAGAAAAATGGTAGAAATTTACAAGTTTTAGTGTAAATATTGGCAAATGATTTAAATTTGAACCTTAAAACAAGGAAAGTTATAAGTGTGATCTCTTTTCTTTGGTTAAAGAAAATGTTTCTTCCAAATGTATGCAAATTGTAAGGAACATCATACATGCGCATGAGATATCCTTGCTATGAGAGAGATGCACGTGGTAGGTACATGTACATTATGAGCTCTAATAGGGACTTTGGTACTTACTCTTGTCAACAATTTTCTTCTCAACTTTGGACTCAATGTTAGCAACTATCTAAAGGTAATATTCCCTCTTTGAGACTTCACATCACTTACCAAATCATATTATTGAGTACCTTGGTGTAGACATGTAGTAGTGTTAGTGTGTATACGCGCTTCATCAGGGGCACTTTTCTCCCACTGGGTTTTTTCCCCCTGGACATCTAGTGTGAAAGGACACCTTATCTCTTAGGGTTTCATATAAGATTTGTAGCTCTGAGTTTGTAGATACTCTATTAATCTAATACAGAGATCTCGTACGTAAGCTTTGTGTCTTCTCCTTCTCCATCTTCTTCCTACTCTGAGTTGCTATCTTCCTTCTGTTTCCTGTTTCATCATCTTCAATAATTGGTATCAGAGCAAGGTGATTTCCAGAGCCTGTACTTGCGTTTTCGCGTCAGCACGCGCAATCGCAGTTTTCAGGCAGTTTTCGGAAAATTTGCTCGTGGGAGCATCCTCGACGTTCCGGGAGTATTCTGAACAGGTGACCTGTGGTTTTACCCCCCTTCTGAAGCCGTTCGAGCCCTCAGAATTTTGTTCTAAGCAGCGTAGCAGAAGTTACTTTTCGGAGGCGTTTAGATTAAGAGGGTGTGCTTTTTGACAGATTTTCTTCAGGTAAACAGTTCTTTTGGGAAGCAGCTTGTCTTAGACTTGTGCTGAGATTTTGTGTAGAGTTTTGCTTGTATTGGAGAGGAGATTTGTGAATCTCTTGGAGGTTCTTTTGCTCTCTTGTGTGCATCCACAGTATGGCTCAATTTACGGAGAAAGAGATTTTTGGTGCGTTTACATCCGAAGACAAATTGGATGGTACCAACTATTCTCTTTGGTCTTTTATGGCCAAAAATGTTTTGGTTGGTAAAGGATTGTGGGATTATGTATCTGGAGATGAAGTTCGTCCAGGTAGCATTACACCTACCACGCCTGGTCGTGGTGCAGCTGTTGGTGCAGGACCCTCACAAGTCACTCCAGAGCAAAAGAGATGGGATACTAAAGATGCACAAGCTATGGCTGTGATTGGCTTAACCATAAAGAGGACAATCACACCACATATCAGATCTTGCAGAACTTCTGAGGATGCTTGGAACACTCTGCAAGCTATGTTTGTAGGAAGAAACGCTGCCAGAATAGCGTTTTTGAAGAAACAACTTGACAAAATACAGATGGACGAAGGTGATGATATCGTCGAGCATCTTACAAAAATCAAGGATCTTAAAGAGAAATTTCTTAGCATTGATGAAGTGATTCCAGAGAAGGACTTGGTTTCCAAAACACTCAATTCACTACCACCATCTTATTTGACTTTTCAGACTTCTTTGACTCTGTATTTGCGAGCTAATCCTGAGCCTCTTCATTTTGAAGAGTTAGTGGCTTTGCTATTGCAGGAGGATCAATCACGTAAGAATAAGTATTTACAGGTGGATGGTATGGATCATGCTCTTGTTGTACATAACAAAAACAAGGGTAAAGAGAGTGCTCATCACTCCAAGTCTGGTGCAGGACAGTCTTCAGAGAAGTCTAAAGGTGATTCCGACAAGTCCAAGAAGAAAGGTAAATGTCACTACTGCAAGAAACCTGGCCACTACATTAGTGAGTGTAAAAAGCGAATTGCTAAAGAAAAGAAGAAAGAGTCAAGTTATGTTCCAGGGATCAAGAAGAATTTGTTGTCTGTTACCTCTCTTGCAAAAAATGGTCTTCGGGTCATTTTTGAGGATGACAAATGTGTTGTACGAGATCGAGAGAATGGTTATTCTCTTATCACTATAGGTACGCTGGAAAATGGACTATTTGTGCTAGATCGTTATGAAAAGCAGATTCAGGTATGTATTGCAGAAACAAAGACTCAGGCCATGCAGGATGCTGAATTGTGGCATGCTAGATTTGGGCATGTTGGTTATGGCAGTGAGAGGCGGAAGTGAAAAAAATAGACCCGGTGGCCTCTACACCAAGACTATGCACAATGGCCTCATCATGAGGAATACACAATAGGGGCACCACCTAGCAAGATATGCGGCTAGGACGCATACATATACACAATGAAGCATGCATGGAAAACAATTTCAAGATCCACGCCCAAATGTGGAATGGGGTGGTCGGAGAATAAGGTGAGAGGAGTGGTGAGTGAGTGAGAATGGGCTCGCTACGCGTGCATGTAGTAAGAAAGATAACGAGGACAGGGATACATGCAAGTATGCTCACCTCTCATACAAAAGGTGGCGAATCCGCACACCTTAAGATGGAAGTAGCAAGATGATAGGAATATGAGAGGGAGAGAGAGTGTGTGTGTGTGGTGGCGAATCCGCACACCTTAACATAAGCCGAAAAAAAATCACAAGGAACAAGCATATACCATACTCACAATGAGATGTATCCAAAGCGACACAAAGTATGGCACCAAGATGGAGTGTGTTGATTTCTTGCAAAAGATGAATACAATAGGTAGCGTATGGCAGGAAAATGAGAAGAGAACAAGATCGTAGGAGGCATAATGGAGAGATGGGAGTTGATGGAGAGGAATATCATGAGTGTGTCCACCCTTCTTCTTCTTGAAATTGTGCCTTCAACCCTTAATTACAAGTGGTGTGGAGGTGTGGTGCTCATCTTTTGTGAATGGTGATGGTGATGATGATGGTGTTGTGATTATGTGATTAGGGTTCATGCTACAAGTATGTAGCACAAGAGTGTGTATGGATAGGTGTGTGTGTGTGTGTGTGTGTGTGTGTGTGTGTGTGTTCTCTCCCCCAAGTGAGCTCTCATGGCCTCCTTATATAGGGAAGGAGGGAAGAATTTAGCAATATTTCTATTTGAGGTGAGTGTCCCACTTTGGTGACTAGGAAAATGGGGTGCATGTGACTGTGGCTCCCATCTTGTCTCCTCATTATTTAAAATACCAGAGTCAATAGAGAGAGAAAAAAGAGAGAATGTGGGTAGGATGTAGAGGATAGGAAATCATTTACAATAGTTTAGCTTTGGATAGACATACGCTTATTAGGGAAAGAAGAGAGAGGTAAGAAAATTATAAGAGAGGTTGTCGAAGGTGGATATTTGTTGATGAGGATGGATCCTCCAAAAATGGTGATAGAATTACTCTAGACTAGCCAAGACCTCATTAAAAGAGCCTTGTCTCTTGTAATCATGCTTGAAGACTTGTAGAACCATAGCCATTCTAAAAGGAAGAAAAGTGGGAATGGCTTGTGTCACCATTACACGAGAAAACTGGGGTCCACTACAAAAATCATATCTCCGTGTTCATAACTCCAAAAATTCTAAAAAAAATTGAGCTAAAAGTTGAGATCACGAGCTACATCTTTCATGTTGAACGCTCCTTCAGATTTGGGGTTCTTCTTTACTTAAAAAATTCAGCCAAATAATGTATTATTTGTGGCTACAAAAGTCTTTTGGTGGTCCCCTTTGAGTGGACTTCTCTCTTGCCTTCAAGTGTAAGCTCCTTCATGTGTATGAAAACATGACCTAGAGTGTTGAAAAGATTGGCAATCATCTAGATGGAGTTATTATTTAAATTTGAAAGTGGGGTTGAGGTTTGAAAATGAAAACTAGTGAATAAAATATTTTGTAGAGTGGAATAATATACATACATGAAAAAAATATATTAGAAAATACTAGAATATATATATTTAATATTTTTAAGGTCAAAAGAGAGATCAACAAAGAAAGCTTACTTATTATGCTACATCGTGATTGATTAGCATAAGTATTATTTATTTAATAAAGGCTAAAACGTTTGTGAAAAAGGAAGAAAAATCAAAAGTAACTTATATAATGGGAAATATTTTGATAAAAGGGTAAAAATATATGGGGGGTTCCCATGCATGGAAAAGCGTGCCTCATTAGCCCTCCCCCTAAGGCTAGAGGTATTCATGCCTCTAACGTTGTACCTGATTCTTCTTCAATTGAAGTGGAGGAGTCTCCCTCCTCGGGGATTTCCATCATAGGTGTTTGATCAAATCTCAAAAAGTACTGCTTCAACCTCCATCCATTGACACATGTTTTGTGGAGCCTACCATCTGCATCCATCAGTTGGTAATTGCCATTGGCAGAGCGCTTTCTAATGACAAATGGCCCTTCCCATCTGGGTGAAAACTTTCTATCCTTCCTAGTGTCAAACCTGTTATCATAGCGTAGGACCAACATACCTTTCTTGAGACCTTTTGCCCTAAGTCCCTTGTTGAAGGTAAATCGACGTTGCTCTGCCTGTGCTGCATAATAGTTGATAGCATCTTCTCTGTCTAGTTGATGCCTCTCTAGATCAAGAATGTGGTTGTGGAGATGAGCATTAGGACGTTCCACCTGCCCAGCTAGCACCCTGAGACTAGCCAATTGTACTTCAATGGGTAAAATGGCTTCCTTACCAAACACCAAGTGATATGGTGTGAACCCAAGGGATGTGCAAAATGAAGTGCGATAAGCCCAAAGTGCAGCCATAAGATGCTTGTCCCAATCACTTTTGTGATTGTTTACATGCTTAGTGATGATCTTGCAGATCATACCATTTACCTTTTCCACCAAACCATTGCATTGTGGGTAGTAGGGAGTTGAGTGTCGTCGTGAGATACCTAACTTCTCCATTAGCTCTCCTACAAGGTCTCCTCTAAAACCTGGTCCCCTGTCAGAAATTATTTCAAGAGGAGTGCCAAAACGGCAACAAATGTTTTCAAATACGAACTTAAACACTTCCTTAGCTGTAATCCGGGTGGTGGCAACTGCTTCAGCCCACCTGGTCATGTAGTCCACACCCATGATGATATAAAATTTACCTGATTGGCTCCTTGGCAAAGGCCCAATAGCATCAATTTCCCATTTCTCAAATGGTCCATATGAGATTATAGGAGTCTGTGGCTCATATGTGAGCCTCCTATCCCCTGCCTTTTGACATTCCTTGCATGTTTTACACCAATGATGCACATCCCTATGTAGACTAGGCCATACAAATCCGGATTGTAGAATCTTTCTACTAGTGATGTCAAGTGCAAAGTGTCCTCTGCAAACACCATCATGGAAACTTGAAATGATTTCAGTGATCTCTCTAGAGAGAGGTACACGCCTAAGAATTTGATCCTTACCCTTGCAGTAGAGGTCGTCATTGATAAGGCGGTATTTTGTTGCCTTGCGCACAAGCCACTGCTTTTGTCCCTTAGTAAGATCCTTAGGACACTCTCCTGTGTCCAAGAAACTCATGATGTCAGGCATAGCATCGCTACCTTGGAAGAGAGGCAGCTTCAACTTGATAGCACCCACCACTGAAACATCTTGCAACTTCTCTCTAGCTAGAGTATCTGCTTCTTGATTTTCTGCTCGAGGGACATGATGTAATTGTACTACTTGAAATTTCCCTAAAAGTTCCTTGACTTTGCGCAAATGGCCTAGCAAGATATGATTTTTACAAGCCCAAGTTCCTTGTATTTGTTTTATTAAAAGCATGGCATCACCAAATACATTTAACCGTTGAATGCCCTGTGTCACACACCACTCTAACCCAAGAGTTAAAGCTGCATATTCTGCCTCATTGTTAGAGTGAGAATCCAAGAGATTCCCAATGGAGAAAACCTTGTCCCCTTGCTCGTTGAAGATGACAATGCCTGCTGCAGCTTTGTCCACTTTCCTCTTGTAGGCTCCATCAAAGAAAAGAGAGTGAGCCTCCTCTACCTTAGGGACTTCCAGCACAGGTGTAATATCTTGATCATTTGGCTTTATCTTTAGCTTCTTTTCATAGTGGCAATGAGTGAGAATACCTCCTAGACTGGCCCTTTTGGAGTTCTCCACTTGCATTGTGTAGTCAAACTCTTGTAGCCTTGTGAGCCATTTGCAAATCCTAGAAGAAACATCCATGTGCTGCATTACATAAGGAAATACTTCTTCCATTGTTAAGATTATGAATGGTCTAGACAATAAATAAGAGCGAAATTTGGTGGTAGCAAACATCAATGCAAGCACCATGTGCTCCACTGCCGTGTATCCCTTTTCTGATGGGGTCATCATTCGACTAGAGAAGTAGATAGGACGCATGAAAGAAGTTTGAGGATCCTTTTGCATCAATACAGCCCCAAGTGTGTCATTGCCAACACTAGGGTTTACATAAAATGGCTCGTCCCACTTTGGAGGTGCTATGGTGGGAAGTGAAGCTAGAATTTGTTTTACCTCATTGAATTGTTGTTCATTTTCTTCACTCCAAGTGAAGATATCTTGATGGGTAACTTGTTGTAAAGGGAGAACCACTTGGGATAGCAAGTGAATGAACCTACTCAAATACCTCACCTTTTGAAGAAAAGAGACCAATTGCTTTGTTGTGGTGGGAGAGGTCAAAGCCACCAAGGCTTGAACCTTGCTTGGGTCAGCTTCAATGCCGTTGGCCGAGATCACATGGCCAAGAAGAGTAACCTTGCTTTCACCAATGTGGCATTTCTCCACATTGAGTTGGCCACCCAAATCTTGTAGCCTAGCTAGACCTTCATAAACTTTCTCCAAATGAAGAGAGCGAGAGCTATAAATGCAAAAGTCATCAATAAAAACATGGATTGATTTTCCAAAGAATGGCTGAAAAACAAATGTCACATATCGCCGAAAAGTGGCTGGAGCATTAGTGAGACCAAAAGGCATAACTCTGTAAGCAAAACATCCCCATGGTGTGATGAAGGTTGTCTTCTTTTGATCTTCTTCAGCGATGCTAATTTGGAAGTAGCCTAAGTAGCCATCACATACCGTGTAGCGCTCATGTCCTGCTACCTCATTGAGTATTTCGTCTTGAAAAGGAAGAGGAAAATGGTCCCTCTTTGTGGCTGCATTAAGAGGCTTGTAATCAACACAAACCCTCCACTTACCATTCTTCTTTGGTGTGACTACCACTGGAGAAACCCACTCTGAGTCTTCAACAGGATAGATAAAACCGACTTCTAGCAATTTCCTCACCTCTTTGAGTAGGGCATCTTGTTGAATTACTCCTAGCCGCCTGAGCTTCTGCACTACAGGTTTACTTCCCTCCTTGAGCTTAATGTGATGTTGAACTACTGTGATGCCAGTGATTTTATCATATTCATCAATGAACAATGTGGTAAAATTACTTAGCATCAAAATATAATCTTCACGCTCCTTCCCACACAACTCACTAGAGAGCATTTGATGTAGCTTACTTGCTTCTACCAGAGGTTGTATACTTGGTGTCTCCCCTTGGCTTGATGATGAAGCATCAAGTTGCTCCATCTTCTTAGGGTCCTTGAGAATGATCCCCATCACCTCAATGCTACTGTCACTTTCTTCACTCACTGTTGACTCCTCCTCTGAAGCGGTTGAAGATTCACCACTAGAAAACTCATCCTCGGAGGTTTCTAGATCCATGTCGCGTTGTTGACCTATCTTCATGTCGTAAAGTATTGGCCTTCCTTTTGCATCCTTCATCTGGATTATGTCAGTGTCCCAGTCCTGCTTAGCTCTCATAGCCATAAGCCAAGGCCTCCCTAGAATGATAGGATAGCCCTCCCCTTTGTGTGGCATGACAAAGATGTCCACATCTACCTCCGTGTTGAATGCCTTTATCCTAACTGCATTTATGACACCAACACATTGAACTTTTAAATTATTTGCCATTTTGGCTCGGCATGGTGCCGGCCGACTCACCTCTAAACTCAAACGGTGCATCATTTTTTCACTCATGACGCATATTTGTGCGCCACCATCGATGTAGATATTGGAGATATGTTTCCCTTTTATGTAAGCATCCATCACTAGTAGTATGTCGTCTAGATTCCTCCCAGAGATAGCCCCAGCTATCTTTGGCTTTGGTCGCCTCGTGTTAACCATCTTTGTCCATTGTCTCCTCACCCTAGGTGCTAGGTGGAGTAACTGGGGCCAGGTGATTTTTGGGCCCTACACAGAAACATCTTGAACCAAATCATATGGTTTAGAACATTCACCCAAAGAGAAATCTACAATGTCAATTTTACGTCGTGACTTGGACAGCTTTTTGCTAGATTCCCCTTTAGTCTTCATCTTTTCTTCCTTTTGAGAAGACTCACCATGCCTAGCTCGTTTTACCCCAATGGCATCTACTCCTTTAAACTTGGTCTTATCCTCCTCCACTTTCTCCTTTCCCTTACCTTCAAGACTGATGACGCTTACTGTTTGATTGCCAACTGGTGGTGGGGGTAAGGGTGGAATGAGAAGTTGTGGTGGTGGTGGTGGTGGTTGTGGTTGAATCGGTGGTTGTAAGATTTGCACGGCTGGTGCTTGTCGTGGTGCCCTCGGTGGTGGTGGTCTTGCTCTTGGTGGTGAAACCTGGTTTTGTCTGGCTCCTCTGTTGAAATTCTGCCTCCTTGGTTGTGGACAGTAGTACATGCCATGACCATCCTCCCCACAATTGTAGCAATGGTATTCTTGGTTTTGCCTTCGTTGTCCTCTCCCTTGCTCTTGGTTGCGATTGTGTGCATGCCCTTGTTGTATCAAATGGACTGAGAGATTCTCAAGTTGATTGGTGATTTGGTTGAGCAGGTCTTGCTGATCTTCAATTGGTTCTTGTGGTTGAATCCTCTGGGCGACTGTTGTAGGTGGTGCTAGAGGTGGTGGGGTCCTAACGGCTTCCTCTCCATCGATATTCCTGGCTTGTAGGCACAACTTCTTGTCTTTAAGGCGGGCCACTTCAACTGCTAGCTCATACGTAGCAGGAAACCTTCCCTTCACCTTCTCTTTAAGAGTTGGCCATAACCCAGCCACAAACCGATCCTTCTTTAGGAAATCAGGTGCCCCCTCATCCTCTCTTAGCGATGCAACCCATCGCCCCCATAAATCTACAAACTTTGACTCATATGATGTGTATTCCAGCATACTGCCCTGCTTCAACTCTGTCAACAATTGCCATAGCTTCTCTGATGTTGTGCCCTCTCCAAAACACTTGACAAAGGCTGCCCTTAATAAGTTCCACCGTTCCTTGGTTTCTTGTGCCAAGGCATTGTACCATGATCTTGCCTCCACCTTCATTAGAAGTGGGAAGATGCGCAAGCGCGAAGCATCATCATCTCTTGCAGAGATGACACATGCTATTTCCAAGTTGTCTAGAAAGTCTGCAGCATCCTCGCCCACCTTACCAGTAAAGGTTGGAAATGCTACACTTGCCATGATTACTGAGAGAGAGCTAGAAAGACACACTTCTTAACTTGCAAATTTTTTTCTTCTTTACAAGGAGGCGTGTATACCCTATTATACTAGGACATAGATTAAAACTTCAAACGGTACATTGCCTTGTACCAAAGGTAAAACAAATGGCTGATCTGATGCCAGAACCTCAAAAAACCGCTCCCCACCCGGCATGGTGTCAATGACGTGCTGGTAGTGAATCTTCAAGTCCAATATTACCTTGATTGAGCGTACACGTGTTGGTATGTGTGATCTGTCTTGAGGTAGGTTGTCCTGATTCATGTGAAGCTTAGAGGTGCTTAGTCACTGTCCAAGCTTGTAGGAGAGGGTGGTGTTCTTTCCTGAAACAAACTCAGTAGATCCCTAGTTTCTCTAGTGAGAGTGTGAGCCAATGCTTCTGTTATCTGTGCTGCAGCATCAGGTGCGACTTGAAAACTGACTATGATAATTACCTCGGTGACTTGAGTTACCCGATTCTCAAAGTAGAATAGTGTTGATTCTCTATTGTGCAGAGCTCCTTCCATTTTGTTGTTGTTGGTTGGTTGTAGGTTGCGGACATGGTTTCCACCTTCTCCTTCTTCTTCTTGGCACTTGGCCTATGTATATCCACTGGGTTTGGCGCGTTGGTTGACTCTCCCACTTCAAATAGATTACCGTTACACCTGGCACTCGAGCTTCGATGGAGATGCGGAGTTCGTCTAGTTGTGCTTGGAGCTCTTCTTCTTCTGTTGTCCAATTAGAAAATCCTTCATACTCATTCATCCATTCACAATAGTTTAGGGTTTTCAGTCTTGTAAACTGAAGGGTTTCAAGAGCCCTCCTCAGTGGGGGCACCAAAAGAGAGGCGGAAGTGAAAAAAATAGACCCGGTGGCCTCTACACCAAGGCTATGCACAATGGCCTCATCATGGGGAATACACAATAGGGGCACCACCTAGCAAGATATGCGGCTAGGACGCATACATATACACAATGAAGCATGCATGGAAAACGATTTCAAGATCCACGCCCAAATGTGGAATGGGGTGGTCGGAGAATAAGGTGAGAGGAGTGGTGAGTGAGTGAGAATGGGCTCGCTACGCGTGCATGTAGTAAGAAAGATAACGAGGTCAGGGATACATGCAAGTATGCTCACCTCTCATACAAAAGGTGGCGAATCCGCACACCTTAAGATGGAAGTAGCAAGATGATAGGAATATGAGAGGGAGAGAGAGTGTGTGTGTGTGGTGGCGAATCCGCACACCTTAACATAAGCCGAAAAAAAATCACAAGGAACAAGCATATACCATACTCACAATGAGATGTATCCAAAGCGACACAAAGTATGGCACCAAGATGGAGTGTGTTGATTGCTTGCAAAAGATGAATACAATAGGTAGCGTATGGCAGGAAAATGAGAAGAGAACAAGATCGTAGGAGGCATAATGGAGAGATGGGAGTTGATGGAGAGGAATATCATGAGTGTGTCCACCCTTCTTCTTCTTGAAATTGTGCCTTCAACCCTTAATTACAAGTGGTGTGGAGGTGTGGTGCTCATCTTTTGTGAATGGTGATGGTGATGATGATGGTGTTGTGATTATGTGATTAGGGTTCATGCTACAAGTATGTAGCACAAGAGTGTGTATGGATAGGTGTGTGTGTGTGTGTGTGTGTGTGTGTGTGTGTATGTGTGTGTTCTCTCCCCCAAGTGAGCTCTCATGGCCTCCTTATATAGGGAAGGAGGGAAGAATTTAGCAATATTTCTATTTGAGGTGAGTGTCCCACTTTGGTGACTAGGAAAATGGGGTGCATGTGACTGTGGCTCCCATCTTGTCTCCTCATTATTTAAAATACCAGAGTCAATAGAGAGAGAAAAAAGAGAGAATGTGGGTAGGATGTAGAGGATAGGAAATCATTTACAATAGTCTAGCTTTGGATAGACATACGCTTATTAGGGAAAGAAGAGAGAGGTAAGAAAATTATAAGAGAGGTTGTCGAAGGTGGATATTTGTTGATGAGGATGGATCCTCCAAAAATGGTGATAGAATTACTCTAGACTAGCCAAGACCTCATTAAAAGATCCTTGTCTCTTGTAATCATGCTTGAAGACTTGTAGAACCATAGCCATTCTAGAAGGAAGAAAAGTGGGAATGGCCTGTGTCACCATTACACGAGAAAACTGGGGTCCACTACAAAAATCATATCTCCGTGTTCATAACTCCAAAATTTCTGAAAAAAATTGAGCTAAAAGTTGAGATCACGAGCTACATCTTTCATGTTGAACGCTCCTTCAGATTCGGGGTTCTTCTTTACTTAAAAAATTCAGCCAAATAATGTATTATTTGTGGCTACAAAAGTCTTTTGGTGGTCCCCTTTGAGTGGACTTCTCTCTTGACTTCAAGTGTAAGCTCCTTCATGTGTATGAAAACATGACCTACAGTGTTGAAAAGATTGGCAATCATCTAGATGGAGTTATTATTTAAATTTGAAAGTGGGGTTGAGGTTTGAAAATGAAAACTAGTGAATAAAATATTTTGTAGAGTGGAATAATATACATACATGAAAAAAATATATTAGAAAATACTAGAATATATATATTTAATATTTTTAAGGTCAAAAGAGAGATCAACAAAGAAAGCTTACTTATTATGCTACATCGTGATTGATTAGCATAAGTATTATTTATTTAATAAAGGCTAAAACGTTTGTGAAAAAGGAAGAAAAATCAAAAGTAACTTATATAATGGGAAATATTTTGATAAAAGGGCAAAAATATATGGGGGGTTCCCATGCATGGAAAAGCGTGCCTCAGTAGTTTGATGAGTTTACAACGTCATAATATGGTGCATGATTTGTCTTTATTGGAGATGCCACCAAGACATGTATGTGAAGGTTGCGTTCTTGGAAAGATGCACAGATTTGCATTTTCGCAGGATGGTTCAGTTAGAGGGACACAAAAGTTGCAGCTTGTACACAGTGATGTATGTGGTCCTATGAGGACGCCATCTATAGGAAACAACTTTTATTTTGTGACCTTCATTGATGACTTTTCCAGGTTTTGTTGGGTATATCCACTCAAAGCAAAGTCAGATGTGTTTGCAATTTTTCAACATTATGTCGCCGTGGTTGAAAATGAAACAGGTTGCAAAGTACAGACTCTTCGTACCAATCGAGGAGGTGAATACATGTCAGATGCATTTAAGGATTTTTTGAGAAAGAAAGGCATTAAACACCAATGCACTATGCCATACACACCACAATAGAATGGTGTTGCAGAAAGGAAGAATAGGTCTTTAATGGAGACGGCTAGATGTATGCTGAAGGCTAAGAGTTTGCCTCATAAGCTATGGATGGAGGCAGCTGCTTCTGCAACACATGTTTTGAACAGGTGTCCTACTCGTGCCTTGAAGACCATTACTCCATATGAAGCTTGGTATGACAGAAAACCTTCAGTCATTTATCTTCGTGTTTTTGGTTGTCTTGCTTATGCTCACATCCCTCAGCAGTTACGTGGGAAGCTTGATGATAAGGCAATCAAATGTATATTTGTGGGGTACAGTAGTGGAAGTAAAGGTTATAGACTTTACAATCCTGCTACAAACAAGATTTTTGAAAGTCGTGATGTAATTTTTTCAGAAACTACTGCTCAACCTATGGTTGCTTTTGATGTACCTCATATGCAGACACATGATGTATTTGAAGGTTTGCTTCCTTCTTTTGTGGAGAATCAAGAATCACAACAGGTTGATAACCTTGATCAATCTTTTGATCAGCATGTGGCACCTCATGATGTAGAGGAAATTGTGGGTGAAGAGCACGAAGTTCTCAGGGAAGAAAGAACCTTGCCTAAATGGGTTCAAAAAACTTTGCAGGATAGCAAGTTGGATGCACCGTTGCCACGAAAAACACGTGATGGTACTGCTTTTGGCAGAGAGCAAGTAGATTTGGCTTGCTTTAGCACTCTTTGTGATGCAGATGAGCCTGATTCATTTGAACAAGCTTTAGAGTGTGTTCAGTGGAAAGATGCTATGCAGCAAGAAATTGATTCTATTCATAAGAATCATACATGGGATCTAGTGGACTTGCCTACATGTAAAAAGCCTATTGGTACAAAGTCGGTTTTTAACGTAAAAAGGAAACAAGATGGTACTGTTGACAGGTACAAAGCAAGGCTTGTGGCAAAAGGCTATGTGCAACAGAAAGGAATAGATTATGATGAAACCTTTGCTCCTACTTCTCGTGCGTCCACAGTTAGATCACTAGTTGCAATTGCTGCTCATCATGGTTGGAAAGTGCATCAGTTGGATATCAAAACTGCTTTTTTGAATGGTGATTTGCAGGAAGAAGTTTATGTAAGTCAACCAAGTGGTTTTGTTGTAAAAGGTCAAGAGCAAAAGGTATGTAGATTGCGTAAAGCTTTGTATGGTCTCAAACAGGCTCCAAGAGCATGGTATGAGAAGATACATACTTATTTGATTGGCCAGGGATTTCAGAATAGTCCAGCAGAAAGTACTTTGTATGTCAAAAAGAGAGATGGAGTTCTCATTATGCTAACACTTTATGTGGATGATATGATTCCACAAGTGGCAATCGTTTTTTCTTGGGAAATGCATGTATATCTTGGCTAAGCAAGAAGCAACCCATAGTGGCTACATCAACTTGTGAAGCTGAGTACAGGGCAGCTTTCACGGCAACACTTGATTGTGTATAGATACGCAGGTTATTGGCAAATCTTTGTGAGTGTCAACAGGCACCCACTACCATTTTCATTGACAGTCAGAGTGCTATGGCAGTTGCAAGGAATCCAGTATTTCATGCAAGAACAAAGCACATAGAGGTTCACTACCACTATGTCAGGGAAAGGCTACATGCAGGGGAGATCACACTAACTTACTGTCCTACACAGGATAACATTGCAAATCTATTTACGAAGGCTTTATCATGAGAAAAGTTTGAAGCTTTCCGAAAAGATTTGGGCTTACTCTCATACACATGATGATCTGCTACCTTGTACGGATTCACACTATCATTACAGGGGGGATTTGTAGACATGTAGTAGTGTTAGTGTGTATACGCGCTTCATCAGGGGCACTTTTTTCCCACTGAGTTTTTTTCCCCTGGACATCTGGTGTGAAAGGACACCTTATCTCTTAGGGTTTCATATAAGCTTTGTAGCTCTGAGTTTGTAGATACTCTATTAATCTAATATAGAGAGATAGACTACAGAGATCTCGTATGCAAGCTCTGTGTCTTCTCCTTCTCCATCTTCTTCCTACTCTGAGTTGCTATCTTCCTTCTGTTTCCTGTTTCATCATCTTCAACACTTGGTCTAATTGGAATTCACTTTGCTTTACCTTCCCAAATCATCTTCATTGACTTCCTTTTGGTTTCTATTTACTTCAATTTTCCTTCTCCTTGTTCTTTTGCTATCGCATATCCCTTTTTGTCTCCGTCTCTTTACCCCATCATGCTCTCTTGTAACTCAAGTTTGTTCAGTCACGCATCAACAAGAAAAACCAATATCAAATAAACTCCAAGAAATTCCAAACTTAATTGGAATCATCCATGCATGGTCTTGCTCTAAAAGAAATTGCGTTTTTTTCCAGCATCATATTGCAGGTCATCAAATCTAATTTTGGACACGCCTACTAGGTGCTCCAACATATTGGGAATTTGATACAAATGATAGAATCTCAAAACAACATTTGGATAGTGAGATATGTCATCTAGAAGGTTGTGGGAGTCAATGCTTGGATCTCATAAAATGCTTGCAGTGTAGATAACCTCGTGTAGGGCTCCTTAAGACTATCACACTGGTGCTCTCAATTTTGATATGATGATCATGCGGTGCCTTGCAAAGAGATAAAGACACAGTTGAAAGCGACGACACATGAGTACAGAGAAAAAATTATATGCTAACTTTTATTAATAATAGTGATCATTAAAACTTTACAAAAGTTTCCTTTTATACCCTAGATTTGGGTCTCATGTACAAGGGTTAGATTTGCTTCAAAAATAGCATAAAATAACACTTGAGAGCTCATAGCCTCGAATTATTCATAATTATAGAGTGAACAAATGGATAAAGGTTTTTGAAAAGATAATTACAATCATTTTTCTTTAGAAGGCTAAAAACTCTTCTCGAACATCTCATTTTGTAGATTTGGCATCTATTGTTGTTGGAATCTTCTAACACTCTCCTCGTCCTATTTCATGTCATCCTCAACATGATTCAATGTCGAGGTGGTTATTGAATTGCAGGTGGACATTGGATATAGCAATTTTCTATCCAACTGAGTCCTTCTCTATATTCTTTTGCTGGCTAGATATCTTCTCGGGAACAAGGCTTGATAGTGTCCTATTGGTGGAGCTCCATGGAATGTTAGCTAACAAATCTTGCTTGAAGATCATTGAACTCTATCCCAAAAATGGTCATCTTCAACTTTATCTGGGTTTTCTCCATTTAGAAATCTCAATACATGACCAACTTGTTGATGAGTTGTCCCTTTTTTAACCACAACTGTGAATTCAAATTCTAGCAGGATGATAAACCATCTCACTATTTTGCCCCTGTTGCATGGTTTGTTGACTAAATACAATAATGCTTGATGATCAATGAAGAAAATGAATTGGTAGGCTAATAGATAATATTGGAATGTCTTCATAGCATCAACCATGCCCAATCCTTCTCTTTCTTTTTTTGTGTAGTTTTGCTCGACGTTGTTAAGTTGATTGTTGGTATAGCAGATTGGAAAATCCATAGCTCCTTCATTAAGTTACATCCACTAGGCTACATCCACTAGCGAATGAAAATGCATCTACATGAACATGAAATATTTTATTCCAATCTAGAGCTTTGATAATTGATGTTGATACTAAATCCTGTTTCAACTTTTGAAATGATCTCTCATAGTCTTCTATCCAGTCGAATGTTGCAATCAACCCGTAGAGAGGCTTAACTATAATAGCATACATGTATATGAACTTCCTATAGTATCCACAATGTCCCATAAATGATTGAACCTCTTTCACTGCTTTAGGTTGTTGCATATCCACAATCACCTTGATTTTTTCCATGTCAGTGAATATTCCATTTGCTGACAAAATGTGCCCTAGGATCTTGCCCTCTCTAAGCATGAAATCACATTTTTTGGATTTAGGACAATCCGGTAGGTATGACACTTCTCAAAGACTTTCCTTAGATGCTCTATATGGTTTTCTCATATTATTGAGCTCACACACAAGTCATCCATATAGATTTATAAAAAGATACACAAGTATTCTCTGAAGGCATAAGCCATAAGTCTTTGAAAGGTGGCAAGTGCATTTGTCAACCCAAAAGGCATTACCTAGTGAGCAAAAATTTCCCATTTAGTCGCAAAATTTGTTTTGTACGAATCTCTTGGTTTAATAGAAAATTTATTATAACTTGAAAATACATCCAAAAAGCTATAAGCTTGTTTTCCCGCTACTCTTTCCAAGACATGAATAGTGATAAGTAGAAGCTAAATGTCATGAATCAAAGCTACATTCACTTTTTTGAGATTGAAACACACTCTCAACTTTCCATTCTTCTTTGGTACCATCACAATTGAGGATACCCAATCCGTGTGTTCAATTTCATAAATGAGCTCCGTTTCTCTGAGTTTGTCAATTTTCTCTTTAATTTTCTTAGGAAATATTTTGTTATACGTGTAAGGGCATTGTCTGATTTATCTAGCATCAGGATTTAAAATAATTATATGGTGTTAGATGGTAGGATCAACCCATTTTCAGTCCTTATAGGCCCAAGCAAACAGGTCCTTATACTCTTTTTCAGTCCTTATAGGCCCAAGCAAACAGGTCCTTATACTCTTTGAGCATTTGAATCAATAACTTCTCTTCATTTGGTGCTAGATCTGTAGCAATGTAGGTAGGTTTAGGCTCTTCTCCTGGTTCCACTAGGTTTATCTTTTTTGCATTCTCTAGTCCATTGTACGACTTCCCCGATTCAACTTTTTTCCTTATTGGCTGTTCTACAATGATTTTGCGGTCTTGAATAGTGAAATTTTTGTAATGTGACAGTACACTTATTCCATCTTTTCCCGATTCCTTGTGGCTCTCCATTTCTATTGTTGTTGGATCCCAACAGTTGTAGAAAGACCCTTTGTAATGACTATTGAATTCCCTTTCTAATGTCAATGATTTCTACCGTCTTTATCCAATTGTCTGGATTATGTATACATTTATTAGTTGTCCGGGATGCAATTCCTTCCACTTTGTAATTATGATGAGTAGAACTCAATTAAAACCCCATGTACATTTTTAGCTAGGTGACTAAAGTATAAAGGTCACCTTAGAACCATTTTTGAATAACATTTGAATAACTAATTCTGTGACGTACGAGTCAGAGAGAGAGAGAGAGAGAGAGAGAGAGAGAGAGAGAGAGAGAAAGTGTGTGATCTTATCCTCTTCACTACGTGCATCTCCCTCACCGGATTCACGAAGCGACCACACCATCGTGGTAGCCTCTCCGAGAGCTACCCGCCCACACCACACATTTGCATCTTCGAGTTGTTCGCGAGTGATCTTCCCACGAGCTTGTTTTGCTTCTAAGTAGCACAAACGGTGTCTGCTTTCAACAATCAAGTACTTTATGGAACGAGGATGAGATTAGCTACACATAGATGTTCATAGACTTAGGTTTCACACACTTTTAGGTTATGACCTGTGAGTCTATCGCGACTGTATTTGAGGTAGCTAGGGTTATAACCTGGTGAGATTGGACTTATAGGTAAGTGTATCCTAGTGAGGGGATGGTGCCTAGCAAGTTTGAAGTGATTCCGAGTTCATTTGATGTGTAAACAGTGTTATGAGCATTTAGGGATAGAGTGGGTTGGAGTTAACAAGGATTAGTGATTGATGCATCATAGAAGTGCGTATGTGTAGGTTGGTCTCAGTCTGACAAGCTAACGAGATTGCCTCCGTGCACCTACGGGTTAGTCGTGTCATCGGATGATAAGTATGTTGTCTGTGTCGTGCTTGTAAGCATGAACAGGGGAGTAGTTAGCCCTAAAACATTGGCGCCACTGTCGGGGACACAAGACCTTAAGTAGGGAGATCTACATCACTCGTGTGATGGTTAGCTTACTTTAGATTTGACTAGAGAGCTTAAATTTTAAGAGAAGATCCAGGAGAGGGTATCCTGAGGTCTAGTGGATAGCCAGGAAGCCTGTGACTTTCCAAGGGTCTACGACTAATTAGAGTTAGTAAGGTAGGATAAGGTGGAGTAGGGATTTATGGTTTTGAGTTCTAAGTGATGTTTGCGTGCGAATAATGTAGAAAAACGCTGTAAAAACGCAAAACAAACAAAGAGAAGAAACAACGAGGTTGTTTGCTTGCCTTGAAAGCAAAACCCACATCATCCACTCTTCAAGGGTGTGAATAGTGTAGGCATTTGGATTTGTGATCCAACGCTTGAAAAAAAGCTAAAATTGCGACAAAACCAACCAAAAGAAACAAGGGAATGCCAAAAGAAAACACTAGGTAAACCTAAAGAGGCCAAGAAGAGATATAACCACTAGCGTTGGGTAAGCTGATTGTGTCACGTTGTACAATTGTTGTTCACAAGTTTCAATTTGAATTGTCAAATCAAATTTGCATCATTTTAGTGCATTTGAGCTGTGAAATTGCCATAGAAGAGCAAAATTGACGAGTGCTTGGGTCTAAGGTCAAAAGGAGTCCAAATTGCATGAAACTTGAGGGATAATCTTCTGATAGCATAAGGGACCCATCTGGATGAAAACAGTAGGAAAATCACTTCTCAGATAGCCTCGGGTGAGTCTATGGCGATAGACTCAAGTTTTTGACTTGTGGACCTCATGTTGCAAAACCCTCCTAGGGTTAGCTTGACCTTGACGTAAATAGCACACACACAAAATTTCAAGGTGTTTGGATCACTAAAAGTGAGTCTAAGACCCAGACAAAGAATCAGGCTCTGACAAACACTAAAATTGGTCTAAAACCCATACCAAGTGTCCAAATTGCATGAAACTTGAGTAATAGACTCAAGAGAGTAAGGGGAAGCCAAGGGTGAAGTCACAGTTTTGATTTGAGCCAAAGTGCCAGTCTATCGCGATAGACTCATGATCTGTTGATTTTGGCATTTTTTGAAAATTGTGACTACATAGCAGGGATAAGCTCTTCACCTAGATCCCAACCATCATTTCAAATCTGAAATTTGACTACCAGAAGACCCTGAGACATCCAGTGGGGAGAAAACACAAAATTGCTCAAAGTGACCAGTGTCATAGAAAATTGATATTTGTTGTACATAATTGAAAAATTTATTCAACGGTTCAAAGACAACCCTTATGAACATACTAACCATACATGTGTAGATTCCAGAAGGAGATCATCACATAGCCGCACAGGCAGGAGAAGTCCAGGTAAGCTTTAAGTTTGCAATACAGCTTTGAGTCTCTTATGTATTTAAGGTCAGGATTCTTTTTAAGTCAGGAGCTAAAAGTGTCAAAATTCAAGTAAGCACCACGTCCACTGAGGAGAGTGTAACTC
The DNA here is from genome assembly GCF_014529385.1 of Adiantum capillus-veneris. Taxonomy (NCBI): domain Eukaryota; kingdom Viridiplantae; phylum Streptophyta; class Polypodiopsida; order Polypodiales; family Pteridaceae; genus Adiantum; species Adiantum capillus-veneris. Next base: position 134,591,048 of record NC_140958.1, read on the forward strand.
AGGCAAGGTTGGATCCATTAGCACCGATCATTCAGGAGGGTAGTGATACTGACACTTCACCAGATAAGTCCTTCATGATGGGGAGTCAACATCCAGGAGGTTTCTCTGGTGAAGGACCAATGCTATGAGGAAGTACCTCCCAAAACCCTTTGAACGATGCCAAGTTCACTATATTCTTCTTAGAAGGAACAGACTATCGAGGACGCAAGTGTATTTTGTATAGAAGAAAGACCTTCTCACAGACTAGAGATAATTCAATTCGATGATGATGGAGATAGATTTCGAGATGAAAAGGGGAACCACTATCTGATAGCTAGCAACCCTGAGGATTACAACAGATATGGAGATAATGTGGCAAAAGGAAAAAAGGTCTCAAAAACTCAAGAACTGCCTCCAAAAATTGATCGACCTGGAGCTCTTTTTATGTATGATAAAAAAACAACCAGGGTCTCTACCTATAATGAGAATGGGAATTTACAAGCATGAGAGCGAGGGAGTAGTCTCTTATTTTCGATGCAAAGAACCCTACCCAAATGAATTAATCAAAGACAAGGTTCTTTACTTATTCTCTTATGAAATTGCTATGGGGAAGGATATCATTTTTGTTGACAGGTACCGGCGAGAATACAAACGAATCCTCCGAGAGGAGGTAGAAAAGGAAACAGGTCGAGAAACATCAACATATGCCCCCGAAGAAGTACCAAGGTCCACCTATATCCCTAGCAAGTCAACAAATCGATTTTCAGAAGAGTACAGGACAACATCACATTCTAACCGACAACAGATGTTCAACTACCAGAACCAACAAGCAACCCAACCATCATTGCAGGCATGGCTTCAACAAAGTGCGACATTAGAACAAAACCGAAACAGAGATGGTTATCCAGCTGTAAGAGGGCTAAGAGATTTACAAGAACCACCACTCTGTTCACAATATCATGGCGAGAGTAAGCCAAAAACTCAAGAGTCGGCACAGCCTGGAAGACAACCCATAGAACGAGTTCGAAGAGATGAACCACCTCTTGCAAAAACCATCAAAAATTATGGCTTAGGGGCACCTCTGGGAGAGGAACCCTCCCACTACCGAAGGCCAGAGGAGGTATATCAAGTAGGACGAGGAGAACCAATGATGATATTTGTAGACCATCGTAGAATTAGACCTTCTTAGGTGCAAAAATGGGTAAACAAGAAATACACAGGAAACAGAGACCCTAGGGATCATGTAGCAGCCTTTGTGTGTGTAATTAGAGCTGAAGAAGTGTTGGACTTCCCTACTCAATTTGCAGGGTTTGGGCTTACTCTAGAGGAGGACGGCGCTACTTGGTTTGACTCTGTGGAACGTAGAGATTTTGACGAGTTTATTAAAAAGGGGGATAGCTCATAATACAGTCTCACAAATCCATAAATTCAAACAGAAAGAAGGGGAATCTGTGCAAAAAGCAGCCTTACGACTAAAAAGATATGTGAAGTTCTGCCCTGTGGAAGAACTGCCAACTTAGTCCATACTTATGCTTATATTTATTCAAGGACTAAGGAACACATATCTCCAGAAGGACTTACATATGAAAAGGAGCATGGCGTTACTTGAGTTAACTAAGGAAGCTCTTTACCTTGTAGACAATTGTGCGGTCTACAAGGAGGGTGAATTCAAGGATCTTGATGACGATTCATCCTCACAAAAAAGTGGAAGCAAGTCCGCTAAGATAGCGCCAAAAGGAGAAGTAGCTGTAAGTCAGGAGCAGCTTGTAGAGGAAGTGCTAAAAAAAAACTAATATGTATGCCAAGCCTCAGGCTAAGCAGCCGAAGGTGTGTGCTATTGAACAAAAATGGACAAACCATGTGATGGAGGAATGTTATTATAACAAGGGATATGTGAGAGAGCAACCATATGCTCCCCAAGTTCAGGCAACATCTCCTCAACTTCCACCGATGCCTAGGTATCAAGTAGGCAACTTACGCAGACCTGTAGGTGTTGAAAGACCACAACCAGTATTGGGGCAACAACCACCCCTACCAGGAGTAAGACCGGTAGGCATAAGATACACACCAACGGTAAACGAACCAGAAGAGAAGGCTTTGGTACCTATGCATGCATACTAAGATGATTCCAATGGATATTCAACAAATCTTGTCTATTATAAACCGGAAGAAACCCCAACGCTAGAACCTTGGAGCATGATTGGAAGTACAGGACCACCAACAACTGCACAGGTAGCAGGAGAAGGAAGATACAACTTGGATGAACGAACACTGTTGTTCATAGCCAACGGAGGCATGGGCGAACAGAGGCATGCATACCAACAAAGAGGAGCTCAAGGAGCACCTCAACAGCCTAAGGAACCCTACTACAAGTGTGGTGGAGACCATTGGCTAAGAGACTGTCCTCATGATGACATCATTAGAGTCAACGCATATTGTATCGAGTGTGGAATAACTCATTTGATTTTTGATTGCCCTAAGAACTCGAGCACCAACCCCTATGAAACCAACTCTAGAGGAACAAGTAGACACGAAGGAGAGACTCACGACTGCCACTGGAGAGAACCTATCATAGTGCCAAATACAATAGATGAGACAATTGATGGTTTCCAGCCTAAAACATTGGTAGAAATGAGTAAGGATTGTAACAGTCTAGATGACCTGTGGAAGCAAATCTGGGAAGCAAATGAAGCTAACAGGGTGAACCACCAAATAAATAGCATGAGAAAGAAGAAAAATGAGATCCTACCTCCCATTGAAGAGTTTGAGGCAAGATCACAAATGAACTTTGATATGCATTCACATGGGGGAGACCATGGTTCAATTAGTTTGGTGTACAACCAACCAAACTCGCTAAAAACTCTACCCTCATACCTAGGGGAGTATGAAGCTAGGTCTGAGGTGAGAGCAATCCCATCTCAAAGACTTTCTTCCAATAGAGTGATGGATTCACAAGGGTTGATTGAGTTATTGTCCACCCCTGTGGCATGCACAATCACATTAGACGAAATCTTGAGGTTACGACCAAACATGTGGACCACCGTAGGAAAATGCTTAGAAAAATTTGGAGTAAAAGACCCCACCTCGAAGCTTCAAGAAGTGATCATAGAGTTGGACAAGCCTCAACTAAACACTAGGCTAGTACCTTTAAACAAGGTTGGAGAGTATTGCGAGGGAGAAGATGGAAATACCACGCTACCAGTAGAATTCCAAGGAGTAGTATCCAAATTCTTGACAGTGGAGCAAGAGTCGCTATCGCCACCAAGGAAATCTATAAAAAATTGGGGAAAACCGGCTTTGAGAGCTACCTGAATGAAATTACAACTGGCAGATGGGTTCATGGAAAAGCCTCTAGGAGTTTTAGAAAAATTAATTGTCACCTCGTGCGGAATCGAGTATGAGCATACATTTGCAATAGTCGATTTCGACAAAAAGAACAATTACGAGATCATCTTGGGAAGACCATTCATGAGACAATTAAAGATGGTCCAAGATTGGGGTTACGACCACATATACCTCAGACGTGGGGAGACTACAACCAAAATATACCTAAAAGACCATAATTACAAGGATGTGAACCAGACATTAGTGGAAGAGTTTGATTCAGCTACAATGGCAGGGTCCGAACTCCAAGCATGGTTAGGGCAGAAAAAAGAGCTATGGATGTGTGGAGCTTCACATTGTGAGAGCTTAAAAATAGAGGAATGCATCTTAGAAAGAGCTATGGAGGACCAGGATTACATTCCTGAACCTTTTCCCAAAGATTCCTTAGAACCTCTGGAATGGGAACACATACTAGCAACATTGGATGTCTGTACCATTACAGATAGCCCAACGACGAAATTTTGCGATATGGATGGCTATGATGTGCTACCCTATTACATGGTAAGCCTTATACCAGCAACAGGAGATAAGAATGTAGGATCAAGAGAACAAGAAGAGTTTTATGAATCCTCTGAGCATCTGGAATTAAGTCACAATGCAGATAACGAGTGTTCAGACAGCTCAAGGGAGCGTGGGGAGAAAATCGCGAATATCAAGTTTTATGATTTTGCCAATCAGCATCCTAGACGCGAGTGCGTTTTATTTGCGAGCTTTCAATTTCGAGCTTTTGCAATCAAACCCAATTTTGCAAGCTTTTTGATTTTAGATTTAGAGCCTTTTCTAACGACAAAAAAAATTAATCCAAAACAAAGACATCAAAATATTATACACGACCAAAAAGATTTATAATCTCACAAAAAATTGGCTTAAGATTTTGAGTCTCTTTTAACGATACACACCAAAAACATGTACAAGATTCCAAAAGCCCTAATTTTGAGCTTGTACAATTGTCTAGATAGATACCACAAAGCATGCTTCTCTTACTAAAAGGAGAAATAAAGTCTCATATGTCTAGAAAAGCTACTCCACATCTAATACAAAAGAGAAATCTACTTCAATGCATGCCTCTACATGGCAATCTCTAAGATTTAGGCTCACTACACCAGAGGCTTTATCTTGCAGGTTTGCCCTAATACAAATGCAAGGTCTGTGGGAGTTAGTGCAGGCTGATGAATGACCATGTGCTCTTTTGGTTGAAGCCCTAGAATATGTACATACACATAGTACATGTGCTTACATGCCAAAAATGCTTTATGTGTAGATTATCTCTTCTAAAATCGGGACAGGTGCAACTAGGTTCTACCTTAATGTGTACATCATAACAACTCTCTGTCAATATTCGAAAAACTATGTGTTGTTCACTTTCTAATTTCTTGTCCAAGAACGTTGCAACCATGCTTGCAGTTGACTCCAATCTCCTTTGCGCTTCTTTGGAAATACCATGTCTCCACTTATGCTTCCTGCTACTACTGGAGCCTCCTTGTGTAAGAGTAGCATTTGTATTGTTCATGCGTCGTAGTGGTGTTGCAAAATCTGCAAATTGAAATCCACTTTGTACCAAGCTCATGAGGGGTTTTTAGTGACCATGTGCATGGCCGAGCATATTGGAGATTTTATTGCAGATGCAACTAGGGTAGGACTTGTGCTTTTACGTACATGGACTCTCATGGGTAATAAGAAGGCATATCGGCATCCACTCACTAGAGAGGCGGTAAGATAACAAACTTAGTTTCATAGTTTAATTTCCTAACTAAAAACATTGTAGCTATGCCATTCATGCAGGTACTTGATCTTTCCATGTGTCTTTGGTATCGTATTGGCCATCCTGTGCCACACTATGATAGAGAGACAGGGGAGAAAATTTCCGAGAGATTGTTTCGAGCAGATTGTAGCTACATGATAGATGATGTAGTATTCCCCATTGAGATTGATGGTGTTATTCTTAGAGGCGGGGCAGAGCGGTCTTCTTTGTTATTTTGGTAAGACTAGTCCAAAGTATGATCAGGTGGTTGCTGGCAACATTTACTGAGCCTCATGACTATGTTTTGGACTTGTTTGCGGGGTGTGGTGGTTTGGGCCAAGCTTCTGCGGAAGATATGAGGCATTGCATGTGCCTAGAGCTAGATCATGTGCTCTATGAAATATGTTTGACCGATATTGCATGTGGACCTGTGAAATGTTGATTGCGGATGCACATTTGGTTGAGGAAACTCTATTATGACAGTACACATCTTCATGTTTTGATTTATGTTTTTATGTACATGGCAGCCATATGACATTGACATGGCATTTTGGTATTCTCCATACATTTCATTTGGATATTTCATTTGTGTTTGTTTGGTACATGACCGCCACATGATGTGGAGATGACTTTGATTGGAGCTTTCTTTTGTAGTTAGATTATGTTGACACCATTGGCTTGTGTGTTGATTTTTGTGAGATAACAAAATCATTAAAGTGATGGAAATAAGAGTTTATGTGAAAGAAATCCCATGTGGGAGCCCACGTTTTTAGTACAGCCTCAAAAGTACATACAAATGGTGCTTTTTATAAAGTTTCATTTTGCATAAGCATAGACATGCTTCCATATTTCTTAAAAGTGTTTGGTAGTTGAAGGATTGTACTGTAAGGTTTTGAGTTTTTCCACTATACAATGATATTTAAAGATATCATCGGTGTAAAATTTGGGTTTAAAAGCTCGAAAAAACAGTTCCAATTGTAAAATCTCGAAACTGAAAGCTCGCAAAAATAAAACCCCCCCTAGACGCCAGGAACGCTATAGACAAAAAAGAGTAGAAAACAAAATTAGAGAGAACCTAATGCCCAGGATAAACGATAAAACTCACTATCTAATGCTTGTCAAGGCAGAGGATTGTGTAAAAGACCAAATATCCAGAATTTTCTCAAGAGTTCGAAGGGAATATATTCTTAGAAATATATATGGATGATCTTTGTGTCCACTCTCTTATACGAGAAGAACATATTGACCATTGACAAAAGGTATTTGAGAAGTGCAGAACATATCAAATCTGTCTCAACCCGGAAAAGTGCATTTTTATGGTAAGACAAGGCTGAATCTTAGGACATATTGTCTCAAGAAATGGCATAACCATTGACCTAGACAAAATTAGAGTCATAGTAGACTTGCACAGGCCTACTAATGCCAAAAAAGTACAATCCTTCATGGGACACTGCAGATATTATCAAAGATTCATATATATGTATGCGATCATTGCACAACCACTATATCGCTTATTAGTCAGTTTTGACTGGACTGAGGAGTGTGAAACTTCATTCCAAAAGCTTAAGAAAAACCTTGTATCAACACCTGTACTTAAAGCACCAGATTGGGAAAAGATATTCCATGTTCACATTGATGCATCTGCATATGCAATTGGGAGTATTCTGGCTCAACTTGGAGACGGAACAATGGATTTCCCAGTTTGTTATGCAAGCCGACAGCTAAATAGTGCATAAAATAACTACACCACCGTGAAAAGAGAGGAATTAGGAATGATTTATGCTGTAAAGAAATTTTGGCATTACTTGCTTGCAAACAAATTTGTGTTCTTCACAGATCATCAAGCTCTTTTGTATCTAGTAAATAAACCATGCAATATTGGGAGAATTGTATGCTGGTTTATTATATTGCTAGAGTTTGACTTCACAGTGGTAGTAAAAAAGGGTAAAACTCATCTATGGGCGGATCATCTTTCAAGGCTACAAAACGGGGAAGCTCCTGAAGGAGTAAATGATGACATACCTGATGCTTATCTTTTCAATATTGAAATGATACCCAAATGGTCTCAGGAAATTGTTAGCATTCTTTCCTTTGGAGGAAGATTTGATAACAAGGAGGACAGATCCAAACAACCAACATTTCAACAAACAAAAAAATTTCAGTTGATTGCAGGACGACTGTACCATCTAGGCTCAGACCAAATTCTATGATTATGTATAAATCCAGATGAATTCGAGTGTTATCTTGAAGAAGCACGCATCCAGGATTGTGTATTTCATTGTTCAACAATGAAAACACACCAAAGATTGAAACACTTAGGAGTTTATTGGCCAACTATGTATGCTGACACACATGCTTATGTTACCAATTGTACTATATGTAGTGCCAAACGACCGGTGGATCACACGACATTGTTTCAGGTAAACATTGCACCTGCATGGAGTCAATATTTCATTGATTTCTTAACAACAAGGACATTTTCTGAAAACATAACAAAAGCGCGAAAAAGGGCTATAGAGTTGGAGGCTCGAGACTTTAATTTAATTGGAAATCAACTCTACAAGAGAGGAAAGGACAATAAACTTAGAATGTTGAGTCTAGAACATGCACATGGAGGAATAAGTGGAGGCCATTTTTCAGGTGATAAGACGGTAAAAATTGTCTTAACAGCAGGAATATGGTGGTCTACATTGCACATGGATGCTGAGGAGTTTGTAAAGCATTGTGATGCATGTCAGCGCACTAAGGTGCCGATAAAGAGAGATGAGATGCCACTACGGCCAATGATGGGAGCATGGGAATTTGCAAAATGGGGGATTGATTTTGTGGGACCTATTTCACCCCCTGCATATCGCACCCATACCCAATATATCATTGTGGATACAGACTATCTCACAAAATGGGCTGAAGCTAAAGCAACACAAAAAGCAGACGCAAGAACCACTGCACAATTTTTGTATGAGAATGTCTTTGCACGATACGGATTACCAATAGAACTTGTTAATGATCGAGGAACACATTTTCTTAATGAAGTCATTGAATATCTGCTAGAGGAATTCATGGTCATTCATAGAAAATCTGCTCCATATCATGCACAGGCAAATGGACAAGCCGAGGCCACAAATAAAACACTATGCACTGTTTTGACTAAAATTGTATCAGAGTTAAGGACAGACTGGGATCAACAATTACACTCAACACTATGGGCATACAGAGTAGCTTACAAAACATCCATCGGAACCACACCATACAACATGGTGTTTGGTCTAAACGCTATATTACCCATAGAGTTTTTAGTTCCAACTCTACGAGTAGCGAAACGCTTAGAATGGATAGGGCATGAGCTCTCTTCAAGAATAGATGATCTTGAAAAGCTAGATGAACTTTGATTGAGAGCTGTAGCTTAGATCTATGCTAAAAAGAGAAGACAAAAAGAGTTTTTTGACAAGCATGTGCATACGAAAGAGTTCAAAACAGGTGATTATGTACTTGTTTACACTTTGAAGCAACATGTCAAAAAACTTAAAAAGCGAGGGATGGGACCCTTTGTGATTAGTGACTTATCACAAAGTGGAGCTGTCAAACTTGCTACATTGGCAGGAGAAGAAATGCCAGATTGGATTAGTGGGTGTCGGTTAAAAAATTATCATTTACCACTAACACAGGATATGCTTCAACAAATCCATCAAGAAAAACAACGGATGAAGGAGAAACAGAGGGTACGAGAAGAAGCACAAGCAGAGGCAAAAGAACGCATTGCAAAAATAAGGCTTCTACGACAACAACAACAAAGTGGATCACTATTGTGAATAAATGCTATTCGATTAACGAATTTTGGTGAAGACAAAGTGGAACCAATAATTGCAGTCAAAGTGGGTAGCAAACAAGTTGAATCAGGCATTGCTTGATTCCAGAGCTCAAGAAAATATGATCTCTTACAAATTATATAAACAGCTCAAGCTCAAAGATCAACTACATCCTACTGAACAAGCCCTGGAAAGTAATACATCACATTCACTAGGACCATTGGGCTGGACAATATTGCATGTACAAATACATCAATATGTTTATCCCCACAAGTTTTATGTGGTTGAGGATGCGAGCACACTACACCCCATGTTGTTGGGACAACCTTGGCAGAAAGAGTATAATGTGCAGATCCATTGGAATTCGGATACAATTAAAATTCAGCATGCACAAGAACAACAGGTGGTAGCCTTTGCTCAAACAACCCGGAAGAACCAGATAATAGCACCCCGATCATTGGATAAAGAACAAAAAGGATGGGTGCCAATAAAGCACAACACGATATCCATGGAGAACAACCAAGGAACTGCCAACCATGTTCACTACAAAAATAAGACAACACAGACAACAGTGAATAGATCAAGGTTAGCAACACGCGAAAAAAAGGTATGGGTACGGAAGGATAGAGGCGACCTGGCATACAAACCACAATACAACAACAGAAGTCAACAGAAGAACACAGTTAAACCAACAACCAAGGGAATAAAAAAGATATGGATCCTGAAGAGTATGCTCGGTAACCACTTAAATGCGACTCGCATTTGGATCCCCAAACCAAATCAACAGGAACTCCCTTCAGTAAAAGCAACACCAGCAGGTAGACACTCACTACATAGGAAACCGACAAACCAATCTATGTGGGTGCCGATCAGCAGAACAGCAATGACGCGACCGAGGACGAAACAATAAACCTACAAACGCATCCAAAAAAAAGCTACAAATGGCAAGCAAAAGAGAAAAAGATGACGGCCAATTCAACCATGAAAATTATGCCCACGGAGTCCACGGCCATATCGACAGTAGCGGCAACCTAAGCAACTTTTGCAAAGAAGACGATCAAACAAAGAGCTATAGAGTTACAACTTTTACTTGCAAAGAAAATTCGACAACCAAATCAACAACAAACATGAAACCTCGACGTTGAATGCCAATAAGCATCTTGCTTATTCCCTCTCCTCGCACAACATTAATTTTTCCATGCATTAACTGAGTATGCATCAAATAGGGCCACACTACAATGCCACGCATTAGCACAATTTTTAACCCATGCACAACACATACCCTTGACGATACCCTGTCGTCCGAGAGGACTCCGACCAAGAGGGGGGGAGGTATTCCAAATGCGGACTCACGTCATATATTAGAGGGCAATGTTTGTGATTGATTTTTCAACCAATTTTGCGTTTTATAGTGTGATTTTTGGGAAAAGAATATGCCCTCGTAATTAATCAGAATTGGGGACCAAATGATCATATATGAGCCCCTAGGGATGTGTATATATTGTAAAGCGAGTCAAAACTAGCCAAAAATCGTCAAAAAACAACAAAAAATAGGCCAAGGTTGACGATTGAGAGCGAGAATGTACATAGCGAAGAGAAGAGAAGAGTGAGCTACATAGTGTTAGTATATTTATTGGTATTTTTCTAGGTTAGATTTGCTATTTTTGGGTTGATTTGGGATTTATTTGCCCAATTTGAGCTATTTTTCTAGCAAAAAGTAAAGAAAAAAATCCATAATCTAGATGGAAACGGAACAAAATAGACACCTGATCAAAGCAAGGTAAATAAGACACATAAAAAATATGGAGTTCAAAGGTGACAGGGCAAAACTGGCCACCGTCATGACGGGACCTCCAAAAGGAGAAATCTGCAAAAAATGGCGGAACTGGAGCAAACGAGGTCCAAATCAAAAAATTTGCGAGCCTAAACCGCATCTCATGAAAAGTTACGGCCACAGGTAAAAGATGGAAAAATTTCATGTCGGAGCCCCAATCACATATAGGGAAGATAGGCTAGAAAACTCTCATTTGTGTCATTTCACCTTCCGAGAGAGAGAGCTTCCTACAACATCCGAAACTTCCAGGAGCTCATCCATCACACACGTACTTCTCACCTACACTAGATATGAGAGGTATGCTCATCAACACTGACTCTAAGTGCTGTTTACTTCGGTTAGGCACAAAACCTCGCCAGAGTCACCATCCCAACCTGTGCACACACATTGTCACATAACTGATAGGGAGACCTAGAGGCCACCAAATAACACCAAAATTGAAAGGAACAATGCATATAGCTTAGGGAACAAACCTATGACCCCGGATAGTGCAGAGGAAGCCTACCAGAAAACCCTAATTTCACAGGGCCTGCAGAAGTGTAGCTGACCCCAAGTGAGCGGAAAAGAGCCAAATTACACAGGTAGCAAGCCAATGACCTCGACAAACCAACCGAAGGGTTAGACCATGAAAAAAGTCAATCCAAGCTAGATCTAGAGCCTCTATCTAACAGAGACCACGCAAAACGTCATGAAGCTCTAACGGGCCAACCAAGTGACCAAATGACACCAAATTTGACAGGGCACATCCTAAGTATGTCAACTACAAGATGGAATGATGAGACTCAAGAAAAAGCATTTCCACGAGGGCAAAAATGCCAGCAGCAGGCCAGAAAAGCATCCAAAATGATAGTTCTTGATGACGTAAGCACCAAGAGAACAACCGACGGCTCTGACGGAAAGTCTAAAGAAATGGGAAGCCAGCCTGAGTCATACAATGACCAAAAAGTATGGCGGCAACCACCTAAAGGGTCACCTCGACTCCGAGAACAGCTAAGTGCTACAAACAGGAAGTACACTTTTCCAAATTGGTTAAAACGTAATGTGTGTGTCTAGAAGAGCCCACTAACAGGGGAATCAACTAACTTCAAAAAAGGTAGACAGATGACAACTTAGGGAGTCTATCGCGATAGACTCACCCTGACACACAAAAGTATGAAAAATGGAGTTTGACATCACAAAGTATATTAACAAGGTATAATAACAATAGATACCAGCTAAAATTGCAAAAAAAAATCTATCTTGACCATCTTACAAGTCTATCGCAATAAACTCATCATTACTATCTGGGGAAGTATCTTTCCAAGAATTGTCACAGGGATAGACTTAACATAGCATGTGGACAAAGTACACCAAGTTATGGGGCAAGGTGGACACATAATGCAGGAGGAGATAGACTTGACGGAGAGTTCAAAGTCTAACAGAGCAGTATCAAGCCCACACAAAGCCAAATGTATATGTGATGAGCTAGGTGACCTTACAACCACTAAGAGAAGGCAGCCAATGACTTACAAGACAAAAATAGGGTAATTTGAGGCCAACCCCAAGTCTATCGCGATAGACTGGGCAGAATGATAAGGGGGCTTCAACCTAAAATATGGCTTCCACAACTGTCTTCTACATGCTATCAAGAGGATACCCAAAAATTTTGGACCCAAAACAACAAAAAATGAAAGAGATAGACCAACATCTCCTCAAAAGAATTTTGGGAAAAGTGAAGTTGATCCAAATGTAGGTCACATGACATCCAAATGAGGTGGAAACAAAATCAAACCATGTACAAGCCATGGGGAACAAGTGTGTACAATCACATATAGAAAATACATCATCTAAGAGAAAAACCCCAGTCTATCATGATAGACTAGGCAGAATGCTTACAGGGGTTGATTTTCAAATTGTGACTAATGAGAGACCTCACATACCCTAGGCACATGTACCACACAAATTTTCAAGGCATTTGGACATGTTCTCCTTGACCTATGGATCTAATTTGAAGCTGTCAGGATCAGAAAATAATAAATAACTTGTCTATCTGCTAACATTTGTCACTAACTCATCTTGGGGATTAAGAGAGCTCAACTAGATGCATGCTTAAGTGATCATATCAATTTAGAAAAGATGTACCACGATTATACATTAACCCCTGCTTATGAATTCAGGATCCATGAAAGCCTCCCCAAGCAAGAAGAAAGGCAAGAAGCTGGCAGTGGATGATGCACAACCCTTCACACTGTTGCCAGACTCTCTGAGGCCAGTAGCCACATGGATCCCAGCAGATGAACAACAAGCAACAGCTTTCCAAATCTATCAGGGATCCTATGTGGATGACAAGGGCAATTTAGTGGACACAGTCATGATCCCAAAAGAAGCAGAGAATTACTTGAAGAGGCCCCCACAAAGATCATGGCTGAAGAAAGTAGGGTTATGGGAATTTGTGTCCCTACCACCGGTGGGAATAGATTTCAAAAGGGTGCACCAATTAATTCAAACAATCCAAGAAGAAGGAACCTGCAGAGTGTCAGGGCTTGACAATGAGATGATGGAGATTCAAATCACCAAGGAGATTATCAAGGAAGCCCTGAAGGTGTCAGATAATGGGCTAAACATGAGGGAAAGGAGGAAGAATCTGGTGGTCTACCTGAGAAAATCAAAACTGCCTTCCTTCAAGGACATAGCAAACCAAAAGGTGGTAGTAATCACTCAGATCTATAGTCAGTGCCTGCTGAGTTATAACAAAAGACCAAACAGATATATTACACCACATGGAGTTCTGTCGACGACAATGACTTGGGTTATAAAATCAGAATATGAATGTTACATAGATCATGCTTCGTATTTGTTTGAAGATCTGACAAGAATACGGGAAGACAATCCCAGTTACATTGTAGGAGGAGAAGTGCTTACGAGGTTGATCTATCATGCTATAGGAGCAAGAGATCAGATGCCGCCTGCCCCTCATCAGATTGGCTGGCTTATTCTAAGGCAACAACTTGATGAAAGACCAAAAAGGAGAGTGCCTCCTTCCATCAACACCATTGGAGGACGCACAGTGGAAAGGGTTACCAGGAGTACCCAAGAGAAAAGAGAAGAGGAGAGAAAGGATGAGGAAGAAAGATTGAGACAGAAGAAGAGAAGAGTTGAGGCAACAACCAACTCCACCTGCAAAAAATTGCCATGATGGACAGAATGCTAGAAGGGTTTGTCCTAGAAGGATCTTTACAAGGAAATGTAGGCGCCACCTGGAAACCCTCTAGTAGCTCTTACACACTAAGAACGAAGAATGGCAACAATGCAGCCTTTGAGTTGGACTAGTTTGAAAGATACATCCAAGAGAGAAATGCTACAGATGAGCCAGAGCGGCCACTTGAAGAGGAGGATCTCCAAACATTAAGAGATCAATTGAGGCGAACTACAATAGATGAGGAAGCACCACCTTCCTCTCCAAGGCCAGTGGGGCAAGTGAAAGGCAACCAACTCCGCCTCTGGATTTGTTCATCTCTATCATTGACATCTTCAAGAAACACAGAGATGGTATCTTCAATTTGTGACGGATATACAGGCAAGGGAGATAGAAAGAGCAAAAAAGCAAAAGATGTTGCTACCAGAAACACCAGTGGCCCAACCACAAGAAGACATGGAGGCACTGAAGAGAGAGCTAGAATTGGAAAGAAAACAGAGGTTGATGATAGCTGAAAGTGCACTTAGAGCTGAGGATCAATTGCAAAAGCAAATAGCAGACTTACAGAGCAGACAACAACAAGGACCAGCTCAAGACATTGAAAGAGGAAGCCTCACTTTCAAGTCCATCAAGGAAGAAAATGAGAATCTGCAAAACAGAGTCAAGGAATTGGAAGATGCTGCAGTCCAAAAGGAGATGCAATTCCAAACACTCCGAATTGATAATCAAACAATGGCTGCACAAATTGCAAATCTCCAAATTGCAAGCCAACCCCACGGGCAGGTGAGGGTGAACACGGTGCAAGAGGCCACGGATTTTATTGTCCTGGTAGAGCTATATGGTGGTGATGATGAGGGTGAGGAAGGATCAGAGGACCACGGGCCCCCAGATACTGAGGATGATCAAGCTGGCCCCAACAACCAAGAAGAAGACGAAGATTCCATCACAAAACTTGAAGAGCAGAAGCTGGCCGAAGAAATGGAAAAGCAGTCAGATATGATGTGGTACAAGACCATGAAACTAGAGAGGGAAATGCTACGAGGACTCTCTAAATCAAGCAAGATAGCAGCAGAGCTACGGGAAGAGTGGAATGCCCCGATGTTCCCTATGCTCTGCTGAAATATAAAACACTGACACATCAACGACAGCTAGCAAATGAAGAGCAAGTGCCACTATTTGAAGGAGATTTACAGGTTCAGGAACAGAAAAGCAGAATCATAGATAGCCAGCCAAAGTGGAGGTGTTAGTGGCTATTCGATCATCCTGACAACCTGATCCACTTAGTGAATGCACCACCTGAGCTCAGAGATGATAGAACTTTTTTCCCAACACCAAGAACTTATACTTACAGCCAACATAAAGCCTTACAAAGCAGAAATCCCACATGGCTGAACAATCCAGTTTTGTCAGGACCGGCCAAAGGAGAGAGAATATCCGGTGCGTACATGGTGAAAACCCTTGAGGGCGCTATTGCAAAATTTGGAGGCTCTCTCGACCTGTCCTGCAAAATGCTTTGTAAAATAGCTAGGACATTTTTGGCCTGTCTCACAGCGTTTTCAGAGAGCTGGAGTTCAGAGTTCATGGATACGGAAAGAAACATATTGGAGCTATCATATGATCTTAGTGTGCCACCTACAAAGCTATTTTTGTACGTATACTTCAGACGACTCATGTTTTTTCCCAGCTACCATCTCCAGACATTCCAAGAAGCATTTTACACTGGCTTCTTCATATACAAATCACAAACTTTTGGCCCATTAATGGCGAGCGAATCTATGAGATACGATGCCTTTCTACATCAAATATACTAGGAAAAAGGACAAAGACATTGAAGACGAAGCCAGTCATGTCATGGTAGACATGAACTAGGAGGGGGGGAGTGTTGGATCCCAACAGTTGTATAAAGCCCCTTTGTAATGACTATCAAATTCCCTTTGTAATGCCAATGATGTCTATCATCTTTATCCAATTGTTTGGATTATGTATAGATTTATTAGTTGGCCGGGACGCAATGCGTTTTCACTTTGTATTTATGATGAGTAGAACTCAATTAAAACCCCATGTACATTTTGAGCTAGGGTGACTAAAGTATAAAGGTCACCTTAGAGCCATTTTTGAATAACATTTGAATAACTAATTCTGTGTCGTACGAGTCTGAGAGAGAGAGAGAGAGTGTGTGTGATCTTATCCTCTTCGCTACGTGCATCTCCCTCACCACATTCACAAAGCGGCCACACCATCATGGTAGCCTCTCCGAGAGCTACGCGCCCACGCCACGCATTTACATCTTTGAGCTGTTTGCGAGCAATCTTCCCACGAGCTTGTTTTGCTTGTAAGTAGCACAAATGGTGTCTGTTTTCAACAATCAAGTACTTTATGGAACGAGGGCGAGATTAGCTACACATAGATGTTCATAGACTTAGGTTTCACACACTTTTAGGTTATGACCTGTGAGTCTATCGCGACTGTATTTGAGGTAGCTAGGGTTATAACCTGGTGAGATTGGACTTATAGGTAAGTGTATCCTAGTGAGGGGATGGTGCCTAGCAAGTTTGAAGTGATTCCGAGTTCATTTGATGTGTAAACAGTGTTATGAGCATTTAGGGATAGAGTGGGTTAAAGTTAACAAGGATTAGTGATTGATGCATCATAGAAGTGCATACGTGTAGGTTGGTCTCAGCCTGACAAGCTAACGAGATTGCCTCCGTGCACCTACGGGTTAGTCGTGTCATCGGATGACAAGTATGTTGTTTGTGTCGTGCTTGTAATCATGAACATGGGAGTAGTTAGCCCTAAATTAATTGTCCACACATCTTTCATGGTTCACTTCAGCTCATTGTATTTCTTTTTCCGTTCAACCTTGGTCCATTTAGGTTCATGCAAAGGGGGACCTGAGAAATGTGAACCCTAGTAGCTACTCTAGCTTCTTATTGCAACTCCACTTCTTAGGGTTGCTTTTGGTCTCAAAACTCATGGCTCTTGTGAAAATTTATCACAGTTTAGTAAATTGTTAGAGCTAAATTTTCCATTTTCATGTCTCCATGCATCTGTTGGACTTGTTGGTTCCCAATCTTACGTAGAATGTTTATATGAACCATGCAGAGTTTACAAAAGTTGAAGATGAGGAAAAAAATATGGTTTTTTCCCAGCTATGATGGAGGGAGTGGTTTTTGGATTATGACTTCATGGGCTTGATATATACTGTAAGAACAAGCTTTAGTATAAAAATGGAGACAAGTGGATGAATGTTTTAGCAATAGACTAAGATTTTTGGATTCTAACGTCATGAGCTTGATATATATTGTAAGAACAAGCTTTAGTGTAAAAATGATGAAAAATGGATGAATGGTTTAGCCATACACTAATATTTCACTATCGAGTGCAGGTCCCTTGGGATTTATGCACAAGATCTATGAGTTTTTGGGATTTTGACTTGACAGAGGTGGTCTACAAGCTCTTGCAAATATGGCTATCAAGTTGAAAACCATGTTTGCAGCAAGTGATTACACTTTGGTGATTACACTCTATAGGAAAAAATAATTTTTGTCCCACACCTTGGAATTGCAGCTCTGATGAACTTGCTGGGTTGTGGGCATGCTTCTTATGATTTAACAAGGCTATTTCAAGTATGTGAAAAATAGTAACTCAATGCATGTCAGTCTTCTTGGACATTGATCTTTCAATGTGTTGAACAACTTGGTTACCATCAAAACTCAGTGTGCTACCAGTGTACTAAACAAGAGAAAAATATGCGTTTTTTTCCTACCTAGCACAAAGAAGAAAATTTTCAATCATGCAAACATTGTGACAATATCTTATACTTCCTGGAGACCTATTTGAGGTGTCACCTCTATAGTAGGGTGGCAATATCACAGTTTTGGGCAATAACACCCTTTGATAGATCCTTGAGCATCTAAACTGAACCAAGGCTATTGTCTGACACAATGCAACATAAGAGACATGTGGTGGTTGACCTATGGAAGCCATATAAGAATTATCACTCTATTCTGATGTCATGTGCACAATTTGCAGTGATTTGATGCTCTCATTGACCACAAATCTCTCTTGCTATTAGTCCATCATTTATCATGCCTTTTATTGATTCCCCTTCACAAAAGTTGTTATTCCTCATGCCTGTGAGCATCTACTGAAGTTTGGTGGCCATTTAACTACAAGAAAAAAATAAGTTTTCTTGTTGGGTTTTGTAATGGGGCTAGTGGTGACTCTGGAGCTAGAGGTTAGTAGACTCAAAGAGTGATCCTCTATGAATTTTGGTTGGATTTGATCAGTCATTGCAAGAGTTACAATTACATTGTTGTTTTTCACGCGGAAACCCTATCAAGGTTTCTATGCATTGTTTCTCACATGCAGCTTGATAGAACAATATGGAAATGGGAAGGGATCATACCTCTCATGGTTGGTGTCGTGACTCAATGTGTGTGTGGAGAACGGTGGGCACAAAAGAAAATCCACAAACTAGCGTTCTCTCTCTCTCTCTCTCTCTCTCTCTCTCTCTCTCTCTCTCTCTCTCTCTCTCTCTCTCTCTCTCTCTCTCTCTCTCAAAGTAGAAATGAAGCTTCTAAGGGGAAGTTAGTCTATACATGCCCCGGGCTATCGACTCACTTTTTGACAAGACTTCATAGTTAGTCCTACCTCATATGAGCTATGACCCTAAGATTGAAAACCTTAAAAAAATGAACATTGTATGGCCAAATTTCATCAATTTTCTCAAACCTAGTCTTTTCAGCTTAAAAAATGATTTTGCAACTTAAGTGACCATAGTTGAATCTTGATCAAAGAGTCTCCAAACTGACTTTTGGATATTCTTGTCACTTCATAGATTCTTTGTTCTTGTATTTGGATTTTCTTCTTATTTTCTTGCATTTTTTGGTGTTTTTAAAAAATCAATAAAAATAGACAAAAATGGAAAAATTAGGTGAAAAACTCAAAAGAGATTAGACAAGATTGACTTCAATATAAAAATATTTATGTTTAATTTTTTGATGAATTGCTTCATTTTTTTTTAATATTCTTAGCAAAAAGCACTAGTATATATATATATTTGCACGCACCTAAGCGCTCATTTCTAGTGTTTGTCCCTCACTTGATATACCTCATCTTCTTAGGGCATAAAATCAAAAACTTTGTCCAAAGTGAAATCAAGTGGAAATTATAGCACCAAAATTAATAAAACAATGCCCTATTCTCATTTGAACAATAGGTCCACGTTTAGAATGCCTCCCCCCTCCTAGTTGGAGTTCTCCTGTGAACAATAGTGAGTTGTCAGGGTTGTGC
This sequence comes from Adiantum capillus-veneris, assembly GCF_014529385.1. Lineage (NCBI taxonomy): Eukaryota > Viridiplantae > Streptophyta > Polypodiopsida > Polypodiales > Pteridaceae > Adiantum > Adiantum capillus-veneris. Next base: position 134,610,262 of record NC_140958.1, read on the forward strand.
TATGTGTGGGCATCAAATCAGTGCCTTAAATGCAAGGACTCATAATGTGGCCCTATGTTTGCATACTCAGTCTATGCATGGAAAAAATAATACTATGTGAGAGGTGTATCTTAAGCAAAGTGCTTGAAGGAATTTGGTGACGAGGTTTACCTACTACTATGTTAGTGAGTGCGTACAATGTAACAATCATGGTAATTCTTCCTTGCACTTTTGAATCAACGAAGATTGAAATTGCTTCGTGGCTTGAATTTGTGTCTGAATTTTAGGGTGCCCTATCAAGGTGCTAGGTTCTGAAAATTTTCTTTGTGGTGGTGATGTTTTGAAGCACTTTTTGGGATTTTTCGTTCTAAGGGGTGAATTTACCTTTTTTTCTTTTTTGGAATCCATGGTCAGTATGCCAATTTCTAAGCAGTAACAAGCTTCTTAGATACCCATACCTTTTTGTATTTGATTACTTGTATTTTTTTGACTTTTGTAGTATGGATGATTGGTTGTGGATTTGTTAAGAGCATCATCCACACACCCTTAATGTTGTTGATAAAGAGGAATTACAGAGAGATAAAGACAACAAGAGAGAGAGATAGAGAGAGAAGCTATAACCAGACATCCCAAGAAATATTCTCTATTGATGCTTGAACACCCGATGATGCATACAAGGAGGACTCCTCCATTATGTAGGAAAATAGGAACACCCTTTGGAATCCCCGATGCCCCTTCAGTTACACCTTTTGAGATCCCCTCTACTAAGAGTGCATTCCCACATGAAGGTACACGAGGCATGCTTGACACTCCCAATGCGGTCATGTGCGGTACATTTCGGGCACATACACCTGGCACGCACGGTGGATTGTGCGAACCCACAAGTGCATCCCTTGATTGGTTCTTTTGGAATTCAAGAAGTGTGATGCAAGAATGATCATCGAGGCCGCTTCCTGGCTCTTTGGCTCTTTGCTCCTGGACCAACCATCTTCATCTACCCTCATCTCGGACCCACAACTTGGATGCTGCAACTTGCACTCCACAATGTACCGCATCATTTAGAGTTTGTATTGACTGCATTCTTGTTTATTGGCGAAATGCTGAGATGGATTTTATTTGCGAATAATGATAGTGTGTGAACAGGTGAGTATGGATTATTTAATAATTTTTATTTTATTTTATTTTTTCAGCTTATCTACGCAGGCAGCCACCACATTCTATAAGAGCCGCATCACCGCACACGTGCGTAGAAACCGCAGCACCCTGATGGGAACACAACAGTCCAACTGCCCGAAAACCGTTCTTCAGTATGGCGCTAGGGAACTGGTGTTTCTGGGCGGCTTGTCAAACTAGGGTGCCTTGCAGTTGCGTATTTGCCAGCATGCAAGGATGAGGAAGCAAAGCACCTGACACATCCCCCCACCATCTAGGGTGCTTCATATACCAATCCATTGTCTTCCGCAGGCCCTCCGTCCAAGTTGTCCGCTCGCACCACACTAACCCTTTCAACTTTTTGTCATCCAAGAAGTAGCGTTGATCATTGAATGGCCTATTGTCGACAAATTGAATCACCTTCTCTGCATCAAGCTTGAACAACTTGCATATGTCTCTTGCCACATCCAGCCCTCGCTGCTCCTTGTGCGTCCCTATGTTGTACACATGTACCACATCACCTTTGTGCAAAACAATCTTGAATGCCTCCACAACATCCTCACAGAAAAGTTAATTGCGTACATTGGACCCATCTCCATGGATAGGTAAGAGCTTTCCTTGCATGGCCAGAAGAATGAATTTTGGGATAAGCTTCTCAAGAAACTGATTCGGACCATACATGTTTCCCCTCGTCGTAATGAAGGGGAGACCATAGGATCGCCCATAAGACATGACAAGCATCTCTGCACCTGCTTTAGTGGCAGAATACGGGTTTTGTGGGCAGCAAAACTGAGATGCTTCATGATTGCCAACGATCGCATCAGCCCCGCTGTTTCACCATAAACTTCCTCTGTACTCACATGGATGAAGCATCGTATTTGCCCGTTGAACTTACAGACTTTTTGAGCAGCACGCCACATCCTCAGCAGCGCTCCTCCAAGCATCACATTGGACCCCATCGCAAAGTGCCGGTTTAGGCTATCCACCACAATAGTGATGCATTGTCAGTGCATGATGAATCACCATAATACCAAGCTGCTCAGGGCCAACAACACCCTCACTGCCTCTGCACCTCCTTCATCAGCAAAGGGGAGTCTGCTCCGCGCGTGGTCGCCAAGTGTTAAGAGCATCATCCACACACCCTTAATGTTGTTGATAAAGAAGAATTACAAAGAGATAAAGACAGCAAGAGAGAGAGATAGAGAGAGAAGCTATAACCAGACATCCCAAGACATGTTCTCTATTAATGCTTGAACACCCGATGATGCGTACAAGGAGGACTCCTCCATTATATAGGAAAATAGGAATACCCTTTGAAATCCCCGATGCCCCTTCGGTTACACCTTTTGATATCCCCTCTACTAAAAGTGCATTCCCACATGAAGGTACACGAGGCATGCTGGACACTCTCAATGCGGTCATGTGCGGTACATTTTGGGCACATAAAAAATTAGCACTTTCTATCCCTCTTGCTTTTGTAGTTGTGGGTGAATATTGTGGTTGACGTCTGCTTTGTTGAGAAAAAGCTTGCACTTGGACTCTTGGCACTCAATGAAGTTTTCCTCAATCCTCAGTGTATCCCTAGGTATCCAAATTTGTCATTTAGAAGGTTTTTGGGACTGTTTGGGTTTGAACTTGGTTTGTGTTCTTTTTGGTAACCAAATTTTATTTGAATAGCTAGCTGAAGTGATCTATTGTTGATCCCTTTGCTTGCCAAGCCAACTATCTTATTGTAGAGATAGCAAGAACCACGGACATAAATGTCATACCACGGGACGGAGTCAACCTCAGTAGTGCATGGAGGCTATGAGAGGTTTTCAATATCTCAAATAACACACTCAATCCCTATCTAACTCAAAACAACACTCAACTGCATGTGAGGCAACAAATGCTAATTACAACACCACAAGAAAATCTTTTCGATTCACCAAGCAAACAAAATCCAAACAAGACAAAACTTTTAGGATGGGTAGACATCATTGAAAGACACATTCCCATGCCCTCAAATCCCCTTGAAAAGATAAGCATCAGGTATGTCATCATCTACTCCTTCAAGAGCTTCCCCGTTTTGCAGACTTGAAAGATGATCTGCCCGTAGATGAGTTTTACCCTTTTTGACCACCACTGTGAAATCAAACTCTAGCAATATAATAAAACAGCGTACAATTATCCCAGTATTGCATGGTTTATTTACCAGATACAAAAGAGCTTGATGATCTGTGAAGAACACAAATTTGTTTGTGAGCAAATAATGCCAAAATTTCTTTACAGCATAAATCATTCCTAACCCCTCTCTTTCAGTGGTTGTGTAGTTCTTCTCTGCACTATTTAACTGTCGGCTTGCATAACAAACTGGGGAATCCATTGTTCCATCTCCAAGTTGAGCCAGAATACTCCCAATTGCATATGCGGAAGCATCAATGTGAACATGGAATATCTTTTTCCAATCTGGTGCTTTAAGTACAGGTGCTAATACAAGGTTTGAAGTTTCACACTCCTTAGTCCAGTCAAAACTGACTAACAAATGATACAGAGGTTGTGCAAGGACTGCATACATATATATGAATCTTCGATAATATCCGCAGTGTCCCATGAAGGATTGCACTTGTTTCGCGTTAGTAGGCCTGGGCAAGTCTACTATGACTTTGATTTTGTCTAGGTCAGTGGTTATGCCATTTCTTGAGACAATATGTCCTAAGATGAGGCCTTTCCTAACCATAAAAATGCACTTTTTCGGGTTAAGACAGATTAGATATGTTCTGCATTTCTCAAATACCTTTTGTAAATGGTCAATATGTTCTTCTCGTAGAAGAGAGTGTACACAAAGATCATCCATATATATTTCTAAGAATATTCTCAAGTATTCTTTGAACGCATGCGTCATTAACCTCTGAAAGGTAGCTGGCGCATTGGTTAAGCCAAAAGGCATAACTCTATACGCATATATTCCCCATTCTATGGCAAACACTGTTTTGTGTTGATCCTCTATTGCAATTGCCAGTTGATTATACCCTGAAAACCCATCTAGAAGGAATAAGTCCGTTTCCCATCCACCCTCTCAAGTACATGTTCTGTGATCGACAAGGGATAATTATCCCTTATGGTGGCTATATTTACCTTCTTGAGGTTCACACACACTCGTAGCTTTCCATTCTTTTTGGGATAACCATAATGGGTTACACCCAATCTGTATGCTCGATTTCATAGATGAATTCAGCATCCATCAACTTGTCAATCCCCTCTTTGATTCGTTTAGCAAATGTGTCATTATATGTGTAAGGACGATGTTTGCTAGGTTTGGCATCTGATTTCAACGGTATTGTATGCTGGCATATCAATGGATCAACTCCTTTGAGGTCTTTGTAGGACCATGCAAACACATCTTTATACTTCTTGAGAAGTTGTGTTAGCAGTTCTTCTTCTTCAGGCTCTAAATCAGTTGCGATATAGACCGGCTGAGGTTTTTCACCTGGTGCAGCGAGGTCTATCCGTTTTGCATTTTCCGGTCCGTCATAATTAAGATTTTTGCTTTATCCTTTCCCTAACTGGTGGTGTCATTATTATTTTTCTGTCCTGGATGGTGAATTTTTGATAGTGGGATGGTACATTCATGTTTCCTTTTTTTGACTCCTACTTACCATCACTTTCTCCCTCAGTCGTCCATACCTCTCGTAATGACCGTTTTAGTTCTTGGTATTTCTTTTTACGCTCCAATTTGGTCCATTCTCGGTCTTCTGTTGTTTCTTGTTTTGATTGTTGAGATTTTTTAAATTTTGTTTCTGTTTTGGCTTTTCGTGCTTGTTTTATTTCCTCATGTGTCCTTTCCCTTCGAACTCTTGAGAAAATTCCAGATATTTGGTCTTTTACACAATCCTCTGCCTTGACAATCATTAGATAGTGAGTTTTATCTTTTATCCTAGGCTAATATTAGGTTCTCTCTAATTTTGTTTTCTGCTCTTTTTTTTCTATAGCGTTCTTGGCGTTTAGGATGTTGATTTGCAAAATCATAAAGCTTGATATTCGCGGTTGTCTCCCCACGCTCGCTTGAGCTGTCTGAACACTCGTTATCTGCATCGTGACTTAATTCCAGAAGTTCGGCTAATGTGATTGTGCATGCCACAGGAGTGGACAATAACTCAATCAACCCTTGTGAATCCATCACTTTGTTAGAAGAAAGTCTTTGAGATGGGATTGCTCTCACCTCAGACTTGGCTTCATACTCCCCTAGGTAAGAGGGTAGAGTTTTCAGCAAGTTTGGTTGGCTGTGCCCCAAACTAATTGATCCCTAGTCCACCCCTTGTGAATGCATATCAAAGTTCATTTGTGATCTTGCCTCAAATTATTCAATAGGAGGTAAGATCTCATTTTGCTCTTTTATCGTGCTATTCATTTGGTAGATCACCCTGTTAGCTTCGTTGGCATCACGGATTTTCTTCCACAGGTCATCTAGACCGTTACAATCCTTACCCATTTCTACCAATGTTTTAGGCTGGAACCCATCTATTGTCTCATCTGTTGTATTTGGCACTATGATAGGCTCTCTCCTAGACTTAGAGGCATTCGTGAGTCTCTCTGTCGTGTCTTGTAATGGAATTTGCCTATTCAATTTGAGAATAGCGGAATTTAATGAGAGTACTTTCAAGAAATGATTTTGTGAGCATAGCGGGTAGACATAATTGAAGATAGCAACATAATCATAGCAATTAGTTAACTTGGCATAGACAATACTTTTGCAAGAGAGAGAGTTTATAGAACATGACAACAATTGAGGACCGGATTTATGTGGAGCCGGTCGCCCCTCCAATAGGCATTTGTATTATGATTTCTCCCATAAAGAGAGACTTGTTACAATACAGTCTTTGTGTTCCTTGTGACCTAGGTGATGCCATGAAGATGGAAGGCTTCATGCACCACAAACATAACATAAACTTGAAGAAAGCTTTAACTATCCCAAGCCTCAGTCCCAAGACCTCAAACACCTTCGAAGGTGGAGAGAGCTAGCAGGGAATGAGGGTAGGGAAGAGGAAGAAGAAACATTTCGTAAGAGAAAGAATTAGTTCCTCACTTATCATACTCTTGTTGCTAGCATACATAATAGCATAGTAATGAAGAAGAAGGAGATGGCAAGCTTAAGCATTGAAGCATGGCTCTTGGTTGGATTTGCACTCCATAGCCAAGAGTGTTGGTGTAGGCTCTCAACCTCTACTTGCTTGGAGAGGGAGCTCTTGCACTTTGCATAGCACACAATGAGAGTGCTTGTGAGTGTGTGTGGGTGAGTATACCCCCTAGGCACCCCCCTAGCTTGCTTGGGTCGACCCCCCCTTGTAGCTCATGCCTGAAGCTCATTGGACCCCTCCAGGCCTAGCCAATCACAAGCAGGAGCCATTACAAGCAACATGGGTAGCCTTGGGACAAGTGTCCCCCTTTCCCCTTTGAGAGAGAGGACTTGATAAATGCTAAAACAATTAGATAATTCATGTAATTTATCATTGGACCCCTTTGAAGCTTAGCCAATAGGCTTCAAGCAACACATGAAGGTAACATGGGTAGGGGCCTGACATGTGTCCTTGCTGCCTCTTCAAGTTGGGGCTTCCCTTGTGTGTGAGAGTGGTTGTTCTCTCTCTAGCTCCTAGGAAAAGGGCTCGCCCCCCCTCTTGTAGGAATGATTTTGACTTTAGGTGATCAAGCACCTTACTCATCAAGCATGACAAAGCACTTGAACTAGGGGGTGTTCCCACAAGCATCTCAGGCAAGCTTCTCAAGGCACCTCAAGTACCTTAATCATGCCGCAAGTCAAGCACCTCAAGCATGGAGCCAGTCAAGCACCTCAAGCATCTTAATCAAGCACCTCAAGCATGAAAAACACCTCAAGCATGACAAGCACCTCAAGCAGGACAAGCACCTCGAGCTTGGGCCGGGTTCCCACCTCAAGCTCAGCCCTAGCTTACTTAAGGTCAAAGGACTTTTACACACATTTATTGGAGGTCTTCAATGAAGCTAACCCTAAGGTCTTATGCTCCATTGGTTAGCCTTGCTCTTTGATAGACCATCTCCCTTTTGGGCCCCTTTACCATTGGCCCCGTGTTGAGATAGATCTATAAGCACATACCTATATCTTAACACTTGTTCCCGTTTATTCTCCCACATTAAGTGATCAATTTAATATGAGAAAATCATTTGGGCTAGTTAGATATTAGATTTTATGACATGTCTACTCTCTTGAAATCATAGTCGTCCTCGACTATGAGGTAAGAAGAGATAGTCTTAGTCATTAGTCAATCGTACTTAGCGGGTAAAGGATCCCTTTTTACCCTACGACATCTTTCCAAGATGGATGACTAATCCATTTGGTGCTTGGGAGACATAGCTGCCACAAGCATGTCTGCTCTTTAGTCCATTTCATTCTCCCAAGGTAGAGTGACAAATTCTACTTGGTGTTTGAGAGACGTCGTCATCACAAACATGATTCTAAGCATGCATACTAGTTAAATTTGTGCACAATTAAAAAGAGGACTAGTCATATAAGACAAAAACATGAGTTATTTAAAAGAAATTTGTACATTTGCTTACTCTAATGTAGCATTGTAAGCATTGACAAGGTTCATACTATCCTTAATTTGTACTCCTTGCATCCATTTAGCATCTTCAAAAGGATAATTTTTGAACTTAATAAGATTCCGTCGGATAATCTTACCATGTCGTAGTACCTTGTCTTCATGCCGAAGGATAGCTTCGGGTTGTAGCACCTCTTCTTGGTCTTCAACTTCGGGAGGGTCTTCAATAATTGGTTCAATTGGTGGCTCTCCTTTGTAGGGCTTAAGTAAGCTTACATGAAAGGCATTGTGTATAAGCCAATGGTTGGGCAACTTGAGTTGATAAGCCGTCTCATTGATAGGCTTCAAGATTTGGAAAGGACCATAGTATCTTTTTGCTAGTTTAGCATAATACTTTTGATGGCCCGTAGGATTTTTGCCCGTCGTTTGCCTTAATCGAGCCTTAGGAAACTTGAGTAAGACCCAATCATTTTCTTTGAGCATTAAGGCTCTTCTGTGCTTATCAGCAGCAGCTTTTTGCCTTTGTTGAGAGATGGCTATAGCCTCCCTAATCTTTTGAAAAGATTCTTGTAGGTCACGGCTATACTCATCGGCGGCGAAGATCTTCCCATGTACTTTCAGTAGCAAGGGACTTTTAGGTCTTCCTTCTATGATCTCGAAAGGTGCTTTGCCCGTAGAAGTATGTACAGTATTATTGTAGGCATACTCTACTAGCGGTAAATACTTTTCCCATTGTGAGCGTTGATCTACTTTGGTAACATAAGTCTTGAGTAGATCGAGTATCGTAAGATTGGCTATCTCACTTTGGCCATCCGTTTGTGGGTGATAGGCCGAAGAGAAATTCAATCTTGTTCCTAGATTTTCAAAGAGACCTTTCCAGAAATTACTGGTCATTCTAGGATCTCTATCTGACACGATGGATGTGGGTAATCCATGGTGTTTGAAAATCTGAGATATGAAGAGAGTTGCCATTTGATGTGCCTTAATAGTCTTTTTGACAGGAATAAAATGTGCTTGCTTGCTAAACCTGTCGACTATTGTCCATATTCCTGTATTCCCATGGATAGACTTGGGTAATCCAAAGATAAAATCCATGGATATACTCTCCCATGGTGAATTTGGAATAGGCAATGGCTGGAGTAATCCAGGTTGCTTCCCTCTATCATACTTGGTCTTTTGGCATACTACACATTTTGAAACATACTCTTGTATGTCCACTTTCATGGTAGGCCAATAGAAATACGTCTCTACTCCCCGGAGAGTAGGTTGAATACCTCTATGCCCTGCATATGGAGGAGCATGGGATTCATACATAATCTTCTCACGAAGGGAATGGGTAACACATAGCCTATTGCCGTGGAGAAGATAACCATCCTGCAAGGTGAATGGTTCCTCTTTCTTCCCCAAAGCAAGGGCTGACATTATGTCTCTAAAGTCAGGGTCAGTAGCATACTCATCTATCATAGAGGATAGATCATTGTGAGTAGCTATAGACACCGCATTAACTTTTGGTCGTCGTGAAAGTGCATCGGCAACTTGATTGTGCTTACCAGCTATGTGAGCAATATGGAAATTAAATTGCGAAAGAAAATTTGCCCACCTCATTTGTTTGTCGGAAAGCTTGGTTTGCGTCATGAAATACTTGAGACTTTGGTGGTCGGTTCGTAGGATAAATGGAGTCCCCAATAGGTAGTGCTTCCATGTGTCTAGGGCATGTAGAACAGCTAAAAGCTCTTTCTCATAAATGCCCAAGACTCGTTCATCACCATTGAGCCTTCAGCTCTCATATGCTATGGCATGCCCTTCTTGAAGCAAAACTGCTCCAAGGCAATCACCACAAGCATCACATTGGACCTCAAATGGCTTTGAGAGATCCGGAAGCACGAGGACTGGTTGGGAAGTAAGCTTCTCTTTGAGTTTTTCAAAAGCATTTTGCTCCTTAGCAGACCATACAAACTTAACGTTCTTCTTGGTTAAGTCGTGTAGTGGTCCTGCTACTTGAGAGAATTTTGCTATGAAGCGTCTATAGTATGCACACATACCAATAAAGCTTCTTAGCTCATGTAGATTCCTTGGGTTAGGCCATGATTTTATTACCTCTAACTTTGATGGATCCATACGAATACCATCGTGAGAGATAATATGGCCTAGATATTGAATCTCTTGAAGGAAGAATTCACTTTTCTTTTGGTTGAGAAAAAGTTTGTTCTCCCTCAAGGCTTGAAAAATCACTTGGAGATGTTGCTTATGTTCCTCCAAAGACTTGGAGTAGATGATGATATCATCGAAGAACACTCCAGTGAATTTTCGATATGGTCTAAAAATTTTCTCCATCAAACGATTGAACGTAGCTGGTGCATTAGTCAAGCCAAAAGGCATGACTAGATATTCATAAAGACCAAATGTTGTGCGAAACGCGGTCTTTAAGATATCCTCATCCACTATCCTTATTTGATGATAGCCACTCTTAAGGTCAATCCTACTGAAGTAGGTAGAGCCTTGTAGCTTATCAAACAGATCTTCTACCCGAGGTACGGGAAATCTGTTTTTGATAGTGATATGGTTTAGTGCTCGATAGTCCACACACATACGGTATGTACCATCTTTCTTTTGCACTAAAAGGACTGGAGAACAAAAGGGAGAGGAACTAGGCCTCACCATCCCTTTGTCTACCAGCTCTTGTACTTGCCTCATGATCTCCTCTTGTTGAGCTTGTGAGACTCGATAAGGAGGTTTGTTAGGCGGTTGCCACAATGTGTGCTATGGTTGCCACAATGTGTGATCTTAGACTAGCTAGATCTTCTAGCCGCTCTAATCTATCCTTTGTGTGTTTTAACTCTTCTGATAGAGCCGTTTGCTCTCGTTCTCTCCTGGCTTCCATACACGTCTTTCTAGATTTCCAAGTGCTTCTCTGATTTTTCATTTTTGAGCTTGGGGCATCGGTTTTTGGCTCTTCAATTATGGGTTCATTTGTCCTTCTTTGAGCTTGGGCTCGTGTCACTCCATGAATAGGTATTATTGTCTCGTTTTCTGACCCTCCACTGGAAGGCACTGCTTCCGGCATGTTCAAGGTAGTTTTTGATCCTTTGCTCGGGTTCTTAGGGCAAGAATCAAATGAGTAATTCCACACTCGCTGCAATATGCGTTGGCTCTAATGATTTCATCATGAGGACAGTCTCTTAGCCAATGGTCTCGACTCTCCACCACACTTGTAGCAGGGTCCCTTAGGCTATTGAGGTGATCCTTGAGCTCCTCTTTGTTGGTGTGCATGTCTCTGCCCACCCATGCCTCCATTGGCTATGAACAACAATGTTCGTTCATCCAAGCTATATCTTCCTTGTCCTCCTGCCTGTGCAGCTGTTGGTGGTCCTGCACTTCCCATCATGCTCCATGGTTCTGGCGTTGGGGGTTCTTCCGGTGGATAATAGATAGGATTTGCATCCTATCCAATGGGATCTTCGTAATATGCATGCATAGGTACCAAAGCCTTCTCTTCTGGTTCGGTTACTATTGGTGTGCATCTTATGCCGACTGGTCGTAATCCTGGTAGGGATGGTTGCTGCCCCAACACTGGCTGTAGTCTTTCTACACCTACAGGTCCTGGTAGGTTGCCTGCTTGATACCTAGGCATCGATGGAAGTTGAGGAGATGCTACCTGAGCTTGGGGAACATAAGTTCATTCTCTCACATATCCCTTGTTATAATAACATTCCTCTATCCCATGGTTTGTCCATTTTTGTTCAATAGCACACCACTTTGGCTGTTTAGCTTGAGGTTTGGCATACAGGTTGATCTTTTTTAGCACTTCTTCTACAAGCTGCTCCTGCCTTGCAGCTACTTCTCCATTTGGTGTTGTCTTAGCGGACTTGCTTCCACTTTGTTGTGAGGATGAATCGTCATCAAGATCCTTGAATTCACCCTCCTTGTAGACTACACAATTGTCTACAAGGTAAAGAGCCTCCTTAGTTAACTCATTTAACATCGTGCTCCTCTTCATATGTAAGTCCTTCTAGAGATCTACATTCCTTAGTCCTTGGATAAATTGAAGCATAAGTCTAGACTGAGTTGGCAGTTCTTCCACAGGACAGAACTTAACATATCTTTTTAGTCATAGGGCTGCCTTTCGCATAGATTCCCCTTCTTTTTGTTTGAATTTGTGGATTTGTGAGACTGTATTATGAGCTATCCCCCTTTGTGAGAATTCCTCAATAAACTTGTCAAACACCTCCTCCATAGACTCAAAGTCTCTATGTTCCATAGAGTCAAACCAAGTAGCAACATCCTCCTCTAGGGTCAGTCCAAACCCTGCAAATTGGGTAGGGAAGTCCAACACCTCTTCAGCTCTAATTACACGCACAAAGGCTACTACATGATCCCTAGGATCTCTGTTTCCCGTGTATTTCTTAGTTACCCATTTTTGCACTTGAGAAGGTCTAATTCTACGATGGGCTACAAATCTCATCATTGGATCTCCTCGTCCCAATCTATATACCTCCTTTGGCCTTCGGTAGTGGGCAGGTTCCTCTCCTAGTGGTGCTCCTAAGCCATAATTTCTAACGGTTCTTGCAAGAGATGGTTCATCTCTTCGAACTCGTTCTATGGGTGGTCTTCCAGGCTCTGTTGACCCTTGAGTTCTTGGCTTACTCTCACCTTGATACCGTGAATAGAGTGGTGGTTCCTGTAAATCCCTTAGCCCTCGTGCGGCTGGATAAACATCTCGATTTTGTTCTTGTTCTAATGTTGCACTCCATCGAAGCCATGCCTGCAACGATGGCTCAGTTGCTGGTTGGGTCTGGTAGTTGAACGTCTATTGTTGGGTAGAATGTGAGGTCGCGTTATACTCTTCTGAAAAAGGATTTGTCGATTTGCTAGGGGTGTAGGTGGCCCTTAGCACTTCTTTAGGGGTATATGTTGATGCTTCTGTAACTATTTCCTTTTCTACCTCCTCTGGGAGAATACGTTTGTATTCTCGCCCGTACCTATCAACAAAAACAATATCCTTCCCCATAGAAATTTCATAAGAGAATAAGTAAAGAACCTTGTCTTTGCTTAATTCGTTTGGGTAGGGTTCTTTGCATCAAAATTAGGAGACTATTCCCTTGCTCTCATGCTTGTAATCCCCACATTCTCATTATAGGTTGAGACCCTGGTTGTTTTCTTATCATACATAAAAAGAGCTCCGGGTCGATCAATGTTTGGAGGTGGTTCTTGAGTTTTTGAAACCATTTTTCCTTTTGCCACGTTATCTCCATATCTATTGCAATCCTCAGGGTTACTAACTATCAGATAGTGGTTTTCCTTTTCATCTTGAAATCTATCTCCGTCATCATAGACTCGAATTATTTCCAGTCTCTGAGCAGGCCTTTCTTCAATACAAATACACTTGCGTCCTCGATAGTCAGAATAAACTAGGACTCCCCTAGAGTTTGTTCCCTCTAAGAAGATTATAGTGAACTTGGAGTCGTTCAAAGGATTTAGGGAGGTGCTTCCTCTTAGCATTGGTCCTTCATTGGAGAAACCTCTTGGCTGTTGACTACCCTTCATGAAGAAGGACTTATCGGATGAAGTGTTAGTATCACTACCCTCCTCAATAATCGGTGCTAGTGGATCTAGCCTTGCCTGAGTTACACTCTCTTCGGTGGACACTAAGCTACCCTGATCACCTGCCACCTTTTGATCTCTTAGAATGTGTCTTCTGATCTTAAATTCATCAAACTTAGCAATACAACTTATCACAAATCCAACCACTCACCTGGAAAAGGATCAGTTTCCGCACAACTTCTTGCTTTGCCGCTGAATATACCTGTACACAAGCTTTTAATTTCGGCAATCGAATCAAAGCATTTAACCGCTAGAGGCGGTCTTAGTAATGATTGGTATAACTGGAGGGTTAACCTCAACCACTAATGTATTTTATACACTTCTGATGTTCTGGATTAGGTCTACTAATCTGGAACTGTACTTCCCTCGAATGTTGGTCAATTTACATGGAAGGTCTTAATTCCGTCTATACTCCGTCAAAAGGTTAAACAAGGTCCAAATTCACTTCTAAAAGAAGTTCTGGAACCCTTAAGTCAACTGTAACATCATCCTATCTCCTCAGTAAAATTTTCACTTTACTAAGCCCCAGTAGACATCCTACGCATAGGATATATCCTGCTCTATTTTGCCTGGTTTTTGCACTGTAGATTCCCCTTGATGTGCTGAGTGCACAACTGTTTTTACTTTTTGATTTGGGCACCTACAAGCTGGTCAATGGATCAAAAATCTGTTCCAAAAGCTTGATGTTGGTTTGACCAGTCAAATCAACTCCAATTTGGACCAAAATTGACTAGGAGGCTTGCCTCAGGCTATACAACACCCTACTATGCCTACAGTCAATTTTTGGCTTCAATTTCATGCATTAGACATTCTACGCGTAGCATGTCTAACTGCTCAAAATGGCTTCAAATGCAAAGAATAGACTCCTCTTAAGGTGCTGATCACTTTGGTATGTTCAAAGCTGGGTTTGGAGTGGCCAAATCACACAGAACACATCTTACGCGTAGGATGTCTATATGGCCTTTTTGACCCCAGACTTGAGCCACAACTTCCCCTTTATGTCAGCAACCCAATGCTATGCTTAGATTTTGGTTTGGATTTCAAAAGACCCCAATTTTAGCTGTTCTAGCCCTTTTCAGTCAAAATTGATAAAGTCTGTTTAAAACCCGATTTTCTCACCCAATTGAGATGAAACCCTTCTCAGGCACTCAATAAATCATGCAGATCATGCTCATGCAGCCACCCTATGGTTTTGCTCTTAAAATAATGCCTTGGCACAATTTGGGTAGGATGTCTGGAAATTTCTGTCTATCTGGCCTTATCCTGTCAAGATATGGTCAAATTTCCACTTTCCATGTGAAAATAGGGTAAAACTTACCTTCTAAACACACTGGTCAACTAAAAATTTCAAAATTTCCACTAGATCACCATGTAGACATCCTATGAGTAGGATGTCTCCTGGGCTTAAAATTTAATTTTTTCCTCACAAAAATGCTCATAATGCTCTGCAGCTTTCTCAGAAACACTCACAACAACTTTTAAACTTCACTTCAGCTTTCCACCACTCTTTTGTGTATTTTACAACCTTGTGATGAACCTAACAGCAAGTATAACATGCATGAAGCGCTCTAGATCATAAATCATGATGTCCTACTTACCCTACTCCTATTTATCATGTGAAATGGTGATAATGGTGGCGTGGTTGCTTCCTGGCTTCTCCGGACTCTCAAGCTCTCCTCCCACCGCTTCTACCACTCAATCTCCTACTCTCTACACCACAAATCAACTAATATTTAAAACTACCTAAGTCGAAGAATCTAGGCCAGACACTCGCTCCCTAGACTCCTCCTAAGACCTAAAGAGTCCTCCACCCTCTGATCCTATCTGAATGTAAAACGAGACTCTGGCAAGCCAGAGAATCCCTATCCTCAAGGACTAGTCTCGGTCACTTACCTAGGGTTTTCGTCCCCGGCAGCGGTGCCAATGTTGGCGGATACGCCGCGACGGATGTCAGCATAGTGAGAACTCACCTAACAAGATTTGTCAGCTAAGGACGAAGCTCGACCCGCAGGTGCGTGGAAGCAAGCACAGGGTGTCAATCTACACTCGACCGACTCTCGACTAAATCTTACAGAGGTCTCTATCCAATGTCTAAGCTACAGCCTTCATGAGTGCATAAGAGGAGATTTCCTACAACGCTTCCAAGAGCCAAATACCCATCAAACGTTCTCGAAATGCCATAGAACTCGAAAGAGACCCTATTAACACCAATATGTATCTCTCCCTAAGCTCCATGAACCAAAATCCCAACCCTAAACACCTGGTGCAAAATCACGTAGGATGTCTGGTCAAAATTTGTAGGTCGTTGTTTCCAAAAACTAAAATGCCTAATGTGTAGCTCTACTCAATGCGAACGCGTGGATATGCTGAAATGCAAAAACGGATAACGTATGATCACTTAATCACCAGATGAAGCTCGTAGGTCGAGCTCGCAAAACCAGACCGTACACCCACAATGTAGGTATCGATGCGTAGCTCTCGTCGGGGGCAACACGCTGCACTTCTCCGCACTCAATTTCGACCACCGGTGCGTGCGTAGCATCAAGATGAAACTCTCACTCTCTCTCGTACACATTACGCTCACTCACAGACAGAACTTTTTAAAAATGACAAAGGTTTTTTTATTAAGGTCAAAAGTGGTATAAATACCTTACAATCTCAAACCCTAATGTTCCAATTTAACCATCTACTCAATCTAAATGTCAAAAATGGGATACAATCTGGAAACTTCTGTAAGCCCCAATATTTACAAAGGTGAAATGTCGGTTTTTCTCAAAGAATAGTTACAAAAAATAATATTCCGTCGAGCTCCGTAGGGTGTGTCCAGCTGCTAACAAGCTGATATACCATTGTTTTTTTGGGTGTCTCCCTAGAGTTTTTGTTTGGGTCAGCAATTGACTTGAAGTTTCTAAATCCTAGCTTGCTTGAAGAAGTTGATCCATGAGGGTTCTTTGATTTTAGAGGCATATGATGTCACACCTTTTGTGCTAGTCGATGGAAGGTCCACTTTAGCTTTACCTTTATCTACAAGATTTGTCTTTGATTCTTGGGACATTTGAAACTCTTTATCCAATATTAATGGTACCCGTAATTGTTGCTTGCTACAACTTGGAAAGGATAGTAATAGATATGTATCTTCTTTGTAGGCCTTGTGTTGGTCTAACCAGTGATGTCCAAAGATAACATGTGCAAGAATTTATTCTAAAGTCTTTACTTGAAACTTTACCCGCTCTTCATGCTTCTCAATTTTAAGGGTAGCAAAAATTTCTCCTTGAGTTGTAGGCATACCTCGTATTTCTTTGCTTTCTTGTTGGCATGGAGTAATCTCAAGGATGCTATCTGCAACCATATTGCACTTTGCTTTGTTATCCAATAGAGCATTGCATCTGACACTTTCTCCATTTGTACTGCTGAGGATTAGCTATCCTCATTGGTGCTTCTATTGAAAACCTTTGTTCTTCTTTTGACCTAGTCTTTTCTTGATTGAGCTGGGTCTCTATGGAAGGTAAATTGATCTTTGTTTTCCATTGGGACTTACATCTGCTGACTCTCTTGGCAATGATTGACTGACCTTTGAACTTCATATTGCTTCCTAGTTGTCTACAACCTCGATCTCTTTACTTCTATCTTTGGTGGCCTTTTTTGCTCAATATATTTTTTGGTCGTTGTTTACTATATTTGAACTGCATTTGCTATTGATTGATCTTGTTTAAGCTCTTTTGAGATTTTTGTGGTTGGAGATGAAACATCTTCAATAAGCTTTACTTTGTCATCGATCTCCATTTTAACTATATTTGAGGAATGTGTGCTGCCTTCCATGGGTGACCAATCCTCGTCTTCCTTCTTGGTTTTCTTTAAAGACGACATCTTGTTTGAACTCCGTATCTCTAAAACCTTCTAGGCTAGTGGCATTCCCAATATAATGTTATCTATTCTATCTTTTGTTGTCATCAAATGGAATTGAGCTATGATGGTATGTGAACTTACTTGAATGGTGGTGGAAATGATTCCCCAGCATTCTGCTTGTTTGTTTCCTTATATGCTAACAAATTCAGGAGTTTCTTCTAGCTATGGTTGGCTGCATTTTTTCCAAGTGCAAAAAGATATGAGGTTCTTGTCTAGCTGAAAGTTTAGCTTTACTTCACTTGACAGCTTTTCTTCATGCTCACCAGCTATATTGCACTTGATCTTCTTAGGATCGCTTTTTGTGTTGACTGATTTTGCTATGGCAGTGTCCTTTGGTTTACCTTTTTCAGAATCTTCTTTGCTTTGTTCACCTTCCTTCGTTGATGTCATTGAATGCTCGTTGGACAGTAATACTACACCTTTTGCTTGCAATTGTTGAGCACTATGTGCGTGCATTTGAGTAACCTTGATCTTAAAAAATCTACTGTACTTTCTAGTAGAATCTGTCTCTTTGGAGGAGACTTTGGTGGTGACCTTTGTGTAGCCTTCTGAGCTTTAGCTTCCGTTGGTTTTGACCTTTTTGTCATCTATTTTGGTAGCCTGAGGCTTTTCACCATCTTGAAATAGTCTTTGACTTTAGTCTTACCATCTATAGGGGTTTGTACAAAGTCATGAACTTGCTAATATTCGTTGGCATCTACATCTCTATATGCATATATGGGCTTGGTCACATAACATTGCTTTAACACTATGGGATATGGCAGCTTTTGACTTTGACTTGTGGAAGTCAACCAAAACCTTTGTCCTTGATGATCTTTATGAAAGCATTTTTCATTAGTTTCTGAAGGAATCTGGGTCAATTGGGAATTTTCAACAACCATATAATCCGTTAATGGCTTTTTCTTTGAATGGGGTTGGGTAGGAGTTCTACGGCTTTTGACTGATGTTGTGGTTTCTGGTACAATAGTTGAGCTTACTAGATTTGTAGCTCCCCCCTTCCTAGGCTGATCAGTAAAGCTTTCTCCATGATGAGATCTCAAAACTATTTGGCTCTGTATTGATCTCACCTATGGGATTGTGAAGGCACAATGTGTGTAGCTCTGTCGATGTTTGGCATCTGCAAACCTTTTGCATAGTTTCCTATGTATCTTCATGAAACATGACAAATGATTCCCCAAGTCAATCTTTGAGCATTAGGCTATAAACTGCTCCATCTTACCATTGTACTGCCTTTAACTTGGTTCTCTAATCAGACTGGCTTCTATTGGCTGATCGATTGAATCTTCCATTTCTGGCTCTCGACTATAGATCCGACCATTATAGTCCATATACAATGATCTTGATTTCATATGCACCAACTGTATGGTTTATTGGCTTGTGCTAAGTTTTGGATAACCACTTATATTAATTTTTAACACTACTATTTGCACTTCATATTTCAGCTTATAATACCTGGCTCCATTGAAATCTATAAACATTTGAGAGTTCTCTAGATTTGGCTTCACTCTGATTACTAGGATCTTAGCTCCTGTGCTTCTTTTGCTACTTATAAGGTACCTATGGCCTTTTGAATCTGCATATAAAACTTTATCTCCACTATAGCCGTAAATCTGTAAAATTTTCTCTGTTGCACTTGTGTTTATGTTGCCACTGTTACTCGCTGACTCTGGTACACTTGAATCCTCTTGACCTAAGTCCATATTGTGTTTGTTCTACAAAACTGACTCTTAGCAGATTTCAGTGTTGCACAATCAAATTTCTCTTGCTTCGAGTTGACAAGACTGCTTGTGCCAAGTAAATTTTGGTAGTTGAATGCTTTGAAAACTCACAAGGGTTGGGTAACTCTAGTTCAAATGCATAAGGATTGATTGTAATCCTTTGAAATTATGAAAAACTAGGGCTCTAAATAGCTTGATCTTCAATCACATGTGTCCTTGGTATTTCAATACTTGATCCAAATCACAATGCATTAAGCTCAAACATGCAATGGTTATTCTAGAAAAGTTGTAGCTTGCGCGATCACTCTTAGCTGTTGGAATTAGGGTTGCAAAGAAATGCACACAGAAAGTTGGAGAAGACAAAGGAAGCTCAAGGCACACAACTGAGAGTGTGTTACTTAGTGTGCAATGGAAAAGATACATAGCCCTAAATTGATGGTCGTATATACAATGCACGGGGGGAAAAATCTCCTAAAGAGGGAAAAAATGCCCCGGTGGTCCTAATGTGTTCACACACATCACTACCACATGTATATGGTAACAAATCCCCCCTAGAGTGATGCGATGAATATGAGATGGCACATGAGTAGAGGGAAGTGTCTTGCTTTGAGGACATGATCAATCCACAAAGGGGAGTAAGCCCAAAGCTTTGTGGAAAGATTTGAGCTTCTCATGAGACAATGCCTTTGTGAAAAGATCTGGAAGGTTGTCTTGTGTTGGCACATAAGCCAAGCTAATCTCTCCTGCTGAGAGCATGATTTGTGCGAGCATGAAAAACCGGGTTCCTCGCAACTACCAATGCGCTCTGACTGTGAGTGTAGATAGTGTTGGCAGTGTCCTGTCCACACACCCAAATCAGCCATAAGGCGTCTGAGCCATACACACTCAACCGTAGCTGTGAAGACTTCCCTGTACTCAGCCTCACAACTAGAAGTGGCCACAGTAGGCTGCTTCTTGCTCAACCATGATATACATGAACTGCCAAGCACGAAACAAAAAACACTTGTCGACACTCACGTGTCAAAAAAACTAGCCCAATCTAAGTCCAAAAAATCATGTAAGTCTGGTGGCAATGATCCCCCCTTGGGATAAAACAAGCCAAGATGTAAAGTGCCACTAAGGTACCGAAAAATCCTCCTGACATCCTACCAATGCTTAGACCCTGGGCTATGCATAAATCTGTTGACCTATGAGACTACAAACTGAATATCTGGCCTCGTGTTGCATACATAAATGAGGCAGCCAGCAACAGTTTGGTAAAGAGTGGCATTAGCAGGATCACAAGCATCATGTAGACTTAACTTCAAACCTGTTTCCATGGGAGTGGCAATAGGTTTGCAATCCTCAAGTCCAAACTTACATAGCAATGTCTCTATGTAACTTTTCTGACACAAGGCATTACCACCATCACAGTGCTTAAACTGTATACCCAAGTAATGATGCAACAACCCCAAATCTTTCATCTTGAAAGTAGAATTCAAATCAGCATTAAATTCAGCAATATGTCTCTCATTTGGTCCAGTGATCAGCAAATCATCGACATAAGAGAACCACACTGAGAAGTACATCACCCTCACGCTTTACATACAATGTTCTTTCAGTTGGACTGTTACGAAAGCCTCGTTTGAACAAATGAGTGTCAACTTTCTCATACCAACCACGAGGAGATTGCTTCAACCCATACATACAAAGCCTTCTTACATCTGCACACTTTGTCCTCTTGTCCTTTCATGACAAAATGACGAGGACACTGCAGAGGGGGAAAGGGGAACACACCCAACACACAACACAATGCCTCACTATAGCCCAGGGTATACACATCGCCCATCCACTAGAGTTCACCTTCAAAACTCAACACTACCCGAAAGCAAACCACCGCTTTTGCACAACCATGTGAACATACACCTTGCAATGCACTAGAAAAACTCAATCACTCCTCTCCACTCAATTCACAACCTTCCACACTCACACAACCTCTCTCTTTCTCTCTTTGCACGACAAACCTCGGGGGGCACACCCGCCTACACACGCCCGGAAACACATGCACACAAGAAGAAAAGAGAAGGGGGAAGGGGGAATGACGCCCAAAAACAGTAGAGAATAGCCTTCTAGCATATGCGATACCATACACAATCAACACACTGCCGGCATGAACCTCGGCAATAAAAAAAAATGGCTCAAAAGCCTTGGCAAAAAACCTCAAGCAAAAATGCTCACATTTGTCAAAGACCCCAAAATATGAACATAGGCCTCCTTTTATAGGAGTGTGTCTAAGAGACCCAAAAAAGAAAAATGGGATGAGCTTCCATGTCGTGCACTTTCACTTGAAACTCCAATTAGAATATACTTGCATTGCCACCACTTGGCACCTTTCAATCTTTGAAATATTTGCATGGTGTACTTTGTCCCTTTAATTTGGTCGCCCTTGCCGGCTCCAACCTCTGTTGCGAGACCCCTCCCTTGTCGACGCAATAGCGACCTCACTATTTGGGGGGGTATACTCCTTTCACTTCAAAATTAGGGGCCCTTAGCGGATGTGGGCACTGGCCCTTACGGGCAGCCATGTCATCATATCGCATCACCACCTGCAGGCCACCGCCGTCCGTCTATACTCCCCTAGGCCGCCTCTACAGGCCAAAACCACCAACAAACACCCCCATGCGCCCTCTGGTCTGCGAGCACAGCGCCTTCGCCGACACACCATTGCCATGGGAGGGAGCTTCCCTCTCTCTCCCCTCTTGTGTACAATAGAGGGCTCATGCCCCTACTCTTATACCACGCCATTTCCAGCCTGCGACCCGCATATGGGTTCTACCCGGCCACCACGTGGCAGCTCCACACAACTCATGCCTCAAGGCTTTGAAAATAAAACAAAACCACCTTTTACAAAAAAAAACTTTGTCTTCCCCCATCTTGTCCTGCATGCCCATTGGCCCCTGATGGTCCATCTTCTGAGCCATAGAACCCAGCCGCAAGCTCACCTTGCCGACTTGAAGATGCTTGGCTCAAGAAAAATTTCAACTGACTATATCTTGCTAGTCAGAGCTCCGATCCGCAATCTGAAAAGACGGGTAGGCTCCATGAATTGAGCTCTACACATCTATACCTTGATTTCCACTTGGATCACCTGTCTCGAGCTGCCCTGTCCAGCAAGAATTTGCAAACCACTGAAACTTCAACCTTCAATAACTTGGGCTCCGTAGCTCGGTTTGATGAGCCGTCTAGACCTGCTCCTTCAGCACTTCAAGCTCTTCATTCCTGGACCCAAAAGATGCACTTTGCATCTCCTTCAATTGTTCACCAACTAGCCCCTCATGGAGCCTCCCTTGGCCTATAAGCCGCATCAGGCATACACTTTCGCTGCTACCTGTCATCCCATGATTCTACTAGCTGCTCCAGCACTTTGCCATGCTTTTGCTAGCCTGCATGTATCTTCCCATGCCACCTTCTAGAGTCGACACACTTTGGCTGCACCAACGTGTTACATAAAATTCCTCAAATATGTCACCATTCAAGAAAGCAGTAACAATGTCTGATTGATGTACATCCCAACCAAAATGAGCTGCCAATGCACATAGAGAATGCACAGTAGTCATACAACAAGTGGTTGCAAAATTCTCTTCATTATCTATGCCTTTTTGTTGTGCATAACCCTTTGCTACAAGTCAAGCCTTATGGCGATCGATCTCACCATCCGACTTGCATTTCAACATGTAAACCCACTTCGTACCAATGGCCTTTTTGCAAGGATGCAAATCACATAAAGTCCATGTGTCATTTTTTTTAAGTGCATCATATTTTGATTTCATGGCAGCCATCCAATTTTTTGAATGTTGTGCTTCATCAAAAGATAGAGGCTCCTCAACATCATGTAAGGTAGACACAACCAAAGCATAACAATCTGATGCATAAGATGCATGGCGAGAGCCTGAAGGAGTACGACTAGACAAAGTTGCATCCAATTTAGTGTCACACAAAGTTTGCACCAGCCATTTTGGCATACCTCTAGCCTGCTCATTTTTGGCCCTTTCCTCATCAAGTACATCATGTACATCTGCATCAATAATAGGCTGATCTATAACATTTTTAGAAACCCCCATAGGCTGTACATTTTCCTCATTGGAGCTTACATTTGAACTTCCACCACTGAAAAGAGGCAACAAAGTGTCATAAGTGTCTTGTGAGCTTACATTACTGTCTCTAGTACATGACAGCAAGGGCTGAACAAAATCTTCCACAAACACTACATCCCGTGAAACCAAAATATGCTTAGTTTGTGGATGATACAACCTGTAACCTTTGCTTTTAGCACTATAACCAACAAAAATACATTTGATAGCCTTATCATCCAATTTTCTGCGCTGTGTTTGTGGAACCAAAGCATATGCCAAACAACCAAAAACACGCATGTGCTCATTAGAAGGATTTCTATCATGCCATGTTTCATACGGACTGCAAAGCTTTTGTAGGACACCTGTTTAGTACATAAGTGGCACACATGATGGCCTCAAGCCAAAAAGAATGCAGCAAATCTTGACTTTTGACCATACATCGTGCCATTTCTGCAAGTGACCTGTTTTATCCCACGATTAGCCAGAAATGCATTGAATTCATGAGAAATATACTCCCCCCCTCGATCAGAACGGAGGGTGCCCATAGTACATTTCGAGACATTTTCAGCCATAGCCAAATTGTTTGAAGCACATAAAAACTTTGGACTTCGCTTTAAGCATAAATACCCATGCATGCCTGGAGTAATCATCAATGAAAGTCACGAAGTATAGGTAATTGCCCAAGGAAGGAGTTTGCATGGGCCCACAAACATCAGTATGCACAAGCTGCAACCTGCATGTGGCCCTAACTGAAGCATCCTTTGGAAACTTAGAACACTACATTTTACCCAAAATACAACCTTCATAAACATGTTTGACAGGTGCTTCAAGAGGCGGCAAAGAAGCAACCATATTGGATTTCTACAAACGCATCAAACTGGCAAAATTCAAATGACCAAAACGTGCATGCCAATGTTTTGCATCTGAAATATCCCTTGAATCTACAACTGCATTTGCAAAATTTTGTCCACACTTGTCATACAAAGTGATCTTATACAGCCCACAGCACAAAAGGCCAGATGCAACAATTTCATCACCAAAACTGAGATCATGAACTGCATATCTGTCATCCACAAATTTGACTACAAGTCCAAGTCTAGCAAGTGCGGATACAAACAAAAGATTCTTCTTTATACTAGGTACATAAAGTGCATCAACAAGTGTGAAGGAACTACCATTTGTAGAAGTAATCACAATCTTTCCAACTCCCTGAACTAGATAAGAGGCATTGTTGGCACAAGTGACTGAACTCCCATGAGGCACAGACTTGAGAGAGGTGAACAATTCACGATGTGAGGTAATGTGCTTTGTAGCACCACTGTCGAAATACCACACATGTGACTCTGCAACAAACTAACATGCATGCATCATGGACAACAAGATTGTAAGTTCACTCTGCATTAAAAGCCCATTTTGCATCAACATCAGTAACACAGTATCCTTTCACAGAAGACTCAACAATGGCTGCATTTGTAGTGGAACCAACATTTGCATTGGAGCCACCCTCTTTCTTCTTAGCCTTTTTGGCCTTCAACTTAGGACATTGCTTGATCAAGTGATCATTAGCTTTACAATAATGGCAATGAATCTTCTTTTTTCCCTTATCACCTGCATTTCTAGATGAATTAGTGCCAGCAAAAGCATTAGGAACAAAAGTTTTGCCACTCGCAGCAGAGCCATAAGAAGTGGCCGCATTGTTGTTACCACCCTTTCTTTGAGAAGCAATAAAAGCCTGTTCAACTGCACGTGTTGCCTAGTCCTATTTTTTTTGGAAGGTGAATCTTGCAACATCAATGTGCATAATGCATCAAACTTAACAACTTCAAGATTTCCTTGGGTCATAAGTCTCCAAGTACTACCAAAAGTCTTGTAAGAATCTGGTAAGGCATCAAGAATAGTCTGCACAAGGGAACTATCTGAAATGACTTCACCTGCAGAAATAAGTTGCTCATTGATATCCTTCACACCAGCAAGAAAAGTGTCCTTGTCATCTTCCTCATGCATAATCTTCGACTCCAGCTCTTTACGCAGCAAAGCAATTTTAGCCTCATTGCGGCTTGCATAAAGACTTGCTAGAATATCCCAAGCCTGTTTTGCAAATTTTGCCGAACGAATGTGAGGAACAATGGTGCCCTTCACAGACAACGCAATCAATGCATGAGCTTGCGCATCCTTTATATCCCAACGAGTTTGTTCTGCCATAGGCAAAACAACTCTACCAGGATGTACACCAATGCCCTGCACAATATTCCAGATGCCCTTTGACACAAGAACATGCTGCATCATATAAGCCCACATAGGGTAGTTATCCCCATCCAACTTGTCCTCAGCAGCAAACATCTTCAACACATCTGTGTTGTTGTCAGCCATAGTAAATGCTCCACGTGATGTGAACATTGCCCGAAATAAGAGAAACGGAGTGGGAACAACACGTGCTATATAGCACAAACTGTAGAAGACTATAAGGCACCTGTTATGCAGAAATCGACTTCTCATTGTCGTTCTTTATGTGGACGATTTGCTGATCACTGGTCCCAATGAGGCACATATTGCTGACTTTAAGGATAATTTGAATGCTACTTTCAAGATGAAAGATTTGGGGCTGTTGCATCATTATTTGGGCATACAATTTAATCAGGGTGATGGTGGTATTGCCTTGTGTCAGAAAAGTTACATAGACACATTGATATGTAAGTTTGGACTTGAGGAATGCAAACCTATTTCCACTCCCATGGAAACAGATTTGAAGTTGAGTCTACATTATGCTAGCGTTTCTACTGATGTCACTCTTTACCAAATTGATGTTGGTTGCCTCATTTATGTATGAAACACGAGGACTAATATTCAATGTGTAGTCTCACACGTTAGCAGATTCATGCGTAGCCCAAGGTCTAAGCATTGGCATGCTGTCAAGAGGATTTTCTGCTACCTTAGTGGCACTTTAGATCCTGGCTTGTTTTATCCCAAGGGGGATCATTGCCGCCAGACTTACATGGTTTTTGGACTCAAATTGGCCTGGTTTTTTTGACACGCAAGTGTCCACAGGTGGTTTTTGTTTCATGCTTGGCAATTCATGTATATCATGGTTGAGCAAGAAGCAACCTACTATGGCCACTTTGAGTTGTGAGGCTGAGTACAGGGCAGTCTTCACAGCTACGGTTCAGTGTGTATGGCTCTCCATAATTGCCATAGTAAGTTACTCCACCCTACCAAATTCACCCAAACTCTATGGCTATCCCTACCATTTCACTGTACATAGGCGTGTGTGAGTTAGGGGGCTTTTCCCATATCTTCTTAAAATCCCTTAGCTAGCTAGTCACTGGGCTAGTTGAGCCAAAAAATTAAAAAAAATTAAAAAAATAAAAGCATATTATGGCCTCTTTGTGTGTAAATATTTCATTTTATATATGGCCTAAATATAGGGATTTTTTATAATTATTTTGGTATTTTATTTAAATATTTCTACTTAGGTGTGTGTTTTATTAAACCTATGTACACCTTCTTTCATCCTCTTACACCATAATTATATTTTTTGCCAATATGTATATACTCTAACCTGATATCTTTCCTTTATACAAATCACTCCCACATTCTCACCTTCACCCTCGTGAAAACAAAAAATTGATTTCTACTCATTGGTTATGTTTATTATATTATTTACTTGCATACCTTTTCCTCTTTCACCCAAAATAATTCAAGGAGGCACCATATCATATGATTCCAATATCTTTCCATATCCATAACTCCTCCATATTTTTATTATTATTTTTACTCATTATTCTAACACCATGTGCTCATTGAGCTAAAGTCCATGAATAGTACATACACTAGTCCCACCATGTATATATTTCTTTATTCACCAATAATCCTCCTCCATGCATGGGTCAAGGGCAACTTGGATGCTTTGTATTATAATATGACAAAGGAGGGGCTCACTCTTGGATGCATTGTACAAATTCAACAAAGGAGGGGGCCACTAAAAGACTTTTGCAGGCATAAAAAACAGGCTTTTTGGTGAAAATTTTGGCACCTACCTCCACTCCAAATTTGGAGTGGTGGTCAAAAGAGAAAATGTATCCCATGCTCTGAATAATCACCTCAAATATTTTCATGATTTTTGGAGCTACCAGCGGTGAGCTATGATTTTTTGAGTGGACCCAGTCTGCCCACTTTTCTCACAAGTAGCTTTTAGTCTTCTCTCACCCTTCCACACACCTACTCACTCTTACACATCCCTCCCTCTCCTTCCCTCACTCAAACCTGCAATTTCCATGGCTTCTCCCACCCTCTTCACCATTACCCTTCTCTCTCATCCCCATAGTTCTTTTATGAACCTCTACATACATACACCCTCTCCATGTCTCTCTCTATTGCTTCTATGTTACAATTTCATTTACCTCTCCTAAAAATATCTAAAATTCAGCATCTTAACCATGATAACTTCTGCAAATTGAGGATTTTTCATCAACAAATCCTCTTTTCATCGTGGCGGCGGCGTAAAGAAGCGAAGAAGAAGAGGAAGACCAGCGGTCATTTTTTCCACAATCTACACAAGGGTGAGTTCAAGCTTCTTCAAAGCTTCACCATCTCAATGATTCTCTTTTAATTCACCCCTCTTTCTTCATCAAACCAACTCACTCTACCCATTGTAAATGTAACATTAACTTTCTAGTGATTACTAACGACTAACATACTAACACAAAATAGCATTGACCTAACCATAAAAGACACCTCACCTCAAGACATGTACAAAGTAACTCTCTCACTCTCTCTCTCTCTCTCTCTCCTTACTTACTTTCACCTTATCTACCATCAATAATGCTCTCTTTTGAGCCCACACCCATGACTCAAGCAGACAAAGAAGGCCCACAATGTTTTGATATTCAAAAAAATCATAATCCTGATTTGTTAGCTTGTAAATTAGGATTTCCAATAATCTTAATGAGGGGTCTCCGACCTATAAATAGGCCCCTCTCCTTCTTGTAAAACAACCTCCAACATCTCACATAGCACCCCAACACTCTATGCGTGAGGAGAGACTTAGGTGTAGCAACCACATGTGAGCTTCACTCTTGGTGTGAGAGAAGCCTTCAAGCTACACATTGCAAGTGAGAGAGCGTGAGTTCCACAAACCTCAAAACCACTATTGTATATGCTCCTTCATCATCAATAAATTGAGGTTTAGTGCATCAAAGGCGTGATTCGACGTTCAAATCTTCGTCCTTCCATTTGTGCAATACGGTTTGGTGAATTCAAGGTGACTTGTGTATTTGAGTTTTTGTCGGTTGATCTTGATTTTAGAAAGTGTTTTAGTGTGTTTTTCATTGCCAGTTTTGTGTCCATTGTAAGAGGGTGTGTGTCCAGTTTTGTCTCCCACACCCTAAGACAGTGTGTGTGTGTTTTGGCAATGTTTTAGCAATCACTAAGCATTGAGTGAGTTTATACAAGTTCTACGATAGCATCATAACGAACCATCTCCATTTGCAAGTCACAAATAAGGTATTACGCAAGATCCTTTTCTCTCTCTCTTTCCTTTACTCTAGCTCTCTCTGGTCCAGTTTGTGTGTGTCTTGGTGTGAGGTTGTTTGTGTGTGTTGTGTGGTGCATCTTCTTGGTTATGCCAAAATCTCTCTTGCATCCTAGTTCGCATACCATAACTAGGTGGTGCCCCTATCTTGTTTGGGTTTGTTTATGTGTTGTGCTTGTGGTTGCCCCAGCCCCAATTGAGCAGCACGGGAGCCTTGAGGGGTGTTTAGAGGTCGCCTCTCTTGTTGCCCGCCCCGGACCGCCTCAATTTTGGTGCCCCCACTGAGGACAGGCTTGTGTATGTTTTGTGAAGGCTCAACCTTTAGCATAATCAAGTAGCTTGCATGAATCACGAGAATTTGTATGATCCCTTCATTCCCATTGCAAGGCAAAAGGTACACATAATTGTTAGTACTAGGTTGCAATTTCAACGTGTAATTCGTAGAATTTTAGTTCCTCTTAGGTTGGCAGAGATAAACACATCAGTAAATCCTTTTATTTTGCCTCTCATTAGGTACGACCTTAGTTTGGACGTCTATATTTTTGTTTTGTTTTAAGCATAAGGTCATGCATAGACAATGGATAATGGCCCAAGAATAGAGGTTTTCCCCTTTCATTTCACTCCACACATTAGAATAAACATTGCAATTAGTAGAAAAATCCATTTTCAACAACGTATGGTGTTCATGTTTGGTGCCCAAAGAGTAGGAGAAATTCTCGCGTCACCAAACCCTGTCATCCTACCTCTTATTGATTATCATAGGTCATTTGATGTGAATATTTTTATTTTGTTGTAAAATAGATTGCAATTTAGAGAATATTATTGTGTAGATCTTTTAAAGAAAGAAAAAACAAAAACGCGTCACTTTGAAATCAATTCAATGGAGAACCAACGCCAAATGTCTGGATATCCTCTTTTCTTTGGAGAGCCTGGAGAGGATGCAGAATTATTTTTGGCAAATTTCAAGATGTCTTGTCGTATCAAGAGGATAGTAACTGATCAAGAACGTGTAGAAATGTTTGAGGTAGTCCTTAGGAAAGATGCTAGCACTTGGTTTGACTCTTTGCCTGAGGAAGTTAAAGAAAATTACATGGAAGTTGTCAATCATTTCAAGAGATACTTCTTTGATCCCCAAAACACTCAAAAGCTATGGCAAGACATTGTTTCTCATAAGCAAAAAGACTTAGATGACTACTACTTGTACAAGCAAGAGTTTCTACGTCTTTGGGCTGTATGGGTGAGAAATGTTGCTAACCCTGGTGATGGTGCAGAGTTCCTAAAGAAGGAGAGGTTCATAGCCGGACTCTTTCATGACCTTAAGGTAAAAGTTGAGTCGGGTGCACCTGCTACCTTTGATGCAGCTGAAACTAGGGCTGCTGAGAAATATAGAAAACTCAAGTGCTTAAGGGGAGAGGTTCCAATACAAGGTCTGAAACCCAAAGGTAAGTCACAAACATCAACATCTAGGGAGCTTCCTGAGGTAACCGCGGAAGTGATTGAGAAGTTAAATGAATCCTTAACCATCCTGTCAATTCACCTTGCACAAGCTGTAGGTCCAAAGGGACAAGCAAAGAAGTCAGAAGAGCGAGATCCACCACGACCTAGGAGAGTCTTGCAATGCTGGAATTGCGGAGAGTCTGGACATGGGATGTTTAATTTTCCTTGGCCCCGTGGGGAGCCAGGCAGACCTAACTTGAATTACCCAGTGATGAATGCAAGTGAAGGAAGTAGTCAGCAACCAGGGCTTCTACAAAGGCCAAACGGAGCAAGACCACCTCCACAAGGAGTGGAAGGAGTTCCACCTTTGCCAGACCCAAACGTGCATGTGGTAGAGGTGACAAATTCAAAAGAGGTTGACATGGAAGCAAATGGCATTAAGCGTGGCCGAGGGAAAGGTAAGGAGAAAGAAGGAGTTACATCACAAAGTGACCATGGACGAGAAAAGAAGGCAAAGGAGACCAAGGAAGCTAAGAGGACTCAACGTCGTATCAACCTCCAAGACTTTCCTCTTGGACATGGAATGGCTCCATACAACCTGTTGGAAGACATGAGAGGTAAGGGTCCTGATATCTCATGGCCTCAATTTCTTGCATTATGTCCACAAGTTAGGAGGGATTTAACAAGGGCAGTTAGCACTAGGAGAAAGGTAAAAGAGAGTGTGCCTGTTGTAAAAATTGCACAAGCTGAAATGAATGAGGACATTACACCTGTGCTAGATTGTTACATAAAAGGAAGATTGGTTAGGAAAGGTCTAGTGGATGGGGGTGCACAAATTTGCATCATGACAGAGGGACTCATGCAAAAACTAGGCATGCACATCCATGAGACACCTGAAATTAAGGTCAAGATGGCAAACAATCGCAAGGCTAGGTGTGTAGGCATTTGTAAAAATGTTTTTGTGGAGTCCTTTGGCATTAAGAAGGCAGTGGATTTCTATGTCATGTCTACCAAAGGAAATGGTTACCCATTTATCCTAGGGAGACCATGGCTAATGAAAATGCGAGCTTTGTAGGATTGGGAGAGTGGAAAGCTAATTTGCAGGAACGACAATCATAAGAAGGTTGTCTTTGACATGAAGGAGCAACGCCAAGAGGAGCTCCATGAAGAATCATCTCAAAGTGAGACGGAAGAAGGTTGAACCGATAACACTTCAGAAGAAGAAAGTAGCGGAAGTATTACTGAAGAGGAGTCTTCCATCGAAGTCATGGGGGTAAGGTTTAAGCCAACCAACCAGCATCTACAAAGGGTAGAAGAAGGTTTAAAGAAGCTCTACGACATGGGAGGTCAACTCAACCCCGACAAGTGCCACATAGGTGAGGATGAAGTGATCTTGCTCGGTCACAAGGTTTCCTATAAAGTCATTGAGGTGGATCCTTCAAAGGCAAATGCTCTTATTGAGCTCCCATCACCGAAGAGTCTTAAGGAGGTCATCTCTTTCATTCAGAAGGTGAAGTATATGTCACGCTTCATTCACTTAGCCTCGGAGTTGCTTTATCCTTTGCAAAAGTTGACACAACAAGTAGAATTTGCATGGTCTGATGAGCTTGAAGAGTATTTTTGTAACATTAAAGTCATTTTGTCAGAGCTACCAACACTCATGGCTCCTTGTTGGGAGTACACATTCTTTGTTAGCTCTAGTGTTGGAAGGGAAACAATTGGTGCTGTGTTGCTACAACAAGATCCCCACAGTACAAGGATGCGACCCATCTACTTTGCTAGTAGGGTCATGCATGCTTTGGAGAGAGACTACACAGAAGCAGAACTCATGATGCTTTCTCTCATGTTTGCGGTGAGAAAGTTTAGATCCTACCTGCTACCAAAACCTTTTGTAATTCTCACTGCAGAAAATTTGTTCCCTTGGGTGTCATCTCAGATGAATCTTAGTACTAGGATCTCAAAGTGGATTATGGAGTTGCAAGAGTTCCAATACTCTTTCAAGGTAGAAGATAGTGTGCGTGCACAATTGGCAGGGATTCTCACTTATAGGGTACATGAGAAGGAAATTAAGGTGCCTCAAGTAAAGACCCTACCATTGCCACCACCAAAAAGTATTCCCAATGCTTTTACCTTGTTCTTTGATGGAGCTTTTCGACGAGCCACAGGGAAAGCAGGGGGAGGGCTAGTGTTGCTCAACCCAAGTGGAGAGGTGGTCATGAAAGAGAAGGTCAATCTACCAGGTTCAACTAGCAACAATGAAGCAGAATACGACACACTACTTCATGGTTTGAAGATGTGCATTGGCAAAGGGATAAAACGTCTCATGGTAAAGGGAGATGCACTTCTCATTGTTAAACAGATTTTAGGCATTTGGGCATGCAATAATGAAAGCTTAAGGACAAAAGTTCATGCCATTCGTAAGATGTTTAATCAGTTTGAAGAAGTGCAACTATATCATATTCCGAGGAAACAAAATGAAGATGCCGATTTACTTGCACAACAAGCAGTTATGTCATAAAATCTAATATCTAACTAACCCAAATGATTTTCTCATATTAAATTGATCACTTAATGTGGGAGAATAAACGGGAACAAGTGTTAAGATATAGGTATGTGCTTATAGATCTATCTCAACACGGGGCCAATGGTAAAGGGGCCCAAAAGG
The DNA here is from genome assembly GCF_014529385.1 of Adiantum capillus-veneris. Lineage (NCBI taxonomy): Eukaryota > Viridiplantae > Streptophyta > Polypodiopsida > Polypodiales > Pteridaceae > Adiantum > Adiantum capillus-veneris. Next base: position 134,642,913 of record NC_140958.1, read on the forward strand.
GAGATGGTCTATCAAAGAGCAAGGACAACCAATGGAGCATAAGACCTTAGGGTTAGCTTCATTGAAGACCTCCAATAAATATGTGTAAAAGTCCTTTGACCTTAAGTAAGCTAGGGCTGAGCTTGAGGTGGGAACCCGGCCCAAGCTCGAGGTGCTTGTCCTGCTTGAGGTGCTTGTCATGCTTGAGGTGTTTTTCATGCTTGAGGTGCTTGATTAAGATGCTTGAGGTGCTTGACTGGCTCCATGCTTGAGGTGATTGACTTGCTGCATGATTAAAGTACTTGAGGTGCCTTGAGAAGCTTGCCTGAGATGCTTGTGGGAACACCCCCTAGTTCAAGTGCTTTGTCATGCTTGGTGAGTAAGGTGCTTGATCACCTAAAAGTCAAAAGCATTCCTACAAGAGGGGGGGCGAGCCCTTTTCCTAGGGGCTAGAGAGAGAACACCCACTCACACACACAAGGGAAGCCCCAACTTGAAGAGGCAGCAAGGACACATGTCAGGCCCCTACCCATGTTACCTTCATGTGTTGCTTGAAGCCTATTGGCTAAGCTTCAAAGGGGTCCAATGATAAATTACTTGAATTATCTTATTGATTTTTCATTTATCAAGTCCTCTCTCTCAAAGGGGAAAGGGGGACACTTGTCCCAAGGCTACCCATGTTGCTTGTAATGTCTCTTGCTTGTGATTGGCTAGGCCTGGAAGGCTCCAATGAGCTTCAGGCATGAGCTACAAGGGGGGGTCGACCCAAGAAAGCTAGGGGGGTGCCTAGGGGGTATACTCACCCACACACACTCACAATCACTCTCATTGTGTGCTATGCAAAGTGCAAGAGCTCCCTCTCCAAGCAAGTAGAGGTTGAGAGCCTACACCAACACTCTTGGCTATGGAGTGCAAATCCAACCAAGAGCCATGCTTCAATGCTTAAGCTTGCCATCTCCTTCTTCTTCATTACTATGCTATTATGTATGCTAGCAACAAGAGTATGATAAGTGAGGAACTAATTCTTTCTCCTACGAAATGTTTCTTCTTCCTCTTCCCTACCCTCATTCCCTGCTAGCTCTCTCCACCTTCGAAGGTGTTTGAGGTCTTGGGACTGAGGCTTGGGATAGTTAAAGCTTTCTTCAAGTTTATGTTATGTTTGTGGTGCATGAAGCCTTCCATCTTCATGGCATCACCTAGGTCACAAGGAACACAAAGACTGTATTGTAACAAGTCTCTCTTTATGGGAGAAATCATAATACAAATGCCTATTGGAGGGGGGACCGGCTCCACATAAATCCGGTCCTCAATTGTTGTCATGTTCTCTAAACTCTCTCTCTTGCAAAAGTATTCTCTATGCCAAGTTAACTAATTGCTATGATTATGTTGCTATCTTCAATTATGTCTACCCGCTATGCTCACAAAATCATTTCTTGAAAGTACTCTCATTAAATTCCGCTATTCTCAAATTGAATAGGCAAATTCCATTACATTGGTATCAGAGCATTTGGTTTCTCTTTTCTTGCTTAAGAAGAGAGGTCCTTAAGTAGCCTATAAATGGTTGATGTTGTTAATTATAATAGAGTAAGTGGAACTGGGATCTAATACCGGTTTTGTTAAGCCCACTATGTGGGGGATGGTGCACACCTCGGGAGCTTTGGACTTAATAATGTAGTCTTTTTAGACTTGCCTACGGCTTTACCATTATTGAGCCATAAGAAGTCCGAAAGGAGCTAGCCCTTGGCAACTCTGCTATGTTAGACCTACTCCTCTACTCTCTATAATTAACCACTTTGAGCCGTGGGTGTAGATACTTAAGAGCCGATTTTCAAAGGCTAAGAGGAGTGGCAACTAAGGTTTTGAATTGCCAAAGCATACACTAAGTACATACATAAAATTTTGTTAACATGGCTGACAATAATCAAGAGAGTAGAATGAACATTGATAGCTTTGATTTTGCACATGAAGGTGCTAATGATGATGCTCCCATGTTTGTGAATTATCTTGTGACTAGGTTGCAACAAGCTATGGGCAACCCTACCTTGCAAGCCGAAGTTACTCAACAACTTCGTGCCTATGGAATTTCCCTTCCTCTCCAAGAGGAGAGAGAGCTTAGGAGGCCTCTTGAAGAGACCCCCAAAAGAAGACTCTCTCCCATTCGAGAGGAGGAATCCAAAGAGAAAGAAAGCAATGAAAGTCTAAGTTCTTCTGAAGATGTGGCTCCACGAAGAAGGCGGTCTAGACGATCGCCTACTCCTCCCAAGAGGAAAAGAGCAACCCATAGTCCTTCTCCTCATCACTCTCAAAGGCAAGAGAGGAAACAAAGGAAGAAAAGGGCTAGGAAGAGGTCACCCTCTTCTCCTTCTTCTTCACCTTCCTTCTCTTCCGATGAAAGTTATGGCTATTCTCCTAGAGAATACAAGAGGGGAGGACATCGCAAATCATTTCCTGCATGGCGAAGGTCACAAAAGCTAAAGAAGTTCAAGGAGGGAGGAAAGAGTATCTCTTTTCTCACCTACGATGGCACCTTTGGTGCTACCGACAAAGTGTTGGCCTTCATCCAGCAATTTGATGCGGCCTTTGGGGACGAGGGCTTCACAGAGTCCTCCAAGCTACGCCATGTAGCTATGCATTTCCAAAAATCAGCTCGTCAATGGTGGGCTAGCCTTCGTGGCAATGGAGAAGCCCCAAAGACATGGAAAACTCTACGAGTTTCCATCATGAAGCAATTTCTTCCAAGCGATACTAAAGATAAAGTTCTTACCGAATGGCGCGGCTTGAAGCTCCTCTCTCATGAGTCTATCAACAAGTATGTAGATAAGTTTTGGGATTTACATCTCAAAGCTACTGTCTTTCAAAAGATAGACTTTGCCGAGCAAAGACAACAATTCTGTGCGGGATTACCTGAAGAGATGGCCGAATATATCAACTCTCAACGGCCCGGTACTATTACCGAAGTAATCCACCACACCATGGTTGCTTCACGCATCAATTTCCATCAAGGGGCTAGACGTAATGTCAAGCCCATGGAAAACAAAGATAAAAATGATGCAAAGGGGAAATCCAATGCTCAAAATAATTCCCAAGGCACTTCCAACAACAACAACAACAACAATCGGTCCAAGGAGAAGGGAGTTTACAAAGGTAAAAACAAACTCTCTCCTGAAGAGCTTGAAGCTTTTCGCAAGGACCATAAGTGTTTCAAGTGTGGGGAGCAAGGACATGGCTGTTAAGTATGGAGCCTGATTTACCCTTGTAATTTTCTGTGGTAAAAGCGCACATTTGTAAGGCCCCCATTATGAGGAGAAGCCATCGTGCGTGAAGGAAAATCACTCACCGGAAACCAAAATTTTCACGGACAAGAATCAGGGGCAACTTTTTTTCGCCGGAATATTCCTTTTCGCCGGAATATTATGGCCGGACGGCGGTCGGAAAGTGGTCGGAAAACAACCGGTCGGTTGGCCGGTGGCCGGTAGTCAATGGCCAATGGCCAGTGGTCGGAAGTCAATGGCCGGTGGCCGATGGTCGGAAGTCAATGGCCGGTGGCCGAATTCAAAAGCGGACTTGTCTTCTCAAGGGCGGCCACACATGGGCAGATTGGAGGGTCCGATTTGGACTTATTCGCACAAGGGCGGCTACACATGGCTGTCTCTCATAAGAGAGGGCAGCCCTTTTGGCCTATAAAAGGAGGCCATTTCTACACACATTTCATAGTGTGAAGTTGATGCAACAAGGTGAGTGTGAGGTGGTGAGAGTGAAGCAAGGCGGGAGCTCCATTAAGGGTATAATCCCTTTGTAAACTACTTCTTGTTTTGAAGTACCAAAGCCATTGAGTGGCTGCTTTCCCGTGGACGTAGCCCACATTGGGTGAACCACGTATATCGTGTGTACTCTCTCTCTCTCTCTCTCTCTCTCTCTCTCTCTCTCTACACTATAATCTCGTGTATATAAATTTGTCTCTCTCCATTAAGTAATCTACTCAATTATCTATTTAGCTACGTCTTATTTCCTAACAACTGGTATCAGAGCAAGGTTTGCTCGTAGCTAAATTATCTCAAGGAAAGGATTCCTTGAATTGAGTGGGAGTTATGGCGGAGGAGGGGAAGCTCAAGATTGAGAAGTTCAACGGCAAAAACTACCAACATTGGAAGATGCAGATTGAAGACTATCTCTACCAGAAGGACCTCTATTTGCCACTAGGCGGTCTTGCGAAGAAGCCCGCAACAATGGCAGATGAAGCATGGATTGTCCTTGATCGAAAGGCACTGGGAACAATCCGGTTAAGCTTGGCGTCAACGGTGGCCTTCAATGTTTCGGAGATGAAGACCACGGAGGACTTGATGAAGTCACTTGACGACTTCTACAAGAAACCATCGGCATCCAATAAGGTATTTCTTATGAAGCGCTTGTTCAATCTAAAGATGGCAGAGAATGGTTCAGTTGCAGAACACCTAAATGACTTTAACACAAACATAAGTCAACTTCGATCAGTGAAAATCAATTTCGATGACGAAGTGCGAGCTCTCCTTATACTATCATCTCTACCGGATAGTTGGGACAGCCTTGTGATGGCTGTAAGTAATTCTATCTCTGGCACAAATACTCTTAAGTTTGATGATGTTGTGGGTGTTCTTCTAAGCGAGGAAATGCGAAGGAGAAGCACAGGAGAATCATCAAGTGCTGCACTATGAGTGGAAACAATAGGAAGGCCTAAGGAGAGGTTCAAAAACCAAAAGGGTCGTGATCGCTCAAGACGGAGTAAATCACGAACAAAGTCAGTTCTTGAATGTTGGAACTGCGGCAAGAAGGGCCACGTCAAGAAGGATTGCTGGTGCAAGAAGAAGAAGGAGACAGAGTCTCAAGACAACAAGCCAACATCGGAGGCCAATGTGGCAGGTAAAGTAGAGCAAGATGCTCTAATTCTCTCATTAGACAATGTGTCTAATTCCTGGATAGTAGATTCCGGGGCTTCATTCCATGCGACACCACACAAGCAACATTTCCAAGACTACACCAAAGGTAATTTTGGGTATGTATACTTGGGAGATGATGAAGCTTGTGAGATTGTCGGCAAAGGTACAGTTTCTATCAAAACTGCTAACGAAAATGAATGGAAGCTGAAAGATGTTAGGCATGTTCCTTCTCTTCGCAAAAATTTGATCTCTACAGGACAATTGGACGATGAAGGTCACAACATTGCATTCGGAAACAAACGGTGGAAGATCTCAAAGGGATCTTTGGTGGTTGCCAAGGGTGAAAAAGTCAGTACACTTTACTTGTGTGCTGTTAGCACGCAACCTTCAGCTTGTGCAACAACTACAGAAGTTGACAGTGCGGTGTGGCACTACCGACTTGGGCATATGAGTGCCAAAGGAATGCAAATCCTTCAAACAAAGAAGCTTCTACCAGGTTTGAAAGAAGTGGACTTAGAGTTCTGTGAAGATTGTGTTTATGGTAAACAAAAGAGGGTAAAATTTCAAAAATCAGGAAATGAAAGAAAAAATAAAAAACTTGAGTTGGTTCATTCTGATGTTTGGGGTCCTGCAAGTACACTATCACTTGGTGGCTCATTGTACTATGTAACATTCATAGACGATGCGACTAGAAAAACATGGGTTTATGTCATGAAGAATAAATCCGATGTATTTTCCATATTTCAAAGGTGGAAAGCCTTTGTGGAGAATGAAACAGGTACCAAGGTTAAATGCCTCAGATCCGACAATGGAGGTGAATATTGCAGCCAAGCTTTTGAAAGCTTTTGTGCTAGCAATGGAATTCGGAGGCAAAGGACAACCCCAAGGACACCTCAACAAAATGGGATTTCGGAAAGGATGAACAGGACAATTATGGAACGAGCACGAAGCATGCGGCTACATGCAGGCCTACCGCTTGAACTTTGGGCGGAAGCTGTAAGTACGTCTGTGTACTTAATCAATCGGTCACCCTCAACGGCATTGGATGGGGGAGTTCCAGAAGAGGCATGGACAGGTAAACCGGTGAATTATGCATTTCTCAAAGTGTTTGGGTGTGAGGCTTTCATGCACATAGATAGAAGCCTAAGATCAAAGTTAGATGCAAAGTCCAAAAAGTGTTTCTTCATTGGCTATGGAGAAGGAGACTTTGGGTATCGCCTATGGAATCCTGAAGATGGTAAAATCTTAAGGAGTAGGGATGTAATTTTTAATGAACAAAATATGTACAAAGATTACTTGGAAAGAAAACAAACAAAAGAAACAGGTGATGAGTACATGGAGCTTGAGGACGGTGAAGACTGAAGGACTGCAAACAGTGACAATGTGCAACAACATCAACCAAATGAGGAGCCTCAACCTATTCCCCGAAGATCTACAAGAGCAAGTAGACCTCCAGAAAGGTTTGTTCCTTCCTTCAACCATCTCTTGATCTCAGATTCTGGAGAGCCGGAATCATATGAAGAAGCTATGCAACATGAATCCAAAGAAGAATGGACGAAGAGCATGCAAGTGGAGATGGACTCACTACATCAGAACCAAACATGGGAGTTGGTTGAGTTGCCTAAAGGTAAGCGGGCACTTCAAAACAAATGGGTGTACAAGATAAAGGAAGAAGAAGGTGGGAAGAAAAGGTACAAATCTAGGCTTGTGGTAAAAGGTTTTTCTCAAAAGAAAGGTATTGACTTCAATGAAATATTTTCTCCTGTTGTAAAAATGAACTCAATTAGGCTTGTCTTAAGCCTTGTGGCTGCTCATGGTCTAAATCTCGAGCAAATGGATGTAAATACGGCATTCCCTCACGGTGACTTAGAGGAGGAAATCTACATGCTTCAACCAAAGGGGTATGAAGTAAAAGGTAAGGAGAAAATGGTTTGCAGATTAAAGAAGAGCTTGTATGGTTTAAAGCAAGCATCAAGACAATGGTACTTGAAGTTTGATCGATGGATGTTGGATCATGGATTCACAAGATGCAACTCGGATCACTGTGTCTACACGAAGAATTTGGGAGATGGGAAATTCATCATCCTAATGTTGTATGTTGATGACATGTTGATTGCAAGTGCTAACATGCAGGACATCAAAGACCTAAAAGAGGAGCTATCCAAATCTTTTTCAATGAAAGATTTAGGTGCTGCAAAGAGGATACTTGGTATGAAAATATCAAGGGACAGGACGAAGAAGACAATAAAGCTATCTCAAGAAGATTACATCAAGAAGGTACTAGAAAGGTTTGCAATGCAAAATGCAAAACCAGTTTCTACACCTTTGGCTGGTCATTTTAAACTAACGAAGGATATGTGTCCAAAGACACAAGAGGAGATAGCCTATATGTCTAAAGTTCCATATGCTACAGCGGTAGGTTCTCTAATGTATGCTATGGTCTGGACAAGGCCAGACATTGCACATGCAGTGGGAGTTGTGAGTAGGTTCATGGACAACCCAGGTAAAGAGCATTGGCAAGCTGTGAAGTGGATACTTAGGTATCTAAAAGGGACAACAACAAATGCTTTGTATTTTGGAGGAACTGATATTTTTCTAGAAGGGTATGCTGATGCAGATATGGCAGGTGACAAAGATACTCGAAGGAGCACTACTGGCTATGTGTTCACGGTTGGAGGCACAGCAGTAAGCTGGGCTTCAAAGCTGCAGAAAGTGGTTTCACTTTCTACCACGGAAGCAGAGTATGTAGCAATGACGGAGGCAAGCAAAGAAATTCTGTGGCTTCACAGATTCTTAGAAGAGCTTGGATTCAAACAAGACAATTGTGTCTTGTACAGTGATAGCCAAAGCGCTATCCATCTTGCGAAGAACTCAGCCTTTCATTCAAGGACAAAGCACATTGAGGTGAGATATCACTTCATACGCACTCTTTTGGAAGAGGGACAACTAAAGCTAGGAAAGGTGCATACAAGTGAAAATCCTGCAGACATGTTTACAAAGGTGGTCGACAAGGAGAAGTTGAGCTTTTGCTCATCTTCAATCGGCATTCAAGGATAAAAAGCCAGAATGGAAAGCAGTCACAGGTTTGGTTTGGAGATCAGTCTCCAAGTGGGAGATTGTTAAGTATGGAGCCTGATTTACCCTTGTAATTTTCTGTGGTAAAAGCGCACATTTGTAAGGCCCCCATTATGAGGAGAAGCCATCGTGCGTGAAGGAAAATCACTCACCGGAAACCAAAATTTTCACGGACAAGAATCAGGGGCAACTTTTTTCGCCGGAATATTCCTTTTCGCCGGAATATTATGGCCGGACGGCGGTCGAAAAGTGGTCAAAAAACAACCGGTCGGTTGGCCGGTGGTCGGAAGTCAATGGCCGGTGGCCGAATTCAAAAGCGGACTTGTCTTCTCAAGGGCGGCCACACATGGGCGGATTGGAGGGTCCGATTTGGACTTATTCGCACAAGGGCGGCTACACATGGCTGTCTCTCATAAGAGAGGGCAGCCCTTTTGGCCTATAAAAGGAGGCCATTTCTACACACATTTCATAGTGTGAAGTTGATGCAACAAGGTGAGTGTGAGGTGGTGAGAGTGAAGCAAGGCGGGAGCTCCATTAAGGGTATAATCCCTTTGTAAACTACTTCTTGTTTTGAAGTACCAAAGCCATTGAGTGGCTGCTTTCCCGTGGACGTAGCCCACATTGGGTGAACCACGTATATCGTGTGTACTCTCTCTCTCTCTCTCTACACTATAATCTCGTGTATATAAATTTGTCTCTCTCCATTAAGTAATCTACTCAATTATCTATTTAGCTACGTCTTATTTCCTAACAATGGCTATCATTCTTGCCCCAAGAAGAATACTCGCAATGAGACTCCTAGGGCTTCCACCATCGAAGCTCCAAAAGAGGATGCTCATTGCAAAGGATCATCACTCTCCTATGCTTGGGGAAAGGTAAGAGAGCATGATGCCTTCATCTTGTTTGACCCTGGCTCTACTCTCAACTTCATATCAATAGAGTTGGCCACCAAGTTGGGCATTCAAGCTTTTGAGATGGGAGATATAGTAACAGCTGATGCAGCTTTCAAGGGACAACAAGCCTCCGTTACTCCCTTGATTGGGAAGTTGAGGCTTCATGTCCAAAGCTATGTCGACAAAGAAGACTTCTTCATCTCTCCCCTCCAACATCAGGATGTTATCCTAGGGGCACCATGGTTTGATCGCATGGCTGCCAACATGAAGTTCCCTGAAAGGAGAATTTACTTCACCTACAGGGGAAAGAACATGTATATAGATGATAGTGAGCGTGGTCGCACTATTCCACTTGTAAATCCTCTTTCTTTTGATAAATCAATGAAGAGCTCAGTTTCTGCGTACATGATTTATGTCAAAGAGTCTCTAAAAGCTAATAATGTTTCATCAAATGAAAATGATAGGAATCAAGAAGAGTTAGACTTGTCTACTTTTCTAAAAGGATTCCAAGATGTGTTCATCGATGATATCCCTATGGACCTACCTCCAAAACGAGGGGATGATGACCATCGTATTGAGCTCCTTCCAGGAAGCTCACCGCCTAACAAACCTCCTTATCGAGTCTCACAAGCTCAACAAGAGGAGATCATGAGGCAAGTACAAGAGCTGGTAGACAAAGGGATGGTGAGGCCTAGTTCCTCTTCCTTTTGTTCTCCAGTCCTTTTAGTGCAAAAGAAAGATGGTACATACCGTATGTGTGTGGACTATCGAGCACTAAACCATATCACTATCAAAAACAGATTTCCCGTACCTCGGGTAGAAGATCTGTTTGATAAGCTACAAGGCTCTACCTACTTCAGTAGGATTGACCTTAAGAGTGGCTATCATCAAATAAGGATAGTGGATGAGGATATCTTAAAGACCGCGTTTCGCACAACATTTGGTCTTTATGAATATCTAGTCATGCCTTTTGGCTTGACTAATGCACCAGCTACGTTCAATCGTTTGATGGAGAAAATTTTTAGACCATATCGAAAATTCACTGGAGTGTTCTTCGATGATATCATCATCTACTCCAAGTCTTTGGAGGAACATAAGCAACATCTCCAAGTGATTTTTCAAGCCTTGAGGGAGAACAAACTTTTTCTCAACCAAAAGAAAAGTGAATTCTTCCTTCAAGAGATTCAATACCTAGGCCATATTATCTCTCACGATGGTATTCGTATGGATCCATCAAAGTTAGAGGTAATAAAATCATGGCCTAACCCAAGGAATCTACATGAGCTAAGAACCTTTATTGGTATGTGTGCATACTATAGACGCTTCATAGCAAAATTCTCTCAAGTAGCAGGACCACTACACCACTTAACCAAGAAGAACGTTAAGTTTGTATGGACTGCTAAGGAGCAAAATGCTTTTGAAAAACTCAAAGAGAAGCTTACTTCCCAACCAGTCCTCGTGCTTCCGGATCTCTCAAAGCCATTTGAGGTCCAATGTGATGCTTGTGGTGATTGCCTTGGAGCGGTTTTGCTTCAAGAAGGGCATGCCATAGCATACGAGAGCCGAAGGCTCAATGGTGATGAACGAGTCTTGGGCATTTATGAGAAAGAGCTTTTAGCTGTTCTACATGACCTAGACACATGGAAGCACTACCTATTGGGGACTCCATTTATCCTACGAACCGACCACCAAAGTCTCAAGTATTTCATGACGCAAACCAATCTTTCCGACAAACAAATGAGGTGGGCAAATTTTCTTTCGCAATTTAATTTCCATATTGCTCACATAGCTAGTAAGCACAATCAAGTTGCCGATGCACTTTCACGACGACCAAAAGTTAATGCGGTGTCTATAGCTACTCACAATGATCTATCCTCTATGATAGATGAGTATGCTACTGACCCTGACTTTAGAGACATAATGTCAGCCCTTGCTTTGGGGAAGAAAGAGGAACCATTCACCTTGCAGGATGGTTATCTTCTCCACGGCAATAGGCTATGTGTTACCCATTCCCTTCGTGAAAAGGTTATGTATGAATCCCATGCTCCCCCATATGCAGGGCATAGAGGTATTCAACCTACTCTCTGAGGAGTAGAGACGTATTTCTATTGGCCTACCATGAAAGTGGACATACAAGAGTATGTTTCAAAATGTGTAGTATGCCAAAAGACCAAGTATGATAGAGGGAAGCAACCTGGATTACTCCAGCCATTGCCTATTCCAAATTCACCATGGGAGAGTATATCCATGGATTTCATCTTTGGATTACCCAAGTCTATTAATGGGAATACAGGAATATGGACAATAGTCGACAGGTTTAGCAAGCAAGCACATTTTATTCCTGTCAAAAAGACTATTAAGGCACATCAAATGGCAACTCTCTTCATATCTCAGATTTTCAAACACCATGGATTACCCACATCCATCGTGTCAGATAGAGATCCTAGAATGACCAGTAATTTCTGGAAAGGTCTCTTTGAAAATCTAGGAACAAGATTGAATTTCTCTTCGGCCTATCACCCACAAACGGATGGCCAAAGTGAGATAGCCAATCTTACGATACTCGATCTGCTCAAGACTTATGTTACCGAAGTAGATCAACGCTCACAATGGGAAAAGTATTTACCGCTAGTAGAGTATGCCTACAATAATACTGTACATACTTCTACGGGCAAAGAACCTTTTGAGATCATAGAAGGAAGACCTAAAAGTCCCTTGCTACTGAAAGTACATGGGAAGATCTTCGCCGCCGATGAGTATAGCTGTGACCTACAAGAATCTTTTCAAAAGATTAGGGAGGCTATAGCCATCTCTCAACAAAGGCAAAAAGCTGCTGCTGATAAGCACAGAAGAGCCTTAATGTTCAAAGAAAATGATTGGGTCTTACTCAAGTTTCCTAAGGCTCGATTAAGGCAAACGACGGGCAAAAATCCTACGGGCCATCAAAAGTATTATGCTAAACTAGCAAAAAGATACTATGGTCCTTTCCAAATCTTGAAGCCTATCAATGAGACGGCTTATCAACTCAAGTTGCCCAACCATTGGCTTATACACAATGCCTTTCATGTAAGCTTACTTAAGCCCTACAAAGGAGAGCCACCAATTGAACCAATTATTGAAGACCCTCCCGAAGTTGAAGACCAAGAAGAGGTGCTACAACCCGAAGCTATCCTTCGGCATGAAGACAAGGTACTCACCATGGTAAGATTATCCGACGGTATCTTATTAAGTTCAAAAATTATCCTTTTGAAGATGCTAAATGGATGCAAGGAGTACAACTTAAGGATAGTATGAACCTTGTCAATGCTTACAATGCTACATTAGAGTAAGCAAATGTACAAATTTCTTTTAAATAACTCATGTTTTTGTCTTATATGACTAGTCCTCTTTTTAATTGTGCACAAATTTAACTAGTATGCATGCTTAGAATCATGTTTGTGATGACGACGTCTCTCAAACACCAAGTAGAATTTGTCACTCTACTTTGGGAGAATGAAATGGACTAAAGAGCAGACATGCTTGCGGCAGCTATGTCTCCCAAGCACCAAATGGATTAGTCATCCATCTTGGAAAGATGTCGTAGGGTAAAAAGGGATCCTTTACCCGCTAAGTACGATTGACTAATGACTAAGACTTTATCTCTTCTACCTCATAGTCGAGGACGACTATGATTTCAAGAGAGAGGTAATGTCATAAAATCTAATATCTAACTAACCCAAATGATTTTCTCATATTAAATTGATCACTTAATGTGGGAGAATAAACGGGAACAAGTGTTAAGATATAGGTATGTGCTTATAGATCTATCTCAACACGGGGCCAATGGTAAAGGGGCCCAAAAGGGAGATGGTCTATCAAAGAGCAAGGACAACCAATGGAGCATAAGACCTTAGGGTTAGCTTCATTGAAGACCTCCAATAAATATGTGTAAAAGTCCTTTGACCTTAAGTAAGCTAGGGCTGAGCTTGAGGTGGGAACCCGGCCCAAGCTCGAGGTGCTTGTCCTGCTTGAGGTGCTTGTCATGCTTGAGGTGTTTTTCATGCTTGAGGTGCTTGATTAAGATGCTTGAGGTGCTTGACTGGCTCCATGCTTGAGGTGCTTGACTTGCTGCATGATTAAAGTACTTGAGGTGCCTTGAAAAGCTTGCCTGAGATGCTTGTGGGAACACCCCCTAGTTCAAGTGCTTTGTCATGCTTGGTGAGTAAGGTGCTTGATCACCTAAAAGTCAAAAGCATTCCTACAAGAGGGGGGGCGAGCCCTTTTCCTAGGGGCTAGAGAGAGAACACCCACTCACACACACAAGGGAAGCCCCAACTTGAAGAGGCAGCAAGGACACATGTCAGGCCCCTACCCATGTTACCTTCATGTGTTGGAAGCCTATTGGCTAAGCTTCAAAGGGGTCCAATGATAAATTACTTGAATTATCTAATTGATTTTTCATTTATCAAGTCCTCTCTCTCAAAGGGGAAAGGGGGACACTTGTCCCAAGGCTACCCATGTTGCTTGTAATGGCTCTTGCTTGTGATTGGCTAGGCCTGGAAGGGTCCAATGAGCTTCAGGCATGAGCTACAAGGGGGGGTCGACCCAAGCAATCTAGGGGGGTGCCTAGGGGGTATACTCACCCACACACACTCACAATCACTCTCATTGTGTGCTATGCAAAGTGCAAGAGCTCCCTCTCCAAGCAAGTAGAGGTTGAGAGCCTACACCAACACTCTTGGCTATGGAGTGCAAATCCAACCAAGAGCCATGCTTCAATGCTTAAGATTGCCATCTCCTTCTTCTTCATTACTATGCTATTATGTATGTTAGCAACAAGAGTATGATAAGTGAGGAACTAATTCTTTCTCCTACGAAATGTTTCTTCTTCCTCTTCCCTACCCTCATTCCCTGCTAGCTCTCTCCACCTTCGAAGGTGTTTGAGGTCTTGGGACTGAGGCTTGGGATAGTTAAAGCTTTCTTCAAGTTTATGTTATGTTTGTGGTGCATGAAGCCTTCCATCTTCATGGCATCACCTAGGTCACAAGGAACACAAAGACTGTATTGTAACAAGTCTCTCTTTATGAGAGAAATCATAATACAAATGCCTATTGGAGGGGGGACCGGCTCCACATAAATCCGGTCCTCAATTGTTGTCATGTTCTCTAAACTCTCTCTCTTGCAAAAGTATTGTCTATGCCAAGTTAACTAATTGCTATGATTATGTTGCTATCTTCAATTATGTCTACCCGCTATGCTCACAAAATCATTTCTTGAAAGTACTCTCATTAACTTCCGCTATTCTCAAATTGAATAGGCAAATTCCATTACAAGTTATATGTGTTGAGAGAGAAGTGCAGGTCATCATGGTGGCACCAGATGTCAAGCAACCGAGATACCAGGGATTGGAGTCATTGGCTCCCATTATTGGCTACATTTTGGAGGGTGAGTTTCCACAAGACTTCACGAAGGCTCAGAAGAGGAGACTCATGAAGAAGGCAAGTTTCTATCTCTTCCTAGAAGGCTCCCTCTATCAAAAAAGAAAGGATCAAGTGTGCAGAAGAGTACCAACTATCGAGGAAATTCCAGCCATTCTAAAAGGTTTGCATGAAGAGGCATGTGGTGGTCATTTTGCCCAAGAATCAACTGTGAAGAAGATTTTGCTTGCGGGGTATGTTTGGCCAAGCTTGCATGTGGACGTTCAACATTGGTGTAAAAGTTGTCACAATTGTCAGATAAATGGAAATAGAAGGTTGGTGCATGGCCCAAGGCAAATAGTTCTTGCAAATGGACCCTTTGAAAAGTGGGGCATTGATGCTATGGGTCCTCTGCCTAGGACAAAAAATGGTAAACTCTACATTCTAGTGGCGGTAGACTATATGACTAGGTGGGTGGAAGCTCAAACTGTGGCAAGAGTGAATGAGAGGACAGTTAGCAAGTTTGTGTATAATCACATTTGTTGCAAATTTGACACACCTTTGGAGATTGTTTCCGATAATGGTCCAGGGTTTAGGAAGGGCTTGCTCACAGAAGTTTGTGAAGAGCTTCACATTCTACATCGTCATAGCACACCATACTACCCACAGTCAAATTGTTTGGTGGAGAAGGCTAATGGTGTCATTACAGGAATCATTAGAAAGATGGTGCAAAACAAGACAAAATTATGGGATGACTTCTTGGATGGTGCCTTGTGGGCATATCGAACCACATATAGGGAAGCCACGGAGTTCACACCATTTCACTTGGTCTATGGTCAAGAGGCTTTGCAGCCTATCGAGCTCAACATCCCAACAATGCCACTTCATGGCAAAAGAGCACAAGATGATCAAGAGGTATGGATGGATCGACTTCTTACGTTAGTGGAGCTTGGGTGGAAAAGAGAAGCAGCATATGAGTGCTACAAGAAGAAAGCCACACAAGCGAAAAAAACGCACGACAAGAAACTGAAGGACAAAGGCATCAAGGAAGGAGAGCTTATGCTAAGGTATGACAATCGACTTGACAATCGTTTTGATGCCAAATTTGAAACTAGATGGCAGGGGCCATACATAGTTAAGAAGGCTTTCAATTCAAGTTACTATCAACTTATGGACTTGAATGGGAAAGAGCACTCCAGGAAGGTAAACGGGTATCGCTTGAAGCCTTATTTGAGTCGAATTCTACCAAAGGATCTACCAAAGATATGTCAAAGGGCAGCTGTCTCATGTAAGTAATGTTACATGAAGTACCAATGTAACTCTAGTCAAAATGCTGAGCGGCCAAACCATGAAGATCTTGTCAAGGACTCTGAAGCACTCTCTTTGGAAAAGATGCTCTATGATGGTACATGAATATACCATCATCCTGGGGGAGGGCTAATGATAGCCGTTTTTCGGCTCTCCATAATTGCCATAGTAAGCTAGTCCACCCTACCAAATTCACCCAAACGCTATGGCTATCCCTACCATTTCACTGTACATAGGCGTGTGTGAGTTAGGGGGCTTTTCCCATATCTTCTTAAAAACCCTTAGCTAGCTAGTCACTGGGCTAATTGAGCCAAAAAAATAAAAAAAATAAAAGTATATTATGGCCTCTTTGTGTGTAAATATTTCATTGTATATATGGCCTAAATATAGGAATTTTTTATAATTATTTTGGTATTTTATTTAAATATTTCTACTTAGGTGTGTGTTTTATTAAACCTATGTACACCTTCTTTCATCCTCTTACACCATAATTATATTTTTTGCCAATATGTACATACTCTAACCTCATATTTTTCCTTTATACAAATCACTCCCACATTCTCACCTTCACCCTCGTGAAAACAAAAAATTGATTTCTACTCATTGGTTACGTTTATTATATTATTTACTTGCATACCTTTTCCTCTTTCACCCAAAATAATTCAAGGAGGGACCATATCATATGATTCCAATATCTTTCCATATCCATAACTCCTCCATATTTTTATTATTATTTTTACTCATTATTCTAACACCATGTGCTCATTGAGCTAAAGTCCATGAATAGTACATACACTACTCCCACCATGTATATATTTCTTTATTCACCAATAATCCTCCTCCATGCATGGGTCAAGGGCAACTTGGATGCTTTGTATTATAATATGACAAAGGAGGGGATCACTCTTGGATGCATTGTACAAATTCAACAAAGGAGGGGGCCACTAAAAGACTTTTGCAGGCATAAAAAACAGGCTTTTTGGTGAAAATTTTGGCACCTACCTCCACTCCGAAATTGGAGTGGTGGTCAAAAGAGAAAATGTAGCCCATGCTCTGAATAATCACCTAAAATCTTTTCATGATTTTTGGAGCTACCAGCGGTGAGCTATGATTTTTTGAGTGGACCCCAGTCTGCCCACTTTTCTCACAAGTAGCTTTTAGTCTTCTCTCACCCTTCCACACACCTACTCACTCTTACACATCCCTCCCTCTCCTTCCCTCACTCAAACCTACAATTTCCATGGCTTCTCCCACCCTCTTCACCATTACCCTTCTCTCTCATCCCTATAGTTCTTTTATGAACCTCTACACACATACACCCTCTCCATGTCTCTCTCTATTGCTTCTATGTTACAATTTCATTTACCTCTCCTAAAAATATCTAAAATTAAGCATCTTAACCATGATAACTTCTGAAAATTGAGGATTTTTCATCAACAAATCCTCTTTTCATCGTGGTGGTCAACCGTGGCGGCGGCGTAAAGAAGCGAAGAAGAAGAAGAAGACCAGCGGTCATTTTTTCCACAATCTACACAAGGGTGAGTTCAAGCTTCTTCAAAGCTTCACCATCTCAATGATTCTCTTTTAATTCACCCCTCTTTCTTCATCAAACCAACTCACTCTACCCATTGTAAATGTAACATTAACTTTCTAGTGATTACTAACGACTAACATACTAACACAAAATAGCATTGACCTAACCATAAAAGACACCTCACCTCAAGACATGTACAAAGTAACTCTCTCACTCTCTCTCTCTCTCTCCTTACTTACTTTCACCTTATCTACCATCAATAATGCTCTCTTTTGAGCCCACACCCATGACTCAAGCAGACAAAGAAGGCCCACAATGTTTTGATATTCAAAAAAATCATAATCCTGATTTGTTAGCTTGTAAATTAGGATTTCCAATAATCTTAATGAGGGGTCTCCGACCTATAAATAGGCCCCTCTCCTTCTTGTAAAACAACCTCCAACATCTCACATAGCACCCCAACACTCTATGTGTGAGGAGAGACTTAGGTGTAGCAACCACATGTGAGCTTCACTCTTGGTGTGAGAGAAGCCTTCAAGCTACACATTGCAAGTGAGAGAGCGTGAGTTCCACAAACCTCAAAACCACTATTGTATATGCTCCTTCATCATCAATAAATTGAGGTTTAGTGCATCAAAGGCGTGATTCGACGTTCAAATCTTCGTCCTTCCATTTGTGCAATACGGTTTGGTGAACTCAAGGTGACTTGTGTATTTGAGTTTTTATCGATTGATCTTGATTTTAGAAAGTGTTTTAGTGTGTTTTTCATTGCCAGTTTTGTGTCCATTGTAAGAGGGTGTGTGTCCAGTTTTGTCTCCCACACCCTAAGACAGTGTGTGTGTGTTTTGGCAATGTTTTAGCAATCACTAAGCATTGAGTGAGTTTATACAAGTTCTACGATAGCATCATAACGAACCATCTCCATTTGCAAGTCACAAATAAGGTATTACGCAAGATCCTTTTCTCTCTCTCTTTCCTTTACTCTAGCTCTCTCTGGTCCAGTTTGTGTGTGTCTTGGTGTGAGGTTGTTTGTGTGTGTTGTGTGGTGCATCTTCTTGGTTGTGCCAAAATCTCTCTTGCGTCCTAGTTCGCATACCATAACTAGGTGGTGCCCCTATCTTGTTTGGGTTTGGCTGTGGGTTTGTTTATGTGTTGTGCTTGTGGTTGCCCCAACCCCAATTGAGCAGCACGGGAGCCTTGAGGGGTGTTTAGAGGTCGCCTCTCTTGTTGCCCTCCCCGGACCGCCTCAATAGCTTTTGACCCAAAATGAAGATTTTTTTCCAAGTTTCTTGACCGACACTAGCTGTACACACTATGAATAGGTCACTCGACAAGTCTCACATGATTTGGATCAATTTTAAAGTTTCTATCTCAGTCTTTGTAATTGTTGAAGATCTTCTTTGAGATTTGACACAAATGACACTTGATAGCTCCAAAGGACACCATATTTGAAACATAAGCTCAATACACCACAATTTATCATGTGGCATACTCAATATTTGAAAACTTTTCATTTTGAAGACCAAGATAATAATTGCAATTAATGTCTTTTGGTCCAAAAAATCAAGATTTTCAACTTTTGATGGTTCCCACTAGTCTACTGTGTGTTCAATGATCTCTAAATCAGTTCTTAACAAATTTGGACAAGGTTAGGTCATTTTACTGAGCACTTTTTGTGTCTGGCGGTTTTTGATGCAATTTCAATGAGTTTCAAGTGAAGACTGTTCCAAATCAATTGCAAATTCACACATACACTTTATTACTTCCTTAGATCCAATCCCTTTTAAGAAAATTCAAAAAGTGAATTTCTTGAGTGGGAGCTATTAATTGTGGTTAATAGCTCTGAGGTTAAAATCAAGGATTTGTCCCACTTTTTGGACTTATACTGGATGTTTACCCTTTAAACAAGTCACTTGTCAAGTTTCATGAAGTTTGGCTCAGTTTTCAAGTCTCTAGGCCAAATTTTGTGTTTGCTCCTGGACTTCAATGAAATCTAGGCCGAACTGTTAACTTACAAGTTCAAATGACACCAAGATTGAATCATGGTCTAATTATACTACGTTCTAACATGTGATGTTGTCAAATGATGATATTTTTTGCTATTTTGAAAACCAAGATAATAAACGTGATTAATAGCTAGGTGCCCAAGTTTGAAACTTTTTTCAACTTTTTCAACTCACACAGTTTAAAGAAGGTATTTTAAGACTTGTCAAGAAGTTTCATCAAGCTCTATTCAGTTTTGAGTGTTCTTATCAAATAGTTGTCTGCCTTTTCAGAAACAAAAATTGTTTTGGCTCAGTTTTGCACTCAAATGAACTCACAATCTTTTGAGTCTTCACAAAAGTGTTAGCATATCATCTAAACAAGATGTCCATGTGAAAAAAGCTCAAGTTTAATCCTTGAATTTTTTTTGCAATTAATAGCTCTTGGCCTACTGATGCATTTTTGAACTTTTGATGTCATTCAGGTCTTATGCATCCTATTACAAGAACTTTTGACTAGAAAAAATTAAATTGATAAGCATAAACCACCAAGGAGATATTAATCTATGTTTTGGATAAACTTTGAAATTTTCTCCTAAAGTTGGTTTTTGACTTACCAATGGGTTGCTACAGCTTGTCCAAGTTCCATGATGACGAGAAATGTTGTTTTTGATCATTTGATCTCACCTCATGAGTCTCGTACCTGTAAACTGTGAAATTTTGCAAAACACTTTGCCTATGACAATTCAGAGAATGAGATGGGTCAAAAATCTCCCTTGACATCTACTTATCCTATTCCTAATCAAATCGGCAAAAGGCAGTGGAAAGTGTTCCACCAACATTGATTTTTCTTTGTCTTTTTTGTTTTGAAAGGTGCATCATTACTAAAACCTCTACACAATCAAAGTAGACACACCTCAACCGTGCGGTTTCTAAAAGCTAGTCTTTGTACTCCAGGAAAACCTAGAGGAAGTTTTGGACAAAACTACTAAGCACTGGGGTTTGCCCTAGTTTAAGGACCTCGAAAATGACACCAAAATGTTGAGCTCTTTGCTTGCCAAGCCAACTATCTTATTAGAGATAGCAAAAACGACAGACATAAATGTCATACCATGGGACGAAGTCAGACCGACTAGTGCATGGAGGCTACGAGAGGTTTTCAATCTCTCAAAAAACACACTCAATCCCTATGGAACTCAAAACCACAGTCAACTGCATGTCAGACATCAAATGATAACTACAACCCTAATCTCGTCGATTCACCAAGAAAACAAAATCCAAACGAGACGAACCTTATAGGATGGGTAGACAACATCTAAAGACACATGCCAAATCCCCCTTTTGACCACTTGCCAAAATCGCGATTAAAAGTAATAGGGTAGATTTGACCTAATCATTTTTAGCCCAGAATGCACCTTAGAGCTTAGCAATGATGCCCCAACACCACTCCCATGCATTAAATGCAATTTCCTTACGTAAATCTTAAGTTATGAGCAAATTTAGGAGCAGGTGAGTTGCAAAAAAAACACAGTTTTGCCTCAAGAGAATCACAATTTTGCAAAGAGCTTTCACCTGTCAATGCAATGAAGCAGACGACACTTCAAACTGACACTTCACGAGGGAGTTATGAGCTTGAGAAGAGAAGAGGAGAGTACACAATGCTCTATAGAGACGTCATAATGCTTATTATCCAAAACTTCCAAAACCCTTACAAAAGTTTCCTTTTATACCTTAGCCATTGGGTGCCCTTTGCTTGCCAAGCCAACTATCTTATTATAGAGATAGCGAGAACCACATACATAAATGTCATACCATGGGACGTAGTCAACCCAACTAGTGCATGGAGGCTATGAGAGGTTATCAATCGCTTGGAAAAACACTCAATCCCTATCTAACTCAGAACCACACTCAACTACATGTCAGGTAGAAAATGTTAACTACGACACTGCAAGAAAATCTTGTTGATTGACCAAGCAAACAAAGTCCAAACCAGAAAAAACTTATAGGATGGGTAGACAACATCTAAAGACACATGCGCATGTCTTCAAATCCCCCTTGACCACTTGCCAAAATCCCAATTAATAGTAGCAGGGTGGATTTGACCTAGCCATTTTCAACCTAGAATTCATCCTAGAGCTTAGCAATGATGCCCCTGCACCACTCCTATGCATAAAATGTAAATTTGTTATGTAAATCTTGAGTTATGAGCAAATTTAGAAGGAGGTGAGTTGCAATTAAAACACAGTTTTACCATGAGAGAAGTACAATGTTGTGAAGAGCTTTCACCTGTGAACACAATGAAGCAAAAAACACTTCAAACGGGCACTTTATGAGGGAGTCATGAGCTTGAGAAGAGAAGAGGAGAGTACACAATACCCTGCAGAGATGTAACTCTTATTATACAAAACTTACAAAAGTTGCCTCTTATACCTAAGTCTTTGGGTTTGAAATGTCCAATGCCCAGGTGCCCAAGGCATTTAGGACTCCACAACTTTGTGCATCTGCAACCTAGGTATGCTAACAAATCTATCCTTTGCAGCTTGGAACTCTCATCAAGCCCGTAACACATTACAATTACTACAATGGCTTGAAATAAATTGGGAATTTACAATACATGAGAATTTTGAAAAAAATGTAAAAATTGTGTAGCTCTAATCTTCACTGCCTCTCCGTACCTATCTTTCATGTGCCTTCATAAGTCTTAGGCACTTAGTAGCTTTTTTTAACTGACCTCGACTCAGTTAATTTTTTTTTTAATTCTCTTGATTCTGCACTTTGAGACACACAATGTGTAATAGGTTACTTTGTCTCCAAAACTGGTAGCCTGGTGTCCACTAGTGGTACTGAAGGGAGCTGATCAATTGTAGATAAACAGTTATGGCTGTCCGTAGATTCTATAGATGTCATTTATGATGTGAACATTGCAATGTTTTTTTATTCTTGTATTGCATCAAATTTGTTCATTGACTCTTTTTGTCCTTTGTCACCATCCTCAAAGAGATACCTGGTGGGTGAAAGCATGAATGGGTGGTACACTTTTAAGGGCGGGAAGCTATTTTTCAATAGCTTTTTTTTTTCAAAAGTGGAGACTAGTAAAACTTTTACAAATCAAATTTAAATTGTGTGCCCATTATAGATTTAGATTCTCCTTTCGAAGAGACATCCATTAATATATAGCATGCGCTATAATTGTTGATTTTGGTCAACCATAGTTCGTCAAACGCTTCCAAAAATAGTTATATCTTAAACACAAATTTTTTTGCCCCCCACTATCTTCCATGGAAGCAAATATGATCAGTTGTACACAATATTCTGTTGTAAAATAAACTTGGTTTCCTACCCAATCTATATACGCCTTATACCTGCATTGCCATGGTGTTCCTAGTACTAGTTGATTATCCGGGGGGTTTGGAGGTAGAACGAAGAAGTTATGGAGACATGATAATCCTTTGATGTAGAGCATGAGCTCCACATATCTTGGGGCATTAGTGCCAGTTCCATTGAATTTTGTGAACGTCCTTTTCAATGGTTGTAGGACCAACTTGAGCATTGTATGATAAAGATTCCAACTAATTGTATTTAAACGTGTACATGAATTGATTAGTGCATGAACAAGTAAACTATTGGCTCCAACCTCTAAAGAAATGGTAGGATTCAAACTTTCTTCATTTTCCTCTATGCTAGATAGGTGGTAAATCTGAATAGGTTTATGAATTTTGAAGTCCTTCAATATTTGTTTTATCTTTGTGGCTCGTTCTTGGGATTCTTGTTGTGCTTGTTGAACAATTGTTTCATGATTGTCCTTCCTAATCTCAGCTGCATGTATCCTTTAAATCATCTCTTGAGTTAATCGCAAGTGATATTTTTTTAATGTACAACCACTGATCCAATTGGATATTTCTATCCATCCAAAGTAGCAAGTTTTATGGCCCTACTTGGTGATGTAGAATGAATCACAAATGATCCCATAGCACGATTTTTGAGTTTCTTTATCTTTTGTTTAAGAGTATAAACAAGCACATAATCCCTGACACAAAATCCTTAGATTTCACTTGTTTGTCATGAAACTCTTTCATGCACTACTTCTGAGCATGCATTGCTATTACTGCTACTCGCAAAGTTGGAATCCAAAACTCTATGGATAAAATATAATTAAGTATAAACAGCATGTTATATGGTGTTGTCTCTAAGACATTTTTGGATGCAACTCTATAGGCCCAAACTACAAAGATCCAAATTTGATCTATTCCAATCTACCACACTTTGGTGATAGAAAAGTTATTTCAGTTTCCTCCACACACACACACACACACACCCACATGAGAAGAGAGGGGCGGGAGGGAGGGAGGAAGGGTGGTAATGCTTGAGTGTGAATGGATGTTTCAACTTTTCAAATGATTTTCTCATGTAATAGTGGCAATGAGACATGATGAAGACACTGTGGATATAGGACATAAGCATCATACTTCTGCTGAAGGCCAGGAGGCTATTCAAATGGCAAACAAGCTAGGAAGAATTCTTGAAGTGCATGCCACACATATTTAGTAATCCTCAAGCTCATGTGGGAAGGTGTTACTCTCAAAGCCTCTAATGTGAATCCTTTGTTGATTGTCTTGGTTAAAACCATGCACAAAAGTTTATTGGGAATTTTGGCTTGACAAGTAGCCTACGGGTAACAGGGAGCTGACTTTCTATATATCACCATGAACTCATCAAGTAAATACTCGATATATTCATTGACAAAAGGAGTTATTGTATCACTAATAATTTCAATAGGTAAGCCATACTATGAAAACATTTTCATACAAGATGTGTGATGTGATTCTTGCATCATTCTTTTGTGTAGCTTTTGCATCAACCCACTTGGTTAGGTAATATGTGGCTACTATGATGTATTTTTACATGAGTCTCGCAAGTTGGTGGTGCTATGGGACCCACAAAGCCTATTTCCCACTTGGCAAACATGCTTGCTCACATGGTTGGTCTCATAGGAATTTCATCCTTTGAAAGTGGAATTTTTGTTATTTTGCATTTGCCACACCTCTTAAGCATGCATCAATATTCGTGAAGAGTGTTGGACACCATATTTTGGCAAACATTATAGCATTAGTCATCTTTTTAGCCAAAAGATTACCTCTCACTTGCCCAAAATGTGCTTCTTGCAAATTAGGAAAATATTGAATTTTTCATGTACAAAGTTTGAGCTTATTATCTTTTCAGTGCTTATATAGTTGATTGCTGATCAATTCCTATGATTTTGAATCAATTTGAATAGCTTTCAGTCTTGTTTTTGACATATCTAATGGAAAGCGCATGTTGGAATATTCCAACAACAACGGATGCCAGATCTAGAAAAGGAGATGTCTGAGAAGATTTTTTAGTCTTTGTAATGGAAAATGATTGCAATCTTTTAGGTCACATATCTCACTATCCAAGTGTTCTTTTGACATTCTATCAATTGCATCAGATTCTCATCTCTTTGGAGCACCTAGTAGGCATGTCTATTTATCATCATATTTGATGACCTACAATTATATTACTGAAAGAAAGTGAAATTTTCTTCTATCTAATAGCTTATGATCTGATTTTCACGCCAACTCTTTCACAGGAATGCAACACACTACCATGAATGCATTCATACACCAATCCCAATTTTTAGCCTTTTGATGGTCTCTATTAGTCAGATGACCCATTTTCAATTGACCTTCTAACTAGGCTCTCGTTTAGCTTGATGTAAACATTTCCAATTTCAATTTGTACTTGATAGGTGTGCTCTCATTTTTCTTATTTACTCATGCTTTTGGCATGTTTTTGCAACTTCTCTCAACTTTAAAGTGCTTTGACCTCTTCCAATAGTGCACTTACCAAGCTTCACAATGTTTGGGTAATTGGATTGAATTTAACTCCAACTTAAACATTTTTCTTAGTCTCAGAGCTGGAATTTGATCCTGCCGCTCACACTGTGTGCCCAAAATCACTTTTGATTTGATGGATTTCTTTTTGGGAGAATTGATTTTTTTTTTCTCGATCCCCTTGCCCTTTAGTCCAACCCGAGTTTTGACAATTGCATTGTAATTCACGTTCTCAAACAATATTCTATGCCACTTAAGAAAAAGTAAAAAATTAAACTTTTGGAGCAATCTTGGAAAAAATGTGTTTTTTTGTAGCTGCTCAGAAAAGATCTCTTTTTTCACTCTTCTTGATTTGGTGCCTGTTTCACAATATATTGAGTATAATGGATGATCTATATTCCATTTTGTCCTTGCCTTGGGGGGTTCACTATGTGTGAAACTACCATATCACGTGCGTTCAAGACATGTTTATAAAACTCCTTATCTGTGATTTTTTTAAGGAATAAGATATACCCTTTTCTTTAAGAATCTGTAAGTTTTTTCAAATTTGAAAAAAATAATATCCTCCTATATATATATTTATGTAAGTTTCAAGAACTTTAAATACCCTTCTATTGAACTCACGTGATAGCCTACATTTTTCTTAGATGACCTACCCAAGGTCCTTTTTGTAAGGATTGAGGGTTTTGTAACAATCCCCATGCGTAACCACTCTCCATGTGTCAACTACATTTGTGTGTTGTGTTACCTACCATGTGTCAACCTACATGTACAACCATGTGTTAGCCTGTGTGTCAATACCATGTGGCCTATGTAGCTCTATATAAGAGCACTTTTGTACAAACTTGGATAATAAATCAAGTATCTATTTTGTATTTGTATTTGCCTATCTTTCTCAAGTATTTTAATATCTAGTTATCATTGTTTAATGATGAACGGCTCTTTTTATTATCCACCCTAAAGCCCTACAACTGGTATCAGAGCTTGACAAGATTCTTGGGCTTGTGTCCGATTGATTCAGGAAAATACTTTGGCTTTTATTTTGAAGTACTAATGTTGCTAGCCATTCAATTATTAATGGTTGATGTGAAGCACCTCTTCACCTATAGTGAAGCTACTCTTCGCAAAAATTTGTTTTGAATTGTCTTTGAATTGCTTTGGCCCTTCGAGTCATTGCCTTATGTGGAAATGCCTCGTAGGTTGGGTGAGCCCTTGAACCATTGTGGACGCATGCAACTAGTTGCTTGGTGGCTAGGGGAATGCCCCTAGTAAAGGCTCCAGCCTCTTGGACTACTAGCAATGAGAAAGTGTCCTTGGTAAGGACCTATGGAGAATAGGTTTTCATCACAAGATGGGGGGCCTGTTTGGGGTGGTTGCCGACAAGGAGCTCCAGAAACAGGGCTTCAATGGATAATTTTTTTTAAAAAAGACAACAAAGTTTTGTCCTTGGTGACAATCTAGACTTTGCATCAATGGGAATTGGTGTGGCATAGATAGTGGGTGATTTGTGAGGAAGGATTTGTGTGATCTCACCTTGTGTTCGGGGGATCTAATGTTCCATACGCTACTTGTGTTCCAGGAGAGGATTGTGTACACCTACACCCTGATGTGTGAGCAGAAACTTGTGTGCCTACACCCTATGTGTCAAGGGGAGGTAAATTTATGTTTCTTCATCCTCGTTTGTTATTTCAAGGGAGGCGATTGTGAATATGTGAGTGCTATTTTGTGTATCCAAAACCCACAAAGAGGAGGATTGTAAGGATTGCGGGTTTTGTAACAATCCCCACATGTAATTGCTCTCCATGTGTCAAACTACATTTGTGTGTTGTGTTGCCTACCATGGATCAACCTACATGTACAACCATGTGTTAGCCCATGTGTCAATACCGTGTGCCCTATGTAGCTCTATATAAGAGCACTTTTGTACAAACTTGGATAAAAAATCAGGTATCTATTTTGTATTTGTATTTACCTATCTTTCTCAAGATATTTTAATATCTATCATCGTTTAATGATGAACGACTCTTTTTATTATCCACTAAATCCCTACACTTTCCAATTGGAGTCATGTTGGCAGTATCCAACAGTAGCAGTCATTTACCTCTTCTTTATGAGCATATTTTTCCATTTATATTGTATAGGTTCACAGGCTCTTGAAAAGTTCCAAATTGTATGTATTATTGCACTTTATGTGCCTTGGGTGGTCGGACATTTGTTTTAAAACCCTAGGCATATAAGTGAATTGTAGGTCATGTGAAAGGGGAGATATCATTTTGAGAGGAAAACCGAGAGTTGAGAGGAGAAGAAGGATGCTATGGATGTGGAGGCTTGGATTCACATGTACTCTCTTCACAAATTGATTAATGCATGCATTGAAGTTGAGTCCTCTTGATTCTCTCTTGCTTTTCACCAATGTTGTGTATTAGTGTCTTGATGTGTGTAGATTAAGAACTAATCGCTCTCTAATTCTTGACTGCCTATTGTGTGTTTGATTATGGTATTGTGTGCATGATAAGATTAGTGTGTAGATTAGGATTCATGCACACATTGACCTAATTGTAACCCCATGAGCTTGAGTGAGTCGTGCTTAGGATGTGCCTACAAGAATTAGTAGAGAATCCAACAAAGGGCATTGTATGATTAGCATAAGGTTTAGTGTGTATGCAACACTAGTCCCTTCTATTTGTTCTCTCTTCTCTCTAATCTAGATGGCCCCTCACGATTTCCCCACTCTATTCCTTCTCACACACTCACTAATCAGCTAACAATTGGAGTGTTCTACATGTGTGTATGCCTAATTAGAGATTTGGTAATCACTCTTTTGAAACAAAATCGCAAAACTTGCATTTTGATTTGAGTGATTTTTAGTGTGTAATTAAGTAATTTTTTATTAATTATTTGCTCTAAGTATTCACTAATTGCATGTGCGTTTGATGCTACACAGTGATAAATCTTTAATTGCATGTTTTCTCATTAGTCTTATGCATATGTTGAAATGGAAGCTACACATAAGATTTTATACTGGTGTGTGTAGGTCAAAACTGTTTCAGAAGTACACACACCATTAGGAAAAGTTTGGACTCAAAAATGGGCCTGGTAAGAATTGTTGATGTGGCATAGCTTTCAAAAAGTGGGGAACGGTAAATTTTTTGCAAATAAGATCCAAACTTGTCGGAGGTTGGATATTTAGAATCTACTCTTCAAATGCTATCTATTGATGTATAGCATGCATGTATCGGACATTGCCTTCATGTAGATCTAGGAAAAGGTGATTTTAAATTACCGTAACGGTAACAAAACCTAGCTGATTGAAAAAAAATGGCATAACTTTCATAGAAGTCATCCAAACTTTTCGGACCTTGGCTCTTTAGAATCCATTTTTCATGAACTTTCCAATGATAGGTCATATCCTGGGGTTCTAAGCAATATTTAGAGGGGTCTACCGGGTTGCTTTCTTTTGTACAACTTTGATGATGTGGCACTCTTAAAAGGCCCAAAAATGAGTTCAAAATTTTCCTAATGCACACACACACACACACACACACACACCCCATTTGAGTTGTCACTTGGAGTGGGATTTTGACACGATTCTTGACGTAAATGTGAGTGCATTAACCCACTCAATTGCTGATTTAGGTGCAGCTTTTGATTGAAAACTAGACACAACATTATTGGTTCAATTTTGTGTGTGTTGGTATGCGCTTATGTTTAGGCAAAGTGCACAAAATTGAGTGCAATTGTGTGGCAATGTTGATGCTGCCAATTGATTGATTTGAAGTAACCGGATATTTTTTATTGTGAAAATTAATATGTTGCATGGTTTCGATATTTTAAATTGCACCAAAATGGTGTCAAAAATGTGTTAGAGGTTGTGTGTAAAAGCTTGTTCAGTGATGGTGTTAATTGTGTATGTTTACACACTAGAAATTTGATTGAATGGTTGAATTGATTTAAAAAATTGAATGATTCAAAGGATGATTTTGTGGTTTATTTGATCAATGTGAAGAATTTTTTAAAATTACATCCTTACTTACACTAATTTTTTGGTCAATATTGAATCGAAAACGATCCAAAACGAGTCAATTTTGATAAGCAGTTAATTATTGATTGATTGAATGATGTGATTACATTGAGAAAATTGAATGATTCAAAGGATGATTTTATGGTTTATATGATCAATGTGAAGTATTTTTTTTAATTACATCCTTACTTACACTAATGTTTGGGTCAGTATTGAATGAAAAACGATCCAAAACGAGTCAATTTTGATAAGCAATTAATTATTGATTGATTGAATGATGTGATTACATTGAGAAGTGCTCACAATTAATTTTATTGGTTTGCATAATTTTTTAAAAAAAAGATATTTTTGGCTATATTTTAATGTTTTGTAAGTTTGTTTGCAACTCCGTGAATTTCCCCCAATTTTCTTGCTATTTTTGTTATTTTTGAAAATATTTACTTTATTTTTTTAGTCTCGGGTAAAATTTTTTAACTTTTTTTGCATTCTTTGAAAGCTTTGAAAAAATAGAAAATATTTAAATATACACACACCAACCGCCCACATAATCCTCTCTCTATTCTCATTTTTAACTTTTTTTTTTAAAAACCTATTTTTTCTATTTTTCTTATTTTTTGTCTTTAATTCAATTTTAGCTTTTTCTTTAGAGTTTTCTTTCATTTTCTTTTATTTATAAAACATTAAAAAAAATATTCCCCCCTAAAAAGCATTTTCAAACCCAAAAATCAAAAAAGAAAATACAAAAAAATTAAATAACAAAAGAATAAACAAAAAACAAAACAAAACAAAAAAAAGGGGTTTAAAAAGAAAAAAAACAAACAAACAAAGAAAAAGACAAAAAAAGGAAACAATAAAGAAAAAATAGAAATAACACCACCTACCACACCAGAGACTATGCCTCTCCATTAAACTATCTTGCGTCACTTGAAATGGAGGTGAACATAAAATGATATAGCAAAAATGATGGGGTAGGGTTCACATGGTGTTTACTTGGAGATCATTTTGGGATAATTGGGGTCACACATTGATCACTTTGGCATAGGTAGGTGATCACATCTAGATTGGTGTTCACAGGGGGATCACTTGGCGGTCACTTGAGGTTCACATCAAGTTTACTTGGGGTTCACTTTAACTTTGATCACATGGTGATCACTTGGGTATCAATCCGCCATCGGACAACGCATAATCAATCCCATTGTCCCCAATTAAAAGGGACCATTGATCCCACCTGACAGAGGGGGTGTCAAATAATAACAAGACCTTCCCCCCCTCTGTCCGCTGCACGCCATCACCAGCTCTCCACATCCCACGTTGCCACCACCATTTCCAGGCTTCGATCATACTTTTTCTTTTAATAATCTTTGTTTCATTGACTTTATTGAATTTCATTTCATTTCATTTTGATTATTAGAAATTTCATTTTGTTTCATTTCTTTTCATTGGATTTGAGCTTCATTTTGATCTTACTTGATTTCATTCATTTTATTTAGTCTCATTTGTTTTGATTTTGTTTTTGCATTTAATCAATTGAAAGCAAAAAACAAAAAGATCATTTATTAAAAAAATCGAATAAAAACAAAAAAACATTAAAAAAAGAAAACAAATTATTCAAAAAATTCACCAAAACTCCAAAAAAGAAACTCAAATAAAACATTTTTGACAATTTTTTTAAAAAAAAGAAAATATCCCAAAAAAATTTCAAGTAAAACTTTAAAAACTCAAAAAATCAGGAAAAATCACAAAAACATAGAAAAACATGTAAAAGCAAAAAAAGTTGGATTTGATTTTCTTGTTTCTTCTTTTAAGCTTTTAACTTTTTGTTTTATTCATTTCTTTTTCATTTTACATTTGTTTGTTGTTTTTCTATGTAGATCTTTTTATTTTATTAAAAAAAACCAAAAACTCAAAAAAAAGGGAAAAATTTGTATTTCTCTTCCTCGACTCTTCTCCTTGCATCATACACACATCCTACACCTAGTATGCGCTTTGTTCACACGGATTTATGCACAAGTAGGCACATTCAGTGTAGATACGCCTGAAGAGTCAGATTTTGTCCAATTTAGCCAAGTTTGCACCAAATTGCACGCATAGACCCTGTTCGTACGTGAATTTTGATTTGGATCTACATTCGGCCAATTGACGAGCTTTAGAGCTTGTTCACACGTATTTTCCCATTTTGGCTCCATTTGACAATAGATTCCATTATAGATCACTTTTGACCTCTATTTGCTATAGAAATTTGTTTATGGCTTGTAGATCACTTTTGACCCCTATTTGCTATAGAGATTTGTTTATGGCTTGATAGTGATCAGGTTATGCTAGTTACAGTTCATTCACACGCGAGATCTTGACTTGACTTGAGTTTAGCCGTTGGTCACACGCTTGCACACAATTAGATTCGTTGACTCATTTTTTACCACGACTTGGGCCGAGAGACGCTTCTTAGAGCTTGTTCACGTAGTGACCCTAGATTAGTGCTTCGCTAGCCTTTTTGCCAGGCTACAACCCTAGCTAGTGCATGTGCTTATTAACACCGGATTTGACCTATATTTGTAGATTTTGGCGATCATGGATCTAGAGGCCTTGTTTGATAGGTTATTGTGGATTTATTGCGAGATAGACAGATTGCCTATATATACAGATTTAGACACACAGAGAAGGTATATCCAGATTTAGCCCACAGACAGTCTAGGTGCTTAGAGACCTAACACGCCTAACCTTGCGAGATACATATTTGATAGTTTTGGTACATTATATAGACCTATGAAGGAGGATATGTGCGCGTATGTCGCACGTGTCAATGCAAGGAACTTGCCGATACACCGTGTGAGAGCCAAAAATGGCTCCAAGCACACAACAAGCCTAAACTAGTAAGCTCAAAGAAGGCGATGGTGTGTCACTCACCGCTCTACGCTTGCTTCGTGGAGGATTCCTCGTTGCAAAGAAGAAGGAGACGCCGCTACGCCGCGCTCAACCGCTTCACTGCCGTCGTGCCTTCGTAATGATCGATCGCCCACACACTCCCTCTCTCTCCCTCTCTCACTCTCTCTCTCTCTCTCACACACACACAAAGAGATGAAGAAGAAGAAGAAGAAGATGGAGCAAGAGCACTCTTCTATTGCACAAATGAGAGAATGAGTGGATTTTAGTTTTAGTTGAGTTTTATATGAGCTCGCCCCATTCACACTTGGGCGCCCATGCTTAGCCAACTAATCCCTTGAATGTTCCAGTTAGAGTGCGCCTCTCATCGGCGATCACTCTTACCCTTTTCCTATTGGACCGACAAGCCCGGTACCTGACTCTACCAAATAAATAATACAATGTCCACCGTAGGTTACAACGTCCATCATAGGTGACAGGGTGTCCGTGAGCCGTGAGGGTTAACATGCCCCCCTTCCTGATGTAGATTCCGTCCTCAGAAGCTATTGAGTTGAAGCTCGTTGGTCGAGGTGGAAGAGCATTTGAGATGAATGTCCTTAGCCTTGTTCAGTCACTGCAAAATCAAACAACATTGGCACAGTAATTGCATTCTCATAAGCGATAAAAGAGCATATGAAGTTTTAGGCAGACATATTGATTGGTAACAAAATTTTAAACAATTTGTCAGTAATAAACATTAAATTGTAATGTAATCAAATGCATAAACAGATCTAAAGGTAAAAAATTAAACAAGTCTGGGGTCGCTAATTTAACAGTCGAAAGGCACTAGAGATCGACTATTAATACCATGGGTAAGCTTCTTAATTTTCTCTTGTCAATTAAGTTGTTTAATCGCGAGAGCGAAGTATTTCATGTTCGAGGGCTGACTAGAGGCTATACCTAGAAGACCTTGTAGTTAAGCTACGATAAAAGGAATTTCTCATGAAATCATCACCTGACTGATTGCCTTTTCTTTGACCCCCCAAAGTCTTTTCACAATGATTCAATTTTGATGTGTGTGCTTATTTTGTATGCCTTGGGTTTTTTGCTTTTCAAGGAAAAGCGCCCACAGTGGGAACCTCTAGGGCTCTAGTACCATAGGCGATACATGTGAGTGAAGTACCCAATCAAGCTGAGATTTCTCTTCCAGCTTAAGATTTTACATTGTGGCACTTTGATTTTTTGTTTGTTTTTTCAACATTTTAATTTTGTAACTTTGGGGGGTCATCTAACACTGATACACCTCCCTAGGCTCATCACACAAGTACACTCCCTTTATAATACTTAAGCTAAAGGTCAATAGGGTCAAGCCCACTAGAAAACCCTAGTACATTTCACACAATGCTGCCTAAATCGGATTAAGAACCTAAGTAACCATTGATTATTAGGAAGGCATTCCCCATGGTATTAAGAGAAGATCTCTAACGCCTAGCTTGATCAAACTAGCTTAGTCGGACTGCTTGAGTTTTAAGCCTAGACAAGTGATTATGAAAAAAATTACATTGAATTAAATGTTTGATACTAAGCAAATGTGCTGAATATTATGCTACCAATCACAATCAAAGCAGACAAACATGGATGCAAAAAAGATAATGCTAATGGATAAGAAACACCTATTTGTGTCGATGGTCGCGCTTGATTTGAAGTGTGAATGAGAGAAATATTACGTGAAGGTCCAAATCCTAGCCACAGCAATTGTTCCTGTACAGACTAGGAAACACAAAAAATACCTCTAGGAGGCACATCAGTGGGAAAAAGGAACTTTGCTAATCACTCAACTCTAAAATAGAAACACTCGTATCGTACTAATCCTACCTACCCTCCATCACTCAAGTGATGAGGATCAAAGGTGTTTTATGACATAGGTTTCTGTTTCACTGTACCGGATGTGAATGTGTAGGTCTGAGTCAATGTTTTGACTTTTATTGTGCATACTCGTTTGCTAATTGTTCTTGCTCTTTATTTTTTAATTTTTTTTGTGAGTATAAGGCTTTATATATATACATTCCCTAAGATTGGTGATTGAGAGGTCAGGGAAACAAGGTTGAGACGGGAGCAAGTGAATGATGGATGTAAGCAAACACTCCCCCCTTCCTTGGGTAGATCATACCGTTTGAAATGAGCTTGTCACCCTTTGAAACCGATTGTTCCAATTGGTGATACGTGGGGATTTTTGCCAGTAGTTTTCTATTACCTTAGGTGCCTCATCGAGTTGTAAGGGTGGTAAGGTACTCTCCCAGGATCAAACTTGAAGTGGTTCATCAGGTGATTCTTGAACACTGGGAAGTGTGGATTCTTTTGTAGCTTCATGGAGGTCCACTATTGTAGGTGGAGGCTGTGGAGGAGCTTTTACCTCTATGGATGCATTACATGAGGAGCTAGAAGCTTCATGGGACTCCCCCCTTCCTGAGCTATGTGGAACAAATCGTTCTTTCTTTGGTACCCAAACTAGCGCTGGAGCAGGTGTGTAGCATTCTATGACTTTTTTCTTTCCGCGATTGTTGATTTGTTTTGGAGCTACGAGATTGAGCTCACATGGGCCTGGTGACAAGTAAGAGCATAATCTACGTTTTGGCACCCAGATTTGATCATTTCCTTGATAGTAGCCTTGGGCTTCCAATAGTTTTTTAGGAATCCATCGCAATATTTTTTTACTGTTCTTTGAGCAAGTGGGACGTTTCTTACAAGGCTTCTGTTTTTTAGCATCAGCCATGGTCGCTAAAAAAGCTTTAGGAACCCACTTGTATGTTTTCTTCATTATATTAGGATGAGTCTTGCCAGAAGCTATATGCATTGCTTGCAGCATATTTAAAGGTACGGGCATTTCATCCCCCTCAGGTGTTACCTAGGTCGTCCCCCTATTTCCCCAAGTGTCTATGGTTGCTGCTAGGTGGACCCAATCCACATTGTCCGACTCAGTCATCCCAGGTAGTACATCCATATAAGGAGAATCTTCCCCAACATCAGTGTCTGCTTTACACGTGTAACAATACTACAATGGGACCAAGTGAACTGTGGTATCAGATCTATGATCAATTATAAACCTGTTTCCTAGAGGATGTGATCGACCCGTCACAAGATCTGCTCGAATGACAGAATCTTGGAACTGTAGGTAGACATGGTTCTTAGACCAGTCATGCACCATTTTTGCTTCCCTCATGAAAGGACGTCCTAAGATCATCTCCGATGCCATAGTGTGTTTGGAGAAATCCATAACAATAAAGGTAATCCTTATTTTATGTCCAAAGACCTTGATCTTGAGGTCTTCTAGCATCCCAATAGGTTTAACAATAGACCCATTGGCCATCTTCACTACTATGGTTGTGGTCGCAAGGTGAGGT
This sequence comes from Adiantum capillus-veneris, assembly GCF_014529385.1. Classification (NCBI taxonomy): domain Eukaryota; kingdom Viridiplantae; phylum Streptophyta; class Polypodiopsida; order Polypodiales; family Pteridaceae; genus Adiantum; species Adiantum capillus-veneris. Next base: position 134,678,126 of record NC_140958.1, read on the forward strand.
CTTCCCATAGTTTCCTAGAAATTTTTAGTCACAATGCTAACCCCAGTGCCACCATCAAGGATTCCCTTCACAATTAATCCCTTAGTAGTGATTGGTATAGTCGCATTAGATTCATCACCCTCAAAGTATTGTCCCAACTTGTTAACAGGTATTTCTATAACAAGGTTCTCATCTAGGTTGAGTTGTGGATCTATGTATTCCTCCTCTATTGGCATCTCCCCCGCTCCATCCATCTGTGCAAATTGTGGTAGCCCAAACTTCAGTTCTCCATTGAGGAAGGCTCGAAGAGCTGAGACTAGCTCTGGGTCTTTATATAGTTTGGACATAATGGTGGTTCTAACTTCTAAAGACATGAAATCCATCAGTTTGGCAATGTTTAACGGCACCTTTTGGACTTCAGTCCCTTGACGTGGGGAAGATGGGATCTCCATTTCTTCGATAGGATTAGGTAGTCCCTCTGTAAACATTCTTTCCATCAAGAAGTGAGTACTCCCACTTTCCCATGACTTTAAGTCACTTTCTTCTTGGATGACACTAGGTATGTCCAAGGGTCTATGGACTTGGTGAGGTTGTTGTTGCGTATGGAACACGGTGTTTGTAATCTGGATCTTCCTAGGTGCTGGTTCTAGATCCCTTTGGGTATCTTCTACCAAACTCCTTAAATGCTTGACTCGCTCAATCTCCTCTGTAGGGTTTGGGTAAGTTCCTATCTTCTTTTTGGATCCTGGCCATTGTGGCCCATGAAGATCTTCCTTGTTGGTTTCTATGTTAGTGGTCGTTTTGGTCTCCATGGTTTCACCTGAATCAGAATCTTCTTCAGCGTCGTTCATATATACGGGGTCGTCACAAGTCCCTATGTTGGTCTTTGAACTGGGGTTTGACTTCGCTGCTTTTTGCGATCTCTTTCTTCGTGTTTTCTTCTTTTTCTGAGATTGGGCAATTGATGCCGTGTCTCTTTCCTCAAGATATAATTTTGTTTTTGGAGCATCAATCGTGTGAGTACGTTTACTGGTACCACAAGTGTACTTGGTGATGGCTCCTCGGTAACTTCAATCAAGTTTAATGGCGTGATCTTCGGTGAATTTGGATTATTTGGACATTGGGCAATCAAATGATCTATGCCACATCGATTACACATGAGTATCGGCATTGTAGACATGCTCGCTTGATTGGTTTGCATTAGTGTGGCATTCTTTTGTAGCCTAATAGGACACCCGGCTACACGATGTGGACCTCCACACTCATAGCATTGAAGAGGTGGTCTCTTAGCGATGTAATTGATATTTTGGCCTCTTGCCGCAAGAGCAGCTACTTGATATACAGGTTTGACTTGTCCCCAATAGTCCTCCATGTAGTATGTGGAATTTCTTCAAGCACATCCATCCCATAGGTGATATTAGGATCTATATATTCCTCATAGCCTTCCAAACAAGAAATAGATGACTCACAACCCACTTGATTCACAGAAGTGATTCTCGGATGTGGTGGTTGCGGTCCTAGCACTGGAGGTGGTAAGGGTTTTGTTTGAACAACATTTTGGGCCCTAGGGACCATATGTTGTGATGTTTGTTCAAGAGGTGGGGCCGGCATCAATGCAGGCACTGGAGGTGTGTCTGTCCATGCTAAGGTTGGTCTATTGGCCATCGCGCGCTTAAATACTATGCAATCCTTAGCTTGATGACCATACCTCCCACACGCATTGCAATTCCCATTGAATTTTACTCTTAAAGTAGGGCATGCACTGGTACTATGTGGTCCATAGAATACTGAGCACCATTGTTGCTCCCTTCTTGGATACATATGATTGTTTTGCGGAGCACGATTGTCTCTAAGACTCTCTTGAATAGCCTTGGTGAGATCTGCTAAAGTCATCTCAGATATCTTTAGCTCCTTAGCAATAGGCTTTAGGGTCATTGGCTGATGCCCCGATGCTTGTGAGCAAATAGATTTAGGCTCGACAGAAACTCTTTCTCCTTGAATCATTAAATTATCCTCCAATTGGATCGCATTGGTGGTGACTGCTTCCCAAGTGGTAACACCATTTTAGATGAAATGGGAAAATCCCACAACTTTGGGACTAATTTCAATGCCTATGGATTCCTATTTCCCATTAAATTTGGAAAATTTTCATTTAATTTGGGAATGTGACAAAGAGATAGATTCTCAAGAAAATGATGGTGTTGAGAAACACCTTTTAAAATTTTTATTTTTATGTGGGTGTTTCAAAACACTTCATAAAAGAGATAGATTCTCAAGAAAATGGTGGTGTTGAGAAACACCTTTTAAAATTTTTATTTTTATGTGGGTGTTTCAAAACACTTCATAAAAGAGATAGATTCCCAAGAAAATGGTGGTGTTGAGAAACACCTTTTAGAATTTTTATTTTTATGTGGGTGTTTAAAAAGACTTCATAAAATCATACATAAGCTGGGGAAATAAAACAATGAGCAAGATATTGAAATGCTATTCAATTTCTCCTATTAAGCTAGCCTGTGCCTTCTCCATTGATGGGATCTTGATTGTTTCCCCAATTCTTCCACCCCTTGGAGTCCATGACCATACAATTGTATCAACACACTCCCAGCGCTTTGGGTCAGCAAGATTGCAGCACCAACTCTTTTTCCAACAATCCTCATACTGTTCTTGGATTGTGGGATTTCGTTTTCGATGTTTTGGTGCCCAATACTGAATCAAAACTTTCTTGTAGTTAGGAGATGATTTGTCTACATCAACGTTTGACTCTGCCACTCCTAGCCATATCGAATATTCAGGATCTGCGGGTCTCACAAGAACAAGATCCTCTTTTCTTACATCAATTTGAGGCCTAAAGGCCTCTTGTGGCCTTGCACTTTGAGGACCAACATAGTGATCATTCAATTCTTCATATCCTTGAAACTCATCTTTGTCTTCCTCTATCTCTTGCATTCGATGACTCCCTATAGTCTTTGGCCAAAATGTTGTATATTCACCAATGTGTTTATTGGTTGGTTGTTCAAGCTCATTGATTATGTTTTGCCAATAAGTGATAACAGGCTCCATATATTTTGTGGAGTCATGGTCCTTTCCCTTTAATAGAGAACATCTTTTCCAAAAGTCAAGATATGATTTAATCCCTTGAATAACAAGCGGACTATCTCTCACATAGCCTGCTATAGGCACCACATCTGGACAGCCTGTTGGTAATTTTGGTTTTCCCTGGTCATCTTTTTTCCACAACTCAATTCCTGACTCCTTTGGCATCCAATTGGGTGATTTGGGATGAATTTTGTACTGCATTACTGGGACTTCACCTTGCATATAGAAACGAAATTGAAGTGGCTTAGAGTGTCCGACTAGAGCATCTTGTCCGTCACACATGTACCCTTCCACAAAGGATTTAAAGTTGGGAACTTGTGTCATCAAAAATGGTGCTGGAGCTGAGATTTCACATTTTTGAAAATGTTCCATCAGATGTGGAAAAGTGAATGTCATTCCTGTTCGCAATCTTTCTGAGAACCTACTAAACATTGCATCTATGTCCTCATGTGTATGACCCACCATTAAGAATCCCAAATGCACGGTTTTGAAAACTCCTTTTGCTACTAACAAGGATAAGTATGCAAAAACAAATATCGATTTTTATTCTCTCCTGCACAATTATCTAGCTGTAGCAAAAGATTCTCATGCAATTTTTGAAATACAGGAGTGGATATGGTATCCACAACACATTGAGAGGAAGTTGATTGTATGTGTACAATCTCTTCATTACTTCCTTGGATGGACAACGGTGGTGTCATTGTTGATGCATTCCTCTCACGCTCTTGCTTCATTTTGTTTTGGAGGTCTAGATCTCTCCTTGAGTTCAATGCAATGAATAACGTTACATTGCTACGTGGCATACCGTCATGGCATAAATCTCCTAGTCCATGGTTTTCTGTTCTTTTCAGATTCTGTAAGCATAATGCAAGGGAACCAATTGTAGCATTGGGATCTGAAGGCCATAGACCATTAAGTGAGAAGTGACCATACATTCCATGACCATGTCCATGTGTTATCATACCGGTTAATGATACTTGCAATTGATATGCATTTGCATAATCTTTTGAGTTCACACGCAACCTAGGTATTGCTGTCTTTTTTTGATCCATTTTATCATGTATAATGCATAAATACTTATCCTTTTGCAATTGGGAGAACTTACGCCAGGTGTAGTACACATTCCTACAACTTTGTTGTTGCAACATGTGAATTCGACGTTCATCCTTCAAACGTGCAATCATCTCGTCATCCTTTGTTGACTCTAGTTGAGACTTTATCCGACGACACACAACACATTTGGAGAACTCACTTGTTTTTGACAATGTCACATTAGCAAACTTTGTATTCCAAATCCTATTGAATGTCGTGCTAGACATTTTCTTGAGACTCATACTGTCAAGTGTTTTATTGACATCATGTAAAATGTCTACTTGCTTGTACGTGTTTGGTATTGCAAGCAAAGTCTCCCTAGTACCATCTTCCATGGTTCTACTCTTATGTGGCATTCTCTCCGAGTTTTCATCAACAAAAGAGCGCATCAATGCCTTTCCCATTTCTGTATGGTCTCTTCCTTTTCTCATGACACCATCATTACCATGCACTGAGCGTCTAACCCCATTCTCAAAATGTTCACGGTAACGATAAAATGAAGTTTTTGGAATGCCATGAATTTCGTACCAAGCTCTATTGCAAACCTCAGTGCCATTAAAAGAAAACACATAGCATGTCTTTGTAGTTGTTTTGTTCTCACGCCATGCAGTCAACATTGTATCATACACATAGTTTGTTCTATTTTGCAAACTCTGTCCCCAAAATTCATTGCGCATAGCCATGAACTTATCTCGATTGGCATATTGACAACACCTTTTGGAACAACAATCTATGGTTGAAACAAGCTGGACAGATGCTAGAGATGCTTGATTGGATCTCTTAGAAGCTTTCACTGACATTTTTGGCTTCCTATTTACATAGCAATATTTCCGCTTTTTTGAAATAGGCTCTACCAAATAAGCTGATTCAATGCATGTGTCTTGTAACGCATGCATAGCATGTAGATCCTCATAGCATAACAATTCTTTTCCATCCATAGTTGTCACTCTCTTGATAGGCCAACAAACTAGATTAATGCTGCATACACTAGCTTCTGCAAAAATAGTAGCCTCATCTGCATAGGATGTTTCGATACCAATACCAATGTTATCTTCACCTAGCTCACCAAAGTTTACAGAGTCAAACGGACACACATACATGACAACCCCTTCGGCTACTACATGTGTTTTGCTTTCATCCCAAAGTTGAACCCTCTTATCCTTCCAAACCTCTCTGTAGCTCATTCCATTACATTGTGCATCCAATGCTCCTTCTGTTTTGTTAGCCTCATGCATAGAAGCCCCTTTGTACTGCATCTCATTTATATGTTGCAACAACCCACTACTACATTTCACAATACTATGAAAAGCATCTCCCACTGTCAATGCATCCATTGTTGGAAAAGGAATGAGTGCTTTCTTTTCAAAACACAAATCAACTGACACCGATACATTGCCTTCCCCAATAAGCATGCCAGAACAATATGCACTTGGATTTATTTCAAATACAGTCCCAATGGCAACCTTTTGTGTCGCTACAAACATGCACACTCTATCACCATGATTGAAATTAGCCATACCTGCAAGAAGATTTTCAAGAATAATTGTTAAACAAACCACTTGCAGAGTATATTGATTTACGTAGCATAAATCATAACAAGTATGTATGTGGGTGTTTCATGACAAGCACCCTGTGGCCTTAAGGTCATAGGGTTCCCTCTATGCTACTAAGAATCTCTTTGTGCTCTATGCTCTATGCTCTATGCTCTATGCTCTATGATCTATATTGACTTCCTATGGCCCCTAGACCACAAGGCGCCCTCATTGTTTCCAAAAAACCCTCATTGTTTTGCTATGGCCCCAGGGCCATAGCTCTCTATGTTGGTATAAAGCATATTTGCTCTATATTAGCTCCCTAAGGCCTGAAGGCCATAGGGTTGTCCTCAAGATCACCTCACGGAGTTTCATGTCAAGTATATATACATCCTATGGCACCCCATGACCCTAGGGCCATAAGATCTCCAAACGGAACATACGGAAATCTATGGCCCTTGAGCTTATACATTGCAACCCCATGACCCTAGGGCCATAGGATTGGCATATGAAACATACGGCAATGTATGGCCCTTGAGCTTATACATTGCAACCCCATGACCCTAGGGCTATAGGATTTCCAATGGAACATAAGGAAACGTATGGCCCTTGAGCTTATACATTGACACCCTATGGCCCTAGGGCCACAAGACTTCAAAACATACAAGAAGACAACCTATGGCCCTAAGGCCAAGGGTGTGAGCATTGACACCCTATGGCCCTAGGGCCACAAGACTTCAAAACATACAAAAAGACAACATATGGCCAAGATGTCAAAGGTGGCCAAGATATCAATGCAGCCCCATGGCCCTAGGGCCATAGGATCTCTATATGGAACATGCGGCCTTGAGCTTATACATTGCCACCCTATGGCCCTAGGGCCACAAGATCTCACAACATACAATAAGAGAACCTAAGGTCCCCAAGCTCAAGGGTGCGGGTGTAAGGGTGGCCAAGATATCAATGCAGCCCCATGGCCCTAGGGCCATAGGATCTCTATATGGGACATGTGGCACCCTATGGACCTTGAGCTTATACATTGCCACCCCATTACCCTAGGGACATAGGATTTCCAAATGGAACATGGGTAATGTATGGCCCTTGAGCTTATACATTGCCACCCCATTACCCAAGGGCCATAGGATATATTTCCGAATGGAACATAGGCAATGTATGGCCATTGAGCTTATACATTGCCACCCCATGGCCCTAGGGCCGTAGGATCTCCATATGGGACATGTGGCACGCTATGGCCCTTGAGCTTACATATTGCCACCCCATGACCCTAGGGCCATAGGATCTCCAACTAGAAAGTAGGGCAACGTATGGCTCTTGAGCTTATACATTGTCGTGGACCTAGGGCCATAGGATCTCCAACTGGAACATAAGGCTATGTATTGGAGCTTATCCATTGTTGCCCCTAAACCCTAGGGCCATAGGATTTCCAAATGGAATATAGGGCAACTTATGGCTCTTGAGCTTATACATTGCCACCCTATGGCCCTAGGTCCACAAGCTTTCACATTGCCACCGTAGGGCCACAAGGATCTCACAAGATAGAAGAAGAAAACCCTAGGACATAGGACTTTCACGCTTTGATCCTTGACCTCTAACATTGTCGTCCTGTGGTGTGAGCCTAGGGGTGGCTGAGGTGTCTTCATAATAATTTCGGCCATTCAAGGGATATCCGCAAGTGGCATAAATTTTAAAAATAATTTAAAAAAAAATTAAAAAAAAATTATGCTACGACAAACTTTGTCATAATGGTTTTTCAAATACACTTATTGATATCGGACAAAAAAATAGCGCATAATTTTTGGGATAATTTTTTTAAAATTTAGCTATTTTTAGTGTATTTTTTACTATGCAGATTTTGATTCCGGAGTCAAATTTTGCTTCATGGGTGTCGTTCCACTCGTACTATAAAGATATGGACATTGACAAAGCCTAGCACCAACTTTTTTTTTCCATACTCTTTTTTGATTATTATTATTATTATTTTTTAAGCTCTTTCAATTTCGGAGCCGACGAGCTATGTCTCATTTTTGAACAAAGCCTAGAACTCTAGTAATCTCGACTGCAAACCCGTGAGAACAGCCCCTACATTCAAAATTTGAATTTTGAATTTCTAACCTAACCTAACTAACCTTATCTCTCTCTTTCTCTCTCTACCACAAATTTTTTCACACTGTCGCTCTCTTTCTCTCTCTCGTTTCTTGCTCGAAACCTACACAGAAACCTGCACAGAGCTTGTCTTTCTTTGTCTCTCTCTCTCCCTCTCTCCCTACGCACACAGATCTACGCGAAGCCATTGCCACAACCTTCAACAGAAGGACTGTTGTCGCGACCTCCCAAACACACATTTGTTACCATCATCGTCGCGGCCTCAACACACCTAAGTGACTGCTTGCTACTGCTACAACCGGTTTTCATCAAACACAGATTTACTCAGAGGTAACATGTAGAAACCCTAATCTTTTTGCTTAATTCGGTTTTAACTGTTCTTAATCTAATTACGTTTTAGCTAAGTTGTGAATCACCTCTCTCTAAAACAATAAACAAAAATCATTAATTACCTCTCTCTAAAACTGTAAAACTGTAGACTGTAGAACTATAAAACAGAAAAATCTCTAATTAGAGATCTAAAACTGTAATACAGAATACTCTAATTAGAGACCTAAAAATATAAAACAGAAGACACTAATTAGGGACCTAAATTTGTAAAACAAAAAACTCTTATTAGGGACTTAAATCTGTAAAACAGAAAACTCCTCATAAGTGACCTAATACTGTAAAATTGTAAAACTCTAACTGCAAAAATCTCTATTTACAAAAACAATTATAAACCTGCAAATACAAAAGACAATAACTACACAAAATGCTGAAACTATGGATACCTGTAATTGGGTTGTGGGGAGTTGGGCACACGTTGTAAGAGGACGAGTAGAGCGCGCTGTTGTATGAGGATGGATAAGGGTTCAGTTGCAAGAGGATGGGAAAAAAAAAGAGGCAAAAAGGTGGGAAAGAAAGTGTACACTATATGTGTTTGTAAGATATGGTGTAATATAGTTTCTTTAAATTCATTTGTAGTCACTAAAATAAAACTAGACATCAAATCTTTAGAAGGGTAGACAAGGTGTGCCTACATAGTGTTTTACCTCATACTAAAGAGTAACATATGGCCCTAAGGCACCCAATGACCATAAGGCCATAGGGTGGTCTCACATCGTACTACAGGGTGACCAATGTCCCATCTGGTCATAGGGTGCCAATGTACAATCTCAAGGGTCATAGGGTTCCCTATGTTCCTATTGAAGATCCTATGGCCATAGGGCCATAGGATCTCCAAAACGTATATATGGCACTATGGCCATAGGATCACATGGTTCTCTATGTCCAATCTAGAGACCTTGTGGCCCAAGGGCCTTAGGGTGGCAATGTACAATCTCAAGGGCCATAGGGTTCCCTATGTTCCTTTTGGACATAGGGTGGCACTAGGGCCATAGAATCTCCAAAAGCAACATAAAGAACCCAGGGCCATAAGATCAAAGGGTGACCTATTGGAGACCTTGTGGCCCAAGGGCTATAGTGTGGGAATGTACAATCTCAAGGGCCATAGGCTTCCCTATGTTCCTTTTGGAGATCCTATGGTCCTCGGGCCATAGGATCTCCAAAATGAACATATGGCCCTACGGACATAGGATCACAGGGTTCCCTATGTTCCTTTTGGAGATCCTATGGTCCTCGGGCCATAGGATCACAGGCTTCCCTATGTTCCTTTTGGAGATCCTATGGTCCTCGGGCCATAGGATCTCCAAAAAGAACATATGGCCCTAGGGACATAGGATCACAGGGTTCCCTATGTTCCTTTTGGAGATCCTATGGTCCTCGGGCCATAGGATCTCCAAAATGAACATATGGCCCTACGGACATAGGATCACAGGGTGCCCTATGTTCCTTTTGGAGATCCTATGGTCCTCGGGCCATAGGATCTCCAAAATGAACATATGGCCCTACCGACATAGGATCCCATCAAGAGACACAGTGGCCCAAGGGCCATAGGATGGCAATGTACAATCTCAAGGGTCATATGGTTCCATATGTTCCTTTTGAAGATCCTATGGCCCTAGCGCCATAGAATCTCCAAAAGGAACATAAGGAACCTATGGCCATAGGATCAAAAGGTGCCCTATGTTCCATATTGAGACCTTGCGGCCCAAGGGGCATAGGGTGTATTTGTACAATCTCAAGGGCCATAGGGTTCCATATGTTTTTTTTGGAGATCCTATGGCCCTATATCCATAGGATCACAGGGTGCCCTATGTCCCATCTAGAGACCTTGTCGCCCAAGGGCCATAGGATTCCCTATGTTCCCTAGGGTCACAAGGTGCCCTACGTTCCATCCGAAGACCCTATGGCCCAAGTGCCATAGGGTGGCAATGTACAATCGAAAGGGCCATATGATTCCCTATGTTCCTTTTGGAGATCCTATGGCCCTAGAGCCCTAGGTGCATGGGGCTGCCATGGTGCTCGTTAATATGCACCATGGTGTACCCTATGTACGTAGGCCACCCTTGGGCCCTTGGATGCCCTCTGTCTCATCTAAAGACCTTGTGGTCCAAGGGCCATAGGGTGACAATCTACAATCTCAAGGGCCATAGGATTCCCTATGTTCCCTAGGGTCACAAGGTGCCCTACTTTCCATTTGAAACAATGAGGTCACCTTGTGGCCTTCGGGCCATAGGATCTCTATGTAGAGCATAGAGCAAAGAGCATAGAGAGCTTCTTACTACCATAGAGGGAGCCCTATGGCCTTCAGGCCACAGGGTGTCAATATAGAGATAACAGAGGTAATTACTAGCACAAAGGGGACCCTATGGCCTTCAGCCGACAAGGTCTCCTCAATATAAAGAAAATAGTATTTTTTACTGGCATAGAGAGCACCCTATGGACTTGGGTCCATAGGTTTCTTTAAAACATACAGGGCACCTTGTGTCCTCAGGGTCATAAGATGTGTAGAGCATAGAGAGGTTCTTACTAGAATACAGGGGACTCTATGGCTTGAAGGCCACAGGCTCCCAATATGGAGCATAGATCGGTTCTTACTAGCATAGAGAGACCAAATAGTGCTTTATACATGGGGCCATAAGGTGTCAAAACAATGAGGGCACCTTGTGGCCTTGGGGCATAGGATGTCAATATAGAGCATAGAGCATAGAGCATAGAGCATAGTGCATAGAGAGCTTCTTACTACCATAGAGGGAACCCTATGGCTTTCAGGCCACAGGGTGTCAATATAGAGATAACAGAGGTTCTTACTAGCATAGACGGGACTCTATGGCCTTCAGCCCACAAGGTCTCCTCAATATAGAGAAAATAGTGTTTTATACTAGCATAGAGAGCACCCTATGGACCTGGGTCCATAGGTTGCCAAAAAACTGTCATGAATGGTTTCTTTAAAACATACAGGGCACCTTGTGCCCTTAGGGTCATAAGATGTGTAGAGCATAGAGAGGTTCTTACTAGAATACAGGGAACTCTATGGCCTGAAGGCCACAGGGTCCCAATATGGAGCATAGATCATTTCTTGCTAGCATAGAGAGACCAAATAGTGCTTTATACCTGGGAGCATAATGTGACAAAACAATGAGGGTTTTTACAAAACTATGAGGGCACCTTGTGGCCTTGGGGCCATAGGATGTCAATATAGAGCATAGAGAGCTTCTTATTGTCATAGAGGGAACCCTATGGGCCTTCACGCCACAGGGTGTCAACGTAGAGAAAACAGAGGTTCTTACTAGCATAGAGGGGACCCTATGGCCTTTATCCCACAAGGTCTTCTCAATGGCATAGAGAGAATCCTATGGCCCTGGGTCCATAGGTTGCCAAAAAACCCTCATGAAGGGTTTCTTCAAAACATATAGGATGTGTAGAACATAGAGAGTTACTTACTAGCATAGGGGGGACCCTATGGCCTTCAGGCCATAGGGTGCCAATATAGAGCATAGATCGGTTCTTACTAACATAGAGAGACCAAATAGTGCTTTATACATGTGGCCATAGGGTTCCAAAACAACAATGAGGGTTTTTTCAAAACAATGAGGGCACCTTGTGTCCTTGGGGCCATAGGATGTCAATATAGAGCATAGAGCATAGAGAGCTTCTTACTAGCATACAAGGAACCCTATGGCCTTCAGGCCACAGGGTGTCAACGTAGAGAAAATAGAGGTTCTCACTAGCATAGAGGGGAACCTATGGCCTTCAGCCCACAAAGTCTCCTCAATATAGAGCAAATAGTGTTTTTACTAGCATAGAGAGCACCCTATGGCCGTGGGTCCATACGTTGCCAAAAAACCATCATGAAGGGTTTCTTAAAAACATAGAGTGCACCTTGTGCCCTTGGGGTCATAGTATGTGTAGAGCATAGAGAGGTTCTTACTAACATACAGGGGACCCTATGGCCTTTAGGCCAAAGGGTGCCAATATAGAGAATAGATCGGTTCTTACTAGCACAGAGCGGACCCTATGGCCTTCAGGCCAAAGGGTGCCAATATAGAACAAAGATCAGTTCTTACTAGCATAGAGAGACCAAATAGTGTTTTATACCTGGGGCCATAGGGTACCAAAACAATGAGGGTTGTTCAATGGCATAGATAAACACCCTATGGCCCTGGGTCCATAGGTTGCCAAAAAACCCTCCTGAAGGGTTTCTTCAAAACATAGAGGGAAACTTGTGTCCTTGGGATCATCGGATGTGTAGAGCATAGAGAGGTTCTTACTAGCATACAGGGGACCCTATGGCCTTCAGGCCATAGGATGCCAATATAGAGCATAGATGGTTCTTACTAGCAAAGATCAGACCCTATGGCCTTCAAGCCAAAGGGTGTCAATATAGAGCATGGAGCGGCTCTTACTAGAATATAGGGGACCATATGGCTTTCAAGTCACATACTGCCAATATAGAGAAAATAGTGTTTTTACTAGCATATAGAACATCCTGACCTAGGGGGATTGGTTGTCAAAAATCCATCATAGAAGGGTTCCTATGGCCTTCAGCCCACACGGTCTTCTCAATATAGAGCGAATAGTATTTTTCATTGGCATACAGAGCACCCTTGGGGCCCTTGAGGCCAACCCTATGGCTTTCAGGCCTTAGGGAGCTAATATAGAGCATGGTGCTTTCTATCGGCATAGAGAGCTATGGCCCTAGGGCCATAGCAAAACAATGAGGTGTTTTTGGAAATGATGAGGGCACCTTGTGGTCTTGGGGCCATAGGAATTCAATATAGATCATAGAGCATAGAAGATAGAGCATAGAGCACAAAGAGATTCTTAGTAGCATAAAGGGAACCCTATGACCTTCAGGCCACAGGGTGCCATTATAGAGTAAACAGAGGTTCTTACTAGCATAGAGGGGACCCTATGGACTTCATCCCACAAGGTCTCCTCAATATAGAGCAAATAGTGGTTTTTACTTGCATGGAGAGCACCATATGGACCTGGGGTCATAGGTTACCCGAAAACCCTCATGAAGCGTTTCTTTAAAACATTGTGGCCACCTTGTGGCCTTGGGGCCATAGGATGCCAATGTAGAGCATAGAGAGGTTCTTACTAGCATGCAGGGGACCCTATGGCCTTCAGGCCACATGATGCCATATGGTGTTGGTGTAGAGGCTCTAAAGGGGTATTTAGGCCATTCAAGGAATACTTCTTTGAGGGTCCTCTAATGTCATAAGGGAACATGTGATCACACTACCATGGAGTGGCCTAGGTACACTTGTAGAACCATTTTGTTGGCACCCTTTGGACCTAGGACCACATGGTTTAACATAGAGGTGACTCTATGGCCCTAGGTCCATATGGATGTAATAATATCCATCTTGTCTAAATATATGTCATTCTTTTTACAGAAAATGTCTCAGAAGAGAAATTCAAAGTCAGTTGATGCAACAGGCTCAACACCAAGTTCTTGGTATCTAGATTTTCACTTACCAAATGGTGGAAGTGATGAGAAAGTCCACTTGTTCTTTCAAGATAAAGAGCAATTGCCCTTCAAGGACTGTGGTATTGTCAAGGACATAAAGAAAGATTGTTCAGATCTTGAAATGTCTCCATGCCTTGGAGTAAAACTACTCAATGGTGACTCCTACTTGTTGGAGCCTGTGGCATTTGCTCAAAAATTGATGAAGGTTGATTATGAAGGAGTGACAATGACAAAATCAGGGTGGGTGGAGCTTCAAGAAGACACTCCAAGTGAGAACTTTATAGACTTATATATTGAGGGCTTTAAGAAAGTCAATCAATATTTAGGTAAATTGAGCAGCACAAAGAAGAATAAGAAGCGAAAGAATGAAGACATAGGTACAGTAAATCAATCTAAGATTCTCAAGGAGAGTCAAACTCCCTCACTTGGAGAAAATAGTGGAAATGTGGCGAAAGAAAATCTTTCAGTTATACCCTTATAGACTCAAGAAGCAGGAGATTCTAGTGTAATTGCAACCCTAATAGTTGGAACCCCCTCAATGGCAGTGGTTGTGGACTCAGCATCCTTAGCTGTGTTGGACTCTATTATATAGGCCAAAGAAAAAGATCTTGATAAAGAAGTTGCCAAAACTTCTAAGAGTGGGCTAGATGGATACGTCGGAATTGACCACTATTTTAAATTTTGTGTACAATTTACCCAATTGATCCCAGTTGAGCAATGCAACCTTGCACCAGATGGCTATAGATGCAGACCATTGTCAGATGTATATGTGAAATATCTCTTGAAGCAATTTGCAGGGCACTCTAGGCCAGTCTCCAGTGCAGCAGACTTGATGCCGTATAACCCAATTATAAAAATGCCTTTACAAACAGTTGAAGTGCATGGAGACAAGCTATCAACATACCACTACTGGATTCTAGCTGGTCAGCATTCCATCATAGCGGCTAGAGCTTTTTTGCATAACAACAGCACTAAGTATGCTTTGAGAAAAGAGTTCTACAAGTTTAGAACTGCAAGGATAGTGGTAGACGCTCAGAAAGAGGTTGTTGTTCGAATTTTCAGAATGGAGAACATGGAGAGAATAACAGCAATGAAACACCAGCCTTATGTGGAGGTCTTGAAGCATGGCCGTAGTCAATGGCTTGCATATTCTAAACCAACAAAACCCAAGGCAGGTGTTCCTGTCGGTCATCCGAGTCGAGTAGGTTGGGATGTAAGTTCCACTTCCCTATGCTTGTTTTTGTTACAAATATGTCTTGAAATAAAGTTAATTTTCTTTTCTTTATTTTGAAGGCCTTTTTTAATGTGGCGAACATCGTGTTCAACCATAAATCATTTGCCAACAAAGAAGCACACATGGTCATGTACGATGATGAAATCTATGATCAATGGATACACATCTTGGAGAAGCATCAGACATGAACTGCTCGTGGGTGACAACCAAGCATAACAACCTTTAGATGCCTAAATGGTTTAGAAGATAATGATGTCAAGCTACTACAACAAGAGCTGGCAGATGAGAAGATTTGCTTAGTGAAGCAACCAGGTCAAGCGGGCATGCTCGACCTCACTGCACATGCAACGGTCTTAAAGAAGACCAGGGTTTTTGAGCCTCAAATGTTGATGGCATTTAAAGAGATAGATCCATCAGCAATAGCAGTTACTTCATGGGATCAATGTAAGTCTCATTATAACATTACAGATGAGATTTACAAATCTCTCTTCACGAGTTGTACGCAATGGCTAAATCTCCTACTACAAAAAGGAAAGGAGAAAGAGCCAATTCCTGAGATCACTAGGGGATATGTGCAGTGGATCATTGCACAAAAGAATGGGACTTCTAGTTTGGAATTCATTTTACCATGGACAATCAAGTGTGTTGGAAAGAATCTGGAAGGCATTGAGTTTCTCTGCAGTGAGAATAGCTCTAAAATTCGTGTTGGTGTTTGCCTCATAGACACAACACACAAAAGTCTTTTATCTAGTGGTTGGAGTGCTGCCCAATTTGGTAAAGTAATTGATGGATTATGTGGGGTAGCACATCAACCATCAGAGTTTTTAATTGCCGGCTTAGTCAAGTATCAGCATGATGCTTCCCTAGAGAAGGCAATTTTTGAAAAAGCTAAATGGTATGAAATGAACGTTCTACCTTTGAGCTCCTTAATGGGATCAGAGACCATCCAAACATGTGCTCTTCACGAAGTAATTTTTGGGGTTTGGGCATTTTTCAGTCAAGGAGAGCAGTACACCAACTAATCTAGTGTTAAAGAGTCATTGTTGGAGCCAATGCATACTCTCTGCATCAATGACGACGAGTATGATGCTGTGACCACGGCCAAATCCTTTTTTGTACGTCGTGCAATCAAATGCATCTGTCTCAAAGAAGATGATCAAGTGATATACATCTTCTCATTAGGCTATGGGACTAAAGAGGCACTACAACAACAGAGAAAGGTGATATCAGTTGCATGTAGTAGTGATCAAATGACGCAATTGGAATCTCTTTGCCATTCCATAGTGGAAGAAGACCTTGATCTTAGAAGGTGGGCAGGTGTGGATAACACAGAGAAAGTCAATGCCAAGGATTCAGAGGAAGAAGAAATTGAAGAACCATTGGATGCAAGTGCTGAGGCCATTCTAGAAATTCTACAGGAAACAGGTTAAGCTAGCTACCCATGATATTAGATTACTGATATTTAGATTATTATTGTTGTCATTTTATTTTATTTGTACCATCTCAAATCTACCCATGATGTTAAAAACATTGATGTTTGGCTCGTTATTTTTCTCAATTTATTTTCTCTGAAAACATGTGAACTTGTGAGTTTGAGTTTTTTCACAATAAATGAATTAGACTTAAGTGTATGATATTATATGGACATGTTTTGGTAAATAGAATTCTACATTTATATATGGTCATAAGATATATATTATGTAATACTTTAAAGTTAATTGATCATATGAGGTTTGGGAGGAATACACTATGACTTGAGGATCATAGAGTTCTTTGTAGACTTGAGGATCATAGAGTTCTTTGTAGACAAGACACCCTATGGCCCTAGGGCCATAGAATCCCCCAAAAGAAAATGGGATACCCTAAAACCTTACAGATGTAGGGTGATTACACTGAGTCTCTAAAAGGGCACATAAGCATCTGGGTTACTCTATAGCCTTAGGCCCATAGGGTGTCAACATAGAATCCCCCAAAAGAATTTGGCTACCCTACAATCTTACGGATATAGGGTGATTATATAGAGTCTTTAAAAGGGTACATAAGCATTTGGGCTAGTCTACAGCCTTAAGGCCATAGGGTGTCAACACAGCTATCCTACAATCTTATGTATATAGAGAGATTACATAAAGTCTCCAAACGGGCACATGAGTATTTGGGATATTCTAGAAGGAAACATAAGTTATCCAAGAGAATTTGGGATACCCTAAGGCCTTAGGGCCATAGGGTGGTGACATAGAATCTCCACAGGGGCACTTAAATCACCCCATGGATACAAATCACCTAGCTCTTATGGACACATCTTATAAAACATCACATGACACCCTATAACCTTTAGACCATAGGTTGGTTATTCTAGGTCACCTAAAGACTCTTTAAGTGTTTCAAGAACATTTTTTGTTGGCCTTATATCTTGTGTCCATATCTAGGTGTCTATTGAGAATGAAATAAGCTAGAAAAAACTAAAAAGTATTTAGTCCTCAAAATTCCAAAATGAGAGTTTGAACAATTGATGTATGATCATTTTTTGTTGGGTGTAAGTCCTTCTATTGTGAATTGATGGTGTAAGCGTTTGAAATAATCATCTTTGTATTGCAACTAACTAGATTAAACATATTCTCTTTGAAATAATTATCTTTGTATTGAAACTAACTAGATTAAACATATATTCAATATTTTTTGTAAATGCCAATTGATTGCTTAGATAGTAAACATCGAGTATAAATGGTTATTGAAGAATTTGTCCTTTGGATTATGTGAAGATTTATTTCTTTGATTGTAACAAGATTTTATTCAAAGATACAAAGTGCGAGTATTTTGTTCCAAACTATGATTTTGTTTCTCTTCTAGATGATGTAGAGAATTGGAATTTATATCTTGAATTTTTTTCAATAGAGGGAAGCTAGGACTAGTAGAATTTTTTAGCTTGTCATGTAGCAATCGGAACATTGTATCAAGGTTTATTGCAAAGAAATAATTGTATAATGATTTAAGTTTGTGAATTAGAAGTAGAAGGCAATGCAAGTTCCAAAACGTGTGCAATGCCATAAGGAGAATCCAACACAAATACTTTTGCCCCTCAGGATTTGTAAATCAAAGTGCATGGTGAGCCGGACCTTCCATCCACCAACAGATCAATGCATTTGTGAATTACAATACTTGCAAATTTGATTTAAATGTTTGAATGTTATGATGATATTTGAAGGCAAAGACCCCTTCAACTGTGTGGCAAAGCAGCAAATGTATGATGTATGATAATGATTCAATTTTGTATATTGTGTTGCATATTTATCGCAGTATTAACTTACACATTTTGCTAGCATAGAGGACACCCTATGGCCCTAGGAACAAAGAATGCCATCATATCCCATGTACAATTTCTCTTTTACCATAGAGGACATCTTATGGATCTAGGGTCATAAGACGCCAACATAGTGCATAAATGGCTTCTTATAAGTATACACGTAAACATAGTGCATAGAGGGAATTTTACTAGCATAAAGACCGCCCTATGGCCTTGGGACCATAGGGTGCCAACATAGAGCATAGAGGGATTTTTATTAGAACCTTGTTGCCCTTGGGACACCATAGTGCCATAAAGTGGTTTTTGTATATATAGTAGAGAATTCTCACACACATGATACCTTGGTCACTATCTAGCCCTTGGACCATATGATAGTAGCATAGAGAACACCCTATAGCCCTAGAACTTCCTTCTATCCCTAGCGCCATACACTGCCAACATATAGTATACATGGTTTCTTCATAGAGCAAACCTTTTAGCCCTACACTATAGAGTGTAAACCTAGACCTATAATGTATCATACTAACATAGAAGGCACCCTATGACCCTGAGGCCAAAGAGTACCAATTTAGGGCATAAAGGGTCTTTTCCTAAGTTGAAGGGCACCTTGTGGGCCTAGGCAACACCCTATGGCCCCAGGGCCATAGGGTGTCAACATAGTCAAATGGGGTGTAAACTTAGAGCATAGAGAGTTTCTTACTATCATGGAGGACACCCTATGTCCTTGGTGCCATAGGGTGCAAACATCTAGCATGGAGGGTTTCTTGCTAGCATAGAGAGCACCCTATGGCCTTGGGGCCATATGATTCCAACAAAGAGCATAAACGGTTTTTTGATAGCATAGAGGATAGCTTATTTCCCTGGGGCCATATGATACAAAAATAAAAGAGTCTTAAGAAGGGCACCTAGGCCACTAAATCACCATGGGGCCATAAGGTGGTCTTTATGGGGAATGCTCCTAAAGGATTCCTTGGCTATCCTATGGCCTTTGGCTACCAACATAGAGTTTAGATGGTTTCTTACTAACATAGAGCTCACCTTGTGGCCTACGGTCTTTAGATTCTAATATAGAGTTCCAATGGTTTCATACTAGGCGTAAGGGGCACCCTATGGCCTTGGGGCCATAGAGTGTCAATGTAGAGCGTAGAGGTTTCCTTTCTAACATAGAGGGCACCATGTGGCCTAGGAGCCATTTGATACACCCTATGGCCCGAGGGTTGTAGGTTGCCAATGTAGACAAGGTTTCTTAGTAGCATTATAAAGGGTACCTTGTGGCCCTCAAGTCTCCATAGGGTGCCAACATAGAGAGTAGAGGGTTTTTCTTACTAGCATAGAGGACATCCTATGGCCTTGGGGCCATAGGGTTTCAATATTGAGCATAGAGGATTTCTTACTAGCATAGAGGCTACCTTGTGGCCCTAGGTCCATAGGGTGCAAACATAGAGAATAGAGGATTTCTTACTATCATAGAGGGTACCTTGTGGCCCTAGGTCCATAGGGTGAAAACATAGAGCATAGAGGATCATTTGTTACTAGCACATAGGGCACCCTATGGCCCAAACGCCATAGAGTGATAACATGTAGCATAAAGGGTTTTTTACTAGCATACGAGGCAGACCTTGTGGCCCTCGGGTCATAGGGTGCCAACATAAAGCATATATGGTTTCTTACTAGTGCTCATAGAGGGCATCTTGTGGCCCTATGACAACCCATGGCCTTAGGGCCATAGGGTGACACATAAATAAAGTACCATATGGCTTTGAATCCATATATCTATTTATATGTTGAGACCTCCCAACAATCCTAACCCTATGGCCTTGAGTCCATAAAGAGACATATTTTGGATTATCTTAAAGTCATAGAGATATCTACAAAGAGAACAGTATGGCCTGAAGGCCATAAGAAACTTAGTCAAGTAAATCATCCAATGCAAGAAGATCATGGAAATAGAAAATGAGACTTCTGCTCTAGAACTTAAAGGCATAAATGTTTCTCCAAGTATACTTCTAGGCGCCACCATCATGGACAAAGAACTAATGTAGCTAGATAAAGATTAGAAATCTCTAGACAATAAGGAACATAAAAATAAATTCATTGTAGATGTGTTGTCAGTTAGTAAATTTTCTATTTGTGATTAGTTTTTTCTAAGAGTGTGACAAAAAAGACTTATCAAAATGTAGATACTTTGGAATCTAAAATTAGGTGTTCTTTAAACTTGCAGTCCTTCAACAAGATATTGCGGCTGACAAAGTTTTACTCAAGATTGTTGGTTTAGAGGATGCTAATGCCATTGACCCTACTGAGAAAGATTCTATCAATCTTCATGTCAACCAAATACTTTCTGACGAAGATGACAAGAATCTACAAGTCTTTGAAGGTCGACTGCTACAACGACTGGAGATAAATTTAAAGAGTAATCCAATGGAAGAAGACACTGAAAGTTCCAGAACATGTACAAGGGAAGAAGAAGAATCCAATGAAAATATTCTAGTAGCCCAAGCGTTGGGAATTGGATTGCATGACATCACAATGGAAGAAGAAGGCAATGGAAGTTCTAGAACATGTGCAACGCCAGAAGGAGAATCCAACACAAATATTTTAGCACCCCAGGATTTGGAAATCGAAGTGCATGGTGAGTCAGACCTTTCATCCACCAACAAACCAATGCTGACTATAATAGTGAGCTTGTGTGGATTGTTCCTGAGGAGATGCTGGCAAAAGTCCAAGAAAATGAAGAGCTTAAAGTTTGGACATGAGCATATTGTTCTTCGTCCAGGATGCATTGAGTTTTTAAAGGCTCTATTTAGCAATTTCAATGTAGGGATATGGTCAGCTGCTAATGACATGCATGTTATGGACATCATCAAGATTTTAGAAAAAGAATCGAAAGAAAAATTTCCATTCTTTATGATCTGGGGGCAAAGCCAATGTCAACCATGCGTAGAATCAAGGATCACTCGCTTAGATAATCTAGGAGTAGAAGCACTTTTCAAACCGTTGGCTATTGCATCATCAAAATTTGGACTTGATGCAAGAAGATTGCTTCTTGTAGATGATGAACCATTAAAGGGATGTGTGAATCCTGCAGTGAATTGTATTTTTCCACCATCATTTAATGTTGATGATGAGGAGGATAATGTCCTCCTTGGGGAGCTGCTACCATATATCAAAGCTCTCAATCATGTTAATGACATTCGCACAGTTACAGGGTCTCATTTATATGGACAAGCACCCATTGCTCAAGGTCATGAGCTTTATAATCGTATACACAAGGTTGTTGCAAAGTGGGAGGAGAGAAATCTAATTTTTCTAGGAAAAACCTACTCCACGGGAAGGCTACCAGAAGTTTCTCGTCCTCTTCACGATGAGAAAGTTACAACATCTAGCACTAGTGGAATGTCCACTCGAAGTCAAGACAAGAAACTTTCAGCACGTGATCGAGAAAAAGTAAGGGTCTTAAAGAATATCAAATCATTATCAGCCTTGAAAGGTACAGAAGCAATCATGCTTGCCCAAAAATTGGGATACAAGGAGCCTGTGATCAAAGTACATGAAGCCAGGAATTATATAAAGCATCTAAAAATTCAGTATGATCTCAAATAGCCCTATATCAAGAAATGATGGAGCGATGTTTTGTAACATTTTGTCATTTACAAAGATCTTTATGTACTCAGAGACTTTGTTAGAGTGCTTAGGGTTTCAAGATATATGAAGATGTAAATGATGAATAGTTTTTTAAATTGTCTTTCAATACTATAAGTAACTTCTGAGTTTCATGTGCCAAATGCTCATTTTTTAAAAAGCTTTTATGTTGTTTGCTTTGAAATTTGAGTTCATTGTGCCATCAAGGACAATATACATGCTCATAAGGTCAAATCTTGCTCTATAACCTTGGGGGAATTTCACTTTATGGTCTTAACACCCTATGAATCTAAGGCCATAGGGTCATAGTTTGGCATGTGTTCTTGCATAGGACTTACTAAGTGTAACCACAAATTAGCACCCTATGTCCCTAAGGTCTTCAACACACTTAAGATCTCTATATTAACTTTTCTTTTTTAATCATTTCAGAGCTTCTAAGAAAAAATGTTTTGCTATTAGATTATCACAAAATAGAGGAGATCCCTTTCATATTACATCAAATATCACATTCAAACCAAGAGCAATGGTTTCATTATCTACCAACATCTTTCAAACAGGACAAAAGAACGCTTATCTTGGATTTAGAGGGTGTGCTAATTGCAACATTTGAACTTCAATCAAGGCCAACTTGGACCAAGTACATGTGCATTGTAGAAGATAACAATGAGGTGTATGCGGTGCGTCCAGATGCAGAGTATTTCTTAAGATTTTGCTTTGAGTTCTTTGAGGTTTGGATTTGGAGCTGTCATCGTTTACAAAAAGCTCAACACATAATCAAGACCTTTTTTCCTACACAAAGTCACAAATTCAAGATGATTATGGATAACCAGTGCTGCCAAAATTCAACTTTCATGATCGGTTACAAAAGAGCCTATCACAAAAATCTTTCGACCATATGGAAGCTATTTGATTATTTAGATGGGGGCAACACTATAATATTTGATGATAGTCCATATCGAGTGATGTGGAATATGCAAGGAACTTATATGATTTTTCCAAAGTTTTGGAACCAACCTACTCAATTGCTTCAAAGTTTTTTAAAAGATGAAATTGTTCCATGGTTATGTGGATGGTTGTATGCTAAAGACAAGAGAGTATATACCATAAGAAATTTTGTAATGTTCCATCCTGATCCTGAGACTCACTATGTAATGCAATGTTATATGTCTCAAAGGACTCAAAATCTCAAGAGAAGGAGGCCATTTTAAGTGTACTAGTTAAGTATTCTAAATACCATCTACCAAGTATTTGGCAATGTGTACTTTTCAAAATTTAAACTTGATGGAATGTCGTGGGATATCTTGAAACATCTTTAAACTGTTTTTTTAATGAAGTGCATCCTATTGTCAGGAGACTTCTCTCATTCAAGTTCTTTGGTTTCATTGTTTGATGCTTCTATGGTATTGTTAACTTTTTCTTCTTATTAATTGTCTTTATTAAGTGATCCAAACAATCAGAATGTTCTTGACATTTGGTAGTGTTACAAAACGGTGTTTTTTGAACACCCTCAATCTTGGAGATATCATACTCTTTCTAGTTAGTACTTTATTGTACATGCGATAAAGACCATCATTTTTATGAAACTGTCAAGTTGGTGGTAATCTTTATGTTTATACTTTATACTATTTTGACATAATCAATGTATACAATTCGTATTATTCACATCAAATGGTGTTTTTAAACACCTCCTTTTTTTGAGACACCATCTCTAAAACCTTTGAGTGAAGTTTTAAAGCATGTACTTGCTGCACAAAATCTTCATCTTAACATTGATTCTTTGGCACAAACTTATATTAGGAGTTTTTATATTGTAGTTTTATGTTAAGAAATAATTTGAAAGTTAGAATTATGATAGTTTATCTAAGTAAGAGCCTCATCTAGCTTTGTATAGTTAAATAAAATACCAAATGGAATTATAGGTGCAATAGATGACATCTTATGGTCTTAGGGTCATAGGATACTCTATAGTATTGTTTAGATTTTTTAATTGTTTGTGAACATAGATCATAGAGGGTTTTTCTCACTACCATAGAGGATATCCTATGGCTTTGGGGCCACATGGTCTCAATATTGAGCGTAGAGGATTTCTTACTAGCATAGAGGGTACCTTGTGGCCCTAGGTCCATAGGGTGCAAACATAGAGTATAGAGGAGTTCTTACTAGCACAGAGGGCACCCTATGGTCTAAGGCCATATGGTAACAACATATAGAATAAAGGGTTTCTAATTAGCATACGAGGCACACCTTGTGCGCCTTGGGACATAGAGTGCCAACATAGAGCATAGAAGGGTTTCTTATTGGCATAAACAACATCTTGTGGCCCCAAGACAACCTACAGCCTTAGGGACATAGGGTGGCACATAAATAAAGTCCCATATGTCTTTGAAGGACTGGATCTCTTTATACGTTGGGACCAGCTAACAATCCTAACCCTATGGCCTTGAGGTCATAAAGAGACATATTAAAGTCATAGACATGTCTACAAACAGCACCATATGGCCTTAAGGCCATAGGTGCAATAGATGGCATCTCATGGTCTTATAGCCATAGGATACTATATAGTATTGTTTTGACTTTTTAAGTGTGAAATATTAGTTGAATGTTGTTTAAAGTCTCGTGTATTTAAAACTTGATAGCATGCTACAAAACCATGACCAAGTATTTTGTTATACATGGATTAAGGTCACCAAATTATGACAAGAGTGTTTAATAGTATTTGCCTTTACATATTATCTTTTTTAATTGCTGTAATCAATCTATATGCTGCTTTAAAATCATATCAATATATTGGTTTTTTTGACACCTCATTTTTTGAGAAGCTACTTCTAGAAGCATTTGTTGAATTTTGAAAAGCACTGATGTCATACAAATCCTCTTTCCAAAAACTATATTGGAGGTTTATTCTTAAATTTTATAGTAGAGAAATTAAAATAGACTCATACAATCATGATAATTTATCTAAATTAAAGGCAACTAGAGCTTAAAAATCATTAAATAACACAATCCTAGCATACACATTTAGAATTTGGGAAACGGGATTTTCCCAAATTATCTAAAATGGTGTTTGGTGATACCTCTAATGACTAGGCCATTGTAGATATCCTCATGTCGTAATCCCCTAATGAATCTATCAAGCAATTGGTTATTGTTGAAGCGCTCATTTGGATTACAATGATAATTCAAATGCTTCAAGCGACTTATAAAGTCTCTCACGAACTCTCCTTCCTCTCGTTGGGATTTTTGGAGCTGAGAGGCTACACCCCAAAGTACTCCCTCTCGTATGTATTCTTTTAAGAACAGTCTCCTAAGAGTAGGATAAATCGTTTTTTCTTCCACCCTTAGGGTTCTATACCAATCCCAAGCCTTTCCACTTAAGGTTAGGCTTAAAGCATTGCTCTTATATAGGTCATTGTGTTCTCCTAGAGAATCGCATATTTGTTCAAACACTTCGATATGCTTTCTCACATCCCCGTCTCCACTAAATTTTTGTGTGAGCTTGGCTATTTGTACTGCGTTACTTCTAGGCTCTCTATCAGGCGTGTTACGCATATTCTCAGCAATAGATCGACCAATAGCTTGAGAAAATGTTGCCAAGTCACCTAAGTGAGCAGGCACCATGGGTGAAGGCGCTCCAGAGACTACATGTGGAGTAGGTATTGGAATTGGGCTTGGCGCATAGGAAGCCCTTGGGTTCCACGTTGGGTACGATGTTGTGCCATGTGGTGGTCCATAGTTCATATGAGTGGCCCTAGGCATAGCAGACGTTGGATGTGACATGCTAATGCTAGCCGGTATAGTCCCATGGAAATAAGAACTTCTGTATTGTGGTTGTGGAGCATAGGTAGTTGAAACAATGGGAGGGGTAGGGATTACATGAGTACGTGGATCCATAGGTGCATACAATTGGTATGCACTTGTAGGTACTATTGCAGGCATTGAGCTACCATGTAGCGGTGCTTTACTAACAAACGAGGTCCATGGTGTGTTTCTTGGCATGCCCATCATTGGGGTAGGCATGGTATCCATGGTGTAATCTAGGGAAAGATGATCTAGACTTGGAAAAGTAAAGCTATCACTTGTGGGCTTAGATTGCATTGAGACCCCTGGCCAAACAACATATGGGGGATCGATGGGACTCACTGGGGGAGTCTCCATTTGTGATAGAGTGGGTTGTTTCCCTTTGCCCGTGTCTAAAAATCGCATAGGACCCGTCGAAGGTATGTTTATTCCTCGATTTTTCCTCTTGGGCTGGATAATCCTATGGATGACATTGCAGATCATGTGTTGTTGTTCCTCTAGACTAGTGGCACTAGATGTGGATTGTACAACTTCTAACCAGCCCACATGGTATGTGTAGCCTATGTATAGGTCGATCAAAGTCTCCGTGTGTAGGTCATATTCCCAATTTTCATTGAGAAATATCCCATCCAAACTTGGTGTACTAGAGGGTTGCCATGAGGTGGATGCACTGTTGCTTCCCGTGTTTTGACTTTTAGTCACCGCTACCGTAGAGGCGACTTTGGAAGGTGGTAGCTCGGTAGGGCCCTCATTAAATGAGGTAGGTAGAATGTCGACGTGGACACTCTGAGGGAGTGTGGGGTCTACAGAAGATGTGAATGGTGATTCTACCTCCCCACCCCCTTCGTTTACTTCACTAGCCATAGGTTCAGAGCGCGTAGCTCTACTAAAAGTTTCTATCAAACGGCTAAAAACACTAGTTCCAGGTTTTTGGGCCCAGCTAGGCACGGTTTCATTTGTTCCCCCGGGGCTTTGTGTAAGATGCTCTTCCATAATATCGTAGTTAGAGGAAGAGTCGCTAGCCGCTATATTTGGGTCTTGGGTTGCACTACCTTGGGTCCCCGCTGAGGGCGTAGACCCTAGCGTGGAAGCATAGTGAGTACCCCCGTAAATCGAAGCACTATCTAGTTGTTCGGACTCCAGCACACGACCAGAGCGTAGATACATGTGCTTTGGGTGCCCTACAAGTGTCGGCAAGTACCCTCAAAGGTTACTTGCTTTGTTTTGTGGGTGTTTTGCACCCCGTTTTCTACTTGATTTTTTCTTGTTTTTGATGTTTTTTGAATGTTTTTTAATGTTTGATTTTCTCTTTTATTAAAGTGTGTGATAGCTCGAAACGATATCACTTAGAAGGTCACTGTGTGCTTTACAGCACAATTTTCGGGCATCTGACGTTCCGTTGGTCCTCAAAAAATCGATTTTTAGCTACGTGTGAAGCTAAAATTCGTTATTTTAAAAGGCGACTGAGGCCTAGGCCTGAGCGTGAGCTTGGGCTTGGGTCTAGGAGATATTCCCGATCCCAGTCCTACCTTTAAATTATTCTTTTTTTTAAAAAAAAAATTAGATTTTTTTTTTCATTTTTTCATTTTTTTTATAAAAAAAAGGATAAGGCCGTCGCGGCCTGCGCGAGAGCACAAACACACACTCTCTCTACCTACTTCTAACTAATACACCTACTCTTACACACTAACACACTCTATTAACTCTCACTAATTTACTTCCTACTTACTGTACACAGAAAACTAACAACCTTAATACACAGAGAATAAACACAGAACCTTTGAAATCTCTATTAACAAAGAAAACTAACTAACTTAATACACAGAGAATAAACATAGAACCTTTGAAAACTCCATTAATAAAAAAAACACACAGTATAACACCAAATCCCTCTTCTCAACACACACACACTCCTTCCTTACCTTTCCTACAATAGAAATTGCACCACGGAGAAGCACAGAGTGCTACTCGAGCTTGGTGTATGGCATTCCCCGGCAGCGACGCCAAAAATGTGCGCATATATTGCACGTGTCAATGCAAGGAACTTGCCGATACACCGTGTGCGAGCCACAAATGGCTCCAAGCACACAACAAGCCTACACTAGTAAGCTCAAAGAAGGCGATGGTGTGTCACTCACCGCTCTACGCTTGCTTCGTGGAGGATTCCTCGCCGCGAAGAAGAAGGAGACGCCACTACGCCGCTCTCAACCGCTTCACCGCCATCGTGCCTTCGTAATGCTCGATCGCCCTCTCTCTCCCTCTCTCTCCCTCTCTCACTCTCTCTCTCTCTCTCACACACACACACAAAGAGATGAAGAAGAAGAAAAAGAAGATGGAGCAAGAGCACTCTTCTATTGGACAAATGAGAGAATGAGTGGATTTTAGGTTTAGTTGACTTTTATATGAGCTCGCTCCATTCACACTTGGGCGCCCATGCTTAGCCAACTAATCCCTTGAATGTTCCAGTTAGAGTGCGCCTCTCATCGGCGATCACTCTTACCCTTTTCCTATTGGACCGACAAGCCCGGTACCTGATTCTACCAAATAAATAATACAATGTCCTCCGTAGGTTACAACGTCCATCGTAGGTGACAGGGTGTCCATGAGCCGTGAGGGTTAACAGGATACTCCAACGAGTTTCATGCTAGCCCTTCATGAGGATCGCCGAGACACCTTGGAGCTACCACAGGCTTTATGCTTGTACTTGAGTGATGGTGGACCGCTTTATGTTGATGATCATCAAAGGATGTAAATGAGTACTAGAGCCAGATATGGAGAGTACCCTACCTCCGACACAACTAGTTCTTTCCCACCAGATTGATTACGAGGTACCTATAGGAGTGTTTACGATGGAGCTACATATATGTTGATATGTGGATGACCCTATTTTTGTACTCCGTGTAGTAGAGTTGAGCCTATAGTAGAGTTCAGCCTATAGTAGACCCGATGACCATACCCTCTACAACTCCAGCATGCCTAAGATCACCTCCAGGATTCACATCAAACCTAGGTACATCCTAGGATAGTGCAATTACATAGATTGAAGCACGCATTGGTTTATGGTGATGAGTGTGGACATAGATATCGACAAGAGCAGACCACAGGTCATTTTGAGCCAACCATGAGCAATATGGTATATCTTGTTGGAGATCCTTGCGATAGGATTTATAGGGACACAGATGGTACCAGATATTCCTTGATGATTGGTTTTCCCTATTCTACATGGCATGGCGAGGATCCTATATGATGACCACACATAGTCCACATACACCTACTAGACAGATTTCTCCTACCAGGTTACCTCCCAAATCTCCATCACATAGACAGATTCTGTGTTATGGAATCAATATCTTATTATTTATTACAGCCGGACAGGTGGAAAAGGCTTGACCGAGCTAGGCTATTGCAAAAGGATAACATATTTTATGTACATTTTATTATTCAAGTGCTCTTTATGAGCTATGGCCATTTATGACCGGTCGGCCAGTTTGTAACCAATTTGACCATTCAAGAAATCTATAAATGAAATACGTGCAAGAGGGAAATGGTCACTCTTGCATGGGGGGAGATTGCACCCTGTTTCTGCGTTCTTCTTCTCACCTCTCCTCTCTTCTCTCTCGCGTGCCAGCGTAGCACTCCCTTCTAGGAGGTGCGCCTGCGCATGCTCTTTCTCTCTCTTTCGCTCTACGTCTCTCGTTGTTCACGTATAGCTTCGATTACGAGTTCGTGGATGTTCCAGGTATACATTTTTGTTGATTTATGGCTTGCTATGTGCTATTTCGAGTATTTTGCAGGTCTTTCCGCGCTCCCGTTTGTAACAGTGGTATCAGAGCATAGGTAACGCTCTTGGTAACAAGCAGTCATTGAAGACCTGAAATTGGTATCTAAGAAAGGTGCACAATTTGCTTTTCTGGAAATGTAGATCTTTGCAGTTAAGTACCACAGATAATTGCAATTATACAACTCTAATTAGCTTCATGCGATTTTATCTTGATTGACATGTTTTTTGTAAAAATCTTTGAAATTTTTGGGGAGTGCAAGGGAGCCCGATATGATCATGGCAAAATAAGAAATAGGAAATAGGATTTTGTCATACGTAGCGTTAAAAGAAGCAGAAGAAGTCTGTGTAGTTTGGAAAACAGAGGTGTCTGTGTACAAATCTGGAAGTAGAAGAGAGGAAGTTGATGAGGCAATGATTGAAACTAATCATTGGAGCTAGATCTGAGTTTTTCTTTCTTTCTTTTGATTTGAATCGGTGGAGTCTGCAAAGAAGTCTGAAATGAGGTAAAGCTTTGGAAAGAGAGCGTTCTCTATGTATGGAAGTTCTCCACAAAGGAAGCAAGGATCAGCTGGCCCGATCTCGATTCCATCAAGCCATGAAGGCACCATCGTTTTCGGGCTAATTCAGTGCTATAAACTGTTCGGGGGCTGATTCATGGCATGGCCATAATAGAAGGAGGCTCAATAGGTGGATACCCCAGCTACACACACACACATGCGAGCCATCATAGGCAGCCAGTTCTCACTGCCGCCAGACTCTCTCTCATAGTGTCACGCACACACACACGCCACCTCGTCATCAGGTTACTCTGTCCCTCACTTGCCAACTAGTAGCGGCCATGCAATTTTGTGGTTGTGGTCACTTAACAAGCGACATCAAGTCTCTCTCCCTCTCTCTCTATTTAGTTGATGGCAGCCAGGCACTGGGCTGCGCACCACCCAACCGCCATGCAAACTCTCTCTCTCTCTCTCTCTCTCTCTCTCTCTCTCTCTCTCTCTCTCTCTCTCTCTCTCTCTCTCTCTCTCTCTCTCTCTC
This sequence comes from Adiantum capillus-veneris, assembly GCF_014529385.1. Lineage (NCBI taxonomy): Eukaryota > Viridiplantae > Streptophyta > Polypodiopsida > Polypodiales > Pteridaceae > Adiantum > Adiantum capillus-veneris. The sequence goes on from NC_140958.1 coordinate 134,708,600, forward strand.
TCTCTCTCTCTCTCTCTCTCTTTCTCATAGGTAACCGCGACTGCCATCCCGAGTCTCATAACGGGCGCCCACAATATCTCTCTCACCTCGTGGCACCCACACCACCCACTCTCCATGCAGAGGTTCTCTCACCCCCTGCCAAACAATGGCGTCTCCATCAACTCGAGCTGCCAACCACTTCCGCAGATTATGACCCCAAATGGTGGCCACCCAAGCTACCAACTACACTTCTCTCTCTGTCTCTCAAGTGCAGCCGCTCTCAGACTCTTGGAGTCTTGGTGCATGGCGTCACCCAGCCCCACACACATACAGCATAGCATGTCTTTCTCTCTCTCTGCCAACCAACTCACACACCACCACCTTGGTGACTCAGCATGCACCTCGGCACGGTCACTTCTAATGATGCTGATCAAGTACGACTACAGCTCTCATCCATGAGCAAGCTGCTATTCACTCAACTTCCCCCCACCACTAACTACAGCCGCCGAGTGTCTTTCTCTCTCTCTCTCCATCTCTCTTCTCCCTCTCTTGCTCCCTCGTCTGTTGTTTCTGCCGCCCACAAAAGAGTGCCCCCTCACCCCCTTAGCGACTACCTACCTTGGCGGACAGTGCCGCAACACAAGGAACCTCCTATCCTATTTGTCGCCAGTCTAGAACGCAATCACATGACGCTGCGGTGGAGAACGTGGCCCTTTTTCTGTGTATAAGAGCACATCTTGGGATTCTTGCCACCATGTTGTATTAGCGAGATTTAGCGGGAAACCTTGGGAGGGACTTTGCAGTACATGATTTGTGATTACCTGCACTTTGACATAACTGTGTTTTTTTGGTCCACCGAGGCAACAGATTGAGGACAGACACGCAGAGATCAGACAAATAATGGAGAGGTAAATTCATCTTGTATCACTAGAGAGGTGGATGCCATTTTTTGAGTATCTGCGCCACCATCCCTGTCACCCTCCCATGAAGCCGGAGATGTCCAATATAATCAGCAGAAAATTCCACTCAAAATACCTGATAAAGTCGATGATCCACGAGAAGCATGACTTGACTTAATTCAGCTCACGCTAACGAAGCAATCTAGTTGCTTGCAACAGTTGCTGCCAATCGCATTGACCCCCATACAATATGGCAATAAGCTCAGTAACTCAGCAGCTACAACGCTTCATGTTCATTCTCTACTTACTTGTCCACCCACGTCCCTCAACTTCACCACCTGCAAGCTCCCTTTGCCCTCTTTCACAGTGCTTCCCTACGTGACTCGGTGCTCTAGTTGAGGACTCGCGGCCTCTGTGTACTATTGCACACAAGCTTGCGAGACGCGAGTAAAGAACTCGGATAGACACACATCGAGAGATCATAAATAGGGCTTTCACATGCTAGGAGTCTCTCTCTTTGTCTCTTGTACCGTTTGCAGCCTTGTTAAAGGAAGGGTTCCAGCTGGTGATACTTATTGCAGCGAACATTAACAAAAATTTCCAGCGACCACACGGACTTGGTCTCATAGATAAATATGGCCTTTTGACGCTGGTTAAGGTTAATATAACACTTCAATTCATTTCTATCTCTCCTCTCTCTCCCCCTTATCTTTTGGATCACGATTGATATGAATACTTCACCCAAGGAGCAGACCCTACTTCTGTATTCGATTGTCCCCAGTTGATGTCCAAATCATTGTCAAAACCATGCAACAATACAACGAACTTTTGCTAAGGCTTAAGTTATTAGGTTCCCTCAAAGGAAACTCAACGATTATGTTCTTCATGTTTCAAATTTTTGTAAAGCAATGGATATAGCTTTGATAGTCAAAATTCTTTTACGGTTTTGGTGTCGTGTGAGGTGCTCACGTACTACGGTCCCATCGCATCTGAGACATGTTAGGTATCTATCATTGAGATGTATTTTCACTAACCTTCAATATTTTCTGCATGATCAAGCTATATCAGGCCTAGGTATTACAAGCATGACCATATGAGAACTCTAACTACATATTCCACTACTAGTTATCAACCCTTAAAGTGACTGCTATCCAGACTACAACTCAGTATAATCTTATAATACATAATTAATGGCGTACTACACAAATAGTGATGTAATAGAATTCGATTTTCAGATTGATTGCTCTATTTTGTTCCATCTTATGGTATAATGGTAGTGCAATTTTTGTTAAATATTACTTGATATAGTTCCATTTATTTGCTTATGTATCACATTCCTGCCAATGTTTTCAATACTCCTTCGCAAGAGACTATGTTTACTATAGAATATTTACCTCTCCCCACGAATTTGAGGTCAACTACTTTAGGAGACTTGCTTTTTCCCTATCCTAACATTCATACATTGAGTGTGGCCTCCCTTTCTCCGACGATCAATATCCACTGGTCATCCTAATCTTGCAATCCACCCTCTCAATTTAGATAGCACCTCTCTTACCTACTCATTTGTACTTCCAGTTGTCTACTTTCATTCTCTTTTCTTGACAAACAAACTTTGCATCAAATTTTTCCTTCATGGCGTTTCAAATGTTAATGCATCTGATATGCAATTATTAATGCCTTCTTCAATTTAACAAGCACTTGTTTTTAGCGCTTTGTTTTTAGAACATTTTTGCAGATAAATCTAAATACAATGTTCTCATATCAAAATCCAGGTATGACACTCCTTTATGCATTCTAGTAATACCCCTCCTGCAACATCATTACAATTCTCCCTGATAAGTAAAATCTCGCTACGTATCTTTAGACCTAAAAGTAAAATTATATAATTCACCACAAGTGCTTATTCCATCTCTCTCCTTATCTTCAACCCTCCAACTTCCCCCACTCTTCACCACATCTCCTTATGCATGCATCCTCTAGTTAATAGTGGTTTGATAAATTAATGTTTATTATATTTTATTTCTTTTAACCAAGTCTTTTGCAGATATTCTCACACCCCTACAAATACCCAAGAACCTTTGCAGCACGCAAGAAAGTTTTTTCAGATGCTTTAAGACGACAAAACTTCCTTAATTGTTTACATTATGTTGCAAAATCCATTGTTTCTAATGTCATGGGTTCTACTTTCTTTGATTGGACTCTTACTAAGATGCCTTGTCATATCACTACTTACATGAGCTCAGTTGGTGTGCAATGATCGGTAAGATTTGATACATGCTTTCACATTCCAGTCTATTCCAATTTCATATCAAATAGGTCATTTATTTTTCACTTTTTATGCCTAGCCTAGTCCATTGGTCACATACACACAGATTCACCGATTTAGGCAGTGTGTAAATACTCATCTTGGTGCTGACCCGTTGATTTAGGCAGCACATTGATGAACTTCAGATTTATTATTTTTAAAGAATATCCAATGCAGATCCGCCGATTTAGGCAGCATTAGTGCAGATTCGCCGATTTAGACAGCACACTTTATTGGTGTAGACTCGCCGGATGAGGCAACACCAATCACAAAATCATGCTGCAGTGGCTGGCCACCACTGTAATGGGTATGATTTTGTTACCTGAGTATAGAAAATTTTTGAATTTGGAATTGAAATTGGATTTGGAATCGGTATATGATGCTTTTCTGTCACGACAGTATTTATGGAATTGGACTTGAGATTGATGAGAATTGATTATTGAACGATGAGTGTGACCAATGATATCCAGATTCATCAGGGTATGACATATACTACTTATTCTAGTGGTATGGGACACTAGAATAGGTAGTATGTGGATGACGGCAGGCATAAGCAACATTGTCTAATTTTATGGGTTTTTCTTTTACTATTTGATACAGATTTCTAATCATTGTTTTTGACAAGTACTGTTTGCAGATTTTTTATCTTCGCAACTGAGGACAGTTGCTTTCCAACGGAGAGGTATGTTATGGAATCAATATCTTATTATTTATTGCAGCCGGATTGGTGGAAAAGGCTTGACGGAGCTAGGCTATTGCAAAAGGATAACATATTTTATGTACATTTTATTATTCAAGTGCTCTTTATGAGCTCTAGCCATTTATGACCGGTCGGCCAGTTTGTAACCAATTTGACCATTCAAGAAATCTATAAATGAAATACGTGCAAGAGGGAAATGGTCACTCTTGCACGGGGGGAGATTGCACCTAGTGTGTGCGTTCTTCTTCTCACCTCTCCTCTCTTCTCTCTCGCGTGCCAGTGTAGCACTCCCTTCTAGGAGGTGCGCCTGCGCGTGTTCTTTCTCTCTCTTTTGCTCTACGTCTCTCGTTGTTCGCGTATAGCTTCGATTACGAGTTCGTGGATGTTCAAGGTATACATTTTTGTTGATTTATGGCTTGCTATGTGCTATTTAGAGTATTTTGCAGGTCTTTCCGCGCTCCCGTTTGTAGCATTCTGCCTCAAAGCACAATCGATCACTTGAGGTCTAGAGTGATTGAGATTAAGGAGAGGAATTCCCATATTGACGCGATGACAAGTACACCAGTATCAGGCCTATAGATTTCCATAGAGAGCTTATTGTAAGGCAGCTAGACACGTTTACGTGCCTCACATGATGACACAAACTAGACCATTAGCTAGTGATGATACACTCATTTGGATTGAGAGCTATAGTACACATTATGGGTTATCCCAGGGTTGGCTCACATCTAGACAATCACTAGAGGCACGTGGATTTTATAAAGGACATAGATAGATTTGGTTCCCCAAATCACATACCATAGCACATCCTCAGAGATCTCCTATATTTTCTTTGACCACACCCATGCTACAGAGATTTAGACCATGTTTAGGACCTATAGAGAGGCCTACTCCATGACAAGTGCCAATACGAGCTATACATTCACAACCACAGATGAGGAGAGCTCAATCTACTTTCAGTGAGACATTGCGGACATTGAAGATTTGGCTACCAAAGAGCCGACCACATATCACACAACATGTTGACAATAGCCATAGCTCACCTGAGATTTCCAATGACCATGCCATTGACTTAGAGCTAGGCCGGAGTTACCATTGAGGGATCCCGACCCCCAGATTTCATTGACCACACATTCATAGGTTGATGTAATCCCTAGACCCATTAGCTATCCTACAAATTTTACTATCCATTTGGAGCTAGTTCTAGCCAGTCGATGACCATTAGACATAGAGCTAGGAGATTACATGTTTTATTGTTTGGAGAGAGTTCTCTTATCTCTCCTAGTTGCAATAGACCTTGACTTGTGCAGATAGACCATGGTGCACTAGACACATGCACGTATACTAGAGGAATTTTTTTCCCATTGGGTTTTCTCCCTCTAGGCATCCATGTATGAGACCTTAGTATAATATTTTTTCTTATTTGCATTTAGGTAACAAAAATCTCATTTCTATGTGGACACACCTTCTAGGTGGTAGTGTTTTGCTTATGCTTTTGCAGCATAGATGGACTTTAGCTTTCACGTGGCATGGATAGATAGAGCTGCAACATTACATGAGTAATTTTACAGCTATCAAGGAGACACATCACATACTTCTAGGTGTACTACTTTCCATGATTAATGTTTGTGCATATTTATACTTGCTGATTGTGGTTTTTCATGGTGTTTGATTGAGTGCATTTAATTATTTTTTTTATCTGCCATTATAAATGTATAAATTTGTCTTTGTTTTAGTTAATTGACTTGGAGTTTAGTCATATAGAAGAGCCTTGAGGTCAGGAGGCCGTGACTTTAGGTTAACTCATTTACTTGACCGCTAATCCTAGTTAGTAAAATTATTTGCATGTTGAGACCTTAGGAGTGTTTTAGGCATAGAGAGGCTTGCTCACTTAAATAAGAAGAACACTAGTGAGAATACAAAGGAAATGGGATCAAAAAAACAAAAGTGCCACAAATGTAAAACCTTCAGCTGTAAGAGAAATCTTGGCTTGCTTTGATACTTCACTTACATGTATTGCCTATGTTACTAGAGCCCTAGAAGTTCCCAGTGTGAGCGCTTTTCTTTGAGAAGGAAAAATCCATGCGCTTAAAATATAAGCACACATGTCAAATGATTTTGAATCAATGTAGGAAAAAAGAAAAATGAAAAAGAGAAAAAGCAAAAGAAAGAAAAATGACATGAAAAAGACTTCTATTGAGTTTTAAAAGAAAAATTCAAGCTTTTGTGTTGAGTCGTGAAAGTTAGTTAGCTAATCAAAGCCAAAAGACACATATTGGGAATCTTGCATTTACATAATCTTCCTAACTTAGCTAGTGCTAGAGTGAGTGTTTTAAACCTTAGTCATAGCTAACTAATCGAGACCGTAATGGAATTGGCCTATTAACTTGAGAGTAGCAAAAATTAATGAGAGTACTTTTGAGAAATTACTTTGTGAGCATAGCGGGTGATCATAATTGAAGATAGCAACATAAAAATAGTACTTAGTTAACTTGGCACGGACAATACTTTTGCAAGGGAGAGATTTTAGAGAACATGACAACAGTTGAGGACCGTATTTATGTGGAGTTGGTCCCCCCTCCAATAGGCATTTGTATTATGATTTCTCCCATTGAGAGAGACTTGTTACAATACAATCTTTGTGTTCCTTGTGACCTCGGTGATGCAATGAAGATGGAAATCTTCATGCATCATGAGCATAGCATAAACTTTGTGTAAAGCTAGCAGATAATGAGGGTAGGGAAGAGGAAGAAGAAACATTTCATAGGAGAAATAACTAGCTCCTCATTATCATCATTCTTCTTGCTAGCATACATAATAGCATAGTAATGAAGATGGAGAAGATGGCAAGCTTAAGCATTGAAGCATGGTTCATAGGAGAAAGAACTAGCTCCTCACTTATCATCACTCTTCTTGCTAGCATACATAATAGCATAGTAATGAAGATGGAGAAGATGGAAAGCTTAAGCATTGAAGCATGGTTCTTGGTTGGATTTTCATTCCATAGCCAAGAGTGTTGGTGTAAACTCTCAACCTCTCTACTTGCTTGGAGAAGGAGAGGGAGCTCTTGCACTTTGCACTTCACACAATGAGAGTGTGCATGAGTGTGTGTGGGAGAGTATACCCCCTTAGTAGGCCCCCTACTTGCTTTGGTTGACCCCCCCTTGTAGCTCATGCTTGAAGCTCATTGGACCCCTCCATGCCTAGCCAATCACAAGCAAGAGTCATACCAAGCAACAAGGGTAGCCTTGGGACAAGCGTTCCCCTTTCCCCTTTGAGAGAGAGGGCTTGATAAATGATAAAACATATAATTAAATCCACTCAATTATCATTGTACCCCTTGGGTGGCCAACCAATAGGCTTTAGGCACACCATGAGGGCAACATGAGGAGGAACTTGAAAAGTGTCCCTTTTGCTTTCTTTGTACCAAGCCTGCTTTGTGTGGGTGTTCTCTCTCATCCCCCCTCTTGTAGGGCTCACCCCCTCCTTGTAGCGATTGATGATTGATTTTTTGACACCTCAAGCCCCTCAAGCTTAGGCCTAGCTCCCACCACCGTCTTGGCCCTTAAGCACCTCAAGCTTGGGCTGGGCTCCCACCTCAAGTACAACCCTAGCATCTCAAGCATGACAAGCATCTCATTCATCAAGCACGACAAGCATGTCAAGCACCTTAAGCTTGAGCCAGTTTCCCACCTCAAGCACAACCCTAGCTTAATTAAGGTAAAAGGACTTTTAACACTTAGCTATTGGAGGTCTTCAATGAAGCTAACCGTAAGGTCTTTATGCTCCATTGGTTAGCCTTGCTCTTTGATATACCATCTCTCATTTGGACCACATTATCATTGGCCCCATGTTGAGGTAGATCTATAAGCACATGTCTATATCCGAACCCTTGTTCCCGTATATTCTCCACATTTAATGATCAGTTTAATATGAGAAAATCATTTGGGTTGGTTAGATATTAGATTTTATGACATTGCCTCTCTCTTGAAATCATAGTCCTCCTCAACTATGAGGTAGAAGAGATAAATCCTTAGTCATTATTCAATCTTACTTAGCGGGTAGAGGATCTCTTTTTACCCTACAACATCTTTCCAAGATGGATGACCAATCCATTTGGTGCTTGGTAGACATAGCTGCCACAAGCATGTCTACTCATTAGTCCATTTCATTCTCCCAAAATAGAGTGACAAATTCTACTTGCTGTTTGAGAGACGTCGTCATCACAAACATGATTCTAAGAATGCATACTATTTAAATTCGTGCACAATTAAAAAAAGAGAACTAGTCCTATAAGACAAAAACATGGGTCATTTAAAAGAAATTTGTACATTTGCTTACTCTAGTGCAGTTGACAAGGTTCATACTATCCTTAAGCTGTATTCCTTGCATCCATCTAGCATCTTCAAAAGGATAATTTTTGAACTTAATAAGATACCATCAAATAATCTTACCCTGTTGTAGTACCTTGTCTTCATGCCGAAGAATAGCTTCGGGTTGTAGCACCTCTTCTTGGTCTTTAAATTCAGGAGGGTCTTCAATAAGTGGTTCACTTGGTGGATCTCCTTTGTAGGGCTTGAGTAGGATCACATAAAAATCATTGTGTATTAGCCAATGGTTGGGAAACTTGAGTTGGTAAGCCGTCTCATTGATAGGCTTCAAGATTTGGAAAGGACCATAGTATCTTTTTTCTAGCTTGGCGTAATACTTTTGATGGCCCATAGGATTTTTGCCCGTAATTTTCCTTAATCGAGCCTTAGTAAGACCCAATCATTTTCTTTGAATGTTAAGGCCCTTTTGTGCTTGTTAGCAACAACTTTTTGCCTTTGCTGAGAGATGGATATAGCCTCCTTAATCATTTGAAAAGATTCTTGTAGGTCATGGCTATACTCATTGGCAACGAAGATCTTCCCATGTACTTTGAGTAGCAAGGGACTTTTAGGTCTTCCCTCAATGATCTCAAAAGGTGATTTTCCCGTAGAAGTATGTCCAGTATTATTGTAAGCATACTCTACAAGAGGTAAGTACTTTTCCCATTGTGAGCATTGATCTACTTTGATAACATAAGTCTTGAGTAGATCGAGTATCGTAAGATTGGATATCTCACTTTGGCCATCCGTTTGTGGGTGATAGGCCAAAGAGAAATTCAATCTTGTTCCTAGATTTTCAAAGAGACCTTTCCAAAAGTTATCGGTCATTCTAGGATCTCTACCTAACACGATGGATGTTGGTAATCCATGGTGTTTGAAAATCTGAGATATGAAGAGAGTTTCCATTTGGTGTATCTTAATAGTCTTTTTGATAGGAATAAAGTGTGCTTGCTTGCTAAACATGTTGACTATTGTCCATATTCCCGTATTCCCATGGATAGGCTTGTGCAATCCAAAGATGAAATCCATGGATATACTCTCCCATGGTGAATTTGAGATAGGCAATGGCTGGAGTAATCCAGGTTGCTTCCCTCTATCATACTTGGTCTTTTCGCATACTACACATTTGGAAACATACTCTTGTATGTCCACTTTCATGCTAGGACAATAGAAATATGTCTCTACTCCTCAAAGAGTAGGTTGATATCTCTATGCCCCGCATAGGGAGGAGCATGGGATTCATACATTATTTTCTCAATAAGGGATTGGATAACACTGATAGCCTTTTGTCGTGGAGAAGATAACCATCCTGCAAGGTGAATGGTTCCTCTTTCTTCCCCAAAGCAAGGGATGACATTATGTCTCTAAAGTCAGGGTCAGTAGCATACTCGTCTATCATAGAAGATAGATCATTGTAAGTAGCTATAGACACTGGTGACCGCATTAACTTTTGGTCATCGTGAAAGTGAATCGGCAACTTGATTGTGCTTAGCAACAATGTGAGCAATATGGAAATTAAACTACGAAAGAAAATTATCCCACCTCATTTGTTTGTCAGAAAGCTTGGTTTGCATCATGAAATGCTTGAGACTTTGGTGGTAGGTTCATAGAACAAATGGAGTCCCTAATAGATAGTGTTTCCATGTGTCTAGGGCATGTAGAACAAATAAATCTCTTTCTCGTAAATGCCCAAGACTCGTTCATCGGTATTGATCCTTCGGCTCTCATATGCTATGGCATGTCCTTCTTGAAGCAAAACTTCTCCAAGGCAATCATCACAAGCATCACATTGGACCTCAAATGGCTTTGAGAGATCGGGAAGCATGAGGATTGGTTGAGAGGTAACCTTTTCTTTGAGCTTATCAAAAGCATTTTTCTCCTTAGCAGTCCATACATACTTAACGTTCTTCTTAGTTAAGTCATGTAGTGGTCCTGCTATTTGAGAGAATTTTGCTATGAAGCATCTATAGTATGCGCACATACCAATAAATCTTCTTAGCTCATGTAGATTCCTTGATTAGTCCATGCTTTTATTACCTCTAACTTTGATGGATCCATACGGGTATCATCTTGAGAGATAATATGACCTAGGTATTGAATCTCTTGAAGGAAAATTTCTCTTTTCTTTTGGTTAAGAAAAAGCTTGTTCTCCCTCAATGCTTGAAAAATCACTTGGAGATGTTTCTTATGTTCCTCCAAAGACTTGGAGTAGATGATGATATTATCAAAGAACACTCTAGTGAATTTGGAGTAAGGTCTAAATATTTTCTCCATTAGATAATTGAACGTAGCTGGTGCATTATTCAAGCCAAAAGGCATGACTAAATATTCATAAAGACCAAACGTTGTGCAAAACGCAGTCTTTAGGATATCTTCATCCACTATCCTTATTTGATGATAGCCACTTTTAAGGTCAATCTTACTGAAGTAGTTAGAGCCTTGTAGTTTATCAAACAAACCTTCTACTTGAGGCACATGAAATCTGTTTTTGATAGTGATATGGTTTAGTGCTCGATAGTCCACACACATACGGTATGTACCATCTTTGTTTTGCACTAAAAGGTCTGGAGAACAAAAGGGAGAGGAGATAGGCCTCACCATCCCTTTGTCTACCAATTCCTGTACTTGCCTCATGATCTCTTCTTGTTGAGCTTGAGAGGCTCAATAAGAAGGCTTGTTAGGATTGGGTACACACTTTAGCAACTTAAGGAAAGTTCCTCAGCCGAGCATGCTCTCTTTCTTATTTCTCTCAAAGAATAATGAAACCTTTCTAAGAAGCTTTTAATACATATTTTGCTCATCAGTCAGCTTGAGCCAAGGTGCTTTAACTCTTAACTAGAAAGTGATCAAGATGCCACCCAAATTAGTATTCATCGGTTCGTTGATTGAACACTAATTTGTTATTGGCATAAGGGCTATGAGCCACAAAGGCTAAGAGCCATTGTCAAACCTAGGGTAGGTCCCAAATGTTGGCATTTCCTGGGTGATTTTTCTCCAGCTTGAACAGATCTACCTAGTGGAGTCCCCAGTCCCCATTGATGTTAATGGCCAAGCAAGAGTCTTGCCATTACAGATGTTTTGGGTGTTCTGTTAGCACTACATGTTTTTAAGTGCCAAAATTGAGTTGAGTTTCTGATACTCTTAAACTCACATTAGCTGATGTATACCATGGAGTCTAGAGGCAGAAAATAAAAATAAAAATTGAGACAACATGGTTGCTCATACAAGCTAGACATCTCACTTCTGTGGTCTCTTATTCTCTCTATAGCACTAGAGTGTCTATGGAAGCACAGTTTTGGGGTAAGACCCAGCGGGTGATTACTAAATCACCCCATAGGCATTGAGGATCATAGTTTGATCTATTCCAGTTATACTTTCAAGGAAAGAAGTCTACAATCTACCATAGGGTAGTGGACAAATTCAACTTTTCAAGTTGATTCCAATCATTTTTGTACATGGTCGACTATGTTGGTTATCGTTACCTCCTAGTTGAGCAGTTTCTATAAAGGATCTTACCAAGGGGTTTGACTACGTAGATTCTAACCAAAGGGTCTAGATTGCCAAGGCAACGCCCAGGGTTACAGGCTTCAATCTAGGGTTTTACCTAGCAGGTTTTCATTCAGATCGCTCTTTAGCCACATGACAAGGTCATGTAAGAGCATAGCATTTTGAGACAGTGTTGTCACTTTCTCCCTTCACTGTTCATCAAGATACCACGATAGGTATTATTCTTGTTGAAACAGTTACATAACTACATGGTAGGGTTCTGTCTGGCACATGTTGTCACATGGCATACAACATGGTCGATGAGCTCAAGGAGTTCAATTTAGCCAGTGTGGAGCATGGATAATGAGGGTCTCTCTCACGCACGTCGCATGCGTGTTTACAGTTACCTCCACATCCAAGTACATCTTGTACTTGCAGGATGTTCTTTTTTTCAGACATCCCTACCTGAGACATATTCCACATGTGGAGAATATGAGTCTCTCGGACTAACACTGGCGCTGCTACTTCAATTATGTGTCGCGATGATGTCCCTCAGTGCTGGTCGAATCCATTTTCTAGACCATTTTCTACACATCATATCAGGAACAATTTCAGTGGCCAGAAAGTCGGGTACTTAAAACTACTTATTAAGGTTACAAGTGTTACTAAACAACATTAACGGATGGTTGTTTAGGTATACAACAAGGCTATGTGCTGTTTATGTAACAATTTCATTGTTTATACCTATACGTGATTAATGTTTCACCTTCTATTATGGTTCAAACGTTTCATCATGGCTTGCAAATGATTGCAACAAAAAATATTTAGTTTCTTTTTCAAACTATTTACATTCCTTTTCAATGTGTGCTAGGAGCATGACTTTTGCCATCCATATTGGCAAGGATGGTCATGAATATACAAGTTCAGATCTGTTTTTTGCTAAATGCATGCACACTAGGTGTTATGGGCCCTAGTGTTTAGCAAAGGCTTATTTGGAGCGGCATGCATATTCATCACATTAATTGCTTATGAAGCATTTTTCACTCTATATGCAGTATCTCTATGAGATTATCTTTGGATCTACCAATCACCAATAGAGGTCATGGCTCGATTTGGGGACTTGTGGATCTTTCAAAAAATAACCACGTTGGTTATGTAGGACATTGTTGATTCCTCGACAATGTTGTATGATATTATGATTCCCGTTTAGTAGTCCTCTAGGAAGATTGTCTGTAAACCGTTGGGGAAAAACACCTCAATACTATCATTTATCCAAGGGGATAGGCAAATCACAAAGTGTAATTTTGTGCTAAAGGATATGCAAAGTGCGTACATTATCACCAAGCAATCCAATTTGTAAGAATTTATTGCGGCTCTACTTGGAGTAATTTGCTTACCTTAAGTTAAAGCATGTTTGCGACGACTAGGTTTGGTCTCTTCATGTATAAGTCAGGTTCTCAACCTTGAATACTAGTTATAGTGGGGTTGTTTATTGATGAAATTTCAGAGCAAGTCAAGGACTTAAACTTGGCTGATGAGTTATGTCAACAAGTTACTTTCATGGAAAGTGGTACTCTTTTAGGTACATCTTTGTTGTGATAACTCGTTTAGCATGCTCATGTGCATTCTAAATGGAGTCTACATGACACTATGATTGGATAGGAACTGGTAACATAAGATGGTTACAAATGGACAACAATGTGCAAAATCAAAATGTTACTCTTGGTTTCATTGAACCTCCTACTGAACCATGTTCCGATCAAGCAAACAACTGAATTCTCACTAAGTGACCTTTGCAACCTCAGTGTAGGTTAGATAGTGGCTTGAGCATAGTTTTTCTATCTCTCGTTTCAAAGACATCATTCTAATGATGTATATCAAGTCTAAGTGTCTGTGTATCTTTCTATGTGCTTTTAAACAATTGGACTAGTAGCTACACTGTTAAACAATACTATACCTTCGGGGTCTCTTTTAGGTACAAATTAGATGGACCTTTGTCAAAATGAAATCTTCTCATTGATAGCTGCTTAATGTGATAAATTAGTCCTTGATTTGTTGTTACTTGATCTTTTATGTTCGTGAAGAAGACTAAACAAGTGAAATGGTCACGACGACTTTCAAAAACAATAAGAAAGTGAAACAATAGGTTGAATTAAACTGGAATAAGTGTTTGGGAAAGGATTGCCCCAGCTTAGTCTTGAGCCGATTGAAATGCGAGACTAGCTAGCTGCAAACCATGATAAACGGAAGAAAAACCGATGAAATATGTGAGAAAGTCGTCCAAAAATTCTACAAATCATAAAAATTTTGCTAGTATTTCCAAAAAAAAATTTGTAAAGAGAAACTCGACAAGCAACCATTTAATAAGAGACTTTCCCGAATGTTAACACTCATAGGAATCAAGCTATAAAATGCAAGAAATGTAAAGCCATGTAAAATTGTGAAATAAAAAATGAAATTAAAAAAACTAATTAATATATGTGTGTGTATAGAATTTATTAAAATTATGCAAGATGAAGCTTCACTTTAACATTCTAAAACAATAGAATGCAAAAAAAAAAAAAAAAGTGTGTGTAAAATTTACTTTAAAATAATGCAAGGTGAAGCTTCACTTTAGCATTCTAAAACAATAGAATGCAAGAAAAGTAAAGACACATAGGGTATGAAATGAAAGGTAAGTCTCCATCATGCACACCCCAAACGATGAAAGTTTCTCTAACCCAACACAACACTAAAGTTTTCTTTTAGAAAGTAAAAAAAAGTGGGATTGGGGTTTACCTACCCCTACTCCTTAATAAGCACCTCGTAAAAGAATAGAGAGACATACTTGCATGTTTTTTGAATCTTTCTTCTATACTTTTTTTTATAACAATTTCACTTTCCTCAAAAATTAACAAAGTGGGATAGACCTATCGGTAGGTGAGGTTGTCAAACTCACCTTTGTCTAATCGATGACAATTTCTCTCAAGATGCCTTATGTAGACCAAACAAGTGATGTAGTAGAAGGCTGACGAAGTTTTTGTTGGCTTACACAAAATCATAAACTCACCTTAACTCTCCTGCCTTATATTGGGAAAAGAAGAGTACACTAGCATATCTTGTTTTTAAAGAAAGAACAAAGTACCACTTTCCTTTGTTTATGTGTTTAATCTCCCCTTTAAAACGTGGCCCTTTTTTTTTTTGGAGAGAGAGAGAGAGAGAGAGAGGGACTACACTTAAATATCTTGTATTGAAAGAAAAGAAAAGAGAGATAGAGATGACACATGCACATGTTGCTCGAGTTGTTATCAAGCTTTTTTTGTTGGTTGTAGCCAAATGGCACCTTGTGCACAAGCATGGCCATTGAAGAATCATTATAGTAGCAAGCATAGATAGTTGTAGGAGACCTAAAAAGTTGCAAGGTGAAGAAAGACAGGACCCCAACTAATTTGTTGCATTGCCTGGCCATCAAGGTCAACGGTCAAGGGCTGTTGATCCTAGCCTATCTATCTAGTGTCCACTTTCAACCATAATCCACACTGCAATCATTAGATGCTTCCCAAATCAATATGCAAAATTTGCATGATATCGAACAATCAAGGCCTCCCCAATCAGCAATGTAATGAAACTCAACTAACTCAGCACAGTCGAAGTTTGTGTGCTTCATAGACCTCCATGTGAACCCTAGTCTCCTCTGATCTGTGCGCTCAGTTTTCACTGTAGGCCCCTTTCTCCCTGACACTTGACGGTCGGGAATGGTCCGTCAGTGACCATTCCCTCGTAATCATTGCTTCTGCCATGGCTCTCGGCTCTTGGCTAGAAGCCATGTGGTCACAGTGATTACAAGGAATGGTCACTGATGGACCATTCCCTACACCTTTGAACTTGGTGCAAGGAGGGAATGTAGCAGATCACTTCAAAATAAGAAGCAGTTTCAAGAGCGGAGCATCATTGGCCCGCATGTGGTGGAGGGGAGAGAATTCACCACAATGTGGACGATGGCAAGTTGGCAAGAAAACCTAAAAAAATTGTGGTGGGCTCCTCCTCGTGTTTTGTCGAACAAGGGCACAAACAAGTAAAGTATATGTGTCCCCTACGAGAACCACTTAAAGTCCACTTTCGTGTCTTTATCCTTCTTAATCTCCTACTTCAAAAGGTGGCCCCTCTTGTGTGTGTGTGTGTGTGTGTGTGTGTGTGTGTGTGTGTGTGTGAGAGAGAGAGAGAGAGAGAGAGAGAGAGAGAGAGAACACTTGCATATCTTATTCTGGAAGAAAAAAGTGAGAAAGAGTACACTTGCATTAGAAACATATCTTATTTTGCAAGTAAAGATTTTTCCTTTTGGAAGAAAAAAGTACAAAAGAGTATTTTGAAAGTATCTATGTGTGTGTGTGTTTTGAAGGGTTTTTTGTATTTTGGTTTTTTTTTTTTTTTGGGTGTTTGGGGGGGGGGGGGGGGGGGGGGGGGGGGTGTGTGTGTGTGTGTGTGTGTGTGTGTGTGTGTGTGTGTGTGTGTGTGTGGTGGTGGTGGTGGTGGTGGTGGTGGTGGTGTAGATAGAAAGAGTACATTTGCATGGTTGTATAACTTATTTTGGAAGAAAGAGTGCATTCTTTTTCGCATGCACATGTATAGGTACTCTTTAATGTTAAATCTTGAGATTGAGAAAATCAAGAAAATTTTCTTTGCTTTTTCATAAGCGCCCTCTCTCTCTCTCTCTCTCTCTCTCTCTCTCTAAATCTCTCACACACACACAGACATTTCTTATGCTTGTTGACTCTCCCTCTTTAGAATGTCCTAGTGATTGCAAGACTAATAAATTACGACCCACCAACAGGCTCCCTCTCTTCTCTTGTTGTCAGGACTTGCGGAAGTCCAACGTAGGAAAACCTGAGTCCATTCTGCTGCAAAGATGGGTGACAGACCTAATCAGACACAATTAGAGTTAGATAATGAGGAGGCTGTTGCTAGACAGAAAGTTTCTGAAGATCATGTGGAGGCCGTGGCTGCTGCTAGTCAGAAAGTAACTGAAGACGGCTTTCCCTTATATCATAAGGTGCCTACGAATCAACGGAAGGCAAACGCAGACGCCTACACCCGTACCCTTTTCTGCTTCGGCCCCTACCGGCGTGATTATGATTCGCCTGATGGGGATTACATCAAAAAGATGACAGCAAACTCCCTGCTTGGTGAGCAGGGACAACTCCTTAATCTTGCTGAACTCATAAAGAGGGATAACATCCAGATTTCGGCTCTGTATGCTGTGGGCGACAGTAGCCAGCATCTAGATTTTTCCCTTCTGGCCCAGGATGCCATCACCATCGTGGCTGGCAGAAAACGCCGAGCGCTGGAAATGCGGCATTTGGCTCAGCTTTTCTCTCCGCCTCATGTGGCTGACGCTGCTGTCGACGATGCCATCCTGCTAGAAAATCAGATTCCTGTCTTTGTGCTGGGGCTTGCATTGAAATTCATCAAAGACGGGGGCGGCCAAGCTGCAGATGTCTTTTCGGGGGTCCATAACGTCGAGGATATCATCCGCTGGTACTGTAGCAAGGCAAACCCCTTTACAGATTGGACCTTCGACAAACCCTTGCCTGCCTTGGCAGACACAGACAGGAGAAGACATTCACTTCTTTCCTTTCTGTATAATCATTTATATGAGCGTCTCGCACCTCCAGGGTGCCAACCTCGGCCCCCTGCACACAAGCTTTCCTTTCTGTATCATCTTTTATATTGTTACCGTCCCATACCTGAATGGTGCAGCGCCATTATTAGTGATGGAGAGCCCTCCCTGTCTCAGGCCTCGAGACTCGTACGATGCGGAGTGAAGTTTCAGGCTACTGCCGACGACGTCATCTACTTTGATCCCGCAGAATGGGTACTTTGGCTGCCAAAGATCACATTGAGTAGCACCACAGTTCGTGCGCTTCACAATCTTCTTGCTTACGAGGCCACGCGCTCGGCCGACCACCCCGTCGCCTCATATGTTCACCTGATGCACTCCCTCATTGATACCGCCGAGGACGTCCGCATCCTCACGGACGCCGGCATTATATGCAATAACCAGCTCGGGAGGCATGAGGAAATAGCTTCCATATGGAAGAAACTTCGCCTGTCTGCTCCTCATGCCGATCAGTCGCCCTACACCGAGCCACACAAGGCTGTCATAGCCGAGCTACGCGCAGTCATGGCCAAGCTAGGCCCGGCCTTGAAGAGCAGATGGAAAGTGTGGAAGGAAAATTTCCTGGAGGAGTATTGGAGGAAGAAACCATGGCTTGTGGTTTCTGTGGTTGCTGGGGCCTTCCTCCTCATTCTTGCAATCATGCAAACCATCTATACAATCTTGGCTTATTTCAAAAACTGAGGGATCTCCATGATCCATGTATTGTAGTCTTGGCGTATGATTAGTCGTGAGTGAGCGTAATGCATTTTATTTTATTTTATTTTTGTTTGTGTGTGTGTGTGTGTTGGGGGGGGGGGGGGGGGGGGGGGGGGGGGGGGAAGATTAGTTTCATTGCTTGGAGAGTGGCTTCGTGGTCGTGTTGTTCCGCGTTTATGATGTGAAATCAAAATGTTCGTCTCAAATTTTATTCTTTTTGTTATGTGGGACTAAACGCAATTAATTATCTAATGTTATATGTGTGAGAACGATTGTCATGACTATAGTCGTGTACATATCTTACCGACGCGAGGAGATTTTGAACGTGGTACTATGGCATGTTTTAGCACATAAAAACATGCTCAATTTGGTACAAAAATGTGCATATGTCAAGTGCATGGATCAAATGCCACACTCATTTCACACTTTAAGGATTTTTCCAGCTTGTATGCGCTTCTCATTGGCAAAAAAATATTTTTTTTGACTAAAAATGGTAAAAAATGACTCAAAAGGCCGCATCACTCATGATGATGTGACTATTAGGAGTTAGGGAGCTCTTTTGAAGGTGAATATGAACTCTTTAAGCTTACGTGTGAAGGGATACACAACCTTCTTCCATGGTGTGCTAGTGTAGTCATGCACTATTTCGACCTTGTGTTCGTGCGTGTGTATGACCCAGTTAGGGTTTTCTCTCTTTGGAAAGGTATGTGTGCTTGTCTATTGGAGTGTTGAAGCTTGCATGAAATGGCCTCGATGAAAAATTGAAGAAGGTAGAAATGATTTTTGATAGGGTAAACAGACATTGTACTTCTGCAATTAGGAGTGAGGCTGCACCAATTAATCATCACACACACAAGATTTTTGACTTGATCTTAGTTCTTTTTTAGAGTAAGCTTTCATGGCTAGATTTTTGTTCATTTTTAGTGTCTCTGTTGCTTCAAATCTATTGTGACTCACTTCATTTTGCTACAACCTCTCATAGATAGAGGCCCGACGCTTTCCTAGCCGCCTTGCGCACTCCTTGACACATTTTTGGTGAGCCCGACGTGAAGTTGGATAGGATGAGGTTTCCAAAGCTTCTTTGAAGGTCTCAAATAAAAGATTCTAAGCTATGAAGCAACAAGAGCAATAGAGGGTGCAATTTGATCAGGTCACAACGTAAATGTTTTAAGCCTTTGAGGTGTTTATGCAGTAGCAACAAGCTATTGAGAGAAGGAAGATTTTGTCAACCAAAGCCCTTCAATTGGTGGTGAGGAAAATGGAACAATTTTATGGTAAAGTTTTAACAAAGTATCTTTGCGGGTATAAAAAGGATATGGAGTTGCATCGAATGACCGAAGAAGAGATGGTACAAAGTTTTGAGCTAGCTATGGTTCTTGAGATTAAAGAGCATATACAAGGAATTTAGCATGGAGGAACTTGGAAAGCATTCAAACTAGCCTTGAAGGAAGAGTATTCCATGGAGCACTTTAAAAGGGTGAAAAAGAGAACCTTTTTAGAGTGGGGTTTGACCAAAAGAGAGATTTCACCTACCAAACTTCTAAGGAAATTTGAATGGTGCTATGATCAAATATCAAGGAGTGAAAGGGCTACCCTAAACTCACAGAAGACATAGCTCTTTTTGCAAGCTGTAGGAAAAGAGATTCAAGAGAAGTTGGAGTTACTACTTCAGGATAAGGATAGTGAACATGGCTTAAAGTCCGAACGGTGTCGTGCCGTGGCATGTGCATAATGTGAAACTAAATTATCTACCTCACTCTCAATGCTTTTGCTATGTGGGACCAAATGCTATTATGCACATAGTGTGATATATGCAAAAATAGATGCCACGGTTGCAGCCCAGTTGTTGAAGCTCTGTATATACCTTGCGGGGATAGCGAGGCCCTCGACGTGGCACTATGGCAATGTACAAATGTCAAATGTATCGAAGTGGCACGCTCATTTTGCCTAGAAAGTTCAATGCAGGCGATCTCGGCCAAAAATAGCAGGTTTCATACGCAGGCAGAAGAGATGCATCCAGAGTGCTTGGCAAGTGGTAAAAGGAGGTTCAAGATGAACTTTAAGCCCAATGGGATTTTTCCACAATTTTAGGGATTTTTCCCAGCTCATTGGGCTTTTTACATGCAAGAAAAGGGCATTTTTGGGCTAAAAGTGATAAAAAATGACCCAAAATTGGTAAAAAATGGCTCAAAATGCCACATCACTCCCGGTGTCGTGACTATGAGAAGTAAGGGAGCATTTTAGAACATCAATTTGAGCACTACAAGCTCCTCTGTGAAGGGATACAAAGCCTACACCTAAGGTATGCTAGTGCAGTCCCGTGCTGTTCCAACCCTGTATTCGAGGTTGTGAGGCCACCAATGAGAGTTTCCCCTCTTCAAATAACTACTTGGTAATGAATAATGAAGTTCTGAAGCTTTCATGAAATGGATACACAAGAGTATTGGGTTGATCTTAGTTCTTTTTCAAAGAGAAGCTTTCATGGCTGGAGTTTTGTTATTTTTTAGTGTGTTTTTGGCTTCAAATTATCTACACCTTGCTTGATTTTGTTGCGAACTCTCACAGTCATAGGCCCGACACTTTCCTAGCCGCACTCCACACTTCTTGACATAAGTTTGGTGAACCGGAAGTACGCTAGGGTGAGGGTTCAATAGATTCATTGAAGTTCTCAAAACAAAGGTTTAAAGATATGGAGCAACAAGAGCAACATGGGGTTCGGTTTGATCCTGTCACAATGCAAATGTTTCAAGCTTTTGCGGTGTTTATGCAGCAACAGCAAGCTGCAAAAAGGTGGGAGCTTTCCTCAACTAAAGCGCTTCAATCTATGGTGAAGAAAATGGACCAATTTAAAGGTAAAGATGTAACAAAGTATCTTTATGGATATGTAAAGGAGATGGAGCTTCATCGACTGCCCGAAGCAGAGATGGTGCAAAGTTTTGAACTAGTTGTGGTTCCCAAGATCAGAGAGCATGTAAGGGGAATTAGAAATGAGCATGGGGCAACTTGGGAAGCATTCAAATTAAACTTGTAAGAAGAGTATTTCATGGAAGACTCTGAAAGGGTGACAAAGAGGACTTTAGTAGAGTGGGTAGTTCGACCAAAAGAGGGATTTTCACCTACCGAATTGCTAAGGGAATTTGAACGTCGCTATGATCAACTTTCAAGGACTGAGAAGGCTACCCTAAAATCAGAGAAGACATAGCTTTTTTTTGCAAGCTACAGGCAAAGAGATTCAAGAGAAGTTAGAGTTACTGCTTGAGGATAAGGATGCGGAACATGGGTTAAAGACTGATTGGAATGAGGTCGAAGATGCAATCTCACTGCTAGCCAAGCGACAACGACGAAGAGACAAGATGATTATCAACCCTAGTCAAGGCCCAAGTGTTCCCGAGAGTCCCATGAAGCCTGTGATTGTGGTTCCAAAGAGTGACAAATCCATCCTCGATGATATTGTGAAGCGAATGCAAGAATTGAAGTTAAAGCTTACAAGGCTAGAAGAGAAGGGGCAACCATCAGGTCAATCTACAGTGCAAGGACCTCAAAGTAGAGAAGGTTTTGTGAGTAGATGCATATGGTGTGATAGTATTGACCACAGAAGGAGGGATTGTGAAAGTAATTTCAAAGATGATTTGAGAAAGGAGCTTGTTTTCTTTAAAGATGGCAAAATTCACTTATTAAGTGAAATAGGTAAGCTCTTGGGTACAAACTTTCGCAAAGGTGAAATGAAGAAGCTAGTCGAGGGCATGGCTACTAGCCATGCCATATCAATGGTTGAGACAGCCGCCTATGGGTTGAAGGTGGAACCTATTAAGAAGAAAGGAGTCAAGGTTGGAGAAGAAGCATCTAATGGGATTGGAGAAGTAGAGTCTGATGTGAAAGGTAAAATGGCTAAAGAGGTTTTACATGAAGCTGGAGACTGCATTCGGCTAGAAACAGGTTGGAACAACCCTATTGACTCTTTGTCAGTGCATGCATACATTGTCAAATGTCAAGCCAATGAGGCCGTTGTCGAAGAGAAACGTAGGCGTGAGAATGGGAATGAAGGGCCTTCAAAACGGGCGACGAGGAGTGGGGGCAAAAATGACACAATGCCTTCTAGATCACCTTCCCATCAACAGATGCCTGTCCCCAAAGTGCCTATGCAAGAAGCCTCTAAAGAAAGTAAGAAGGATGCAACAAAAGCCAAAGCAAAGGGTCCGGCCTACAAGATCCAATCTGACATAGAGGCGGCAACAGACCTCAAAAAGGTTTTGGAAGAGATGATTTTGAACAGTAAGGTGGAATTTACGTTGGGTGAGGTCCTTAGAATAGCAAAAAGGGAGTTCCATGAAGAGATAATTGATATCATCAAGAGGAAGCGATAGTATCTTACTGAATCTATCCATGTACAGGGTGAAGAAGAGACTTTAAATACACAAGGAGTATAGGCCTATGGTGAGCAAGGTGATCAAACTATTGTTGGATGCTACAAGTCTAGGGGAGGAGTAAAACAGGTTCACTTCTTGGATGACGAAGATGAATTCGAGACCACTGATCACAAGAGTTACTACTTGAAGAGTCATTGGGCAAGAGCAACTACTGAGACCCTAGTGAAAGTGGGAGACTTAGAGCATCCATACATTGCAGTGATAGATCATGAGTCAGAAATTAATCTTATGTCAAAGAGTTTATATCAAAAGGGAAAATGGCCAATTGATATAAATCATGGATGGATGATCCGTGCAGTAAACAACTCATCAGGAGAGTTGTACGGAGCTTGTCCAAATGTAAAGGTGACTATAGGGGATGTGAAAGATTACCATAATTTCTTTATACAGGAGATGTCTACATACCCTCTTATCCTTGGGCAGCCATACATCACTGCTACTCGCATGGAAACCAAGGTAATGGACGATGGGTCAGCTTATGCTAGGATAAGGAGCAGGGATGGGAAGCGTGCAGTACAATTCCTTACTGTTTGTGTGGACCATGAAAGGAACCGTAAAAGTCTTAGAGAGCAACCCTTGCCAAAGACAAACAAATAATTAAAGGACTACAGGGATATGAGGGGTTTTGGCAATGTACCATTGTAGAGCGGGATTGCAGTGGTACAAGAAGAGAAAAGTTCTCGCATGATGTATATGCAAAGGAAACATTTTCTACAGGTTTTGTAGGATTAACAGATTATGGATCTATTGCTTTTACAAAGTGTGAGGACTTAAAGCGGGGTGAATGACAACATGTAAATAGTGTACAAAGAGGTTTGAAGATGAATGATTTGCTAGAAAATGATGAGTGCATTACAGGAGTATTTGATGAGTGTTTTTTTGTGGATACTATGCAAGATTTGGAGTCTTTAGCGGATTGCAATTTGCGTATGGAAAGTAAGGTTGTGAAAGTTTACTCAATAGAAATGTATAAAGTCATTGAGGATTTCAAAAATGCTCAAGGTGTTGATATACGAGTGGAGACCAAGTACAAGTCCGTGGCAAAGAAAGTGAAACTAGTGGCAGTTACCTCTACCAAAAGACTGTACGGATAAGATGGATCAAGTTGCTTTGCAACCTAGTCTTTGTGAGCCGAGCAAGATTGGACATATGTTTACACATGATACTTTGAAGGAGTTAAAGATTGGTTGCAAGGACAGTTTGACAGATGTTGAAAGAGTATGCTTTGAAGAAATGCTTGCCAAACATGGAAAGGCTTTTGCATTTGAGGCCCATGAGATAGGATGTGTTGATCCATCCATTGTTGCTCCTATGGTGATCTTCACTATCCCTCATAAACCTTGGAACTTGAGGCCTATTCCAGTTCCAAAGGCTCATTTACTAAACTCATTGAGCTGCTTAATCAAAAGATCAAGATGGATATTTTGGAGCCTTCTTATGCTCCATATTCAAACAGGTGGTTCACAGTTCCAAAGAAAAATGGTTCTTTACGCTTTGTTCAGGATATGCAACCTGTAAATAAGGTGACAATTAGAAATGTGGGTACAGGGCCAGTTGTAGATGAATTTGAAGAGGCATTTGCAGGAAGGGCAATATATTCTATGGGAGATTTGTACTCAGAGTATGATCAGTTCCAACTAGTAATGGAAAGTAGGGACGTGACTACCATGAGGACACCTTTGGGCCTGGTAAGGATGTGCACCTTACCTCAGGGAGCAACTAATTTAGTTGCACATATGATGAATGGTATGAACAAAGTCCTACGTGACTTCATACCTCAAACTACCATGCCTTTCCTTGATGATGTGCCAATCAAAAGATGTGATGTAGGTGATATAAATGTGGCTCTGGATTTGAGGGGGTGCCGCAAGTATGTGGAAAACCATATCAATGATTGTGATAAGGTGTTGTCAAGGTTGGAGGAAGTGAACCTTACCTTGTCTGGGCAAAAATCAGTGTTTGGTGTGAATGAAGTTCTTATTGTAGGACATATGTGTGGGCCATATGGTAGATGGCCTTGTCTTGCAAAGATTGATGTAATTCAATGAATGAAAGAGAAATGCATAAATGTCACTGAGGTTTGAAGGTTCTTGGGTGCATGCATGTTTTATGTTATCTGCTGGATTCCGCATTATGCACATGTAGCAGAGCCTTTGTATCAACTTTTGAGAAAGGACCAAAAGTTTCAATGGGAAGAAATGCATACACATGCCATGAGGAAATTAAAGAATTTGTTGCTTATGTCACCAAATTTGAGGAAAGTAAACTATGATTGTGGAAGACATGTGATTGTGACAGTAGATACTAGCCCCACAGGAATTGGATGGGCGATTGGCCAAGATGATGAAGATGGTAAGCGATATGTAGTGAGATTTGGAGCAAAAGTCCTAAGTGCTTGTCAATGCAATTATCCACAAGTGAAAAGGGAACTATGGGGAGCAGTTACAGCCCTGAAATGTAATAAAGAGTATTTGATAGGTGCAAATGTAATAGTGGAGACTGATTGTCTACCTCTTCTTGGAATGATCACAAGCTGCTTAACTCCAGACATTGCTATGTTGAGATGGATTGCCTACATAAGGTCCTTAAATCCAAAATTTAAGCATATTGCAAGGAAAGATAATCCAGTTGTGGATATGCTTTCGAGAGCAAGGTATGAAAATGAAGAAGAAATGGTTATTGAGGGTGATGATGTAGGCATAAGGTTTTATTGTAGCTCTTATGCAAAGGGTGATCATGTTTTCCTATCAAATGCACTTGAGTCGTTTACAGAGGAACTATATCAAGGTGACTGGGTACTCATTGGATGCTATTTGAGCACTTTGACAAGGCAAGAAGGGTGGACAAATCAAGAGTTCAAAAGAATACACAGAAAAGCCTATGGATACTTTTTGAAAGATGGATACTTGTGTAAACATCCAAAACAAAGAAATGGGATTCCGTTGAGAGTTGTGAATGATAAGGATGCTCAAAATGAGCTTATGAAAAGTTTCATGAGAGTCTTTATGCTGGACATAGAGGTGTATGGGCCACCTTTACTAAAATGAAAGAGAGGTATTGGTGGAAAGGTATGTATAAAGATGTATCTCACTTTGTGGAGTCTTGTGAAACCTGTCAAATGTAGTCAAATGTACGTCATCGTGATGGGTTGCACCCTACTTACCCATTGGCCATGCACTACAAGTGGGTAGTAGATTTGGTTACAATGCCATTGGGTTTATGGCAAATGAGATACATAGTGCTTGCACGAGAAGACTTAACTAATCAGGTTGAAGGTCGTGCTCTAAGAACAAAAAGCACAGAAGGGATATGTGAATTCCTCTTGGATGATGTAATTAGCCGTTATGGCTGTGTTGGAAAAATAACAACGGATAGAGGTGAGTTGGATGCTGACAAAGCAAGGGATTTTTTCTCTAGATTGGGCATTAAACTCGCTGTCACTACTGCATACAATCCTGAAGGGAATGGTAAATCAGAACGTGGGCATCCTCCTATCATTAAAGCTTTGGCTAAGTCTTGCAAAGGTAAAATGGGAGAGTGGCCTAGGTTATTGCCTTATGCTTTATGGGCTGATCGTACAACTCATAGCTCAGTTACTGGTTATTATGCCTTTTGAGTTGATGTATGGTCAGAAACCTATAATGCCAATTGAGGATGTAATTTCCACATTGAATGTATTGCCTTGGGAAGATGGAATGAGTAGGGAAGACCTTCTTGCTTTGTGCATACAACAATTAGAAAAAAGGCCTCAAGATATTGAGATTGTAGTAGCACAACTAAGAGATGCAAGGGTGAATAATAAGGACAGATTTGATAAAAAAACACAAGTTCAGACCTAGAGCTATTGAGGAAGGTGATTGGGTGTTGGTGTATGACAGTAGTCTTGATAAACAACATTTAGTGATAAGAAAGCTTTCAAAGAGTTGGTTTGGCCCTTATGTGGTTAAGCATGTACATGGGAATGCAGCTTATACCTTGCATGAGTTGGATGGTATAGAAATAAAGATTCCCATAGTAGGGAAAAGAATTAAATTGTTCAAAAGAAGAGGCGATACAGATCCCTTTGTTTCACAAGAAAGTCAAAATGAAGGCTCTGATGAACATGTTATGGATTAGGATGAAGAAAGAGATGATGATGCACTGGACTTTGCTGCAAGTGATGATGAAGTCGATATGTATGTTGACTTAAATGAGGTGTGGAACTAAATTATCTACCTCACTCTCAATACTTTTGCTATGTGGGACCAAATGCTATTATGTACATAGTGTGATATATGCGAAAATAGATGCCACGGTTGCAGTTGTGTATATACCTTGCAGGGACAGCGAGGCCCTTGAAATGGCACTATGGCATGATTTTTCACATAAATATATCCCTATTTTGCTTTATAAATGTACAAATGTCAAGTGTATCGAAGTGGCACGCTCGTTTTGCCTAGAAAGGTCAATGCGGGCGATCTCGGCCAAAAATATTAGGTTTCATGCGTGGGTGGAAGAGATGCATCCAGAGTGCTTGGCAAGTGGTAAAAGGAGATTCAAGATAAAATTTAATCCCAATGGGATTTTTCCACAATTTTAGGGATTTTTCCTAGCTCGTTTGGGCTTCTTACGGGCAAAAAGGGGCATTTTTTGGGCTAAAAGTGATCATAAAATGGTAAAAAAAAGACCCAAAATTGGTCAAAAATGGCTCAAAATTCCACATCACTCACGTTTCCGTGACTATGAGAAGTAAGGGAGCATTTTAGAACATCAATATGAGCACTACAAGCTCCTATGTGAAGCGATACAAAGCCTGCAAATAAGTTATGCTAGTGCAGTCCAGTGCTGTTTCAACCTTGTATTCGAGGCAGTGAGGCCACCAATGAGAGTTTCCCCTCTTCAAATAACTACTTGGGAATGAATAATGAAGTTCTAAATCTTCCATGAAATGGATACGATGGAGAATTGAAGCGTTTGTGTAGGGTTTTTATCAGGGCGAAAGAGCATTGCATTTGTGTAATTGGCAGTGAGGCTACACCAAATCATCACACACGCAAGAGTTTTGAGTTGATCTTAGTTCTTTTTCAAAGAGAAGCTTTCATGGATAGAGTTTTGTTCCTTTTTAGTGTATTTTTGGCTTCAAATCATCTACGCCTTGCTTGATTTTTCTGTGAACTCTCACAGCTAGAGGCTCGGCGCTTTCCTAGCCGCACTCCGCATTTCTTGACAATGGAATGAGGTTGAAGATGCAATTTCACTGCTAGCTAATCAACAAAAATGAAGATACAAGATGATAGTCAAGACAAATCAATCCACAAGCATTATTGAGAGTGCCATAAAGCCAATTATTGTGGTTCGAAAGAGTGAAAAATAGAAGATGTGAAAGTTAACCAAAACTTCTTTGTACAAGAGATGGCTACATATCCTCTTATCATTTGGAAACCATGCATCACTACTACTCTTATGGAAACAAAGGTGATGGATGATGGATCAGCTTATGCTAGGATAATTAGGACCTGAAGGGGATCGGGGAGCACCACAGACAGAGAGTGAGAGAGAGAGAGAGAGAAGGAGACACGACACACAATGTGGGTGGGGAGACTGTGAAGTGGCAGCTCCCCCTATACAGTATACTCACTATAAGTATAGGGTAACAGTGGGCGGGCGCCCATGACCTGGGCGACCGGTCAAGGCACATAGGCCTTAACTCCAACAACCTCCCACTTAAAGGCCAATGTGCCTTTAAGCAAGATCTACTAGTGTACAACTAATAGAAGGTGAGATATTCTCTCAACCTATGCCCACTGACTCTCGATGAGCTAGTGCATCCGGCTCTACTGATAGACAAACATCCTGCTGCGGAAGCCACACAGAGCTAGATCCAAGCTCTGCAAAGAGTCTACAAGAGCTCATGCACTCCTGCAAGTATCGGTCCAATACCTGCAAACCTCCCCTATGCTCTATGCCAAGATCAGTCATCGAACAACTAATCAACCCTGCTACAAATGCTCCCACTGCAGCTGCTATGTCGGGCCTCGAGATCAGAATCTCGTACATGAGGACACCGAATGTTGATGCAACCCTGGCAACCTCTGCCACCTCCAACTCAGAACTCAACTCATGGCAATCATGTCCCCTATCATAGAGACCATGGCACTCTGACTCCGAGCTCTGGAGTGACTCCTCGTGCCCACCACATATCACATATGTACCAAGAGTATCCATCTGTCCTGAATCTGCATCAAGCTCTGGCATAAGCATATCAAGAAATGACTCCACAATAGCCGACATCTCAGCATCCATGTGAGTCATCTCTGTCATCACCTCTGATGACTCATCCTGTTGTGACTCACTAGAGCTATCCCGCTCTACCTGTGCATCCGTAGACGCAACCTGCACAGCAAGGTCACTGCTCTGCACTCCATGCAAAGCATCCTGCAACCCACAAGCAAAAGAGACTCGCCTGCTCTCTCGCTCTCTACCTGGATGCATGATCACAGAGACAACACCGTCTCTCGCGTGATCCACATGCAATGGGTAACCTGTACCACTCCTGGCACCTCTCGCAATCACTAGCGAACCCAAATGCATCACAAAATCTCGCTCTCGTAGCAAAATCTGACATCCACAATCTCTAAGCTGACCAATTGAGATCAAACTCACTGTCAAATCTGGTACATAGTGCACATGTCGTAACAAGTAAGATGCACCACTCGGTAATGACAGTCTCACATCTCCTGCACCTGCTATCGCATGCACCGATCCATCGGTCAAACGTACACTGCCAAGCATCCCGCTAGAATACCTACAAAACCATTCACGATGCGGCATGACATGAAACATAGCATCTGCGTCTAGCAACCACTGCGAAGGGAGTGCACTATCCACATGTATAGCATCTCGTGCATAGCTCGAGGTAAAAGTGACATCCCCGTCACTAGTATACTCCGACACTACATGTGCCTCAACTGTCAAAGCAACTGAGTCCATGGCATCACTACATACATCTTTGAGACTTCCATGTCTCCTACGATGTCGCATACGACAAAAACAACGCCGTCTAACGTGTCCAGAATGACCACAATACCAACATGTCACGTGTCGGCGTGCTCGTGAATGTACATGTCTCACACGAGTCCGTGATGACTCATATCTATCATACATTTCATGTAATTTGTGCCAAAGTGCTCTCGAAGTAGTCTCATACATAACAAGAGCATATACAGATTCCGCAAGGTGCAAAGAGAGTGTAGATAGTGCCATCTCCTCTAGCTCCTGCCACTGATCGTCAGACATGTTTGAAGGTCTACCTACATCACCACTCAATGGTCGATGCAACCCTCGCTGTGTCAATGCATCAAGCATACACTCTCTCCATGCCGCAAAGTCTGACCCATCAAACACGCGCATCTGTGAGAGGTCACAATCTGATCGATCACCTGTCTCTGCCATGAGCACAATGTAGCAAACTAGAAAGCAAAACCACCTCACCAACAACACCTGGAAACTGTCTACAAATATGGCCAGAAACACAATGTAAAACCTGTGAGACACACTCCAAAATAGAGCTCCCACAATGTCAATACAAGTCAGCCCTAAACTGGCTCGAATCATATCAACAAAAGTCTGCAAATATGGCTGTAAGATATGGCTGCAAATCAGCCCCAAAATTCAGCTCTTAAACAGCTACATAAACAAGTCACAAATGTGTCCCAAACTGACAAAACCTGTCAAAGTGAGAGTAAACACTCGATCAAAAACTATGGCGAGAATCTGGGAAAAATCCGACAGAATTTCCCCTGAAAACTGAGCAAAAAACTCAAGTACAATCTCTACCATAAACCATAACACTAAATGCCAATGAGTAGAAATGCTAAAATGGCTGCACATTTTCACATACAATGGCAATCCGCACTCAACGTACATCAACGGAGTGACTGCGCATAAGCAAGCGCCAAAAGATTTGCAATCCGGAAACTTGATCAATGCGAAAACAATGCTCTCAAGAGAGCTCACCGGCACTTGAAAGTGCTCGCCAAAATGCATGTATAATGGGCATCAACCATGAGCCATAACCATATGCAAACCATCCGCAAAGACCATGAATCCAAGCACAAAATCACTGCCAAAGTATCCTGTGAAAACAAGTGAAAGAAGCTCCACCTCTGTGCTCCAAAAAACTGCATCTCTCAAGAGACCGCCTTGATGGTGTGTAAACGCCTCCGTACTTCGTTGCCCAAGTCTACCAAAAAACCCTCAAACCACAAGCTTAACACAAGCTGCAATTGCATCTTCAGCTCAGAATTTATGCACTCAACTTCAAGCATCTCCCGTGCTTCTAAAAGTGCATCAAACTCGCACACAATGCGACAACAGAAAATCTGGAATTTTTGTATACAGTCAGTCTGAGCTGAATATCAGCAAAACGGTGAGGAATTTGCAAAAAGTTTCTTTTGCAAAGTTGTAGACCACATTGCAACGGATGGGCTTATGAGACAGAATTCTCAGATCTGCATTCTACAAGGAGAAAAACGAATCTGAAAACTGTGCTGCTGCGCACACAGTTTTAGGGCAGCACCTTCACTTACACACAATCTTCCACACTCTTTTCTGAGCTTCCACAAGAGCATACATCACTCTCAACTGAGCTCACAAGCTCCCTTTGCATTCTCACAAAGCTTCCAAGCTTTCTTAATCTCTCTACCGTTGAGAGCGAGCGAGCTATCGCCTCGAAGCTCTCAAAGCCGTCGTGCTCTCCGCGGTCGCCATAGCTTTGATACCAATTGAAGGGCATCGGGGAGCACCATAGACGGAGAGTGAGAGAGAGAGAGAGAGAAGGAGACACGACACACAATGTGGGTGGGGAGACTGTGAAGTGGCAGCTCCCCCTATACAGTATACTCACTATAAGTATAGGGTAACACTGGACGGGCGCCCATGACCTGGGCGACCGGTCAAGGCACATAGGCCTTAACCCCAACAGGACCAGGGATGGCATGTCCTTCAATTCCTCACTATTTGTGTGGATCGTAAAAGGAAACGTGACACTTTAAGAGAGAAACCCTTTCCAAAGGGAAAAAAAGAATTCAAGGACTATAGGGATATGAGGGGTTTTGGTCATGTATCATTGTATAAGCTGGATTGCAGTGGTACAAGAAGAGAAAAGTTCTCATAGGATGTATATGCAAAGGAGATGTTTTTTGTAGGTTTTATAGGATTAACAAACTATGGACCTATCACTTTTACAAGGTGTGAGGACTTGAAGTGGGGTGAGAGACAACATGTAGATAGTGTACAAGAAGTTTTGAGGACCAATGGTTTGCTAGAAGATGATAGATGCATTGCCAGTGTGTTGGATGAGTGTTCATTTGTGGACACCATGCAAGACTTGGAGTCTGTAGTGGATTGTGAAATGTGTATGGGAAATGAGGTTGTGAAATTATCGTTTGTTTCACGTAGACACACGAGTTCTGTTTGTGAAACAGAGAGTGGAGAGATGTATAGTTTATTCCCTCTTCATCTTTGTGTGACGCGTTGGTTACTCTTGTGTTTTTAACTCCAAAGACACGTCTTTGTTCATCACTAGATGACTTGGTGTTGTCTTGGATGTAGATACATACGATATTTGGCCTGCATTTGAGATTGTTAAGTTATCGGCTGATGTTTGTGTTGTGAGTTCCACACACTTCATCCATGATTGAGTTAAGTCACATCATCGTTATTACTACGTAGAAATATGAGGGATCTGTCATACATATGCCTCTTCATGTTATCATGACACGCCTCAGTGTACTTTCTGATCCGTAGATAGGCCACTCATTAGTAGATGACTTGGTGTTGTGTTGGATGTAAATATGTACAATGCTTGACCACAATCTAAGATCTTTAAATTGTCTGTTGATGATTGTGTTGTGCATTATACACACTTCAGGGATTAGATTGATTAAACTATCAATCAACATTACAACAACTTCCAGGAC
Source organism: Adiantum capillus-veneris (assembly GCF_014529385.1). Lineage (NCBI taxonomy): Eukaryota > Viridiplantae > Streptophyta > Polypodiopsida > Polypodiales > Pteridaceae > Adiantum > Adiantum capillus-veneris. Next base: position 134,741,077 of record NC_140958.1, read on the forward strand.
TTGTGTTGAGTGTACCTCACATAAGCTGGGTTGTTCACATTCAAAGTTCAATTGTTTATGTGTATTATGTAATGCACATAACAGGGTCTAGTTATTTTGATGAGCGTACCTCATACTCCTGGCATGTCCACCTCTCTCCATCTCTCTCTTTGTGTATTCTCCCCTCTATTGTACAATGTATTGATTTTGACTTTATGCATGAATTAAGTTTTGAATTTTGACTTAATATATTGTTGTTTGCTATGATTTAAGTCAAATTGTGTATATTATTTGAATTAACACACATGACACGACTTTGATAGTTTCCCCTCTTCTCTGACAACATTTATGTTATAAAGTTATATCTTGCAGATATGGCAGATATTATACTAGCAAAACATCAACAAAAATTTTCCTTTGAATTGATAGTACATCACTTTCATCACACGTTAGAGCCTGAGCTTCGTCGTTGCCTAAACCCCTCTGCTCCGGAACAGTATTACCAGTTCACAGAGGCATTAGCAAAGTCTATCTTTGAGAAGCTTCATGACGTATTTACCCCGGGGGATTCACCATGGAAAACTTACCACACCACGTAAGTGTAGGGGAGGGGGGTTTTTTTACAAGTCACATAAGCGTATAAGTTAGGGGCAGGCCCCCAATAATTTGTCTCCCAAGCTGAAAAATAAGGGAGGGGGGTATCATATTTGAGGGGGGGTGGATTTACTTGGGTTGATTACTTGTAAGATTGATCATTGGTTTGCACTAGAACTTGGATAAATTTTGGGAATTTTTTAAATCAAGTCACACATCAAATTTTGCATCAAGCCGGTCATAGATAAGGGCTGATTTGGAGCAGTTCAAGGGTTGATTTACACTAGCTTTGGATGGGTCAAAATTGGATGAGTAGCATGAGTGCAGACTGATGGGGCACATAGTTTGAAAGTCAACTAAGACACATTGAGGGTACATCTAGTTATGAATCGAAGTGGTTCGTTATTACGTGCAAGCCATTATGCTACACACTCTTTGACTAGTTTTACTCAATTAGATCATGTGAGATCGAAATTTTATATGTAAGATAGGGGTATGATAGTTTTCTTCATTGATTGTCGTATAAGCGTAGAAAGGGGGGTCATATTCCCTAATATGAGTCGTATATAGGGGTTTTATTAAAGTTGTCCACTCGCAGGTGGCATCCCGTTTTGTATATAGAGTGAATCCCCCGGGGTATTTACGCCTGCTCCTTTTGACATATCTCTAATGACATCAGGTTCATTATTGAACATAGTCAAGCAGTCTATTGGACAGATTGCAAAGATTTTTTAGGATCTAAAAAATCCTGAAATCATTACTTTGCTAGGCATAGCTACTCGCATACAGCTTGTGCAACAACTGTATACTGAGTTCAAGAGCAAGGGAAAGATGGAAAGAGCAGCAAAGCACACGAGAGCGGCAGTTAGCTCTTCTGATTCTACTGCAGAGCAGAAACTACGGTTAGAATAGTCTCTACCGCTAGTGCCACTCTCACTCTCGATCAGTCTCAACTCCCCCCTATATTACCAGAAATTGCAATCTTCAACATACAGGCTCCGCAGCTAGGAGAAGGGATATGGGCACACATGAAGCGTGTAGGTGTTGCACACCTTGCATTTAAAGAGCCACTAGATGGGGCAAAAATCTTCAAAGTCCACTTGCATGGACCCAGAATGGATCAACAGTTCAAGGACAAAGCTACAGCTTTGGACATCACTCATTGTGGCATTATTTATCCACTTGCCATGGTCCGTCCCATAGAGCGTCCAATGCTCGTTTCACATTTTTGGAATGGCGGCCATGTAGAGCAATGGATAAGAGAGTGCAATGGAGATGGCAGTCAACGTGCCATTCGTGATTATGTAGCCACAGAAGGAAAATTAGAGTTATTCCAAAATAACATTTTGCAGATAATAAATGCTCTTCTTCAGACCTTGAAGTATCTATGTTAGAAGCTGGACACACTCTACGGAAAATGACGGCTCGGCAGATTATAATTTTCTGTAATTATTCATTCATTGAGAAAACCTGACATTTCACCTTGTAAATATTAGGGCTTACAGAATTTTCCAGATTGTATCCCAGTTTTGACATTTAGATTGAGTAGATGGTTAATTTGGAACTTTAGGGTTTGAGAATTGTAAGGTATTTATACCACTTTTTGACCTTAATGAAAAAAACCTTTGTCATTTTAAGAAAGTTTGAAGTCTGTGAGTGAGCGTATTGTGTACGAGAGAGAGTGAGAGCTTCATCTTGACGCTACATGTGCACCGGTGGTCGAAATTGAGTGCGGAGAAGTGCAGCGTGTTGCCCCCGATGAGAGCTACACACTGATACCTACATTGCGGGCGTACGTACCGGTTTTGCGAGCTCCATCTACAAGCTTCATCTGGTGATTTGGTGAGCATACGTTGTCCGATTTTGCATTGCATCATATCCACGTGTTCGCATTGAGTAGAGCTACACATTAGGCATTTTAGATTTTGGAAACGATGACCTACAAATATCGGCCAGACATCCTACGTGGTTCTGCACCAGGTGTTTTGGGTTGGGGTTTTGGTTCATAGACCTTGGGGAGAGCGACCTATTGGTGTTAGTAGGGTCTCCTTCAAGTTCTGTGGCATTTCGAGACTCTTTGTTGATGGGTATTCAACTCTAGAAATCATTGTAGGAAGTTTCCTCTTATGCACTCTTAAAGGCTGTGACTTAGACATTGGGTAGAGACCTCTGTAGGAATTAGTTAGGAGTCGGTCGAGTGTAGGTTGACACCCTATTCTTGATTCCACGCACCTACGGATCGAGCTTCATCCTTAGCTGACAAATCTTGTTAGGTGAGTTCTCGGTGTGCTGACGTCCGTCGCGGCGTATCCGTCCAACATTGGCGCCGCTGCTAGGGACGAAAACCTTAGGTAGGTGACCGAGACTAGTCCTTGAGGATAGGTATTCTTTGGCCAAGACTCTCGTCTTACATTTAGATAGGATCAAAGGGTGGAGGACTCTCTAGGTCTTAGAGGGAGTCTAGGGAGCGTGTGTCTGGCCTAGATCCTTCGACTTAGGTAGATTTAGGTAGACTGAGATAGTTTTAGGTATTAGAAGAGTAGGAGTTGGAGTGGTATAAGCGGTGAAAGGAGAGCTTGAGAGTCCGGAGAGGCCAGGAAGCAACCAAAACACCATTATCACCATTTCACATAATGCGTAGGAGTAGAGTAAGTAGGACATCATGATTCAAGATCTAGAGCATTTCATGCATGTATACTTGCTTGTTAGATTCATCACAAGGTTGTAAAAGACGCAAAAGTTTATTTGAAAGCTAAGGTGAAGTCCAAAAGTTACTATGAGTGTTTCTGATAGAGCTGTAGAGCATCAGGAGCATTTCTGTCAAGAAAAAATTTAATTTTAAGCCAAGAGACATCCTACATGTAGGATGTCTACAGGCTAATCTGGTGAGAATTTTGGAATTTTGAGTTGACCAGTGTGTTTAGAAGGTAGGTTTTACCCTATTTACACCTGGAAAGTGGAAATTTGACCATATCTTGACAGGATAAGGCCAGATAGACTAAAATTGCCAGACATCCTACCCAAATTGTGCCAAGGCATTATTTTAAGACCAAAACCATAGGATGACTGCATGAGCATAATCTGCATGATATATTGAGTGACTGAGAGAGGTTTCATTTCATTTAGGTGAGAAAATTGGGTTCTAAGCAGACTTTAGCACTTTTGACTGAAAAAGGCTAGAACAGCTAAAATTGGGGACTTTTGAAATCTAAACCAAAATCTAAGCATACCACTGGGTTGCTGACATCAAGGGGAAGCTGGGGGTCAAGTTTGGGGTCAAACAGAACAAAAAGACATCCTACGCGTAGGATGTCATCTGTGTAATTTTGCACTCCAAACCTAATTTTGAGCATACCAGGGTTTTAGCATCTCAAGAAGAGTCTGTGCTTTGCATTTGAATCTAATCTAAGCAAAAAAGACATTCTACACGTAGGATATCTAAAGCAAGAAATTGAAGCCAGATACTGACTATGGGCATAGCAAGGTGTTGTATAGCCTGAAGCAAGACTCCTAGTCAATTTTGGTCCAAATTGGGGTTGATTTGACTGATCAAGACCAGCAACAAGCTGTCAAAACAGATCTCTGATCCATTGACCAGCTTATAGGTGTCCAAATCAAAAATTAAAAACAGCTGTGGACTCAGCACATCAAGGGGAATCCATAGTGCAAGAATCGAGGCAAAACAAAGCAGGAAACATCCTACGCGTAGGATGTCTCCTAGGGCTTAGTGAAGAGAAAATTTGACTGATCTCATACAGTGAGGTTCCATTTGGCTTAAGGGTTCCAGAACTTCTTTCAGAAGTGAATTTGGACCTTGTTTGACCTTTTAACGGAGCAAAGACTGAATTCAGACTTTTCACGTAAATTAACCAACATACGAGGAAAGTACAGTTCCACATTAGCATACCTAATCCAGAACACCAGCAGTGTATAAAATACATTAGTGGTTGAGGTTAACTCTCCAATTATACCAATCATTACTAAGAGCACATCTAGCGGTTAAATGCTTTGATTCTATTGCCGAAATTAAACGCTTGTGTACAGGTATATTCAGCAACAAAGCAAGAAGTTGTCAGGAGACTGATCCTTTGCCAAGTGAGTGGTTGGATTTGTGGTAAATTGCATTTATAAGTTTAATGAGTTTAAGATCAGGAAGATACATTTTTAGAGACAAGAAGGTAGCAGGTGACCAAGGTAGCTTAGTGTCCACCGAAGAGAGTGTAACTCTGGCGAGGCTAGATCCACTAGCACCGATTATGGAGGAGGGTAGTGATACTAACACTTCATCAGACAAATCCTTCTTCATGATGGGTAGTCAACAACCAGGAGGTTTCACCTATAACGGACCAATGCCAGGAGGAAGCACCTCCCTAAATCCTTTGAATGATTCCAAGTTTACTGTGATCTTCTTAGAAGGAACAAACTCGAGGGGAGCCCTAGTCTATTCTGACTATCGAGGACGCATGTGTATTTGTATTGAAGAAAGACCAGCTCAGAGACTAGAGATAATTTGAGTTTATGATGATGGAGATAGATATCGAGACAAAAAGGGGAACCACTATCTGATAGTTAGTAACCCTGAGGATTACAACAGATATGGAGATAACGTGGCGAAGGGGAAAATGGTTTCAGAAACAAGAACCGCCTCCAAACATTGATCGACCTGGAGCAATTTTTATGTATGATAAAAAACAACCAGGGTTTCAACTTCGAATGCGAATGTAGGAATTTACAAGCATGAGAGCGAGGGAATAGTCTCTTACTTTCGTTGCAAAGAACCATACCCGAACGAGTTAAGCAAAGACAAGGTTCTCTACTTCTTCTCTTATGAAATTGCTGGGAGGATATCGTTTTTGTTGATAGGTACGGGCGAGAATACCAACGTATTCTCCCAGAGGAGGTAGAAAAGGAAACAATTTGAGGAGCATCAACATATTCCCTCGATGAAGTGCCAAGAGCCACCTACACCCCTAACAAGTCGACAAATCCCTTTTCAGAGGAGTATGATGCAACCTCACATTCTACCCGACCGTAGATATTCAACAATCAAAACCAACCAGCAACTCAGCCATCGTTGCAGGCATGGCTTCGACAGGGTGCAACATTGGAACAAGACCGAAATTGAGATGGTTATCAAGCTGCACGAGGGCTAAGGGATTTACAAGAACCACCACTCTATTCAAGGTATCAAGGAGAGAGTAATCCAAAAACTCAAGGGTCAACAGAGGCTGGAAGACCACCCATAGAACGAGTCTGAAGCGATGAACCATCTTTTGCAAGAACTGCTATAAATTATGGCTTAGGAGCACCACTGGGAGAGGAACCAGCCTACTACAAAAGACCTGAGGAGGTATATCTATTAGGACGTGGAGATCCAATGATGAGGTTTGTAGACCATCGTAGAATTAGACCTTCTCAAGTGCAAAAATGGGTAAACAAGAAATACACAGGAAAGAGAGACCCAAGAGATCATGTAGCAGCCTTTGTGCGTGTAATTAGAGCTGAAGAGGTGTTAGACTTCCCTACCCAGTTTGCAGGGTCTGGACTAACCCTAGAGGATGACGCTGCTACTTGGTTTGACTCTGTGGAGAGTAGAGACTTTGAGTCTATGGAGGAGGTGTTTGACGAGTTTATCGAGGAATTCTCACAAAGGGGGATAGCTCATAATACCGTCTCACAAATCCATAAATTCAAACAGAAAGACGGAGAATCTGTGCGAAAGACAGCCCTGAGACTAAAAAGATGTGTTAAGTTCTGCCCTATGGAAGAACTGCCAACTCAGTCCAGACTTATGCTTATATTTATCCAAGGACTAAGGAATGTAGATCTCCAGAAGGACTTACATATGAAGAGGAGCACGACGTTGAATGAGTTAACCAAGGAGGCTCTTTACCTTGTAGAAAATTGTGCGGTCTACAAAGACGGTGAGTTCAAGGATCTTGACGATGATTCATCCTCACAACAAAGTGGAAGAAAGTCTTCTAAGACAACACCAAAAGGAGAAAGAGCTATAAACCAGGAGCAGCTTGTAGAGGAAGTGCTAAAAAAGATTAACTTGTACGCCAAACCTCAGGCTAAACAGCCCAAGTGGTGTGATATTGAACAAAAATGGACAAACCATGGGACGGAGGAATGTTATTATAGCAAGGGATATGTGAGAGAGAGACCTTATGCTCCCCAAGCTCAGGTAGCATCTCCTAAGGTTCCACCGATGCCTAGGTATCAAGCAGGCGACCTACCAGGACCTGTAGGCGTAAAAAGATCACAACCATTGTTGGAGAAACAACCATCCCTACCAGGATTACAACCAGTTGGCATAAGATACACACCAACAGTAACCGAATCAGAAGAGAAGGCTTTGGTGCCTATGCATGCATATTATGAAGATCCCAATGGATATGCAGCAAACCCTGCCTATTATCCACCGGAAGAACCCTCAACACGAGAACCATGGAGCATGATGGGAGGTGCAGGACCATCGACATTGCAGGAAGCAAGACAAGGAAGATATAGCTTGGATGAACGAACATTGTTGTTCATAGACAACGGAGGCATGGGTAGACAGAGACATGCATACCAACAAAGAGGAGCTCAAGGAGCACCTCAACAGCCTAAAGGACACTTCTACAAGTGTGGTGGAGACCATTGGCTAAGAGACTATCCTCATGATGAAATCATTAGAGTCAAGGCATATTGCACCGAGTGTGGAGCTACTCATTTGATTCGTGATTGTCCTAAGAACCCGAGCAAAGGAGCAAAAACTACCTTGAACATGCTGGAAGCAGTGCCTTCTAGTGGAGGGTCAGAAAACGAGACAATCATACCTATTCAGACAGGGACACGAGCCCAAGGTCAAAGAATGACAAACGAGCCCATAATTGAAGAGCCAAAAACCGATGCCCCAAGTTCAGAAACGAAAAATCAGAGAAGCACTTGGAAAGTTAGAAAGGTGGGTATGAAAGCTAGGAAAGAACGAGAGCAAACTGCTCTATCCGAGGAGTTAAAACACACAAAGGATAGATTAGAACGGTTAGAGGATCTAGCTAGCTTAAGCTCACACACTGCGGAAACCATAGCACACAAGGAAATAGAAGAACCCGAAAGTGTAGGATCAGTACTGGCAGACAAGGTAAATGAGCAGTTAGATGTACTTCTAAAAGCTTACGAAGCCAGACTCAAAAAGAACCAACCCCAAGAGCAAAGATGGATGACTTATCCATATGCTGAAATAGAAAAACAGAGGTTGGAAATGTGTAGAAAGATGATTGAAACAACTGAATCTTTGATAGAAAACCTACTTGGTAAACCTGCAAATTGGCATGAAGTACCAGCTCCAACCCCTATCAAACCATCTTTAGAGGAACAAGTAGAAACGAAGGAAAAACTCACGAATGCCTATGAGTCTAGGGGAGAGCCTATCATAGTGCCAAATACAACAGATGAAGAAAGTGACGGGCTCTAGCCTAAAACATTGGCAGAAATGGGTAAGGATTGTAACGGTCTAGATGATCTGTGGAAGCAAATCCGGGAGGCCAATGAAGCTAACAGGGTGAGTAACCACATGAATAGCACGAGAAAAGAGAAAAATGAGATCTTACCTCCTATTGAAGAATTTGAGGCAAGATCACAAATGAACTTTGATATACATTCACAAGGGGGAGACCAGGGATCAATTAGTTCGGGGCACAGCCAACCAGACTCATTGAAAACTCTACCCTCTTACCTACGAGAGTATGAAGCCAAGTCTGAGGTGAGAGCAATCCCATCTCAACGACTTTCTTCTAACAAAGTGATGGATTCACAAGGGTTGATTGAATTATTGTCCACTCCTGTGGCATGTACAATCACATTAGCTGAACTCCTAAGGTTACGACCAAACATGTGGACCACAGTAGGAAAATGCCTAGAAAAATTTGGAGTGAAAGACCCCACCTGGAAGCTTCAGGAAGGGATCAAAGAATTGGACAGGCCTCAACTAAACACTATGCCAGTACCTTTAAACAAGGTTGGAGAGTATTGCGAGGGAGAAGATGGGAACACCACGCTACCAATACAATTCCAAGGAGTAGTTTCCAAGGCTATTCTTGACAGTGGAGCAGGAGTTACTATCGCCACTAAGGAAATCTGGAAAAAATGGGGAAAACTCGCTTTGAGAGCTACCAGAATGAAATTGCAATTGACAGATGGGTTCATGGAGAAACCTCTAGGACTTTTAGAAAAAGTGATTGTCACTTCATGCGGAATCGAGTATGAGCATACATTTGCAATACTCGAATTCGACAAAAAGAACAATTACAAGATCATCTTGGGAAGACCGTTCATGCGACAGTTGAAGATGGTCCAGGATTGGAGTTACGACCACATATACCTCAGACATGGTGAGACAACAACCAAAATACACCTGAAAGACCATAGTTACAAGGATGTGAACCAGACACCAGTGGAAGAGTTTGATTCAGCTACATTAGCAGGGTAGGAACTCTTAGCATGGTTAGGGCAACAAAAAGAGCTATGGATGTGCGGAGCTTCACATTGTGGTAGCTTAAAAAGAGAGGAATGCGTCTTAGAAAGAGCGATTGAGGACAAGGATTATATTCCTCAACCTTTTCCTGAAGATGCCTTGGAACCTCTAGAATGGGAACACATACTAGCAACATTGGATGTCTGTACCATTACAGATAGTCCAACAACAAAATTTTGCGATAAGGATGGCTATGATGTGCTACCCTATTACATGGTAAGCCTTATACCAGGAGGAGATGAGATGGTAGAACCACCAGAACAGGAAGAGTTTTATAACTCCTCCGAACATCTGGAGGTAAATAACGATGCTGATAATGAGTGTTCAGACAACTCAAGTGAGCGTAGAGAGAAAACCGAGAATATCAAGTTTTATGATTTTGCTAATCAGCATCCTAGACGCCAGGAACACTATAGGAGAAAACGAGCAGGAAACAAAGCGAGAGAGAACCTGATGCCCAGGATAAAAGGTAAAACTCACTATCTGATGCTTGTAAAAGCAGGGGATTTTGTAAAAGATCAAGTATCAGGAAGATTCTCAAAAGTTGGAAGGGAAAGAACGCGAGAGGAAATAAAACAAGTACGAAAAGCTAAAACCGAAACAAAATCACAAAAACCTCAAAAATCAAAAACAAAAACAACAAAAGACCTAGAGTGGACCAAACTGGAGCTTAAACAGAAATACCAAGAACTGAAACGGTCTTTACGAGAGGAATGGACTACTGAGGAAGATAGTGATGGAAAAGGGGAGTTAGAAAAAGGAAACATGAATGTACCATCACACTATCGAAAATTCACCATCTAAGACAGAAAAGTCATAATGACACCACCAGTTAGGGAAAGAACAAACCAGGAATCTTACCATGGGCCGGAAAATGCTAAACGGATAGACCTCGCTGAACCAAGTGAAGAGCCTCAACCGGTCTATATAGCAACTGATTTAGAGACTGAAGAAGAAGAACTGCTAACACAACTTCTCAAGAAATATAAAGATGTGTTTGGATGGTCCTACAAAGACCTCAAAGGAGTTGATCCATCGATATTCCAACATACAATTCCTTTAAAATCAAATGCAAAACCTAGCAAACAGCGTCCTTATACATATAATGATACATTTGCTAAACAAATAAAAGAGGACATTGACAAGCAATGGATGCCCAATTCATCTATGAAATAGAGCATACAGATTGGGTGTCACCCATTGTGGTTGTCTCCAAAAAGAACGGAAAACTGCGAGTATGTGTAAACCTCAAAAAGATAAATGCAACCACCATAAGGGATAAATATCCCTTGCCAATCACAGAACATGTACTGGAGAGGGTGGTCAGGAAACGGGCTTATTCCTTTCTAGATGCGTTTTTAGGATACAACCAACTGGCAATTGCAATAGAGGATCAACACAAGACAGCGTTTGCCACCAAATGGTGAATATATGCGTATCGAGTTATGCCTTTTGTCTTAACTAATGCCCCAGCTACCTTTCAAAGGTTAATGATGCATGCATTCAAAGAATACCTGAGAATATTCTTAGAAATATACATGGATGATCTTTGTGTACACTCTCTTCTACGAGAGGAACATGTTGACCATTTGCAAAAGGTATTTGAAAAATGCAAAACATATCGAATCTGTCTTAATCCAGAAAAGTGTATTTTTATGGTTAGACAAAGCCGCATCTTAGGACACATTGTCTCCAGAAATGGCAAAACCATTGACCTAGACAAAATCAAGGTCATAGTAGACCTGCCTAGGCCTACTAACGTGAAACAAGTGCAATCCTTCATGGGACACTGCGGGTATTATCGAAGATTCATATATATGTATGCAGTCATCGCACAACCTCTGTATCGTTTGTTAGTCAGTTTTGACTGGACTGAGGAGTGTGAAACTTCATTCCAAAAGCTGAAGGAAAACCTTGTATTAGCACCTGTAGTTAAAGCACCGGATTGGGAAAAGATATTCCATGTTCACATTGATGCTTCTACATATGCAATCGGGAGTATTCTGGCTCAACCTGGAGACGGAACAATGGATTTTCCAGTTTCTTATGCAAGCCGACAGTTAAACAGTGCGGAAAAGAGCTACACAACCACCGAAAGGGAGGGGTTAGGAATGATTTATGTTGTAAAGAAATTTTGGCATTATTTGCTCGCAAACAAATTTGTGTTCTTTACAGATCATCAAGATCTTTTGTAAGTTGGTTTATTATATTGCTAGAGTTTGATTTCACAGTGGTAGTCAAAAAGGGTAAAACTCATCTACGGGCTCTGATCATCTTTCAAGGATACACAACGGGGAAGCTCCTGAAGGAGTAGATGATGACATACCAGATGCTTATCTTTTCAATATTGAAATGATACCCAAATGGTCTCAGGAAATTGTTATCATTCTTTCCTTTGGTGGTAGGTTTTCTAACACAGAAGACAGATCCAAAAAACAAACAATTCGACAAACAAAACACTTCCAATTGATTGCAGGACGGTTGTATCATCTAGGATCGGAGCAAATTCTATGATTATGTATAAATCCGGAGGAATTCGAGTGTTACCTAGAAGAAGCGCATGTCCAGGATTGTGCATTTCATTGTTCAACAGTGAAAACACACCAGAGACTAAAACAGTTAGGGGTTTATTGGCAAACTATGTACACGGACACACATGCTTATGTTACCAATTGTACTATATCTAGTGCCAAACGGCAAGTGGATCACGTGACATTGTTACAGGTAAACATTGCACATGTATGGATTCAATATATCATTGATTTCTTAACCACAAGGACATTTCCTGAAAACATAACAAGAGCATGGAAAAGGGCTATAGAGCTGGAGGCTCGAGACTTTCAGTTAATTGGAAACCAACTCTATAAGCGAGGAAAGGACAATCAACTTAGAATCTGTGCAAGTGAAAGTGAATACCCGTTGATTCTAGAACACGCACATGGAGGCATAAGTGGAGGCCATTTTTCAGGCGATAAGACGGCAAAAATTGTCTTAACCGTAGGAATATAATGGCCTACATTGCATATGGATGCTGAAGAGTTGGTAAAGCATTGTGACGCTTGTCAGCGCACCAAGGTGTCGATAAAGAGAGATGAGATGCCACTACGACCAATGATGGGAGCAAGGACATTTGCAAAATGGGGCATTGATTTTGTGGGGCCTATTTCACCCCTTGCATATCACACCCATACCCAATATATCATTGTGGCTACGGACTATCTTATGAAATGGGTGGAAGCCAAGGCAACACAAAAAGCAGATGCACGAACCACTACACAATTTTTGTATGAAAATGTCTTTGTACAATATGGTTTACCAATAGAAATTGTCAGTGATCGAGAAACACATTTTCTTAATGAAGTAATTGAATAACTGCTTGATGAATTCATGGTCATACATAGAAAATCTGCTCCATATCATCCACAGGCAAATGGACAAGCTGAGGCCACAAATAAAACACTATGCACGGATCTCACTAAAATTGTATCAGAGTCAAGAGCAAATTGGGATCAGCAGCTACACTCAACACTATGGGCATACAAGGTAGCTTACAAAACACTGATAGGAACGACACCGTATAACATGGTGTTTGGCCTAAATGTTATATTACCCATAGAGTTTTTAATTCCAACTCTACGAGTAGCGAAACGCTTAGAATGGACAGGGAATGAGCTCTCTTCAAGAATAGATGACCTTGAAAAGCTAAATGAACTTCTCTTAAGAGCTGTAGCTTTGATCTATGCTAAAAAGAGAAGAAAAAAGGAGTTTTTTGACAAGCATGTGCACACGAAAGAGTTCAAAACCGGTGATTATGTACTTGTTTATACCTTGAAGCAACATGCCAAGAAACTTAAAAAGAGAGGGATGGGACCCTTTGTGATAAGTGACCTATCACAAAGCGGCGCTGTCAAACTTGCTACATTAGCAAGTGAGGAAATGCCAAATTGGATTAGTGGGTGTTGATTAAAGAAATATCATTTACCACTAACACAGGATATGCTTCAACAAATCCATCAAGAAAAACAACGAATTAAGGAGAAACAGAGGGTACAAGAAGAAGCTCAAGCAGAAGCAAAAGAATGCATGGCAAAAAGAAGACTTCTACGACAACAACAACAATGTGGATCACCGTTGCGAATCAATGTCATTCGACTAACGAATTTTGATGAAGACACAGTGGATCCAATAATTGCAATCAAAGTGGGTACCAATCGGGTCAAATCGACGGCATTGCTTGATTCTGGAGCTCAAGCAAATTTGATCTCTGACAGATTATATAAACGGCTCAAACCCACAGATCAACTTCATCCTACTCCACAAGTGCTGGAAAGTAGTACATCACATCCACTGAAAACATTGGGCTGGATTATATCATGTACAAGTACATCAATATATTTACCCACACAAGTTTTATGTGGTGAAGGATGAAAGCACACAACACCCCATGTTGTTGGGACAACCTTGGCAAAAAGAGTACAATGTGCAGATAGATTGGAATGCGAATGCGGTCAATATTCAGCATGAACAAGAACAACAGGTGGTAGCCTTTGCTCAGCAACCCTGGAATAATCAGCTGCCAGCAATGCAGTCACTGGATAAAAAGCCAAAAGGAACAGTACCACTAAAAAGCAAACAGGGAACTACCAACCATGCTCACTACATGCATAAGAAGTTACCTACCGTAGTGAACAGATCAGAGTTAGCAACACGAGAAAAACAAGTATGGGTGCGGAAGGATAGAAGTGACATGGCAGACAAACCACAATACAATGGAAGAATTCAACAGAGACAGATAGTTCAACAAAAACCCAAGGTAGTAAAAAAGATATGGATCCCAAAGAAAATGCTCAGCAATAACTTCAATACGACTCGTATCTGGATCCCAAAACTGAATCAAAAGGAACTCCCTTCAGTACAAGCAATATCAGAAGACAGACAGCTGCATATGAAACCAACAAACCGACTTATGTGGATTCCAATGAGCAACAAAAAAATTGCACACAAGGAATTTACGATAAACCTACAAAGACCGGCAAAACAAAGCTACAAATGGAAAGCAAAAGAGATAAGGTCTACGGCCAAGCCAATTCTCTCCAAGGAGACGACTACGGACATATCAACAGTAGCGGCAAAGCAACCGACTTTTGCAAGAAAGACAATCAAACAAAGAGCAGTAGAGTTACAACTTTTACTCGCAAAGAAAACAGGAAACATAGACGGTGAATTTCAAAAAGAATCTTGCTTATACCCTTCTCTTGCACAACATTAATTTTTCCATGCATTGACCGAGTATGCACAATATAGATCCACATTACACGGCCAAGCATTAGTAAACTTCTTCCAACCCATACACGGCACATACACCGAGGCGATAACTTGTCGTTCAGGAGGACTCCGGCTAGGAGGGGGGGAGGCATTCTCAAATGGGGACCCAATGGGGCAGAAAGAGCAAAAAAAAAGGGGCATGTTTTTCGACTATTTTTAAGGGTTGTTGTTTGATTGCGAAATTTTCTGGACTAACCCAAGTGCATATGCCCTTATACAGTATGAATCTACAGGTATATGGGGCCAAACGCCAAATCAAGCCCCTAGGTGTGTGTATATAAGCAAAAATAGCATTTTTAGGGTAAAATATTGGTAAAACGGAGAAATCCGGCCATAAAAATTACATGTGAGTGTATATAATGTTTTGCGGTGACGTTTTTTATTTATTATAGTTTTTGGGAATTTTTTGGGTTTGATTTGCTATTTTCCTTTTAATTTTGCTAATTTTCGACAGAAAAACTTCAAAAATACAAAAAGCAGGTGGAAAACGGTCGTAATGAAAACAAAAAATATGGGGATGATCACTGACTATGTCACCTATGGTTCAGTGGGGGTGCAATTATGAGAGTGGAGCGGAAAGCGTGTTTTGGCCAGATTTTGACCGAAATGCCAAATTTCTGGTAAACAGGGCAAATGAAGTCCAAATCAAGAAATTTTTGAGCCTAAACCGCATCTCGCAAGAAGTTAGGAGCACATGTCAAATTTCATGAAAAGTGGTTCGGGGACCCCCATTATAAGAATTTTTCACTTCATTTTAAGCTCATTTCCACTATTGACCTTTGAGAGAGAGCTTCTGCCACCTAGAGCGAACGGAACTTCCAGCAGCTTCTACGACGCGCACGATTACCCGACGGGCTTTAAACATGAGAGGTAGGCTCACCACCTTGAGCTTTTCGCGCATGTTTGTTGTTTTGTCACGAAAACTAGTGTAGGGTTCACACAGAAAGCGGGCAGTAGAGACCTACAAGTAGAAGTGACCACCTAACGGCTAACCCAAAAGCAACGAGACTTCATCAGCAGCCTACCCTAGCATAGGAGACCAGTCTTGGATATCCAAAGGTAGTAGAAAACCATTGGAAAAAACCCTAATTCCTAGAATCCCGCAAGAGGCCACCAAATGGAAAATCGGCGGAGAGACGCCCAAAAGCTACCAAAATTCATGGGTAGGAGCATCTCGACATGCTCGACAAGTCTATATAGCCCACATGACAAAAAGGTGACCCGAAGCGGCACTAAACTTCAGAAACGGCATCAGACACACAAAGCGTCAAATAGATCTCACAGCCAAACCGCATCTCCATTTTTCACCAAACTTCACGAGCCGTTTTTTTAGACCATCAAACACCAAGACCTATGGTGGTAGACCACCACAAGTCATCGAAGACATGTAAACGCAACCACGGGTGCTTCTAGAGTGACAAATTGCCAAATGGAGCTCTGGTGAAGCCAAAGTCGACAAAAACCATACGGCAAGGATCCCCAAGGGATCGGGAAGCTGTGGAGACCAACATCAAGAAATTTCATCGCCGAAAAGCACTCCAAACGTCAGAAAACGGCTCGGAGGCTCTGAAATCCACATAGGGAGTTACTTTCTATCCATTTGACTTTTTTGTTAAAATTAGGCTTAAAAGGGACTTAGGGGTCCTAAGGGCAGGCACCAGTAGCAGTTTCCATAAAAAAATCATCAGGAGACATCCTATCTCTGTTAGAATCTGGACACACCCCACGGAAACTGACTACTCGGAAGATTATCAGTTTTTGTAATTATTCATTTATTGAGGAAACCTGATTTTTCACCTTGTAAATATTGGGGCTTACAGAAGTTTCCAAATTGTATCCCAGTTTTGATAGTTAGATTGAGTAGATGGTTGATTTGGAACTTTAGGGTTTGAGAATTGTAAGCTATGTATACCACTTTTTGACCTTAATGAAAAACCTTTTGTCATTTTAAAAAACAAGTTTTTAAGTCTGTGAGTGAGCGTACTGTGTACGAGAGAGAGTGTGAGCTTCATCTTGTCGCTACGTGTGCACCGGTGGTCGGAATCGAGTGCGGAGAAGTGCAGTGTATTTCCCCCAACGAGAGCTACGCGTCGTACCTACATTGCACGCGTACGGTCCGGTTTTTGCGAGCTCCTTTTACGAGCTTCATCTGGTGATTTGGTGAGCATACGTTGTGGGCGGGATGAAAACACACACAGCGCCTCTATAACGACCCGACACACACTCTTGGGAAGATACACACACACACTATGGGGCACCACTCGGCTTACACAACACACCTGGCCGAGACAGGAAACACACCTATGGAGTGAGAGGAGAGAGACTATCCACTTGCCCACTCCACATAGACACACACACACACACACACCCAAAAAACTCAGCTCAAAAGAGGAGATTTTCTGATGTTTAGATACAATTGATCTTGGGCCAACACCAATGGGACAAACAGCTCACACAATATGGGTAAAAGATACCAGATACAATCACAAACTAGAGCAGAAACTTCGCTCATAGGAGAAACTTACACAGAAAAACAGCAGGAAAAGAGTGAGGAATTTGGCAAAATGGACAACGCCATCGCGTCCGGAACGGCCCAAAACCCCAGTCTACAATGTCAAAGTGCTCAAATCCGACCTCGGATGAGCAGTTTACGGCCAAAACAGGCTCCAAAAACACCAAAAACACACCTGCGGCTGTTCCTCCTCTCTTCTCCACGTTTTTTCTGGTCTTCTCTCCCTTTTTCTCAGTTCCCACACTTAGCTTTATTACTTGGGCACCCTTGGCTTTTTAGATGACCTCAAACGGACCCCGAACAGGCCAAAAACTGACCTCGCAGTGCATAGTTGTCACCTTTTTGCATCATCCGCACACCTGGCACTCAACTTTTTTCCAATAATGCATCTCACCACCACGTGAAGTGGCCCCAAAAAGTGGTCCTAATGATGACCTTTCTACGTAACACTCACAAGAAAACACCCACGTTGTGTCCGTCCTCATCTGCGTGCAAATATTGACCTCGTTTGCCCTCCTGACGCCACTAGATGCCATCTGACGCACCTGCTGACCTCATGTCGTTGGCCCGCGGATAGCTTCCTCGAGAAGTTTTACACGCTATAAACTCCTCATTATTGTAGAAAAACACAGTGGTACTGGTAATAGTGAAAATCGATGCACTATGTACACCCTGTCCTACCTGTACACATGTGGGCCCCACATAACCACCTGGCTAAGGAAAATGGGCAATCCTTTATTTGATGCACCATGCATGTATATGTACATATGCGCAATTCCTTGCTCCAAAAAACTCCTGACATAATTTGCCCATCCCCTAGCCTACTAGATCATTCATGATCAGCAGCAGCAAAGAGAGATATGAGACTCGCCGCATCATAGGTCTCCTCATCCCTCACCAACACTGCTTGATCCACAGACAGCTCATCTTGCTCCACCATCATCAATCTAGCATGATACAATTTAAGACGCAACCCATTTACCCTTGATTTATGTAGAACACCATCTAGGTTAGCCAGCTGATATGTGCCATTTGGAAAACACTCCACTACCTTGAAAGGGCCTTCCCACTTAATTTGAAACTTCTTTTGGAAGGTGTTGTCCAACTTACTATTGTAGCGCAAAACCAAGTCATGTTTCTTGATACCCTTACTTTTGACCTTTTCGTTTATCTTTGCCAAAGCCTTATCCTGCATCTGCCCATAATGCTCCAATGCGCTCATCCTATCCAACTGGACCTCTTGTAACTGCAAGAGCCTCTCTTTGAATGCATCACTAGGCGGCCCAAGCAACTTCTCTAACATCTTGACCGCAGGCAACTCTACCTCCACAGGCAATAGTGCTTCCTTTCCATACACCAAATGAAATGGAGTAAACCCTGTACCTGTCTTCACCGAAGTACGGTAAGCCCATAATGCACTAGGCAATTCCAAATCCCAATTCTTTCCTTCGTGCTCTGTCACTTTAGAAAGAATTTGTACCAACTCACCATTGAATCTTTCATTTAAGCCATTACACTGCGGGTAATAAGGAGTGGTATGCTGGTGCCTAATCTTCATCTTTGTGCATAAGAAGTCTAGCAGTTTAGCTCTAAATCCTGGCCCCTTATCTGAAAGTAGCTCTAATGGCACCCCAAACTTGCAACATATTTCATCATACACAAATTTTGCCACATCCTTTGCAGTGATCTGTTTTACTGCTATAGCCTCTGCCCATCTAGAGAGATAGTCCACTGCCATCAAGATATAGCTTTTGCCCCTGCTTGTGATAGGTAACGGGCCTATTGCATCAATCCCCTGATTTTCAAACACATCAAACGCCATAATGGTTTTTCGTAGCTCTGGCTCCAACACTCTCTTCCCAAATGCTTGACATCTATTGCAAGACCTACACCAATGGTGAACATCCTTGTGCAAACTAGGCCATACATACCCCTCTTGCAAAATCTTATGCAAGGTGATCTTTAGAGCAAAATGGCCACCACATGCGCCTTCATGATTCTCTTCCAACACTCTGTAAAGCTCCTCCCGCCAAGGTACACGTCTCAACACGAGATCAGCCCCTTTCATGTATAAGACATCACCAATCAATTTGTACATGTATGCTCTACGCACAAAGCCATACTTCTTAGACTTCTGAATCTCCTTTGGAATGATTCCTGTTAGCAAAAACTCCTCTTCTTGAGCCAAACTTTCCCGGCCATGATAAAGAGGTAAATTTGTCCTCAACACGAATATCTCCCCAATCATGCCTTGAGCTGCTTCATGTGCCTCTCCATTTAGAGCACGTTCAATGTGTCTGATGCTCCATGCTTCAAACTTTTTTAACAGGCCTTTAATTCTGAAGCACATTTCCTTCAATGAGGTGTTCTTGCTCTTCCACACACCCAACACTTGCTTCACCACTAACAAGGCATCACCTTTTATGCTCAACCTTGGAACCCCATGCTTCAAACAAATGTGTAATCCGGCTTCCAATGTAGCATATTCAGCCTCATTGTTACTATGCACATCCAATTTGAACCCTCTCTTGCATACTAGCTTCCCCTCTGGATCATAAAGTGCTATACCCCCTGAAGCTGCATCGTGGCTCTTTCTGTATGAACCATCAAAGAACAACACATGTGCATTGCTGATCTGTGGCACTTCTTCAACTACCTTTCTCACCACCTCTTCCTTAACAATAAGGGGATTCTCCTTGTAGGTCAACAAATCAGCTAGGGTAGCCCTTGTACTATCTTCCACTAGAAAAGAGAACTCAAACTCTTGCAGCTCAATTACCCATTTCTTCACCACATTTGACATGTTAGTACCATTAATTAACTGTGGCAAAAAGGCATAACTCGTCAAGAAAACAAAAGGCCGTGGTAGCAAGTAATGACGAAATCGTCGACAAGCAAATATTACACTGGCCATCACTAGCTCTACTTCCGATAACTTTCTCTCCGCTACCAACTTCACTCGGCTTGCACAATACACTGGCCTCATATAATGGCTACCCTTCCCCTTTTGCAATAGCATGGTTCCAATGGCAACATCCCCTACTGATCGATTTACATAAAAAACTTTCTCCCAATCAGGAGCCTGCATGGCTGACAACCCCCCTAACACCTCTTGAAACACTTCTTCACACTTGTCATCCCATTGCAATGGATCATGCTTTGCCACTTGTTGTAATGGATAAAGAAGCTGCGAAGACAATGGAATAAACCGTGCCATGTACTTCACTTTGTGTATAAAGGTTTCCAATTGCTTCGTACTCATCGGTGATGGAAGAAGAATAATAGACTTCACCTTATCTGGATCAGCCTCAATGCCATTTTCTGACACCATATAGCCAAATAACTTCACCCTTGGCTGTGCTAGATGACATTTATTTGGATTTAGTTGTCCTCCACATTCATCATATCGAGCCAATACCATCTGCAGCTTCTCATGGTGATCAGCCCTACTGCTATAGACACAGAAGTCATCCATAAAAGCTTTAACACAACTACCAATGAATGGTTCCAACACCCAATTTGCTCTCTCTTGATAGAAGAAAGGTCCATTTGACAACCCAAATGGCAATACTGTGTAGCAATAGCAGCCCCATGGCGTAATAAAAGTTGTCTTTGTGCGGTCTTTAAGAGCAATCTTCAATTGAAAATAGCCTGAAAAACCATCACACACACTGTACCTCTCATAACCTGCCACTGAATCCAAGATCTGATCGATGAATGGAAGAGGATATGGGTTCTTCTTAGTGGCTGTGTTTAAGGGTTTAAAATCCACAAAAATTCTCCACTTCCCATCCTTCTTTGGATTGACTACAACTGGACTCACCCATTCTGTGGTCTCCACTGGAACTATGAACCCTGCCTTCAATAACTTGTCCACCTCTACCCGCAAGGCTTCCATTTGCTCTTGACCCATCCTTCTTAGCCTTTGCCGCACTGGCTTAGCACCTTCTTTCAGCTCTATTTGCATCTCTTCGTCCTTGAACCCTCTGATCTCTTCATATGAAGTAATGAACAAATCAGGAAAACTAGCCAGCATGTGCAAATATATATCCTTCTCCATAGCTGAGAGGTCTCCACTGATCATTTGTGTCATCAATTCCTGCTTCTTTGACAACTCAACCTTGGTTTGCATCAGCCCTTCAATCACTTCATAAGGCCCTTCACTTTCATCTTCAACCTCATTCGCAAATGCAACTAAACCAAACTCCTGGATTTCTTTGTCTATCAAAAGAAATGCAACATCAGCATCCTCATCACTGCTGGTAGTGCTATCACTGTCCTCATCTGTCACCGTGGAAGAGTCTTCATCACTAGACTCATCCTCATCTTCATAAATCTCCTCTAATCGTTTCCTTGTGTCCATATTATAAAGCTTCTTGGTACCTGTCTTTCCATAGAGGCTAATCGTACCATGTCGCCAATCTTGAACAGCTCCCACTGCACGTAACCATGGTCTGCCTAGTATAATAGGATATGCTCCCAACCCTGCTGGCATCACATGAAAATCAACCACTGCCTTTGCATCATATGCCTCCACTTCTAAGCTCTTTACAACACCCAAGCATTTTACTTTTTGATGGTTTGCCAATCTGATCCGAAAACCTGACACCCGAGCCACTGTGAGACCCATCTTCGCAACACATGAGTGTGTTATGATGCATATTTGGGCTCCGCCATCCACATAACCTTGTCCCAAATTTTTCCTTTTATGCCACACATCTACTATTGGACAAATGTCTGGTAGCTCATCCATTGCCAACACCTTTACTGAACCTCTCTCTGGCTCTTTCTCCATTGGGTTAACCATCCTCTTCCACTGTCGCTTTAGTTTAGGAACCATGTCTATGAGCTACCCAAAAGTAACATCTGCCTTCCTGCTTGTCAGATCCTCCTTTAAGTCATAGCTTACTTGCCCATCCCCTAGTGGAAAATCTGAAACATGAAACTTGCGACAAGCCCTTCTTTTCCTCTTGGCCTTGACATCCTCGCCTTCATGGCTCTTTCCCTTCTTCTTGCTAGGACCTGGGACACTTCTTCCTTCCTTTTCCTCTGTCGTCCTCTTCCCAATAGGCATCACTAATGTATCCTCTAGCTTTGATGCCTTTTCCAAGGTGACTACACTTAGCACTTTTGTCTTTCCCTTTTCCTCCTGGGTTAATCCACTGGTTCCTTCATCTCCCTTAATTTCGATGCCATAATCATGCGACCTAGTTAGCACCTGTTTTGGCAATGGATACATGTCTCCCCCCATCCTTGGTGGCTTATCACATTGCGGGCTGATGTGACCCAACTCTCCACAATTGTAACAGGTGGGCGTCTGCCTCCAAAACCTACCATTGCTATGTCCAACACCATTCCTAGGTCTTTCTTCACCTCCTGGCTGATTTACATACTTCCCTCGACCTCGATAATTTCCCACTTGACCTAGCATGTTTAGGTTGAGATTCTTCATCAAATCAACCACTTGCCTCATGTCTTGCCTTAGGCCATCATCTTGCACTGCTGTAGTGACCACTGCTGGCATAACCTGAGTAGTAACAGGAACAACTGGTTCATGATGAACCCCTGACATACGACCTTGTAAAGAGTCCATAGGCTGAAATTCAAACCTCATGGGCAAAGACTCCACCCCTAACTGGCTCATTTTCCTCAGCTTCCACTCTTTGTTCCTTGCTACCTCTAGTGCATCCTCATATGTCCTAGGCTTCTTTAGCTCCACTCTCCAACGTATATTCTCCCAAAGACCAGCTAAGAACCTGTACTTCTTCATCATGTCAGGCGGGGGTACCTGTGGTGCTAAAGCCTTGCACATTCGCTCCCATGCCAATGAAAACTTACGTATGTACGCATCTACTGGCTCACCTTCCTTCTGCACCAAACCTTGTACTTCTTGCCACACTTTGTCAGGATCTTCTATCTTCACAAACTCCACTTCCAATCCATGCCTTAGATTGTCCCAACTCAACCTTACAGGTGGATCAGCCACACGCAACTCCTCTTCAAATGCTTTAGACCAAACTCGCGCATCACTCTTCAAACAAATTTGGAGAAGGCGTAACATCTGCGCAGGGTCATGAATCTGGTTTCTAATGCAGGCAACCTCCATCTTTTCCAAAAATTCTTCCACATCTTCATCACTTCTTCCATGAAACTCCGGATAAGAGAAAGCCATGGCTAGAGAACCCCTTCAAACACACGTGCAAGAACCCAAAACTTTTCACTACCCAATCCCCAGAAACTTCAATGGAGCTCAGCTTTAGATAAGGACAAACACATGCACATCAAATGAGTTTTCATAGTTAATCATCGGAATGACAACAGGCAAAGGACATTCCAGGATCTCTCTCAATCTTCTTGGCCCAAACATAAAGACTATGCGCTGCTGGAAAAAGATCTTCCTGGACACATGAACATTAATCTGAATTCTTTGAGTTAAATGAAAAGGAGTGAACTGAGGGCCATTTTGATCATCCATTAAAGCCAACCATGAAGCTCCCAAGAAGGCACACCTGACTCAACCTCTGATTTTGCCAAAATTTCAACAGCATAACAGCATAAATGGCTCAAAATACCAAAAAAACAGCCATCATAACTTGGGAAAATTTCGACAGAGTTTCCCCAGAAGTAGAGCAGTAGGAACCCAAAATATAGACTGTCTATGTATGCATAAACTGTCAACAATAGAACCCGAGCATCAAGTAGGACTCACTAGTACATAGCCTATGGCGAGGTCACAAAAAGGGTGCTCCAGCTACCTGTATCACCGAAAGGATCTCCACATTTGAGAATCCCCCAGCTCAATAAAACCTCACACTATCGACCCTCACACGAAGGCTAATGCAAATCGCATATAGTCAAGTCTCAGAAATGACTATCTTCCAGACCAAGTCTCAGAAATGGCTGGGACTGCCAAATACAACCAAGTATGGCTCCACAAATGCGTACAATGGCAGTTTCCACAAGTAACGTACAATCCAGCAGACAATGCGCTCAAATAGGCGCCAAGTGATGCATTCCCACAACAACTGCAAGTGACATCACTACTAGTATATCACTGTACTCCAGCTACCTGTACCTGTGTGAATCACGTGTACTTGTACCTGTCCCTGTAACCTGTAACCTGTAACCTGTAATCTGTAATCCCGAAGCTCGAAGCTCGAAGCTCGAAGCAGAAGGTACTCGAAGAAGATCCTCCGTGGGGGCGCCAAAAGAATGTGGGCGGGATGAAAACACACATAGCGCCTCTATAACAACCCGACACACACTCTTGGGAAGATACACACACACACACACTATGGGGCACCACTCGGCTTACACAACACACCTGGCCGAGACAGGAAACACACCTATGGAGTGAGAGGAGAGAGACTATCCACTTGCCCACTCCACATAGACACACACACACACACACACACCCAAAAAACTCAGCTCAAAAGAGGAGAGTTTCTGATGTTTAGATACAATTGAGCTTGGGCCAACAGCAATGGGGCAAACAGCTCACACAATATGGGTAAAAGATACCAGATACAATCACAAACTAGAGCAGAAACTTCGCTCATAGGAGAAACTTACACAGAAAAACAACAGGAAAAGAGTGAGGAATTTGGCAAAATGGACAGCGCCATCGCGTCCGGAACGGCCCAAAACCCCAGTCTACAATGTCAAAGTGCTCAAATCCGACCTCGGATGAGCAGTTTACGGCCAAAACAGGCTCCAAAAACACCAAAAACACACCTGCGACTGTTCCTCCTCTCTTCTCCACGTTTTTTCTGGTCTTCTCTCCCTTTTTTTCAGTTCCCACACTTAGCTTTATTACTTGGGCACCCTTGGCTTTTTAGATGACCTCAAACGGACCCCGAACAGGCCAAAAACTGACCTCGCAGTGCATAGTTGTCACCTTTTTGCATCATCCGCACACCTGGCACTCAGCTTTTTTCCAATAATGCATCTGGACACCACGTGAAGTGGCCCCAGAAGTGGTCCTAATGATGACCTTTCTGCGTAACACTCACAAGAAAACACCCACGTTGTGTCCGTCCTCATCTGCGTGCAAATATTGACCTCGTTCGCCCTCCTGACGCCACGAGATGCCATCTGACACACCTGCTGACCTCATGTCTTCGGCCCGTGGATAGCTTCCTCGAGAAGTTTTACATGCTATAAACTCCTCATTATTGTAGAAAAACATAGTGGTACTGGTAATAGTGAAAATCGATGCACTATGTACACCCTGTCCTACCTGTACACATGTGGGCCCCACATAACCACCTGGCTAAGGAAAATGGGCAATCCTTTATTTGATGCACCATGTATGTATATGTACATATGCGCAATTCCTTGCTCCAAAAAACTCCTGACAACGTTGTCCGATTTTGCATTGCAGCATATCCACGCGTTCACATTGAGTAGAGCTACACATTAGGCACTTTAGATTTTGGAAACGAAGACCTGCAAATTTCGACCAGACATCCTACGTGATTTTGGACCGGGTGTTTTGGGTTGGGGTTTTGGTTCATAGACCTTAGGGAGAGCGACCTATTGGTGTTAGTAGGGTCTCCTTCAAGTTCTATGGTGTTTCGAGATTGTTTGATGGGTGTTCGGCTCTAGACAACGTTGTAGTAAGTTTCCTCTTATGCACTCTTGAAGGCTGTGACTTAGACAATTGCTAGAGACCTCTGTAAGAATTAGTTAGGAGTCGGTCGAGTGTAGGTTGACACCTTATGCTTGCTTCCACGCGCCTGCGGGTCAAGCTTCGTCCTTAGCTGACATTAAATGTTAATGAGTTCTCGCTGTGCTGACGTCCGTCGCGGCGTATCCGTCCAACATTGGCGTCGTTGGCGGGGACGAAAACCTTAGGTAGGTGACCAAGACTAGTCCTTGAGGATAGGGATTTTTGGCTTGCCAAGAGTCTCGTTTTACATTTAGATAGGATCAGAGGGTGGAGGACTCTCTAGGTCTTAGAGGGAGTCTAGGAAGCGTGTGTCTGGCCTAGATCCTTAGACTTAGGTAGATTTAGGTAGACTAAGATAGTTTTAGGTATTAGTTGAGTTCTTGAGTAGGAGTTGAAGTGGTAGAAGCGGTGAGAGGAGAGCTTGAGAGTCCAGAGAGGCCAGAAAGCAACAAAATCACCATTATCACCATTTCACATGATAAGTAGGAGTAGAGTAAGTAGGACATCATGATTCAGGATCTAGAGCACTTCATGCATATATACTTGCTTGGTAAATTCATCACAAGTTTGTAAAGGACGCAAAAAGATGCAAAAGTGTGATTGAAAGCCTAAGAGAAGTCCAAAAGTTACTGTGAGTGTTTCTGATAGAGCTGCAGAGCATCATGAGCATTTTTGTCAGAAAAAAATTAATTTCAAGCCAGGAGACATCCTACGCGTAGGATGTCTACAGGCTAATATGGTGGGAATTTTGGGATTTTGAGTTGACCAGTGTGTTCACAAGGTGGGGTTTACCCTAATTTCAACTGGAAAGTGGAAATTTAACCATATCTTGACAGGATAAGGCCAGATAGACTGAAATTGCCAGACATCCTATCCAAATTGTGCCAAAGCATTCTTTTAAGACCCAAACCATAACATGGCTGCATGAGCATGACTTGCATGATATATTGAGTGACTGAGAGGGGTTTCACCTCATTTGGGTGAGAAATGTTGGGTTCAAAGCGAACTTTAGCACTTTGAATTTGAAGCCATTCTGATGAAACAGACATCCTACGCGTAGGATGTCTAAAGCAAGAAATTGAAGCCAGATAGTGACAGTGGACATAGCAAGGTGTTGTATAGCCTGAGGCAAGCCCCTAGTCCATTTTGGTCCAAATTGGAGTTGATTAGAGACTGATCAAGATCAGGATGTCTAAAGCAAGAAATTGAAGCCAGATACTGACAGTGGGCATAACAAGGTGTTGTATAGCCTGAGGCAAGTCCCCCTAGTCCATTTTGGTCCAAATTGGAGTTGATTAGACTAATCAAGATCAGCAACAGGCTGTCGAAACAGAGTTCTGATCCATTGACTAGCTTATAGGTGTCGAAATCAAAAAGTAAAAACAGATGTGGACTCAGCACATAAAAGGGAATCAATAGTGCAAAAATCCAGGCAAAACAAAGCAGGAGACATCCTACGCGTAGGATGTCTATTGGGGCCTACTGAAGAGAAAATTTGATTGGGCTTAGACAGTGAGATTCCAATGGGCTCAAGGGTTCCAGAACTGCTATCAGAAAAGAATTTGGACCTTGTTTGTCCATTTGACGGAGCAAAGACTGAATTCAGACTTTTTCACATAAATTGAGCAACATCCGAGGAAAGTACAGTTCCAGATTAGCAGACCTAATCCAGAACATCAGCAGTGTATAAAATATAGTAGTGGTTGATATTAACTCTCCAGTTATACCAATCATTACTAAGATAATCTCTAACAGCTAAATGCTTTGATTCGATTGCCGAAATTAAACGCTTGTGTATAGGTATATTCAGCAGCAGCAAAGCAAGAAGTTGTACGGAGACTTATCCTTTGCCAGGTGAGTGGTTGGATTTGTGATAAACTGCATTGATACGTTTGATGGATTTAAGATCAGGAAGATACATTTTTAGAGACCAAAAGGTGGCAGGTGACCAAGGTAGCTTAGTGTCCACCGAGGAGAGTGTAACTCAGGCAAGGCTAGATCCACTAGCACCGATTATTGAGGAAGGTAGTGATACTGACACTTCGTCAGACAAATCTTTCTTCATGATGGGTAGTCAACAGCCAGGAGGTTTCACCTATGAAGGACCAATGCTAGGAGGAAGCACCTCCCTAAATCCTTTGAATGATTCCAAGCTCACTGTGATCTTCTTCGAGGGAACAAACTCGAGGGGAGCCCTAGTCTATTTTGACTATCGAGGACGCAAGTGCATTTGTATCAAAGAGAGGCCAGCTCAGAGATTGGAATTAATTCGAGTCTATGATCATGGAGATAGATTTCGAGACGAAAAGGGGAACCACTATCTGATAGTTAGTAACCCTGAAGATTACAACAGATATGGAGATAATGTAGCGAAGGGGAAAATGGTTTCAGAAGCTCAAGAACCGCCACCAAACATTGTCGGCCCGGAGCTATTTTTATGTATGTTAAGAAAACAACCAGGGTTCCAACTTATAATGAGAACGTGGGAATCTACAAGCATGAGACTGAGGGTATAGTCGCTTACTTTTGTAGCAAAGAACCATACTTAAACGAATTAAGCAAAGACAAGGTTCTTCACTTATTCTCTTATGAAACTGCTATGGGGAAGGGTATAATTTTTGTTGAGAGATACGGGCCAGAATACCAACGTATTCTTCCAGAAGAGGTAGAAAAGGCAACAAGTCTAGGAGCATCAGCATATGCCCCGGAGGAAGTGCCAAGAGCCACCTACACCCCAAGCAAGTCAAAAAATCCCTTTTCTGAAGAGTATGATGCTACCTCACATTCCACCCGGCCGCAGGCGTTCAACAACCAAAATCATTCAGCAAACCAGCCATCATTGCAGGCATTGCTTGGACAGTCAACAACAATGGAGCAAGACCAAAACCAAGATGGATATCAAGCCGCACGAGGACTAAGGTATTTGCAAGAACCACCACTCTATTCAAGGTATCAAGGAGAGAGTAATCCAAAGACTCAAGGGTCAACAGAGCCTGTAGGGCCACCCATAGAACGATTTTGAAGAGATGAACCACCTCAGGCGAGAACTCTTAGAAATTATGGCTTAGGAATACCACTGGGAGAGGAACCAGCCTACTACAAAAGACCTGAGGAGGTATATCTATTAGGACGTGGAGATCCAATGATGAGGTTTGTAGACCATCGTAGAATTAGACCTTCTCAAGTGCAAAAATGGGTAAACAAGAAATACACAGGAAAGAGAGACCCAAGAGATCATGTAGCAGCCTTTGTGCGTGTAATTAGAGCTGAAGAGGTGTTAGACTTCCCTACCCAATTTCCAGGGTTTGGACTAACCCTAGAGAATGACGTTGCCACTTGGTTTGACTCTGTAGAGCATAAAGACTATGAGTCTATGGAGAAAGTGTTTGACGAATTTATCGGAAATTCTCACAAAGGGGGATAGCTCATAATACCGTCTCACAAATCCATAAATTCAAACAAAAAGATGGGGAATCTGTACGAAAGGCAACCCTAAGACTAAAAATATATGTTAAGTTCTGTCCTGTGGAAGAACTACCAACTCAGTCCAGACTTATGCTTATATTCATTCAAGGACCAAGGAATGCGGATCTCCAGAAAGACTTACATATGAAGAGGAGCACGACGTTGAACGAGTTGACCAAGGAGGCTCTTTACCTTGTGGACAATTGTGCGGTCTACAAAGAGGGGGAGTTCAAGGACCTTGACGACGATTCATCTTCACAACAAAGTGGAAGCAAGTCTTCTAAGACAGCACAAAAGGGAGAAGTAGTTGTAAACCAAGAACATCTTGTAGATGAATCGCTAAAAAAGATTAACTTGCACACCAAACCACAGGCTAAACAGCCCAAGTGGTGTGCTATTGTAAAAAAATGGACAAACCATGGGACAGAGGAATGTTATTATAACAAGGGATATGTGAGAGAGAGACCTTACGCTCCCCAAGCTCCGGTAGCTTCTCCTCAAGTTCACCGATGCCTAGATATCAAGCAGGCAACCTACCAGGACCTGTAGGTGTAAAAAGACCACACCCGGTGTTGGGGCAACAACCACCCCTACCGGGATTACGACCAGTCGGTATAAGATACACACCAACCGTAACCAAATCAGAGGATATGGCTTTGGTACCTATGCATGCATATTATGAAGATCCCAACAGATATGCAGAAAACTCTATCTATTATCCATCGGAAGAACCCTCAACACCAAAACCATGGACCATGATAGGAAGTACAGGACCACCAATAGCTGCACAGGCAACAGGAGAAGGAAGATATAGCTTAGATGAACGAACATTGTTGTTCATAGCCAACGGAGGCATGGGCGGACAGATTCATGCATACCAACAAAGAGGAGCTCAAGGAGCACCTCAAAAACCCAAGGGACCCTGCTACAAGTGTGGTGGAGACCATTGGCTAAGAGACTGTCCTCATGATGAAATCATTAGAGTCAATGCATATTGCACCGAGTGTGGAGTTACTCATCTGATTCTCAATTTTCCTAAAAACCCGAGCAAAGGAGCAAAAATTACCTTGAACATGCTAGAAGCAGTACCTTCCAGTGGAGGGTTAGAAAATGAAACAATCATACCTATTCAGGTAGTAATACGAGCCCAAGGTCAAAGAATGACGAATGAACCCATAGTTGAAGATCAAAAAACCGATGCCCAAAGTTCAAAAACGAAAAGTCATAGAAGCACTTGGAAATCTAGAAAGGCGGGTATGAAAGCTAGGAAAGAACAAGAGCAAACTGCTATATCCGAGGAGTTGAGACATACAAAGGATATATTAAAGTGGTTAGAGGATCTAGCTAGCTTAATCTCACACACCACGGCAATCATAGCACCCAAGGAAATAGCAGAGCCCAAAAGTGCAGGATCAGGAGGATCTGTACTGGCAGACAAGGTAAATGAGCAATTGGATATGCTTCTAAAAGCTTTTGAAGCGAGACTCAAAAAGAACCAAACCCAGGAGCAAAGGTGGATGACTTATCCATATACGGAAATAGAAAAACAAAGGTTGGAAATGTGTAAAAAGATGATTGAAATAGCTCAATCATTGATGGAAGACCCGCTGGGTAAACTTGCAAATTGGCATGAGGCACCAGCTCCAACCCCTATTCAACCAACTTTAGAGAAACATGTAGAAACAAAGTAAAGACTCACTAATGCCTATGAGTCCAGAGGAGAGCCTATCATAATGCCAAATACAACAGATGAGGCAAGTGACGGGTTCCAGCCTAAAACATTGGCAGAAATGGGTAAAGACTGTAACGGTCTAGATGATCTGTGGAAGCAAATCCTTGAGGCCAACGAGGCTAATAGGATGAGTAACCACATGAATGGCACGAGAAAAGAAAAGAATGTAATCCTACCTCCTATTGAATAATTTGAGGCAAGGTCACAAATGAACTTTGAGATACATTCACAAGGGGGAAACCAAGGATCAATTAGTTCGGGGCACAGCCAACCAGACTCGCTGAAAACTTTACCCTCTTACCTAGGAGAGTATGAAGCCAAGTCTGAAGTAAGAGCAATCCCATCTCAAAGACTTTCTTCTAACAAAGTAATGGATTCACAAGGGTTGATTGAGTTATTGTCCACCCCGGTGGCATGCACAATCACATTAGCCGAACTCCTCAGGTTACGACCAAACATGTGGACCACAGTAGATAAATGCCTAGAAAAATTTGGAGTGAAAGACCCCACCTTGAAGCTACAGGAAGGGATCCGAGAGTTGGACAGGCCTCAACTAAACACTAGGCAAGTACCATTAAACAAGGTTGGAGAGTATTGTGAGCGAGAAGATAGAAACACCACGCTACCAGTAGAATTCCAAGGAGTAGTTTCCAAAGCTATTCTTGACAGTGAAGCGGGAGTTGCTATCGCCACCAAGGAAATCTGGAAAAAAGGGGGAAAACCATCTTTAAGATCTACCAAAATGAAATTGCAATTGTCAGATGGGTTCATGGAGAAGCCTCTAGGACTCTTAGAAAAAGTGATTGTCACTTCGTGTGGAATCGAGTATGAGCATACATTTGCGATAGTCGATTTTGACAAAAAGAACAATTATGAGATTATCTTGGGATGACCATTCATGTGACAATTGAAAATCGTCCAAGATTGGGGTTATGATCACATATACCTCAGACATGGCGAGACAACAACTAAAATACACCTGAAAGACCATAGTTACAAAGATGTGAACCAAATACCCGTCGAAGAGTTTGATTCAGCTACAGTAGCAGGATCAGAACTCCCAGCATGGTTAGGGCAACAAAAAGAGCTATGGATGTGCGGAGCTTCACATTGTGGAAGCTTAAGAAGGGAGGAATGTGTCTTAGAAAGAGCGATTGAGGACAAGGAGTATATTCCGGAACCTTTCCCTGAAGATGCCTTGGAACCTCTAGAATGGGAACACATACTAGCAACATTGGATGTCTCTACCATTACAAATAGTCCAACAACAAAATTTTGCGATAAAGATGGCTATGATGTGCTACCCTACTACATGGAAAGCATTATACCAGGAGAAGATGAGACGATAGAACCATCAGAACAAGAAGAATTTTATAACTC
The DNA here is from genome assembly GCF_014529385.1 of Adiantum capillus-veneris. Taxonomy (NCBI): domain Eukaryota; kingdom Viridiplantae; phylum Streptophyta; class Polypodiopsida; order Polypodiales; family Pteridaceae; genus Adiantum; species Adiantum capillus-veneris. The sequence continues at coordinate 134,773,256 of NC_140958.1, forward strand.
CTCTGAACATATAGAAGTAAATGATGATGCAGATAATGAGTGTTTAGACACCTCCAATGAGCGTGGAAGGGAAACCGAGCATATCAAGTTTTATGATTTTGGTAATCAACACCCTAGACGCCAGGAGCGCTATAGGAGGAAACGAGTAGGAAACAGAGCGAGAGAGAACCTGATGCCCAGGATAAAAGGTAAAACTCACTATTTAATGCTTGTAAAAGCAGAGGATTGTGTAAAAGATCAAATATTAGGAAGATTCTCAAAAGATCGAAGGGAAAGAACGTTAGAGGAAATAAAATAGGAACGAAAAGCGTTCAAAGAAATCCTAAGAATATTGTTAAAAATATACATGGATGATCTTTGTGTACACTCTCTTCTACGAGAGGAACATATTGACCATTTGCAAAAGGTATTTGAAAAATACAGAACATATCGAATCTGTCTTAACCCGAAAAAGTGTTTCTTTATGGTTAAGCAAGGTCGCATCTTAGGACACATTGTCTCAAGAAATGGCATAATTACTGACCTAGACAAAGTCAAAGTCATAGCAGACCTATCCAGGCCCGCTAATGCTAAACAAGTGCAATCCTTCATGGGACACTGCGGATATTATCGAAGGTTCATATACATGTATGCGGTCATCACACAACCTCTGTATCGTTTGCTAGTCAATTTCGATTGGACCAAGGAGTGAGAAACTTTATTCCAAAAGCTGAAGGAAAACCTTATATCAGCACCTGTGCTTAAAGCACCAGATTGGGAAAAGATATTCCATGTTCACATTGATACTTCTGCATATGCAATCGGTAGTATTCTGGCTCAACCTGGAGACGGAATAATGGATTTTCCAGTTTGTTATGCAAGCCGACAGTTAAACAGTGCGGAAAAGAACTACACAACCACCGATTGAGAAGGGTTAGGAATGATTTATGCTGTGAAGAAATTTCGGCATTATTTACTCACAAACAAATTTGTGTTCTTCACAGATCATCAAGTTCTTTTGTATTTGGTAAATAAACCATGCAGTACAGGGAGAATTGTACGCTCATTTATTATATTGCTAGAATTTGATTTCACAGTGGTGGTCAAAAAGGGTAAAACCCATCCACGAGCGGATCATCTTTCAAGGATACACAACGGGGAAGCTCCTGAAGGAGTGGATGATGACATACCAGATGCTTATCTTTTCAATATTGAAATGATGCCCAAATGGTCTCAGGAAATTGTTAGCATTCTTTTCTTTGGAAGTAGGTTTGATAATACGGAATACAGATCTAAACAACAAACAATTTGACAAACAAAAAACTTCCAGTTGATAGCAGGATGGCTGTATCATCTAGGATCGAACCAAATCCTACGATTATGTATAAATCCGGAAGAATTCGCGTGCTACCTTGAAGAAGCCCATGTCCAGGATTGTGCATTTCATTGTTCAACATTGAAAACACACCAGAGACTGAAACAATTAGGGGTTTATTGGCCAACTATGTATGCGGACACGCATTCTTATGTTACTTATTGTACTATATGTAGTGCCAAACGACCAGTGGATCACGCGACATTGTTTCAGGTAAACATTACACCTACATGGAGTCAATATATCATTGATTTCTTAACCACCAGAACGTTTCCTGAGAACATCACAAGAGCACAGAAAAGGGTTATAAAGCTGGAAGCTCGCGAGTTTCAGATAATTGGGAACCTACTATATAAGCGAGAAAAGGACAATCAACTTAGAATCTGTGCAAGTGAAAGTGAATACCTACTGATTCTAGAACATGCACATAGCGGAATAAGTGGAGGCCATTTTTCAGGCGATAAGACAACAAAAAATTTCTTAACCGCAGGAATATGGTGGACTACATTGCATATGGATGTTGAAGAGTTTGTAAAGCGTTGTGACGCATGTCAGCGCACCAAGGTGCCGATAAAGAGAGATGAGATGCCACTACGGCCAATGATGGGAGCAAGAGCATTTGAAAAATGGGGCATTGATTTTGTGGGACCTATCTCACCCCCTGCATATCGCACCCATACCCAATATATCCTTGTGGCTACGGACTATCTCACAAAATGGGCGGAAGCCAAGGCAATGCAAAAAGCAAATGCATGGACCACTGCACAATTTTTGTATGAGAATGTTTTTATACGATACGAGTTACCAATAGAAATTGTAAGTGATCGTGGGACACATTTTCTTAATGAAGTCATTGAATATCTTCTAGAGGAATTCATGGTCATACATAGGAAATTTGCTCCATACCATCCACAAGCAAATGGACAAGCTGAGGCCACAAATAAAACACTATGCACCGTTCTTACTAAAATAGTGTCAGAGTCAAGAACAGATTGGGATCAGCAGCTACACTCAACACTATGGACATACAGAGTAGCTTACAAAACATCGATAGGAACAACACCGTACAACATGGTGTTTGGCCTAAATGCTATATTACCCATAGAGTTTTTAATTCCAACTCTACGAGTAGTGAAACGCTTAAAATGGATAGGGAATGAGCTCTCTTCAAGAATAGATGAACTCCGCTTCAGAGTTGTAGCTTCAATCTATGCTAAAAAGAGAAGACAAAAAGATTTTTTTGACAAGCATGTGCGCACTAAAGTGTTCAAAACAGGTGATTATGTACTTGTTTATACTTTGAAGCAACATGCCAGGAAACTTAAAAAGCGAGCGAATGGACCCTTTGTGATTAGTGATTTGTCACAAAGTGGAGCTGTCAAGCTTGCTACATTAGCAGGTGAAGAAATGCAGAACTGGATTAGTGGATGTCGACTAAAGAAATATCATCTACCACTCACACAGGATATGCTTCAAAAAATTCATCAAGGAAAACAACGAATGAAGGAAAAATAGAGAGTAAGAGAAGAGGCTGAAGCAGAAGCAAAAGAACGCATTGCAAAACCAAGACTTCTGCGACAACAACAACAAAGTGGAGCACCATTGCGAATCAATGCCATTCGACTAACGAAGTTGGATGAAGATACAGTGGAGCCAATAATTGCATTCAAAGTGGGCATCAATCAAGTTGAAGAAAATTTGATTCTGGAGCTTAAGCAAATTTTATCTCTTACGGATTATACCAACAACTCAAATCCGTAGGTCAATTTCATCCTACTCCTCAAGTGCTGGAAAGTAGTACATCACACTCGTTGAAAACATTGGGCTTGACTATATTACATGTACATGTACATGTACATCAATCTATTTACCCACACAAATTTTATGTAGTCGAGGATGGAAGCACACAACACCCAATAATGTTGGGACAACCTTGGCAAAAAGAGTACAATGTGCAGATAGATTGGAATGCGAATGTAGTCAAAATTGAGCATGCACACGAAAAACAGGTAATAGCCTTTGCTCAGCAATACCCGAGTAATTAGCTGCCAGCTATGCAATCACTGGAAAAAGAGCCAAAAGCAAGCATGCCATCAAACAACAACATGATACCCAAGGCCAACAGACAGACAAAAGCCAACCATGCTAACTACATACATACGAAGTCACCGACCGCAATGCAAAGATCTAGGTTACCAAAACAAGGGAAACAAGTATGGATACAGAAGGATAGAAATGACATGGCTGACAAACAACCATGCAACGAAAGAATTCAACCAAAGCAGATAGTTCAATCAAAAACCAAGGGCATAAAACAGATATGGATCCCAAAGAAAACACTCAGCAATAAACCAAATGTTACTCGCTTTTGGATACCAAAACAAAAGCAAAAGGAACTCCCTTCAGTACAAGCAACAACAGAAGGCAGACAGCTACATGTGAAAAAGGACAACCGACTTATGTGGATGCCAATCTGCAACAAAACAGTGGCAGCCAAGGAAGTAGCAAAACACCTACAAAAACCGGCAAAAACAAGCTACCAATGGACAACAAAAGAAATACGGTCCACGGCCATTCCGGCCAAGCCCTCTCCATCGAAACAACTACAGATATATCAACAGTAGCGGCAAAGAGATTGCCTTTTGCAAAAAAGAGAATTAAACAGAGAGCAGTAGAGTTACAGCTGTTACTTGCAAAGAAAACAGGAAACTTCGACGGCGAATGCCAATAAGCATCTTGCTTATTCCCTTCTCTTGCACAGCATTAATTTTTCCATGCATTGACCGAGTATTCATAAATTAGGGCCACATTAATCGGCCAAGAATTAGCATGAATTTTTCAACCTATGCACGGCACATACTCCAAGGCGATACCTTGTCGTCCGGGAGGACTCCGGCTAGGAGGGGGGGAGGCATTCTCAAATGCGGAACCAATAGCAGAAAGAGCAAAAAAGGGCATGATTTTCGACTATTTTAAGGATTGTTGTTTGATTGTGAAATTTTTATGGACTAAATCAAGTACATATGCCCTTATACAACATGTATCTATAGGTATATGGGACCAAACGCCAAATCAAGCCCCTAGGTGTGTGTATATGAGTAGAAATCCGGCCATAAAAAATGGATGTGAGTGTATATAATGTTTTGCGATGATGTTTTTGATTTATTATGATTTTTGGGGATTTTTTGGGTTTGATTTGCTATTTTTCTTTTAATTTTGCTAATTTTCGGCATAAAAACTTCAAAAATACAAAAAAGCAGGTGAAAAACGGTCGTAATGAAAAACAAAAAATATTGGGATGATCAGCTATTGACCTTTTGGAGAGAGTTCTGCCACCTAGAGCGAACGGATCTTCCAGCAGCTTCTACGACGCGCATGACTATCCAACGGGCTTCAAACATGAGAGGTAGGCTCGCCACCTTGAGCTTTTCGCGAGTGTTTGTCGTTTTGTCGCGAAAACTAGAGTAGGGTTCCCACACAAAGCGGGCGGTAGAGACCTACAAGTAGAGGCGGCCACCTAACGGCTAACCCAGAAGCAACAAAACTTCATCGGCAGCTTACCCTAGCATAGGAGACCAGTCTTGGATGTCCAAAGACAGTAGAAAACCATCGAGAAAAACCCTAATTCCTAGAATCCCGCAAGAGGCCACCAAATAGGGGATCGGCGAAAAGGCGCCCAAATGCTACCAAAATTCATGGGTAGGAGCATCTCGACATGCTCGACAAGTCTATGTGGCCCACATGACCAAAAAGTGACCTGAAGCGGCACTAACCTTCAGAAACGGCATCAGACACACAAAGCGTCAAATTGCTCTCGGGGCCAAACCGCATGCCTGTTTGCCACCAAAACTTCACGAGCGGCTTTCCTAGACCATCAACAACCGATTCCTATGGTGGTAGACCACCACAAATCATCGAAGACATGTAAACGCAACCACGGGTGCTTCTAGAGCGACAAATTGCCAAATGAAGCTCCGGTGAAGCCAAAGTCGACAAAAACCATACGGCAAGGATCCCCAAGGGATCGGGAAGCTATGGACACCAACATCAAGAAATTTCATTGCCAAAAAGCACTCCAAAAGTGAGAAAACGGCTCAGAGGCTCTAAAGTCCACACAGGGAGTTACTTTCTATCCATTTGACTTTTTGGTTGAAATTAGGATTAAAAGGGACTCAGGGGGACCAAGGGTAGGCACTAGTGGCACATTCCATGAAAAAATCATCAGGAGACATCCTACGTGTAGGATGTCTCAAGGGCATTTCTGGGCACAGATCCCAACATTTTTCATCACACACATTTTCTCAATGACCCTTACATGCTAGCCACCAAGTTTCATCACATTTGGACCAACGTTGACCTCATATGCATGAAAAAACGCAAAGTTAGGGCATAGAAGCAATAATGGGCCATAGACCTACCAAATCTTGTCCAAATCACATGAAACTTGCACAACACATTCACAAGCACATCACCAACCAATCTGTGTGGTCAGAAGCAAAAATTGGCGAAGTAGACATCCTACGCGTAGGATGTCTATTTGACATTTTTGGCTTGCAGAGGATGGTTGTCAATTCCAGATCCAATCACATCACCATCAAGAGCTCATATACCAATTTTGAATCCATTCTAATCATTTTGACCCCCAACACCTTCAAGATACACTTTTTTAGCCCAAAAACACTACACAGGCTCTTGCAAGCATCAATGCTTGTCCAAATCCAAATCCAAGAGCATAGCCATGTTCCATAGGCCAAGGACTACCCACATAACAAATCCCATGCAATTATGATGAAATAGCCATCCTACGCGTAGGATGTCTACAACATAATTTAGACCTTCTGTGCAAAGAGTGACATCATGGGAGCCAATACCATGGTGCAATGAGCCCATATACCAATTTTCAACCCATTTGGACATCACTTGCTACCTGTTATGGACTTTCTATCCAATTTGTGACCTAAAGCTTGAATCAGCCCAAAAAATCCACTTTTTGATGCCCAAATCCATATCCAAGCACATACCCATGTTCCATAAGCCATGCACTACCAGCATGTCAAGTATCAACCAATTCTGATGAAAAAGACATCCTATGCGTAGGATGTCTAAATGGAAAATTTTGGCCAAAATTGCACTGTGAGCACATGCACAGCTTCACAAGTTCCTTTTAAGCTTTATTTTCAATTTTCAAGTCATTTGGATAGATAAAACTTAGTTTCTCAGCTAATATGGAAAAAACGCTAACTTCGGACTACTGAGTGCAACAGGATCTATGGCAGCCGCGAAGTCACCGACAAAGAAGAAAATAATGACCATTAAGGATTACCTAGAAGAAGTGGAGCCCTTCGTCATACGAGAAGGAACACTAAATCCCACCAGCACATGGATCCAAGAAGATCTGCTAGAGTCCAACGACCTAAAGATCTACCAAGGAGTGTTCAAAGACACTGAAGGGAATGTGATTGAGCTACCAATGCTACCGCGAGAACTCAATGAGTTTGTAAGAAGCAAGATGGCCACGTACTTGGAGAAGATTGATCTCCACAACTATTTGGAAGCAGTGCCGGCAGGGGTTGACATAAAGAGATTCTGGGAGTTTGTGACAACAATAAAGGAAGATGGAGTGGCCAGAGTAACCGATCTGCAAGGTAGGCCAGAAACAAAAATAGTCATCACTGAGCAAGTTGTAGCAGATGCACTAGACCTCTCCAACAAGGGGCATAGTGTAACTAAAATAAGGGATGATGTCAAGGTGTACAATGAGAAGAAAGGTAACTACACTTTTGAAGATATTGCCAACCCAAGAGTGGCAATCATGAGTCAGTTGTACAACCAATACTTCCATATGTGCACGAAGCAGCCACAAAAGTACAGAATGCCGCCAGGAGCAATTGCTACAACATTCACTTGGGCAATGATGAAGAGCACTCCAAAGATAATCAATTATGCAGCATATATACATGACAACCTAGTGAAGATGGGTAACAAGAAGCCCACATATATTGTGCCAGGAGAACTAATCACTAAGGTGATTTATGGGGCATTGCACGCAAAAGGAAGATGGCCTGACCCCCCGTCACAAAACGATTGATTGATGCTCAAAGAATACAAAGAAGATGAGCCACAAAGAGCACCAAGGGTTGCTACAAGATTGAAAAGACGGCTAGAGCCTATTCAAGAAGAGCAGCTAGAACAAAAGAAGGGAAAGAAAGAATTTACCCAAGTGCCGGCAAAAGAGACAAAGTCACAAAAAGCGGCAAGACTAGAGCGGCTGATGGAGAGCTTCAGAGCAGAAAGGGCCCTTAAAGGCAATTTGAGTGAACTCTGGAAGCCGTCTCTAGAAGCAATGTCGGGATCATCCTGAAGGGTGCAAAGGGATAGATTCAAAGATTACATTAAAAATTTTGAGATTCTTGATGCCGCATCAGAAAATATCCCGCATGTACCTTTTACAGAAGAGGAAGTGGAGCAGGTAAGATAGAAACTGCTGGATGAGCAGAAGAGCCAAGAGAGAGAAAGGAAGACTAAGGCAGATCAAGATTTAAAGAAAAAGCCTACATCTCTACCGGCCAGCCCACCGCCCTCACCACCTCCTCATAGCCCTCCACAAGAAGACAAAGAGGAGGAAGACAAACCAGAAGAACAAGAAGAGGCCAAGCAAGAGCAGAGCCAGGAGCCAGAACCAAAGGAAGAGGCTAAGCCTCAAAGTGGACAACCAGAGCCAAATGAAGCATACATCACATTTCTAGACCTACTAGCTGTAGGATACACGAAAGAAGAGGCTGCCACAGTTGCATTCGACTTGGCAAGCACAGGGCCTAAGGAACAAATGCAAAGCATCAGGTTAGTAGAACTAAAAGAGATGCCCATAGATACAGTGGATCTGCACCCGCCCTCCAATGATTGGGATATGGTGATGACGAAGTTAACTAGGTTAAGAGAGCAGTCCATGGCCTCAGAGAGTGAGATGGCAGCTCTCAAGGCCACTGAAGTGAAGATAAAGCTAGAAGTAGACTCTTTACAAGGACAAAGTCAAAGGCAGAAAGAGAGAGAAGCGGAGCTACAAACCAGCCTAACAAGGGCATTACAAAGATGCCAGGAAATGGAAAAAGAAAATCAGGTAGCAGCCTAAAGAATGCAAGGAGTTGAAGAGTAATGTAAGTGTTAACCCTCAGGGCTCAGGGACACCCATCACCTACGATGGATGTGTATTATGTATTTGGTAGAGTCAGGTACCGGGCTTGTCGGACCAATAGGGAAAGGTAGAGTGATCGTCGATGAGAGGCGCACTTTAACTTGGACATTTAAGGGATTAGTTGGCTAAGCATGGGCGCCCAAGTGTGAATGGGGTGAGCTCCTATAAAAGCCAACTAAACCTAATTTTTACTCATTCTCTCATTTGTGCAATTGAAGAGTGCTCTTGCTCCATCTCCATCTTCTTCTTCTTCACCTCCTTGTGTGTGTGTGTGAGAGAGAGAGAGAGAGAGAGGGAGAGTGTGTGTGCGATCGAGCATTACGAAGGCACGACGGCGGCGAAGCGGTTGACCGCGGCATGACTGCAGCTTCTTCTTCATCGCGGCGAGGAATCCACCACGAAGGCGAGCGTAGAGCGGGGAGTGACACACCCTTTGTTTTCTTGAGCGTGCTAGTTTAGACTTGTTGTGTGCTTGGAGCCGTTTGTGGCTCGCATACGGTGTATTGGCAAGTTCCTTGCTTCGACAGTGCGGCAAGGAGCGCACATTTTTGGCGCCGCTGCCGGGGATATGCCCTACACTAAGCTCGGTTAGCACTTTACGCTTCCTTGTGGTGCAATTTCTATCATAGGAAAGGAAAGGAAGGAGTGCGTGGAGATTTCTGTTTTTTGCGTTTTCTGCATTTGCTGTCAAGTTTCAATTTCTGCTATTGTCTGGGTTTTTTCAATTTTCGCAATTTCTGCATTTTCAAGTTCGGCGTTTTCAATTTCTGCAATTTTCTGCATTTCTGCGTTTTTTTAATTTTCTGCAATTTCTGCATTTTCTGCAATTTTTGTGTTTTTTCTGCAATTTCTGCAATTTTCTGCAATTTCTGCATTTCTGCATTTCTGCGTTTTTCAATTTTCTGCGTATCTGCGTTTTTTCAATATCTGCGTTTTCTAAAATTTCTGCATATCTGCGTTTTCAATTTCTGTATTTTCTGCACTTAAAAAAAATAAAATTTAAAAAGTTTTTTCTCCCAAAAAAAAAAGTTTTTTTTGAAAAAAATAAAAAAATAATAAATTTCGGAAATAAAAAACGCGAGTGAGCGAGCGGCGAAATTTTTCGAAAATAAAAAACGTGACTCTTAAAACGGACGGGTTGGTTTGTATAAAAGGTAGATCGGGATCGTTTTCCCAAGCCCAAGCCCAGGCCTCAGTCCTCAGTCCTATGATATATACTAGACTCACTCTTATATATATACCCTACTCCCTCAAGAGAGAATGAGAGCATGTGGGACAAGTCCTCCACTCTCCTCCTTTCTCTTCCCACTTGCACCCTTAGACTTTCTAGTTTGGGCTTAGTTCCCTACTGGAAATTGACAGTTTTAGGGATTCCGAGGGCATAGAGTGACCAAACGGAGGGCTGTAAAGCACGGCACGACCGTCTGACCGATACGCTCGTTTCGAGCTATCACACGGCCCATTCCACGACACGCTCTAAAAAATCTAGCAAAAAAACAAACAAAAAACACGCTAAAAACTAGTCACAAGGCCTCCTAGAGCAGCTTTTTGACACCTTAGGGTATCAAAAGCACATGCACTTATGCTCTGGGCGGGTGCTAGAACACGAGCATATTGAGAGTGCCTCTGTTCATACGGACACCCATTACCCATCCACGATAAGCTCTAGACCCTCAGCGGGGACACAAGGTAGCACCACCCAAGACCCTAAAATAGCCGCTAGTGATTCCTCCTCCGACTCAGAAATCATGGGAGCATACCCTACCCAAAACACTGAGAGAGAAGGCCATGCACCTCCCGAAGCTCCACAGCGTAGTACTAGTATGTTTAGCCGTTTCATGGAAACATTAGGTAGAGCTACTCGCTCGGAACCTGATGCAAATGAAGCACACGAAGGGGGTGGGGAAGTGGACTCTCCTTTCACATCGCACGTGGACCCCACACCCCCAAAGAGTGTCCATGTGGATATCCTACCAACTTCTTACCAAGAAGGCCCTGTTGAGCTGCCTCCTTCAGAAGTTCCCTCTAGAGTACCGTTGGTGACAATTAAAACCACGGGGAGCAACATTGCTTCTACCTCACAAGAAACCGTTAACACGTTGACTCTAGAAGGATTGTTCATTAATGATCATTGGACATACGACCTCCACACTGAGGTGTTGACGGATCTACACTCTTGCCACGCCTACCATGTAGGATGGATAGAGATTGTACAATCCACCTCTAGTGCCACGAGCATCGAAGATCAACAGAAAATGATCTGTAATGTTATCCATGGCATTATTCAATCAGAAAGGCAAAACCGAGGGGTAAATATACTCTCAACTGGCCCCATGAGATTTTTGGATACGAGCAAGGCTCAACAGCCTACTCTATCACAAATGGAAACTCCTCTAATGAGTCCCATGGACCCATCTTACGTCATTTCACCTGGGGTCTCTATGCAATTTGAGCCTCCGAGCGAAAACTTTAGCTTCCCTAACTTGGCTCAACCCTCTATTAAGGAAAACCCAGTGCTCACTCCAGGGATAAGCCTGACAGAGAATGTACCGATGACATCTACGGTTAGCGCAGTGCCACTACCTAGTGTCGTAGTACCTAATATGGGGCCTCGACCATATGTGCCTCTAGCCCCTTATGCACACATGGCCCCCACACCTCCAATTGTACCACTTGCTTATGCTCCTCGAGTGCCGCTCCCTAGCTCTTATCCAAGTGGACCTATGCCCGGTTATGTTCCATATCCTGCATCATCTACACATATGCCAAGACCGGTACCCGTTCCTCTCCCACATATGATTCCAAGAGTACCTCCACCGGCCCTGCCTCCTCACATAGGTGACTTGGCAGCGTTTGCTCAAACCATAGGTCGATCTATCGCGGAAAATATGCGTCACGCATCTGATAGAGAGCCAAGAAGTAAGGCAGTACAAATTGCCAAACTCACGCAAAAATTCAATGGGGACGAAGATGCTAGAAAACACATTGAAGTGTTTGAACAAGTATGTGATTCCTTAGGGGAACGCAACGAACTACATAAGTGCAATGCCTTAAGCTTGACATTAAGTGGAAAGGCTGGAGATTGGTATAGGACCCTAAGGGTGGACGAGAAAACAATCTACCCTACCCTTCGAAGGTTGTTTCTAAAGGAGTACATACGAGAAGGTGTGCTTTGGGGTGTAGCATCTCAGCTACAGAAGGCCGAACGTAAGGAAGGAGAGTCAGTAAGGGACTTCATTAGTCGTCTAAAGCACTTAAACTCTCGCTGCCCTGTAAATGAGCGCTTCAACAATAACCAACTGCTTGATCGATTCATTCGAGGGTTGAGGAATGAAGGAATCTATAATGGACTAGTGATTAGAGGTATCACAACCTGGGAAGATGTCACTGCCAATGCAATCCAATTAGAGGACAACTTGATGATAGCAGGCATGAGGGTGTCTACTGACACGAGATCCACTAGCTCACAAGCCATTGAGTATGAACCCATGACTGCAAAGCCCATTGCCAATGAGCCAAAGGTATTTGAGACATTCTTGACAAACCTCACCAAGGCAATCCAAGAGTCTCTTAAGGATAATCGACCCCCTCAAAATAGTCACATGTATCCAAGAAGGGAGCAACAATGGTGTTCCATTTGCTTAGGTCCACATAGCACTAGTGAGTGCCCTACGTTTAGAGTAAAATTTAATGGAACTTGCAACGCATGTGGTAGGTAAGGTCACCAAGATAAGGATTGTTTAATGATCAAACGTATGATGGCAAATAGACCACCTGTAGCCTGGACGGATGCGCCTCGAGCTCCTGTATTGATGCCTACTCCACCGGTTGAGCAACTACCGCAATACATGGTCCCTAGATCTCAAAATGTTGTACAAGCTATACCGCTACCACCTCCTGTGCTAGGACCGCAGCCCCCGCATCCAAGAGTCGCCCCTATGAACCAAGTGGGTTGCGAGCCATCTAATGCTTATGCAGATGGTTGTGAGGAGGAAATAGACACTAGTATTGCCTACGGACTTGATACATTGGAAGAATGTCCTATATACTACATGGAAGATTGTTGGGGACAAGTCAAGCCGGTTTATCAAGCTGCTGCTCTCGCATCCAGAAGTCAAAATATCAACACCCAGGCTAGGAGGCCACCTCTTCAATGCTACCAGTGTGGTGGACCACATCGAGTAGCGGAGTGCCCTATTAGGCTGCAAAAGAATGCTGCACAGATGCAAATGAATCAAGGGAGCACGTCTGCAATGCCAATACTCACATGTAATCGTTGTGGCATAGATCACTTGATTGCCCAATGCCCCTATAACCCAAATGCTCTTAAAATCACACCCCTGAATTTGGTCGAAATTGCTAGTGTGACGCCGCCAATACCACCCGTCGCACCCGCTTATGCGATTACACGGTCCATGCTTCAAGGGCCAGGCCATATCCTCGAAGAGAGAGATACCGCGTCAGTTATCCAAGCAAAGAAAAAGAAGACACGAAGGAAGAAGTCGCAGAATACGGAAAATTCAAAGCCAAGTTCCAAAACAAACATAGGAACAGGAGATGACCCCGTGTATATGAATGACCTCGAGGATGATTCAGATTCAGTCGAGACAATGGAGACTAGAACCAATACCACAAAGGGAAAGACCGACAAAGAAAACCGTAACATGGAACCAAATGAAAACTGAATAAGAGAAAACCATAAAGAGCCTCTGAAAACACCACAAGTGTTTCCAAATCCAATCCAAGACCCCCAAGATAAACCGCAGGGGGAAAAAGGGAAGAATCGTAAAAAGAAGATTGGGACGTACCCAAACCCTGTAGACGAGATTAAGCAGGTGAAACATCTAAGAGGTTTAGTGGAGGAGACTCAAAGGAAACTAGAACCAGAACCCATGCATATCAAAATTCATGACACAGTGTTTCCCACGCAAGTTCATCCACCTCACATGAACCATAGACCGTTAGCCATATCTAGTATCATCCAAGAAGGGAGTGAGGACGGGACATCAGAAAGTGAGCATACACCCTTCTTGTTGGGAAGGATGTTTAACGAAGGAATACCTGATCCCATTGAGGAATATGAGATTCCATCCTCACCAGTTCCTAGTCAAGGACCTACACCCTGCAAAACGCCAATGAATGTTGCCAAACTAGTGGACTTCATGTCTTCTGAGGTCCGAACCACGATCATAGCAAAGCTGTATGGAGATCCTGAGTTATTCCTTGCACTTCGAGCATTCCTTAACGAAGAGCTACGAACGGGATTACCGCAGTTTGCGCAACCAAATAGGCCTGACTCGATTATGATTGATGAGGAAAATCATGTGCAATCACTTGACTTAGATGGACACGAGTCTGTGATCGAGGTACCCATTAACGAATTAGGGCAGTATTTTGAAGGCGACGAGTCTAATGCGACCCTACCCATCACTACCAAGGGATTAACTATAAAGGGAATTCTTGATGGTGGTGCGGGAGTTAGCATCGTTACAAAAGATTGTTGGGAATCCATGGGAAAACCCCGCCTCAGTGTTACTAACATTGTGGTAAAGATGGCAAATGGTACCATAGCCAAACCTATGGGGATGCTCAAGGATCTTAAGATCAAAGTTCTAGGACACAAGGTACGACATACGTTCATTGTAATGGATTTCTCTAAACACCTTATGTCATATGAAATGATTTTAGGGCGACCATTCATGAGGGAAGCACAAATGGTTCACGATTGGTCTAAAAATCATGTCTATTTGCAATTCCAAGACTCTGTCCTTAGAGTGGATTTGGTGACTGGTAAGGTACACCCCTTAGGGAGTAAAACCATTATTGATCATCGCTCTGACACCACAGTTCACTCGGCCCCACTACAATATTGTTACACTTGTAAGAAGGATACAGACATTGGCCAAGATTCTCCTTATATGGATATCCTACCTGGGATGACTGAGTCGGACAATGTGGATTGGGTCCACCTAGCATCAACCATAGACACTTGGGGAAATAGGGGGACGACCTGGGTAACACCTGAGGGGGATGAAATGCCTGTACCCTTAAATATGCTACAAGCAATGCATATTGCTTCCGACAAGACTCATCCTAATGTCACGAAGAAAACATACAAGTGGGTCCCTAAAGCTTCTTTAGTGACCATAGCTAGTGCTAAAAAATAGAAGCCTTGTAAGAAACGTACCACTCGCTCCAAGAAAAGTAAGAAAATGTTGCGATGGATCCCTAAACGACTATTGGAAGCCCAAGGCTACTATCAAGGAAATGATCAAATCTGGGTGCCAAAACGTAGATTGTACTCTTACCTATCACCTGACCCAAGTGAGCCCAATCCCGTATCTCCAAAACGAATCAATGATCATGCAAAGAAAAAGATCACAGAATGCTACACACCCGCTCCCGAGCTAGTTTGGGTACCAAAGAAAGAACGATTTGTTCCACCTAGCTCAGGAACAGGGAAATCAAATGAAGCTTCTTGCTCTTCATGTAGTTCCTATACGCAAATAGAAGCTTCGACACAACCTCCACCTACCACTGTACATATCCATCCAAGCACGAAAGAGTTTGCACCTTCCGGGGTAAGTTCACCACCTACAACAACGTTGCAAATAAAATCATGGGAGAGTACCTTACCACCCTTGCAGCTTGACAAGGCACCTAGGGTAATAACAAACTACTGGCAAAAATCCTCACTTATTACCAACTGGAACAATTGGTTTCAAAGGGTGACAAGCTCATTTCAAACGGTATGATCTACCCAAGGAAGGGGGGAGTGTTTGCTAACAGTCATCATTCATTTGTTTCCCTCTCAACCTTTTTCCCTGACCTCTCAATTCCGATCTTAGGGAATGTACATATAAAGATTTATACTCACAAAAAAAAAAGAAAAAAAAAGAGCAAGAGCAATTAGCAAACGAGTATGCACATTAAAGTCAAAACATTGACTCAGACCTACACATGTCACATTTGGTACAGTGAAACAGAAACCTATGCCATAAAATACCTTTGATCCTCATCACTTGAGTGATGGAGGTTAGGTAAGATTAGTACGATAGGAGTGTTTCTGTTTTAGAGTTGAGAGATTAGCGAAGTTCTCTTTTCCCACTAATGTGCCTCCTGGAGGTATTCCTTTTGTTTCCTAGTGTGTACAGGAGCGTGTTGCTATTGATAGGATTTGGACCTTCATGGAACCTTCAAATCAAGCGCGACCATCAACACAAACAGGTGTTTCTTGTCCATTAGCATTGCCCTTATCTTTTTGCATCCATGTTTGTCTGCTTTGATTGTGATTGCTAGCATAATATTCAGTGCATTTGCTTAGTATCAAACATTTAATTCAATGTAATCTTTTGTCATAATCACTTGTTTAGGTTTAAAAATCAAGCAGTCCGACTAAGCTAGTTTGACCAAGCTAGGTATTAGAAATCTTCTCTTAATACCATGGGGAATGCCTTCCTAATAAACAATGGTTACTTAGGTTCTTAATCCGATTTAGGCAGCATTGTATGAAATGTACTAGGGCTTTCTAGTGGGCTTAACCCTATCGACCTTTAGCTTAAGTATTATAAAGGGAGTTTACTAATGTGATGAGCCTGGGGAGGGTAACAGTGTTATATGACCTCCCAAAGTTACAAAATTAAAATGTTGAAAATGAACAAGCAAAAAATCAAAGTGCCACAATGTAAAATTTTAAGCTGGAAGAGAAATCTCAGCTTGATTTGGTACTTCACTCACATGTATCGCCTATGGTACTAGAGCCCTAGAGGTTCCCAGTGTGGGCGCTTTTCCTTGAGAAGCAAAAAACCCAAGGCATACAAAATAAGCACACACATCATAATTGAATCAGTGTGAAAAGACTTTGGGGGGTCAAAGAAAAAGTAACCAGTCAGGCGATGATTTCATGAGAAATTCCTTTTATGGTAGCTTAACTACAAAGTTTTCTAGATATAGCCTCTAGTCAGCCCTTGAACATGAATACTTGGCTCTCACGATTAAACAACTTAATTGACCATTGAAAATTAAGAAGCTTACCCATGGTATTAATATTCGATCTCTAGTGCTTTTCGACCGTCAAATTAGCGACCCCAGACTTGTTTAATTTTCTACCTTTACATCTGTTTATGCATTTGATTACATTGCAATTTAATGTTCATTGCTATCAAATTGTTTGAAATTCTTTTACCAATCAATTGTCTACCTTAAACTGCATATGCTTTTTAAGAGAATGCCATTACTGTGCCAATGTTGTTTGATTTTGCAGTGACTGAAGAAGGCTAAGGACATTCATCTCAAATGCTCTTCCACCTCGACGAACCAGCTTCAACTCAATAGCTTCCGAGGACGGAATCTACATCAGGAAGGGGGGCATGTTAACCCTCACGGCTCACGGACACCCATCACCTACGATGGATGTGTATTATGTATTTGGTAGAGTCAGGTACCGGGCTTGTCGGACCAATAGGGAAAGGTAGAGTGATCGTCAATGAGAGGCGCACTTTAACTTGGACATTTAAGGGATTAGTTGGCTAAGCATGGGTGCCCAAGTGTGAATGGGGTGAGCTCCTATAAAAGCCAACTAAACCTAATTTTTACTCATTCTCTCATTTGTGCAATTGAAGAGTGCTCTTGCTCCATCTCCATCTTCTTCTTCTTCACCTCCTTGTGTGTGTGTGTGTGAGAGAGAGAGAGAGAGGGAGAGTGTGTGTGCGATCGAGCATTACGAAGGCACGACGGCGGTGAAGCGGTTGAGCGCGGCATGACTGCAGCTTCTTCTTCATCGCGGCGAGGAATCCACCACGAAGGCGAGCGTAGAGCGGTGAGTGACACACCCTTTGTTTTCTTGAGCTTGCTAGTTTAGACTTGTTGTGTGCTTGGAGCCGTTTGTGGCTCGCATACGGTGTATTGGCAAGTCCCTTGCTTCGACAGTGCGGCAAGGAGCGCACAGTAAGCAACACAACAAATCATTGATAGATGCCGAGAGGGAAAGGGATAACTTGACTCTACAGCTGGATGAGGAATCTAAAGAAGTTGAAGCAATGAGAAACGCCAAAGAAAAGGCGGAGATAGATCAAGAAGCCAACCAAGATGATTCCTTGAGCTCAAGGACCAGCTCAAAGTGAAAGATCAAACCATCCAGAGGCTGCGGGCGTCTCCTGCCAGAGTTAGAGATACTAGATCGACTCACATCACTACGAAAAGCCAAATGTATGAAGAACAGATGCAAGAACTTCAGAAAGAGCTAACTCTAGAGAAAAAGCAACGATTGATGATGGCAGAGGGGTCAATTCTTATGCAAACAAGAATGGAAGAAGAACAAAAAGCCATGCAAGAGGAATTAGAAAGTAACAAAAGAAAGCTCGAGGAGGCGGAGAAGATAAACGCAGAGTTGAACGACCTCCTCGTGAATATGGGAGAAGAAGTTGAAATAGAAAAACAAAAACTCCTGAAGCAGATTGAGGAGCTGAGAGGACAGCAAGCCGGAGAGCAAGAAGGCACAGGGCCAGCGGCCAATGAAGGCATAGATTTAGAAAATGTGGCAGATCCTGTAGACACACCTATGCAAGAGGAAATTCTAGAAGGATCCTCTCAAGAGCCACAAGATCTGACACAGGAAGAGGAGGAAAAGCTGCGTAAAGCAATAGAGGTGGAGATCACAGAGACGACTAAGGAAGCCTTGGAATGGGAGCAGAGGGTTTTCAAATCCATGACTATCCAGAAGATCGATGCAAGCAACCTCAAGCACGAATGGCTTCAACCCTCTCTCCCATATCCTTTGCTGAAGTATGAAGCTGCCACCATCAATAAGAGGATTAGAGAAGAGCCTATAGTGCCACTCTACAACGCAGATATCTCCCAACCAAAAGGGGTCAGGCTAATAGTTTACTCTCAGCCAAAATGGAGGAAGGCTTGGCTGACGAAGTACCCACAATATCTAATCCATTTGGTAGAGGCACCGAAAAACATCAGAGACAACCTCAGCTTTTGTCCTCTACCAAGGATCAGGACATGGAAGGCCGTAGAGATATTAAAAAGGAGCCAACCCACTTGGCTGAATTATCCTAAGCTGTCGAGCTTGAAGGCAGGTGAGAGAACAAGTGTCCAATACATGGTGAAAACCCTAACGTGCGCCATCAAATTGTTCACTGGCTCACCTAACCTTACGTGCATCATGATGAAGAAAATTTGCAAAACTCTTCTAGCAGTATTTGAGACATTCAAGCATGGCCAGGTGACAGACAATATCTTCCTCTTCCAAGATACTTACAAATGTGCCTGGTCAGCCTTCCAAGGAGGTGATACATGCGTTGTATCAAAGGATAATGTTTCTACCATCCTATCACCTCCAGGCCTTTGAAGAAGCGTTCTACACCGGCTTCTTCACAATAAACACTAATATTTTTGGCCCAACAATCATGAATCTACATGCAAGATACAAATCACTGATCAAGATGCGTGAAACCATACGATGAAGAAGCAGCTTAGCGGCCATGTTGGGGACGACATGAGCAAGGAGGGGGGGAGTTTTAGAAGCTGGACACACCCCACGGAAACTGACTACTCGAAAGATTATCATTTTTTGTAATTATTCATTTATTGAGGAAACCTGATTTTTCACCTTGTAAATATTGGGGCTTAAAGAAGTTTCCAGATTGTATCCCAGTTTTGATAGTTAGATTGAGTAGATGGTTGATTTGGAACTTTAGGGTTTGAGAATTGTAAGGTATATATACCACTTTTTGACCTTAATGAAAAATCTTTTGTCATTTTAAAAAACAAGTTTTTAAGTCTGTGAGTGAGTGTACTGTGTACGAGAGAGAGTGTGAGCTTCATCTTGTCGCTATGTGTGCATCCGTGGTCGGAATCGAGTGCGGAGAAGTGCAGTGTATTGCCCCCGACGAGAGCTACACGCCGATACCTACATTGCGCGTGTACGGTCCGGTTTTGCGAGCTCCTTTATGAGCTTCATCTAGTGATTTGGTGAGCATATGTTGTCCGATTTTGCATTGCAGCATATCCACGCGTTCACATTGAGTAGAGCTACACATTAGGCACTTTAGATTTTGGAAACGAAGACCTGCAAATTTCGACCAGACATCCTACGTGATTTTGGACCGGGTGTTTTGGGTTGGGGTTTTGGTTCATAGACCTTAGGGAGAGCGACCTATTGGTGTTAGTAGGGTCTCCTTCAAGTTCTACGGTGTTTCGAGATTGTTTGATGGGTGTTCGGCTCTAGACAGCGTTGTAGGAAGTTTCCTTTTATGCACTCTTGCAGGCTATGACTTAGACAATTGGTAGAGACCTCTGTAAGAATTAGTTAGGAATCGATCGAGTGTAGGTTGACACCTTATGCTTGCTTCCACGCGCCTGCGGGTTGAAATTCGTCCTTAGCTGACATTATATGTTAGGTGAGTTCTCGCTGTGCTGACGTCCGTCTCGCCGTATCGGTCCAACAGTCTCTTACGTTGAGGCGGCCCGGGGCGGGAAACAAGAAGAGCGGCCTCTAAACACCCTTCGAGGCTCCCATGCTGCTCAAATGGGGCTGGGGCAAGCACAATCAGAGACAACAACAACCCACAGCCAGAAACCAAACAAGAAAAGGGGCACCACCTAGTTGTAGATGCGAACTAGGACGCACGTGATATCTCCTTGTATTCACAAAGAGAGGGGAATGCAAGATAGCCAGACACACCAAACACAAACATTCACCACGCCAGAGAGAGGCTTAAGCGCACAAATCAACTTGAGCAACTCAGTCTTAGCCTTAAAGACTAGATGCACACAAAGCTTGATGAGAAATAGAGAGACAACACAAACTTGACCTTGTTGCCAATACACAAATTGTATTAGGGTCACGGGAGCCCTCTCACCGAGCACCCTCTTACAATTGAAAGTTTTGGCAAACAATTCAACAAGCCCTCATACCACCAAACATAAAATGGCACAACAAACTTCAAGGACAATATACCTTCAACCACCTGATGAGCCAACTTATCAAGTCAATTTGGAGAGAAGAGTCGTAGTTGCAGCATACAATTGCACCCAAAACTATAAATCCTTTTTATGGACAAGAGTAGGCTACAAGTGTGATTGCAGAGTATAGTATCACTCCACTCCTCTAGATGGCATAACTAACGTCAAGCTTCTCCATGCACCTATGTGTAGTGATGGAATAGAGCACTCACAATGCACACACTCTACACAACTAGGCTTGAGGAGTGGTGTGTTATGTGTTGAGAATGGTGTGGTGTAGTGTGATCATGGGATCATTTACAAGGGAGAGAAGGGCTCTATTTATAGGTTTTAGAAGCCCCGATTTGGATTAGGCCTAATCAAGTTTATTTGAAGGAATAAAAGATTATGCATATTTTTATTTTTTCTTAATGAGGGTGGGTCTCTCTTGTCCTTTGAGTCACATGATGTGGGCTCAAGGGAAGAGAATTATTGAGGATGAAAGGAGAGAGGATTGAGTGAATGATTTGGGAGTGCCTACTCTAGTAGAGGGTGCATTTTACAATAAGGTTAGTGGTTAGTAGTTAGTAATTATCACTACAAAATATTTACAAAATCATTCACCAAATGGTGAGATATATGATGAGAAAAGCTAGAAAAGGGATAAGCTTGTAAAGCAAGGTTGAAGCTTGGAGAAGTTGACATTCACCTCTTTACAGCACCGGTAGAATAAGCGATCATCATGGCGAAGTAGCGCGTGTCGATGAAGCTAGGTTATCTTCAAACCTTGAAAAATTCATGATAAAAGCCTTCATTTGCAGAGGTTATCCTTGGATTTTTGCTGATTTTTTGAAGTTCTTTACAAAGCTGAAGAGGGTATGGTATGGACATATATGTAGAGAGAAAGGGGGACACATAGGGTGTAGAAATGGAGGATGAAGGCTATGGAGGTGTGAGAGATGTGGCAATGGTGAAGAGGGTGAATTAGGACATAGGAGTTGCAGGTTTGGGAGTGGGAAGGAGAGGGAGGAGTGTGTGTGAAAGAGGAAAATGATAAAGTGGAAGAGGGAGTGTGGCTGCATAGCATGGGCAAACTGGGGTCCACCAATAAAATCATAGCTCACAGCTCGTAGCTCATAAAAATATAAAAAAAGTTGAGGTGAAAGTTCAGCTCACGAGCTACAACTTTTGTTTGTATCACCTTTTCAAATTCGGGGAGCATGTGATTTTTAAAAATTCAGCAAAACCGATTGTTTTTTCCACTGCACAAGGTCCTTGTGAGGTCCTTCTTTGGATGATTCTTTTGAATACCTCCAAGAGTGAGCTCCCCATGGTGCATGCATGCATTCCACATACCCTTGACCTTGTTTGGTAGGTCTATAATTGAAGATATTGTTGAGATCATGATATAAATAAATAGTACAACTAAGAAAATCAAATATTGAGGGGTCTAAAAAAATATGTACATGTCAAATATAAATAATATAGGTGAAAAAAATACAAAGGGGTCAAAATAAATCTCTCATTATAAGTCTACCATAAAAAGATGAATATTTTTGGTGGTCTAATTTATGAGAGTAATAAAGAATAGATGTAGGAAGAAAAAAATTAAAATAGTGAAAAAATATACACATAAATAGAACTAGTTTTTTTGGATTTTTGTTGGGATGGAGTTACACCAAAAATAAGAGAAGCTTGCATGAAATTATTTGTTTATGGAATAAAGAGTATGAAAAATGGTAAGAAAAAATATGGTAATGATGAGTCAATGTACATAGCATAAATAACACACACCTAAGTAGAAATATTTAAATAAATACCAAAATAATTATGAAAAATCCTTTTATTTAGGCCCTATATACAATGAAATATTTACACACAAATGGGCCATAATATACTTATATTTTTTATATATTTTTTATTTTTTTGACTCAACTAGCCCAGTGACTAGCTAATTAAGGGTTTTTAAGAAGATATGGGAAAAGTCCCCTAACTCACACACGCCTATGTACAGTGAAATGGTAGGGATAACCAAAATGTTTGAGTGATTTGATAGGGTGAGGTAGCTTACTGTGTCAATTATGGAAAGCTGAAAAAATGGCTATCATTAGCCCCCCCCTTAGATAATGGTACATTCATGTACCATTTATCCGACCATATAACATGTAGATTGTGTAACGTCTGTCTTTGTCTGCTCTCATCTTTGAAAAAACTTTGTTGTATGATTAAAAAACCTTGTGTGATATGAAAGGTTCTTAGATCCAATAGCAAGATGTAATGAAGTGACTGAGTAAACCTCCTCCATTGAGAAAGTTTCCATAAGCACCCCCCAGGATCAAAGATCTTGAAATATCTTTCCCAAAGAGAGATGTATGATATGGAATCACTTGCTAATTTCGGTTGAAGAAACTTGTAGATTTTATTGTTTTCCATCATTGCATCTATCACTATGAATGTGATATAAAAGATTGGTTGCTCTTCCTTCCGTGTAAAGTTGATATATCTACTACGATCTTCAAGAGC
This sequence comes from Adiantum capillus-veneris, assembly GCF_014529385.1. Classification (NCBI taxonomy): domain Eukaryota; kingdom Viridiplantae; phylum Streptophyta; class Polypodiopsida; order Polypodiales; family Pteridaceae; genus Adiantum; species Adiantum capillus-veneris. The sequence continues at coordinate 134,796,277 of NC_140958.1, forward strand.
TTGTATGAGCAAATTCTTGAATTGTATCTCATAAAATTCATTCAACCTGGGTAGGCTCATCAAGTCAAAAATTCTATGACTTTCATGATTTAGGAAAGCTTGATCCATGCTTCCAACTGCTATTGTAAGATATTGCAAATAGTTTACCATATAAGTAGATAATAGACGAAGGTTTCTATTGCTTCCAACACATTGGAAGAGAATAGATTTTGGTACTGATTGATGAAATATCCACATGTAGCAATCAACAAGTTTTTCATCTATGATGAAGACCAGAAGCATCACAATGTGCGACCTCCATACACCAAAGAACCAAATGAAGAAGGTTTGGAAACATCCGTTCATCACCAAGTATTCATGTCCTCTTCCACTTAAGAAGGTATGGTGCCCCGGATGAAAGGTATATGTGAAGAGAGGAGAAGTTGACTTTGAAGAGGTGAAACCCAATGTGAAGATGATTTGGGCTTCAAAAGCTTGGACTTTCTTTCTAAGAGATTGTCCCATGAATGAAGAGCCACCCACTAAAACACCATTGGAGAGAATGATACCCTTCTAACAGTTTCCTTTTATGATTTTATTTTTTACTACTCTCCCATGTTCTTCATCCCCTTCTAAGCCCCCCCTTTGGCAAGGTTGTAACTCCTCACATTGTACCACCTCAAAGGTTGACGGATTACTGTTTGATTTTGTGAAAACTTTGGCTTCTTGCATGATAGGTTCCTCTATGCTTAACATACATGGGTCATACCAATGCTTTTCAACATCCTCAAACACTTTTTGAAGATTATCCTCACCTGGATTCAACTCACACTCTTCAACTTTGTTTTGGAGTTGGCATTCCATGTACACAATCATCTCTTTATGATCAATGTGGTCTATGATCTCCCCACCTATGATTTCATCTTCTTCTTCACTCTCTTCTTTTAGACAAGATACACTCTCAGAACATTCCATAAGATCAAGGTTACCTTCAAGGTCTTCATTCTCCATAGATTCATGTTGCACAAAAGCTTCGTCTGGTCGGACTAGAAATTGATCCTCTACCAAAAGGTTGGATGTATCCATTATTGAATCATCAATGCCATTTGAGATATCTTGTGTCAATTTTTGCATGCTTGTGATAAAGGTAGAAGAAAGAGATTCCACATTTGAATCTTGGCCACACACTTTAGCACTCAAATAATCAGTTGGCATGTAAGTAACTTCTTCAACATTTATCGGAGTAGAAGGAGACAAGTATGGCAAAGAAGATGACTCCTTGATAACACTTTCATGATGGTTGGTTCTTCCAGCATGATGGAAACCATTTTTGATATAGAAGTACTTGTGAAACTTCCTTCGGGCAATAGTGACCGCTTCTTCAAAGGTAGAGGGTCCACTACAAGTAACCTTATTCTTTAGGAAAGGAGACAAACCCGAAATAAATTGCTCCATTTTTACATAATCTGGAAATGTAGAACTAAACCCACGTCCTCCCCATTAACGAGAAAAAATATACTCATAAGCATAGTAGTCTTCACCATGTTGTTGAAGTCTCCCTAATGAAGCCCATGCTTTCTCCGTTGTTGGAAATTTAGAGAATCTGGTCTTCAAAGCTTTGGAAATTTGGGTATACCCATCTTCAATCTGAGAAGAAATACTCCAAAACCATTGCTTAGCGTAGCCTCTACGGCATAGCAATAGAAAATCCCCTTTTTCAATGTCATCCCTTTTACCAAGGATACGACAAACCATTCTAAAATCAGCAAGAAAATCATCAACATCTTCTTCTAGATTTCCGAAGAAGATTGGGATATCATCAAAGGTATAGCGTGTCATAGTCTCTCGATGCTAGAACCACACAAAGATTAGTTCCAAACAATCATTTTCTCTCATGACATCAACTAACTACCCAAAGTTTTGAAAGTTATTTCAACATGAATTCTAGATTCTTATGTGAAAATGTTTTTTCCTTTCTTATGTTATGCTAATCCAAACCATATTCTAGATCAATTTTTGTTGCCTTGAAATTCAACTCGGTCATACAAAGTTTTCATGATTCATATAATCTACTTGATTATGCTAAAATTCAAGCATGCATGCAATACAACAACAATAAGCACAAAGTCATTCCTCAGTGGGGGCAGCAATTTGAGGCGGTCCAGGGCGGGCAACAAGAAGAGCAGCCTCTAAACACCCTTTGAAGCTCCCGTGCTACTCAAATGGGGCTGGGGCAAGCACAATCAGATACAACAACAACCCACAGCCAGAAACCAAACAAGAAAAAGGGCACCACCTAGTTGTGCTTGCGAACTAGGACGCACGTGATATCTCCTTGTATTCAAACACACAAAGAGAGGGGAATGCAAGATAGCCAGACACACCAAACACAAACATTCACCACGCCAAAGAGAGGTTTAAGCGCACAAATCAACTTGAGAAACTCAGTCTTAGCCTTAAAGACTAGATGCACACAAAGCTTGATGAGAAATAGAGAGACAACACAAACTTGACCTTGTTTCCAATACACAAATTGTCTTAGGGTCATGGGAGCTCTCTCACCGAGCACCCTCTTACAATTGAAAGTTTTGGCAAACAATTCAACAAGCCCTCAAACCACCAAACATAAAATGGCACAACAAACTTCAAGGACAATATACCTTCAACCACCTGATGAGCCAACTTATCAAGTCAATTTGGAGAGAAGAGTCGTAGTTGCAGCATACAATTGCACCCAAAACTATAAATCCTTTTTATGGACAAGAGTAGGCTACAAGTGTGATTGCAGAGTATAGTATCACTCCACTCCTCTAGATGGCATAACTAACGTCAAGCTTCTCCATGCACCTATGTGTAGTGATGGAATAGAGCACTCACAATGCACACACTCTACACAACTAGTCTTGAGGAGTGGTGTGTTATGTGTTGAGAATGGTGTGGTGTAGTGTGATCATGGGATCATTTACAAGGGAGAGAAGGGCTCTATTTATAGGTTTTAGAATCCCCGATTTGGATTAGGCCTAATCAAGTTTATTTGAAGGAATAAAAGATTATGCATATTTTTATTTTTTCTTAATGAGGGTGGGTCTCTCTTGTCGTTTGAGTCACATGGATGTGGGCTCAAGGGAAGAGAATTATTGAGGATGAAAGGAGAGAGGATTGAGTGAATAATTTGGGAGTGCCTACTCTAGTAGAGGGTGCATTTTACAATAAGGTTAGTGGTTAGTAGTTAGTAATTATCACTACAAAATATTTACAAAATCATTCACCAAATGGTGAGATATATGATGACAAAAGATAGAAAAGGGATAAGCTTGTAAAGCAAGGTTGAAGCTTGGAGAAGTTGACATTCACCTCTTTACAGCACCAGTAGAAGAAGCGGTCATCATGGCGAAGTAGCGCCTGTCGATGAAGCTAGGTTATCTTCAAACCTTGGAAAATTCATGATAAAAGCCTTCATTTGCAGAGGTTATCCTTGGATTTTTGCTGATTTTTTGAAGTTCTTTACAAAGCTGAAGAGGGTATGGTATGGACATATATGTAGAGAGAAAGGGGGACACATAGGGTGTAGAAATGGAGGATGAAGGCTATGGAGGTGTGAGAGATGTGGCAATGGTGAAGAGGGTGAATTAGGACATAGGAGTTGCAGGTTTGGGAGTGGGAAGGAGAGGGAGGAGTGTGTGTGAAAGAGGAAAATGATAAAGTGGAAGAGGGAGTGTGGCTGCATAGCATGGGCAAACTGGGGTCCACCAATAAAATCATAGCTCACAGCTCGTAGCTCATAAAAATATAAAAAAAGTTGAGGTGAAAGTTCAGCTCACGAGCTACAACTTTTGTTTGTATCACCTTTTCAAATTCGGGGAGCATGTGATTTTTAAAAATTCAGCAAAACCGATTGTTTTTTCCACTGCACAAGGTCCTTGTGAGGTCCTTCTTTGGATGATTCTTTTGAATACCTCCAAGAGTGAGCTCCCCATGGTGCATGCATGCATTCCACATACCCTTGACCTTGTTTGGTAGGTCTATAATTGAAGATATTGTTGAGATCATGATATAAATAAATAGTACAACTAAGAAAATCAAATATTGAGGGGTCTAAAAAAATATGTACATGTCAAATATAAATAACATAGGTGAAAAAAATATAAAGAGGTCAAAATAAATCTCTTTCATTATAAGTCTACCATAAAAAGATGAATATTTTTGGTGGTCTAATTTATGAGAGTAATAAAGAATAGATGTAGGAAGAAAAAATTTAAAATAGTGAAAAAATATACACATAAATAGAACTAGTTTTTTTGGATTTTTGTTGGGATAGAGTTACACCAAAAATAAAAGAAGCTTGCATGAAATTATTTTTTTATGGAATAAAGAGTATGCAAAATGGTAAGAAAAAAATATGGTAATGATGAGTCAATGTACATAGCATAAATAACACACACATAAGTAGAAATATTTAAATAAATACCAAAATAATTATGAAAAATCCTTTTATTTAGGCCCTATATACAAGGAAATATTTACACACAAATGGGCCATAATATACTTATATTTTTTATGTATTTTTTATTTTTTGACTCAACTAGCCCAGTGACTAGCTAATTAAGGGTTTTTAAGAAGATATGGGAAAAGTCCCCTAACTCACACACGCCTATGTACAGTGAAATGGTAGGGATAACAAAAATGTTTGAGTGATTTGATAGGGTGAGGTAGCTTACTATGGCAATTATGGAAAGCCAAAAAAACGGCTATCAACGTGTAGGATATCTCAAGGCCATTTCTAGGCACAGAACTCAACAACTCTCATAACACACATTTTATCTCAAGGCCATTTCTAGGCACATAACTCAACAACTCTCATAACACACATTTTTTGAATAGCCTTTACATGCTAGCCACCAAGTTTTATCACATTTGGGCCAAAATTGACCTCATATCCAGGAAGAACGCAAAGTCAGGGCATAGAGGCAATAATGGGCCATAGACCTACCAAAACTTGTCCAAATCACATGAAAATTGCACAATACATTCATGAGCACATTGCCAACAAATCTGCGTGGTCACTTGCAAAAATTGATGAAGTAGACATCCTACGCGTAGGATGTCTATTTGACATTTTTGGTCTATAGAGGATGTTTTTCCATTCCAGATCTTTTTATATCACCTTCAAGAGCTCATATACCAAGTTTGAAGCCATTCTAATCATTTTTAACCCCCAACACCTCCAAGATACACATTTTGAGCCGAAAAACACTACACAGGGTCCTACCAATATCAATTCTTGTCCAAACCAAAATCCAAGAGCATGGCCATGTTCCACATGCCAAGGACTACCCACAGAACAAATCCCAAGCCATTTTGATGAAATAGACATCCTACGCGTAGGATGTCTCCAGCATGTTTTTGAACTTCTGTGCAAAGAATGACATCATGGGAGCCATTACCATGGTGCAAGGAGCCCATATATCAATTTTCAACCCATTTGGATATCATTTGCTACATGTTGTGGACTTTCTACCCAATTTGTGACCTAAAGCCTGAATCTGCCCAAAAATCCATATTTTGATGCCCAAATCCAAATCCAATCACATAGCCATGTTGTACAGGCCAAGGACCACCAACATGTCAAGTATCACCAAAATCTGATGAAAAAGACATCCTACGCGTAGGATGTCTAGATGATAAATTTTTGCCAAAATTGTACTATGAGCACATGCACAGTTTCAGAAGTTTCTTTTAAGTTTTATTTTCAATTTTCAAGTCATTTGGATAGTTAAAACTCAGTTTCTCAGCTGATATGGAAAAAATGCTAACTTCGGACTACTGAGTGCAACAGGATCTATGGCAGCCGCAAAGTCACCGACAAAAATGGTTGTTTGAATACCTTGATGATCATTTTCAGACGTATGTCGATGGATCCAGCGCGTTTCTACGAACGTTTTGAACGGAAAAGACAATCCCTCAACATTTGGAAAAGCTTAGAACGATGCGGCAAAAGTCATTGCCAATGGAGGATTACGCTGCAAAATTTTGGATGCTTTTGAAGAGGGTACCTCAGGCACAAAGGCCGGCAGCCGAAGTGCTGAATGATTATTTTTTGCGGGGGCTCAACAAGGATCTTAGAACGACTATGGCAAAAGTGGATAAGGTAACTACTCCATTGGATAATGTAATTGCTAGGGCTGTAGTAGCAGGAGAAGCTTTAGAGGATACGGAATCTCCAAAGAAATCAAAGAAAAAAGACAGGAAGAAATCTCATCGGAAGTCGCAAGACAGTGGCAATGATAGTTTGGAGTCAAAATCCGCAGTATTAGATTCCTTAGACTCAGGCAACAACGATTCGGGGAAAGAATCGGAAGAGACACCTCAGAAAAAATCCCAGCATCACGGGAAAGGTGTTTCATCTGGATTGTCGGAATCGGCTGCGGTGGCTAAAAGTTTGAAGGAACTATGGTGTACCCAATGTCGGAATCCGGGCCATGTTGCTCAGGAGTGCGCAATGAATCAGAAGTGGTGTGCGATTTGCACGACCAATACTCATAATACAGTGGAATATTATTTCAATGGCTGGGGTCGTCGGAGTCCAAGAGACTCTTCTACCTGGCAACAACCACAGATAGGGCAGGGACAAGAGCCTGCTATGGCGATGGCTCATGCTCATACATCAGAGACACCTTTGCAAGGTCAAGCAGGAGGACGGGGTCAAGGGGGAGGACATGGTCGCGGAAGAGGTGGCCGAGATCCTAATCGCCCCAAGACATGCCTTTTCTGTTTGGGGGATGGACACTGGCGATCCGAGTGTACTGAAGCTATGGAATATGATCGAAAAAAGCAGGAACACGCTGCAAGGAAACAGCCTAGTGTGGCTATGGTTCAAATTGAAGGATTGGAGGAGTCTGATCCAGTGGTTTCATTAATCACGCGATCGGGTAAAAATGTGGTTCCAACACCCGATGTAAAGATTCCGGATTGGACGGCTCAGGAAGAAGTGCAGAAAAAGACTGTGTCCTGGTTGCCACAATCCGCACCACCAATGAAGTTATCAGGACCATCGACTGTGGGCCTGGAAATAAAGGAAGGAAAAGCTGGAAATAAGGATGATATTAGAGAAGTGGAGGATTGGAATTCAGTTTGGAAAGAGGTCCTCACGTCTCCAATACAAGTACCTTTGGGTTCATTGTTGAAATTGGTCCCGAATTTTCATAATGCATTGCTGCAACAAACGTCCACAGAGCTAAGGGAAGTCACCATCGGGAAAGTTGAAAGCGAGGAGGATGATTCAGCCCCATTGCCAACAAATAGGATCACGGATACCCGCATTTCGGAGCATTCAATTAGATACCATGGAACATACATTGACAAGGTACTATTGGATGGAGGAGCGGGAGTAAACATTATTACTCAAGCAGCTTGTGAGAGTTTTGGCCTCAATGATTGGGAGCCTGCACCCTTTGTAGTCCACATGGTAGATCAAAGAAGAGTGCAACCAGTGGGTTTACTTTGGGGCATTGTCTTGGATGTGGCGAGCTTCTCCTTTGCTATTTCCTTAGTAGTCTTGAATATTGAAGATCATAATCAGGATTATCACATTATCTTGGGGAGACCCTGGTTACGACAAGCGAGGGTAAAGCATAATTGGGAAGCAAATATGATTACAGTAAAGAAGGGTAGAAGGAAAGTGTCGGTGATGTTGGGAACATGCAGAAAACCAGTTCAGGCAGCATGGCCGGTGATAGCAGAAATAGTAAATATGGTGGAAGGATTAGAAGAGGATGAAGAGGAGCAATTTCTGAAAGCTAATCAGGATTTGGTCTCTTTATATCTTGCGGATATTTCTCTGCTTCCAAAAGGAAACTCGGTGGGGGTTTCAGGAACTCCAACAGGAATAGGGAAGCAACAACAGGTGCTTCCAAGTCCTGAATCATTGGAGGACATTATTCAGCAAGAACGTGCGTTTGAGGCGCAGATGGAAAAAATTACAAGGGTTAAAGAAGATGAATTAAAGAAGGTCTTCTTGGGGAGCAAGCAGAGTCGCAACCCATATACATTAATAAGCAGCTAGAGGCAAGTTTTAGAGATGATTTTATCAAGTTACTGAAAGAATTTAAGGATGTTTTCGCATGGGAATACGCGGATATGCAAGGATTGGATCCTAAGTTTTATCAGCATACGATAAATCAGCAATTATGGATCCTAAGTGTTATCAGCATACGATAAAATATCAGCAATTATGGAAGCGCCTCCACCGCGGAACCAGAAACAGTGTCAGATTTTCATGGGTCAAGCCCGTTGGCATGCGAGGCATTTGCGCTTTGTCATGCACTTGGCAATCCCGATTACTCAGGCAGCGCATGCTATAGATTTTGAATGGCTTTTTGGAGATTAAAACTTCAGCTCTCCAAAGCTCCAATTATGCTTGCTCCGAATTGGGGTTAGGATTTTCATGTGTTTGTGGATGCTTCGGAACGAGCTATTGGCAGTGTGCTAATGCAGGAACAAAGTCAAGGATGGTTCCGACCTGTCTACTATGCTAGTAGACGATTATCATCCGCAGAAAGAAATTATTCAGTAATTGAAAGGGAATGTTTAGGGATGATTTATTCAGTGAAGAAATTCCGGCACAATCTGTTGGGTCGATGTTTTTTCTTTCATGTGGACCATTCGGCTCTTTATACCTGGTATGGCAATAGAATTTGACGTGAAGATTGGCCAGATGGGTGCTTTTGCTATGGGAATTTTACTTTGAGGTCATACATAGGCCAGGGGTTCAGCATGCGGTGGCTGATTACCTATCCAGGTTAGATTCCGGTGAGCCGCCGACGGGTGTAGCTGATGAATTTCCGAATGCGTCTTTGTTTCTAACAAGTGTAGTTGCAGAGGATACAATAGTTCTGCAATAGGAAAGGGTCATCCCCAGCATCCCATGGACATGGTATGAGGAGATGTTTCATTTTCTCGACAGTGGCGAAATGCCTTCCTTCTTGTCTAGCCATCAGAGGAAACGTATGGCTATCAGAAGCAAGAATTTTGATATTATTATGGGGAAGCTCTATTATCGTACGGTGGAGGATGTATTACTCAGATGTGTGCTACCACAGGAACAGGAAGCAGTATTGGAGGAAGTCCATACCAGTTTTGCGGGAGGTCACTTTGCAGCATTAATCATAGCTCGAAAAGTTCTCCAATCAGGATTATGGTGGCCCACATTGTTTCAGGATGCGAGAAATTATGTGCAACAGTTTGATGTGTGTCAGGGGTTGGGGCAACCTCCCAAAAGGTCCAGAATGCCTTTTCAGCCGATTTTGCCCTTGGAGCCTTTTCAAAAGTGGGGTTTGGATTCTGTTGGACATTTTAAACCAGTTGCAGCTCACATAGGTAATAAGTATATTTTGACAGCCACGGACTACGCTACCAAATGGGTGGAGGCATGGCCTTTGAGAGATAATACTGCATTTTTTGTGGCTGGATGCTTATATAAGGATATCTTTCCAAGATATGGCTGCCCTATTGAGCTGGTTAGTGACAAGGGAAGTCATTTTTTGAATAAGGTGATGGAGAGAATGCTACTGTTTATTTTGTATTGCACAGGAAATCTTCTCCATATTATCCTCAGGCGAATGGGCAAGCAGAATCAACTAATAAGCAATTGATTCGGATTTTAACAAAGTTAGTGAATATGCATCGAACAGATTGGGATGTGAAACTTCCTTCCGCCTTATGGGCCTATTGGATAGCTTATAAAGTGGCAACAGGATTGACTCCTTTTAAGTTGGCATTTGGCATGGAGGCAATCACCCCGGTGGAGCATGTGATTCCGAGTCTGCGGATGCTGATTGCGGATCGGCTTCTTCTGGAAGATTTTGTGATTTATTGATTGTATGTTTTGTAGGAACTAGACGAAGAGCGGTTGCATAGCTTTTCAGTGCTGCAGGATCTGCAGTCTAGGCGGAAAAAATGGCTGGATCGCCCGAAAGCACGACAATTTGTTCGGGGAGAGCTGGTCCTTGTCTTTAATTCCCACCTCGGGAAGATGCCAGGGAAGCTTAAATTATGGTGGTCAGGACCATTCTGGATTTTTCAAGCATGCGGGCCCATCTCTTTTTATTTGGAGGATTTGTCGGGGGGGGGGGGGGGTTATTTCTGTGACGGTCAATGGTTTCAGACTGCGCCATTATGTTTCACCTACCCCGATTCAGTGCCCCTTTGCTGTGGTACAAGAGCCGGAAGCCGCCCTAATAATGATTGGAGATTCTTTTGCATGCAATCTTGGAAAGCGGGAAAGGAGCTTGATGGTTGCGACACCATGGCTCACCCTATTTTGGGAACTCATTGTGAGAGGATTACTACATGCAGACGATTATTGTTGTGCTTCTCCTATTTTGTGTATCGCGCGTCCTTAGCTCTATATTCTCTGCTCTTGCATCTCATCGTCGCCATGATGACTTCTCTCCTGCAATGCATCCCCTTCACTCTCGTACAGCAGCTAGCGCTTTGACGAGTGGACGCCTGGCTGCAAGATTTGCGGCTACGAGTGTTCGCCAACTTGGATTGGCAAGGGATACATGTTCACCCGCAGGCAGCAGATTTGATTGAGCAACTGGCTGCTTGGGATATTGTGGTGTTGAATAATCAACAGATTCAGCTGACAGCAGAAAGGATCTCCAGGTGTTGCTATTTGCCCAACGATGGCGTGGTGCGCGCGTCTCATGTGATTCTTGCTCTGCACATGTCGAGCAAGAGTTTCTCTTGAAAGTAAAAGGTGAATATAAGCTTTCAGGGTTGTCAGATGTAGCAGCTAGGGATGCATATCAATGGTTTCTCAAGGCGATTTGGCTACAAGCCAAAACCTATACCATCTCGACCAGAGCAAGAAATGTTTTGCATTCGGCCAACCTTGGGCCAGTGGCTTGGGCAGCAGTTGTCAGAGAAAGACTGCTGGCGGAATGCCAAAGAGTGATGGCACAATTGGGGAAAAATACCCCAACTAATACAAAAGTTGGCCAACTGCTCACACTGATCTTTCCCTTAAGGGAAGTTTTTCCTCTCGCCCTGCGTCCTCTATGCCACTTTGAAGATGACCAATTGGTAGTTCAAGGGACTGTTGCCCCTTTGTCGCAAACACAAATTTTGGCAGTTCCTGCTGGGGGGAAACACAGCAGCAGAATGTTGGCACTGGGGATTTGCCGGGTCCTTGGACGGCAGTGGTATCCTCTGGAGCCCATGAGATGGCCACTGTAGGTGCAGGATCAGCAACCCGTGAGCGCGGCAGGGAGGAACAGCGATTCTCTACACCACCTCCGACGAATGCATCTCCTGTGCTGGAGGATTCTGCAGTGGCATGCTGGCGCCGCCGAATGCAGGAGAGAGTGGCAAGTGCTACTCCACTGAGGAAGGGCTCTCCGGTTGCGGGGATGTTCCCTCTCAACCGAAAACTTCTGGAACTACCAATACGGCTGCCTCGACGAGAGGTACTCTTCCCGCAGCGCTACCTTGGGAGGCTACGGCAACAAACCCTGCTGACCAAATACAGGCGTGCGACACTTTTTTGAGCAAACTTGCACAGTCTATTCGTGCAGCCTGGCCAGCCCCCGCCACAGAGGGTAGAGTTAATGAGCTGGAAGCGCAGGTAACGGCTTTGCATACTCGCATTGTCGAGTTGACCAACCAAAATGAGGATTTGACTGCAACAGCTCGCCAGCAGGATGCAGAAATACAAATGCTTTGGGGGGCTAATGCTCCGTTTGTGGCTTCTATTCAAGAGGAACTACTTCAACTGAGAACGCAGCATAGCCTTGCCTCATACTTAGCCTCGCACCCTGATGATGTAATGATCAGTATGAATGATTTGGATGCGTTGGCAGTGGAGATGCAACAGGATCTCCGTGTCTTTTTGGACAATCAACTACAAAGCTGGAGCACACGCTTATCTACTGTGGTGAGAGCACAGCCACCCACTGAGCAGGTTGTGGTGCAGCAACCTGAGTCATCCAACACTGACAGAGGTAAGAGTGCTGTTCCCGAAGGTTTTGATGTTGCTGATTGGGCGCAAGCTACAGAGGATTGTGTTGAAGCCCATGCTCATGTATCTCGTTTGTAGAAAATGATTCGTCGATTTCGTAAGGAGCAACGCAGGGTCTGTTAGACCTTGGCTCATTCTTTCTCTCTCAGTCTACCCCCTTACCCTCCATTTTGATCTGCTCTTAATAGATACCTTTCTCACTATTATCCTTTACATACGCCTCTTGCTCCTTTGCCACAGGCGTCGCAATCTATTTCTTTACCAACACAGTTTATTCCTCGGGCTCCTTGGCCGAAACATATTGAGATAGATCCACATCTTTTGGATGAGGTCTATCGGGCACACACTTCAGATTTTAGAGGCTTTGGCTACATTGATATTTCCTCTTCACTAGAACAGGTCGAAGATCAACAACCGGAACCTTCCAACCGGAGGGGCTGAGTGTGGGTTCGCGCAATCCACCGTGCGTGCCAGGTGTTATGGCATTAGTCGCACATGCGGCCCTGCGGTCCGGAGGTCTGGACACTGCGGATCAGGAGTCATGCGGTATGCGACGACCGTGGCGGCAGTTCTTCATAGGATATCATGGGACAAGAGTGTGTGCACCGTTCTCCATCTGCGCTAGAGAAACGGTTGTATATGGAGGGGCATACTTGTCTTTTGATGTAACTAACCAATCTCTATGATATTCATGGCATCTGCTGGTTACATTCATGGCATCTGCTGTTGTAACCTTGTGTCCGGATTACATATGAATGAAGCAAGAGGTGTTCTGTGCCTGTGTACTGTGTACTTTCTTCTATCATCATTCTATGTGTTGATGTTCACATAATGTAGTTGCGGGTAATCATTCCCGTAATGCCTATTGCTCCTGTGCGGGCTATAGCCATTACACAGAGAAAGTAGTGGCAGCGGCACTAGACCTCTCCAACAAAGGGGATAGTGTAACCAAAAGAAGAGACGAATTAAAGGTGTACACAGAAAAGAAAGGAAGCTACACCTTTGAAGACATTGCCAACCCTAAAGTGGCAATCATGAGTCAGCTATACAACCAGTATTTCCATATGTGTACAAAGTGGCCACAAAAGTACAGAATGCCGCCTGGAGCAATTGCCACAACATTCACCTGGGCAATGCAGAAAAGCCAGCTGAAGGTAATCAATTATGCATCTTATATACATGACAATCTGGTGAAGATGGGCAACAAGAACCCCACATACATTGTGCCGGGTGAGCTAATCACTAACGCCAAAGGAAGATGGCATGACCCTCCATCACAGAACAACTGGCTGAGGCTCAAGGAAGATAAGGAAGAGGAACATCCTAAAGCACCCCGTGTGGCAACACGTTTGAAACGCCGCTAGAGACTGTGCATGAAGAGCAGCCAGAGTTAAAGAAAGGGAAGAAGGAATTTGTACAAGTGCCTGTCAAAGAGACAAATTCACAGAGAGCGGCACGGCTAGAGCGGCTAATGGGAGCCCTCAAAGGAGATTTGAATCAGCTATGGAAGCCGTCTCTCGAAGCAATGTCGGGATCATCCTAAAGGGTGCACAGAGATAGATTTAATGACTATATTAAAAATTTTGAGATTTTGGATGCCACGGTGGAAAATATCCCACATGTACCATTTACAGAAGCAGAAGTGAAGCAGAAGTGGAGCAAGTTCGATGGCAACTGCTAGAGGAGCAGGAAGGCCAAGAGAGAGAGAGGAAGACAAAGGCAGACAGGGATTTCAAGAAAAAGCCGACAACTCCATCGTCCAGCCCTGAGTCCAACCCACCACCCTCACCACCTCCTCGTAGCCCTCCACAAACTCAACAGAAAGAGGAGAAAGACAAACCTGAAGATCAAGAGGATTCAAGGCAAGAACAGAGCCAAGAACAAGAGCAAAAAGAAGAAGCTAACGCCCAAAGTCAGCAGCAAGATCCAAATGAAGCAAGGTATAACACATTTCTAGACCTACTAGATGCCAGATATTCAAAAGATGAGGCTGCCACAGTCGCATTTGACTTGGCAAGCACAGGGCCCAAAGAACAAATGCAGAGCCTGCAGTTAGTGGAGCTTAACGAAATGTCCACTAATACAATGGACCTGCAGCCACCCACCAGTGATTGGGATGTGGTGATGACAAAGCTAACCAGGCTAAGGGCACAATCATTGGCCACCGAAAGTGAAATGGCTAATCTCAAAGCCACTGAAGTGCAGATAAAGTCTGAAGTCGACACTTTACAAAAAGAAAGCCAAAGGCAGATAGAGAGAGAAAGCAGAGCTGCAAGCTAGTCTGGCAAAGGCATTGCAAAGATGCCAAGAGATGGAAAGAGAGAATCAGGCAGCAGCTCAAAGACTGCAAGGAGCCGAAGAGGAATATAGAAAACTCAGCAAGTCATTGATAGATGCAGAGAGGGAAAGGGATAACCTAACCCTACAACTTGCTAAGGAGTCCAAGGAATTGGAGGCCATGCGGAATGCTAAAGAAAAGGCAGAAATAGAGTAGGAGGCTAGCCAGGATGAGGTCCTTGAGCTCAAGGACCAGCTTAAAGTTAAAGATCAAACCATCCAACGGCTACAGGCATCTCCAGCCAGAGTCAGAGCTACTAGCTCAACTCACACCACTTCAGAGAGCCAGATTTATGAAGAACAAATGAAAGAGCTCCAGAAAGAGTTGACCTTAGAGAAAAAGCAAAGGCTGATGATGGCAGAGGGGTCAGTGGTCTTGCAAACACGCATGGAAGAAGAGCACAAGGCAATGCAAGATGAGATGGAGAACATCAAGAGAAATCTCGAGGAGGCGGTGAAGATAAACGCCGATTTGAACGACCTCCTCGTGAACATGGGAGAGCAAGCTGAAGCAGAGAAACAGACATTCCAAAAGCAGATAGAAGAGCTGAGAGGCCAGCAAGCAGAAGAGCAGGCAAGCCTAGGTCCAGCAGCCATGGAAGGCATAGACCTAGAGAATGTGGCAGATCCTGTGGACACACCCATGCAAGAGGAAATCCTTGTAGGACCCTCTCAAGAGCCACAAGATTTGACACAAGAAGAGGAAGAGAAGCTGCACGAGGCCATAGAAGCAAAAATGAGAGAAACGGCCATAGAAGCTTTGGAATGGGAGCAGAGGGTTTTTAAATCCATGACCATTCAGAAGATAGACGCCAACAACCTTTGGCGTGAATGGCTACAGCCCTCTCTCCCATATCCTTTGCTAAAGTATGAAGCCGCCACAATCAACAAAAGAATTAGAGAAGATCCAACAGTGCCACTCTATACAACAGACATCTCCAAGCCTCAAGAGGTAAAGTTGATAGTTGACTCCCATCCCAGGTGGAGAAAGGCATGGCTAACAAAATATCCACAGTACCTAATCCATTTGGTAGAGGCACCCAAAGTCATCAAAGATAACCTAAGCTTCTGCCCTCTACCAAGGATGCGGACGTGGAAGGCCCAGGAGCTACTACAAAGAAGCCAACCTACTTGGCTAAACTATTCGAAGCTTCCAGGCTTGAAGGCAGGCGAGATAATAAGTGTTCAATACATTGTGAAAACCCTAACGGGCACCATCAAATTGTTCACTGGCTCGCCTGACCTATCTTGCATTATGATGCGAAAGATCTGCAAAACCCTTTTCGCAGTCTTTGAGACGTTCAAACCAGGCCAGGCGACAGACAGTATCTTATTCTTTCAAGATACTTACAGATGTGCATATGATCTGTCTCATCAGCCTTCCAAGGAGGTGATACAATTGTATCAAAGGATCATGTTTTTGCCATCCTATCACCTCCAGGCCTTTGAAGAAGCTTTCTACACCGGCTTTTTCACCATCAGCACCGACATATTCGGCCCAACACTACTGGCTCAACATGCAAGATACGAGTCGCTGCTCAAGATGCGAGAAACCATAAGATGAAGAACAGCTCGACAGCCATGTTGGGGACAACGTGAGCAAGGAGGGGGGGAGTGTTAGAAGCTGGACACACCCTACGGTGATAGCCGTTTTCTGGCTTTCCATAGTGGCCATAGTAAGCTACCTCACCCTATCAAATCACTCAAACACTATGGCTATCCCTACCATTTCACTATATATAGGCATGTGTGAGTTAGGGAACTTTCCCCATATTTTCTTTAAAACCGTCAACTAGCTAGTCACTGGGCTAGTTGAGCCAAAAAAATAAAAAAACAAATTATAAGTACATTATGGCCCATTTGTGTGTAAATATTTCATTGTATATAGGGCCTAAATAAAAGGATTTTTCATAATTATTGTGGTATTTATTTAAATATTTCTACCTATGGTGTGTTATTTACGCTATGTACATTGACTCACCATTACCATATTTTTTCTTATCATTTTGCATACTCTTTATTCCATATAAAACGAATTTCATGCAAGCTTCTCTTATTTTTGGTGTAACTCCATCCCAACAAAAATCCAAAAAAACTAGTTCTATTTATGTGTATATTTTTTTCACTATTGTCATTTTTTCCTTCCTACATATATTCTCTATTACTCTCATAAATTAGACCACCAAAAATATTCATCTTTTTATGGTAGACTTATAATGAGAGAGATTTATTTTGACCCCTTTATATTTTTCCACCTATATTATTTATATTTGACATGTACATATTTTTTAGACCCCTCAATATTTGATTTTCTTAGTTGTACTATTCACTTATATCATGATCTCAACAATATCTTCAATTATAGACCTACCAAATAAGGTCAAGGGTAGGTGGCATGCATACATGCACTATGGAGGGCTCACTTTTGGAGGTATTCAAAAGAATCATCCAAAGAAGGACCCCACAAGGACCTTGTGCAGTGGAAAAAAATGGTCGGTTTTGCTGAATTTTTAAAGTTCACTTGCTCTCCAAATTCGAAATGGTGATACAAACAAAAGTTGTAGCTTGTGGACTGAACTTTTGCCTCAAATTTTTTCATATTTTTTTGAGCTACGAGCTGTGAGCTATGATTTTATTAGTGGACCCCAATTTTCCCATGTTATGCAGCCACACTCTCTCTTCCACTTTATCATTTTTCTCTTTCACACACACTTCTCCACTCATCATCCCCACCTCTCTCACCCCTCCTCTCTGCACCCTACTCACCTTCTCCTCAACCTTGAAGAATAAGAGAAACCATGGTGAACTCATACCTCCCACACACAATTCCATTCCAAAATTGACCACCTAGTCTCATTTTTCCTCCTCCAAATTACCCATATCTTTCAAAAAAACCACAAAATTCAGCCTCTTCTCTTAAAAGACAGCATCATGGTGGTTGATTACTCAGCTTCAATTACCTTGTCTCTCAAGGAAGGTCAAGAGTGGAGAAAAAATGTACCGTCAAAGCTAGTGGACCGTCAACAAGCGTCAAAATGGGCCCTACTCAAGACACTTGGAGCATCAACCTTGTAAGAAATCCACCTTTTCTTACCTCTTAAGAGTTTTTCTTCCTTATTTGTATCCTACATGGATACTCCCATTGTAAATATCCAATTCCATTTGTAAATTAATACTAACTCTACTAACACTAACCCACTATGAAAAGTCATATCACCTCCATTTCTCTCCTCTCTCTTTCCCCACCAACTTCTTGATAATTCCAAGGAAAAGAAATTAGATAAATTGCTGAAAATCTAACCCAACCATGGTTAGAGGAGTAACCCTAGCCTTCAAAATTGCTATAAAAGGAGGGTGTAGCTAGCACAAAAAGGGGGAGCCATAAGCAAGAGCACTATGCTATAGCTTGAGAAGCCAAGCTCAACCTCTCTAGAAGGAGCTCTTGAGTGGAAGCTCATTGTCTTATGCATGTGCATGTGTTGTAATAGGGGATTAGCAAGGGAACTCTATGCCATTGTAAGAGAGAGAGTGATCATTCAATTGAGAGTAGGAAATCTATCATATTTCCTACCAGTGTAAGCCCAACATTTGCTGAATCAAGGAGGGTGGATTTGGACTAAACTTGGATACTTTGTCTCCCTTCCAACGTGAAGTAATGGACAACAATGATGCGTAACTGTCTTGGTGTTTTTTGTTAAGTTCTTGATAGCTTGTCTCTGGTGTTGTCATCAATCTAGCCATAAATCCCACATACTGTAAGAGGGCGACAGGGTGGAGAGGACTCCCCTGGCCTTAAGACAGTGATTGGGGTGGCTTTTCTTGTGATGTGTTGTGGTGAAATTTACACAAGCTATGTTGAGCAAATACTAATCTCACTTTGATTTGTCATGACAGATTTGTAAGAAGGTATTAATGCAACAAACACCCCCTCCCCCTTTCTCTCTCTTTCTTACATATATAATTGTGTTTGCTTGATCATTGCCGATACGTTTCAAAGCAGCCCGAGCACTATCTCTCTCTCTCTCTCTCTCCCTCTCTCTCTCTTCCTCTCTCTCTCTCTCTCTCTCTCTCTCTCTCTCTCTCTCTCTCTCTCTCTCTCTCTCTCTCTCTCTCTCTCTACGCGTCCTAGTTCGCATCCAAAACTAGGTGGTGCCCCAAATTTGTGTAGGGTTAGGTTGCGGGTTTGTGTGTGTGTTTGTTGTTTTTTTCCAACCCCAACCCAATTGAGCAGCACGGGAGCCTTGAAAGGTGTCTAGAGGTTGCTCTTCTTGTTGCGCGCCCCGAACCGCTTCAAATTGGTGCCCCCACGGAGGACAGGCTTGTGTATGTTTTGTGAAGGCTCAACCTTTAGCATAATCAAGTAGCTTGCATGAATCACGAGAATTTGTATGATCCCTTCATTCCCATTGCAAGGCCAAAGGTACACATAATTGTTAGTACTAAGTTGCAATTTCAGCGAGTAATTCGTAGAATTTTAGGTCCTCTTAGGTTAGCCGAGATAAACACTTCGGTAAATCCTTTTATTTTGCCTCTCATTAGGTACGATATTAGCTTGGACGTCTATATTTTTGTGTTATTTTAAGCATTAGGACATGCATAGGCCATGGATAATGGCCCAAGAATAGAGGTTTTTTCCCTTTCATTTTACTCCACACATTAGAATAAACGTTGCAATTAGTAGAAAGATCCATTTTCAACAACGAATGGTGTTCATGTTTGGTGCCCAAAGAGTAGGAGAAATTCTTGCATCACCAAACCCTGTCATTCTACCTCTCATCAACTACCACACTTCTTTTGATGTACATGTGTTCATTTTATTTTAAAATGAAGTGCAGCCCGGCAAAATAGTGTGTATGTTTGTTTTTTCTTTGTCCAAGTTGTTACAAGAAACCAAAAAACGATCATTTGTTCTAACTGGGAATGTGTGTGCAGTGAAAGTTCAATCCTTAGAGATCTAGATCTATTACCAATTGAGTTGCAGGAGCAAGTAGTAAGGCGTCTCCCTCATAACAAGAGGGTGGTGAAGTTAAGACGGAAGGTCCTACGCGTGGATTCCATTTTCCTCTTGTTGTTGGGCACTAAGGAAGACCGCGCATTCATCCAACTAGTGTGTGCCCTAAGATTGGTAAATAGAGTGAAATTTGGCGTTTGGTAGTGCATTTCACCATTGAGGAAGACTCTTCAGGAAACTTGCGGCCAGAGTTCATGCTTCATAGACTCACATTTGGTGAGTTTTTCCCTCATTTGCGTCTTATTAATAGTCTTCCTTTCGCTTTCAACAAAGGAGATAGGGAGCTATTCAAAGCTTGTCTTAATAAAGAGAGCATAGAGAAGATTGCAAATTTGTATAAATTCTCATCCTTCTCTACTTTATATGACACTTTGTTCATAGAGACATTGTAAATCTCTTTATGCTTTTGAATGATTTAACCATAATCCTAAGGAGTTTTTGTCCAGGAATTTTGTAGCACAAGTGGAGTCTTTAAATCTTGCAAACTTGATTGGACTTGATGAGGATGTTCTTTATGAAATTGTGAGAAGGTTGCCTCACTCCGACTGTGTGGAACTCGAAGGAAAGGAGCTCCTAGTCAATTGCTACTTTCTCACGGCCTTCGACGAGCATGAAGATCTAGTTTTTATACAAACCGCTTGTGCGTTGGGAATTGTAGAGCAAGTGCAATTTATCACTTGGGACGTGGTTGCTCTTTTGGATCCAGAAAATGAAGTTCTAGAGATTTCTGTTTATCGCCTTAGCTTTGAAGAATTTTAACCCTTCTTAGAGCTCATCAATAGTCTACCTTTTTGTTTTGATCAAACAAATCGAGACCTTATTGAAGCTTGGATAGCTGAAGAAGAAAACCTAGAGTGGTATTTTCTTACTTCTTCATTTGCAGGCGAGTGGTTCTAAATCTCTATTGTATCCCTTATCGTAACTCGTGTTGTAATCTTTCATAATAATGGAGAGCCAACGCCAAATGTCTGGGTATCCTCTTTTCTTTGGAGAGCCTGGAGAGGATGCAGAATTATTTTTAGCAAATTTCAAGATGTCTTGCCGTATCAAGAGGATAGTAACCGATCAAGAACGTGTAGAAATGTTTGAGGTGGTCCTTAGGAAAGATGCTAGTACTTGGTTTGACTCTTTGCCTGAGGAAGTTAAGGGGAATTACACAGAAGTTTTGAATCGTTTTAAGAGATACTTCTTTGATCCCCAAAACACTCAAAAACTATGGCGAGACATTGTTTCTCATAAGCAAAAAGACTTAGATGACTACTACTTGTACAAGCAAGAGTTTCTACATCTTTGGGCTCTATGGATACGAAATGTTGCTAACCCTGGTGATGGTGCAGAATTTTTACAGAAGGAGAGGTTCATAGCCGGACTCTTTCCTGACCTTAAGGTAAAAGTTGAGGCGGGTGCACCTGCTACTTTTGATGCAGCGGAAACTAGGGCTGCTGAGAAGTATAGGAAACTCAAGTGCTTAAGGGGAGAGGTTCCAATAGAAGTTCTTGGACCCAAAGGTAAGTCACAAGCATCAACATCTAGGGAGCTTCCTGAGGTAACGGCTGAAGTGATTGAGAAGTTAAATGAATCTTTAAGCAGCCTGTCAATTCACCTTGCACAAGCTGTAGGTCCAAAGGGACAAGAAAAGAAGTCAGAAGAGAGAGAGAGCCACGAACTAGGAGAGTCTTGCAATGTTGGAATTGCGGAGAGTCTGGACATGGGATGTATAATTGTCCTTGGGCCCGTGGAGATCCAGGGAGACCTAACTTGAATTACCCAGTGATGAATGCAGGAGAAGGAGCTGGTCAACAACCAAGGCTTCTACAAAGGCCAAATGGACCAAGACCACCTCCACAAGGGGTAGAAGGAGTTCCACCTTTGCCAGATCCAAATGTGCATGTGGTAGAGGTGACAAATTCAAATGAGGTTGACATGGAAGCCAATGGCATTAAGCGTGGCCGAGGAAAAGGTAAAGAGAAAGAAGGAGTCACATCACAGAGTTACCATGGACAAGGCAAGAAGGAAAAGGAGACCAAGGAAGCTAAGAGGACTCGACGTCGTATCAATCTCCAAGACTTCCCTCTTGGACATGGTATGGCTCCATACAACCTGTTGGAAGACATGCGAGGTAAGGGTCCTGATATCTCATGGCCTCAGTTTCTTGCATTATGCCCACAAGTCATGAGGGATTTAACAAAGGCAGTTAGCACTAGGAGAAAGGTAAAAGAGAGTTTTCCTGTTGTAAAAATTGCACAAGCTGAAATGAATGAGGACATTACACCGGTGCTAGACTGTTACATCAAAGGAAGATTGGTTAGGAAAGGTCTAGTGGATGGGGGTGCACAAATTTGCATCATGACAGAGGGACTCATGCAAATACTAGGCATGCACATCCAGGAGACACCTGAAATCAAAGTCAAGATGGCAAACAATAGCAAGGCTAGGTGTGTAGGCATTTGTAAAAATGTCTTTGTAGAGGCCTTTGGCATTAAGAAAGCGGTGGATTTTTATGTTATGTTGACCAAGGGAAGTGGTTATCCATTTATCCTAGGAAGACCATGGCTAATGAAAATGCGAGCTTTGCAGGATTGGGAGAGTGGGAAATTAATTTGCAGGAATGACAATCATAAGAAGATTGTCTTTGACATGAAGGAGCAACGCCAAGAGGAGCTCCATGAAGAATCATCTCAAAGTGAGACGGAAGAAGGTTGGACCGATAGCACTTCAGAACAAGAAAGTAGCGGCAGCATTACTGAAGAGGAGTCTTCCATCGAAGTCATGGGGGTAAGGTTTAAGCCAAGCAACCAAGAGACCTCTTGTCAAGGCTTGGAGGAGGTAGGTCCTCAAGAGAACGAAGGTGTTCAAGATGAAGGGATGCTGGAAGGTATTCTATCAACAACACTTACAAAGGATGAAAGAGAGGAGTTCAAATGTGTGCTAAGGAAATTTCCTAGGATTTTTGCTAAAGACTACACCGATGTGCGTGGAGTAGATGTTGTTCAACACAAAATTGAGTTGAAGCCAGAGGCCACACCTAAGGCTCAGAAGCTACGAAGGCTAGGAGTCATCAAGGAGCAGGCTTTACTCAAGGAGGTAAGAAAGCTTCTAGCAGCAGGTTTCATTTATCCAGTGGAGAATTCAGAGTGGGTCTCTCCCGTTGTTGTCACTCCTAAGAAAAACGGAAAGTGGAGGGTGTGTGTGGATTACCGTCCACTCAATGAGGCAACAAAAAGAGATCCCTTTCCCCTCCCATTTCAGGATGAGATACTAAATGAGGTAGCTGGTCATGAGAAGTACACTGGGTGTGATGGCTACTCAGGCTACTTTCAAATAGGTATCGTATTGGAAGATCAATTGAAAACAACCTTTATCACTCCTTGGGGTTGTTATGCTTTTAGAGTCATGCCATTTGGTCTGACAAATGCTCCTGCAACATTCCAACGTTTCATGAACATGGTGTTTCAAGCATTCTTTGGAAAGTCAATTAGGGTGTTCATTGATGATTTTTGCATTTATAGCTCAAAATCATTGCATCTACAAAGGGTAGAAGAAGGTTTAAAGAAGCTCTACGACATGGGAGGTCAACTCAACCCCGACAAGTGCCACATAGGTGAGGATGAAGTGATCTTGCTCGATCACAAGGTTTCCTATAAAGGCATTGAGGTGGATCCTTCAAAGGCAAAGGCTCTTATTGAGCTCCCATCACCGAAGAGTCTTAAGGAGGTCATCTCTTTCATTCAGAAGGTGAAGTATATGTCACGCTTCATTCACTTAGCCTCGGAGTTGCTTCATCCTTTGCAAAAGTTGACACAACAAGTAGAATTTGCATGGTCTGATGAGCTTGAAGAGTATTTTTGTAACATTAAAGTCATTTTGTCAGAGCTACCAACACTCATGCCTCCTTGTTGGGAGTACACATTCTTTGTTAGCTCTAGTGTTGGAAGGGAAACAATTGGTGCCGTGTTGCTACAACAAGATCCCCACAGTACAAGGATGCGACCCATCTACTTTGCTAGTAGGGTCATGAATGATTTGGAGAGAGACTACACAGAAGCAGAACTCATGATGCTTTCTCTCATGTTTGCGGTGAGAAAGTTTAGATCCTACTTGCTCCCAAAACCTTTTGTAATCCTCACCGCAGAGAATTTGTTCCCTTGGGTGTCATCTCAAATGAATCTTAGTACTAGGATCTCAAAGTGGATTATGGAGTTTCAAGAGTTTCAATACTCTTTCAAGGTAGAAGATAGTGTGCGTGCACAATTGGCAGGGATTCTCACTTATAGGGTACATGAGAAGGAAATTAAGGTGCCTCAAGTAAAGACCCTACCATTGCCACCACCAAAAAGTATTCCCAATGCTTTTACCTTGTTCTTTGATGGAGCTTTTCGATGAGCCACAGGGAAAGCAGGGGGAGGGCTAGTGTTGCTCAACCCAAGTGGAGAGGTGGTCATGAAAGATAAGGTCAATCTACCAGGTTCAACTAGCAACAATGAAGCAAAATACGACACACTACTTCATGGTTTGAAGATGTGCATTGGCCAAGGGATAAAACGTCTCATGGTAAAGGGAGATACAGTTCTCATTATTAAACAGATTTTAGGCATTTGGGCATGCAAGAATGAAAGCTTAAGGACAAAAGTTCATGCCATTCGTAAGATGTTTAATCAATTTGAAGAAGTGCAACTATATCATATTCCGAGGAAACAAAATGAAGATGCCGATTTACTTGCACAACAAGCAGTTACATGTGTTGAGAGAGAAGTGCAGGTCATCATGGTGGCAGCAGCTGTCAAGCAACCGAGATACCATGGATTGGAGTCATTGGCTCCCATTATCGGCTACATTTTGGAGGGTGAGTTTCCACAAGACTTCACGAAGGCTCAGAAGAGGAGACTCATGAAGAAGGCAAGTTTCTATCTCTTCCTAGAAGGCTCCCTCTATCAAAGAGGGAAGATCAAGTGTGCAGAAGAGTACCAACTATCGAGGAAATTCTAGCCATTCTAAAAGGTTTGCATGAAGAGGCATGTGGTGGTCATTTTGCCCAAGAATCAACTGTGAAGAAGATTTTGCTTGCGGGGTATGTTTGGCCAAACTTGCATGTGGATGTTCAACATTGGTGTAAAAGCTGTAACAATTGTCAGATAAATGGAAATAGAAGGTTGGTGCATGGCCCGAGGCAAATAGTGCTTGCAAATGGACCCTTTGAAAAGTGGGGCATTGATGCTATGGGTCCTCTGCCTATAGCTACTACAAAGAAGCCAACCTACTTGGCTAAACTATTCGAAGCTTCCAGGCTTGAAGGCAGGCGAGATAATAAGTGTTCAATACATGGTGAAAACCCTAACGGGCACCATCAAATTGTTCACTGGCTCGCCTGACCTATCTTGCATTATGATGAGAAAGATCTGCAAAACCCTTTTCACAGTCTTTGAGACGTTCAAACCAGGCCAGGCGACAGACAGTATCTTATTCTTTCAAGATACTTACAGATGTGCATATGATCTGTCTCGTCAGCCTTCCAAGGAGGTGATACAATTGTATCAAAGGATCATGTTTTTGCCATCCTATCACCTCCAGGCCTTTGAAGAAGCTTTCTACACCGGCTTTTTCACCATCAGCACCGACATATTCGGCCCAACACTACTGGCTCAACATGCAAGATACGAGTCGCTGCTCAAGATGCGAGAAACCATAAGATGAAGAACAGCTCGACAGCCATGTTGGGGACAACGTGAGCAAGGAGGGGGGGAGTGTTAGAAGCTGGACACACCCTACGGTGATAGCCGTTTTTTGGCTTTCCATAGTGGCCATAGTAAGCTACCTCACCCTATCAAATCACTCAAACACTATAGCTATCCCTACCATTTCACTATATATAGGCGTGTGTGAGTTAGGGAACTTTCCCCATATTTTCTTTAAAACCCTCAACTAGCTAGTCACTGGGCTAGTTGAGCCAAAAAAATAAAAAAAAAAATATAAGTATATTATGGCCCATTTGTGTGTAAATATTTCATTGTATATAGGGCCTAAATAAAAGAATTTTTCATAATTATTGTGGTATTTATTTAAATATTTCTACCTATGGTGTGTTATTTATGCTATGTACATTGACTCACCATTACCATATTTTTTCTTATCATTTTGCATACTCTTTATTCCATATAAAAAGAATTTCATGCAAGCTTCTCTTATTTTTGGTGTAACTCCATCCCAACAAAAATCCAAAAAAACTAGTTCTATTTATGTGTATATTTTTTTCACTATTGTCATTTTTTCCTTCCTACATATATTCTCTATTACTCTCATAAATTAGACCACCAAAAATATTCATCTTTTTATGGTAGACTTATAATGAGAGAGATTTATTTTGACCCCTTTATATTTTTCCACCTATATTATTTATATTTGACATGTACATATTTTTTAGACCCCTCAATATTTGATTTTCTTAGTTGTACTATTCACTTATATCATGATCTCAACAATATCTTCAATTATAGACCTACCAAATAAGATCAAGGGTAGGTGGCATGCATACATGCACTATGGAGGGCTCACTCTTGGAGGTATTCAAAAGAATCATCCAAAGAAGGACCCCACAAGGACCTTGTGCACTGCAAAAAAAATGGTCGGTTTTGCTGAATTTTTAAAGTTCACAAACAAAAGTGAGTTCGTGGGCAGTGCAAAAAAAATGGTCGGTTTTGCTCTCCGAATTTGAAAAGGTGATACAAACAAAAGTTGTAGCTCGTGGGCTGAACTTTTGCCTCAAATGTTTTCATATTTTTTTGAGCTACGAGCTGTGAGCTATGATTTTATTAGTGGACCCCAATTTTCCCATGTTATGCAGCCACACTCTCTCTTCCACTTTATCATTTTTCTCTTTCACACACACTTCTCCACTCATCATCCCCACCTGTCTCACCCCTCCTCTCTGCACCCTACTCACCTTCTCCTCAACCTTGAAGAATAAGAGAAACCATGGTGAACTCATACCTCCCACACACAATTCCATTCCAAAATTGACCACCTAGTCTCATTTTTCCTCCTCCAAATTACCCATATCTTTCAAAAAAACCACAAAATTCAGCCTCTTCTCTTAAAAGACAGCATCATAGTGGTTGATTACTCAGCTTCAATTACCTTGTCTCTCAAGGAAGGTCAAGAGTGGAGAAAAAATGTACCGTCAAAGCTAGTGGACCGTCAACAAGCGACAAAATTGGCCCTACTCAAGACACTTGGAGCATCAACCTTGTAAGAAATCCACCTTTTCTTACCTCTTAAGAGTTTTTCTTCCTTATTTGTATCCTACATGGATACTCCCATTGTAAATATCCAATTCCATTTGTAAATTAATACTAACTCTACTAACACTAACCCACTATGAAAATTCATATCACCTCCATTTCTCTCCTCTCTCTTTCCCCACCAACTTCTTGATAATTCCAAGGAAAAGAAATTAGATAAATTGCTGAAAATCTAACCCAACCATGGTTAGAGGAGTAACCCTAGCCTTCAAAATTGCTATAAAAGGAGGGTGTAGCTAGCACAAAAAGGGGGAGCCATAAGCAAGAGCACTATGCTATAGCTTGAGAAGCCAAGCTCAACCTCTCTAGAAGGAGCTCTTGAGTGGAAGCTCATTGTCTTATGCATGTGCATGTGTTGTAATAGGGGATTAGCAAGGGAACTCTATGCCATTGTAAGAGAGAGAGTGATCATTCAATTGAGAGTAGGAAATCTATCATTTCTCCTACCAGTGTAAGCCCAACATTTGCTGAATCAAGGAGGGTGGATTTGGACTAAGCTTGGATACTTTGTCTCCCTTCCAACGTGAAGTAATGGACAACAATGATGTGTAAGTGTCTTGGTGTTTTTTTGTTAAGTTCTTGATAGCTTGTCTCTGGTGTTGTCATCAATCTAGCCATAAATCCCACATACTGTAAGAGGGTGACAGGGTGGAGAGGACTCCCCTGGCCTTAAGACAGTGATTGGGGTGGCTTTTCTTGTGATGTGTTGTGGTGAAATTTACGCAAGCTATGTTGAGCAAATACTAATCTCACTTTGATTTGTCATGACAGATTTGTAAGAAGGTATTAATGCAACAAACACCCCCTCCCCCTTTCTCTCTCTTTCTTACATATATAATTGTGTTTGCTTGATCATTGCCGATACGTTTCAAAGCAGCCCGAGCACTATCTCTCTCTCTCTCTCTCTCTCTCTCTCTCTCTCTCTCTCTCTCTCTCTCTCTCTCTCCTCTCTCTCTCTCCCTCTCTCTCTCTCTCTCTCTCTCTCTCTCTCTTTACGCGTCCTAGTTCGCATCCAAAACTAGGTGGTGCCCCAAATTTGTGTAGGGTTAGGTTGCGGGTTTGTGTGTGTGTTTGTTGTTTTTTTCCAACCCCAACCCAATTGAGCAGCACGGGAGCCTTGAAGGGTGTCTAGAGGTTGCTCTTCTTGTTGCCCGCCCCGGACCGCTTCAACGGAAAATGACGGCTTGGTAGATTTTTTTTTGTTGTAATTATTCATTCATTGAGAAAACCTGACTTTTCACCTTGTAAATTTTGGGGCTTATAGAAGTTTCCAGATTGTATCCCAGTTTTGACATTTAGATTGAGTAGATGGTTAATTTGGAACTTTAGGGTTTGAGAATTGTAAGGTATTTATACCATTTTTTGACCTTAATGGAAAAAACCTTTGTCATTTTAAAAAGTTCAAAGTCTGTGAGTGAGAGTACTGTGTACGAGAGAGAGTGAGAGCTTCATCTTGACGCTACGTGTGCACCCTGGTTGGAATCGAGTGCGAAGAAGTGCAACGTGTTGCCCCCGACGAGAGCTACGCACCGATACCTACATTATGCGCGTACGGTCTGGTTTTGCGAGCTCCATCTACGAGCTTCATCTGGTGATTGAGTGAGCATATTGTCCGATTTTGCATTGAAGCATATCCACGCGTTTGCATTGAGTAGAGCTACACATTAGGCCTTTTAGATTTCGAAAACGATGACCTGCAAATTTCGACCAGACATCCTGTGTGATTCTGCACCAGGTGTTTTGGGTTGGGGTTTTGGTTCATAGACCTTAGGGAGAGCGACATATTAGTGTTAGTAGGGTCTCCTTCAAGTTCTGTGGCTTTTCAAGATTGTTTGATGGGTATTCAGCTCTAGAAAGCGTTGTAGGAAGTTTCCTCTTATGCACTCTTGAAGGCTGTGACTTAGACATTGGGTAGAGACCTCTGTAGGAATTAGCTAGGAGTCGGTTGAGTGTAGGTTGACACCCTATGCTTGCTTCACGCGCCTGCGGGTCGAGCTTCATCCTTAGTTGACAAATCTTGTTAGGTGAGTTCTCACTGTGCTGACGTGCATCGTGGCATATCCGTCCAACGATCTACATGTGCACGCCTATCTCCACAATGATCTTCACTGCCGCAACATGATGCTTCACTTTGGAAAGTAGGGGGTCTATGTAGGCATTGTGGATTGGGGGTCATGTACAAAGACCAAAACAACAGCATGCTTCCCTCCTCTTTGTAGCTTGCAAATAGAAACTAGAAAGTAGAGCGAGAGAGATTTTCCATGGGCTACCCCAGAATGCATATCTACCAATCCCCCTCCCTGGAATAAAGCCTTGGATATCTACTCCATGTGTCATACTTGTAAACGACTCTTGAAGTGCAGGGAAGTGCCACAAGATCAAAACAAAAGGGATTTTTAAGGCAATGTACTTAACCACCTTGAGAGTGGCAAGTGAAACAATCCCTTAGCCCGACCTAACGCTTTTGATCTTTCCCTGTGTCTAAACGGTTCCCATAAGAGTGGGCTATGAGATTGTCATGATTTTTGGTCTACAACCAAGTGATAATTGAAGTGATGAATTATTTATTATCCTCTTTAGTTGCGCTTGTAAATTATATAATTGATCAAGTTATCGTGTCTCTTTTCAACAACATGCTGATAAATATTATGTCTCTTTATTGCTGCAAGATTAAGTTAGCATGTATATTTCTTTCAAGATTTGAAGGTGATAACCTATTAACTTCACGACACATCTCTCTCATGATGACATGTTTGCTTGATTGTCAGATATGGAAGAAGAACTTAATCACGCGGAAGCACAAGCCATCTACAAAGAAGAGAGAGCGTTATGGCCAAGAGAAAGATCTCAAAGTTATTGCACAGATTGAAGAGGACGAGTCCGGGTTGCAAGGCAAGCCTCTCAGTCTTAAGGAGTGCAGGAAGTTATGTCCAAGCCACTTTGTGCGCCAACATTTATTCTGAATCAACACAATGCCAAGGAATCATCTCCTCTACAGCTACTAGATTTGCAGCACAAAGGACTTGCACGAGTGTTTGTACAAAGATTCATACGTCGAGAGAGAGTTATGACAAACAACAAAAAAATGGCACTCTACTTTATACAGCAATGCTATGTTCACGGTATCCTTGGGAGACACATGGATTGGTTAGACTGCCCCAAGGACTCTGGTGTTGGGCGTGGTCAAATTGCAGAGAAAGTGGCTGCAAGTCACGCCAATAATCCAATGCCTCCATGCAAACGGCCCATAGTTATGCTTCTCAAAGAATCAGAGACACTCGTTGCATTGGCAAGCCAAGGGCAAGATCTTGCAAGCCAAGGAGAGACACCTGATATTTTTCACAGAAAAATCCTTGAGCTTGAGATAGAGCTATCAAAGGCCCAAGCCAAGTTGCAACAGTATGAAACACTCTATGGACCATTGCCAGCTCAATCTGATGGTCCTTCGCAACAAGGACCTTCAGGACCATCTCCTATGCCTCAAAGTGCTGAGTTTGACATATACAAACTACTCAATGAGCTTACTCAATCTTTGGGTTGAGCACTTTGCTCACTTTACCCCTATATATTTTGGCAAAGGGCTACAGTTTTTGTAATCACAGTTCATCATTTATCCCCTCAGCTGGCCATTTGTGTATTCTCGATCAAACAAATTGTATTGTATCGTATCTAACTGTAATTATGACTCTTATTGCAAAAGTAACTTGAGAGAGAGAGAGAGAGAGAGAGAGAGAGAGAGGTGTGGACATGTTGTAGTGTCAAACGACGATGTGTCATAATTTTCACATACTCACAGCGTGCAAAACTTATAGACCTTTAGTCATACATCTCCATCTCCATCAGGTTATAAGTTATAAGTTAGGTTACATTAAATTAGGTTAGGGTTATGTTATAGGTTAGGTTAGATTATAGGCTAGGTTAGAGCTAGCATCAAATTAATAGTAGAAAGAATGCAATCGGACATTAAAAGTGCACACAAATTGAAAGAACCTTAATATATAGTCATTGACCAATAAAGACGAGATTATTACCCTCTGGTCCTAATCCCCGCACACCTCTAGACCGAGGTGTGCTGGGATCGGGTCTGGCTAGAGAATGTGAGGTTGTTAGAGCTAGCAGAAAATAGTTTAAAAAATGCAATCGGACTTCAAAAGTACACACAGACTTCAAGAGCTTTGATATATAGTCATTGACCAACAAAGACTAGATTATTACCCTGTGGTCTTAATCTCCGTGCACCTCTAGACCGAGGTGTGCAGGGATCGGGCCTGGCTAGAGAATGTGAGGTTGTTAAAGCTCTTAGTTATAGCAACTAGAGTGTTTTAATTATTTGTTGCATCATTGGTAGATAAAGTATGGACGATAGGATGGCGTATCCTTGTGTGCATTGCAAGCATCAGATCTTTCAAAAAAAAAAAAAAGCAACCAACACATACGCAATCACGGTCTCTTTTCGATAGAGCAAGTACAGGACCTACGTTATCGATCTCATGGTCTAGAGATTGAAGGTCAAAGTCTGCAAGTAGATAGTGTTCCAACTTCATCCCAGAGAAAACGATTTTCAAACGAGCAGCCCCATCAACTGAGTCCTCCCAACCAATTCCAGAAGCGGCATTTCAAGAAGTAGAGATGGAGCAGATGTTGCATGCGTTCTTTGACATGGATTCCAAAATAGAAGGCGACAACATTGAACGCAGTACTGTGGACCAACCTCAGCCATCCCGTTCATATCGACGGCATGATATCAACGATGAGGAGGGTGAGATGATGCAAAGTCTTGCACACATGTCGCTCTACACTAGTGCAAAAATCTCAGTTCTCCGTACCACATTGGCAGTGCTTAATTTGCAGTCTATGTACGGTTGTTCTGACGCCTCAATCACAGAGCTTTTTAGGTGAACATATTTATCCTAAGCATGGTAAAGTGCAAATTACAGCTCATATAAAGTGATCAAAGGGATGACTTGTTCATGTAATGTTAGGTTGCTGAATGAGCAAATCTTGCCAGAAGGGAATCACATGCCTCCTACCCATCCAACTGCTCAAAAACCTTCTTACTAATTTGGGCTTGGATTATCAAAAAATACATGCATGTCCTAATGATTGTATACTTTTTCGCAATGAGTATGCAAACCTGGAACAATGTCCCAATTGTGGATCAAACAGGTACAGGGAGGACACACAGGGAAAATTTATCCCAGCAAAGGTCCCACAGGGTGCATGTGATGTTTGAAAACGGCTTTTACGAGAGATGACAATCTCAGTGTTCTTAAGTCCCACGATTGGCACAAATTTTTACAGGTCATCTTACCAATTTCCATAAAGGGTTGTTTGACAGATGACATTAGAAGAAAAATCTACAAAATCAGTGAGCTGGTATGCTGGATCAGTTCAAAAGAGATAAGAGAAGACAGCATCTTTGATGTCAAGTGGTTCAAAGTTATTACCAGTGGCCCTAATGCAACTGTGCGCAAAGACAAGAGTGGATTGATTCAAGTGAACTCTAGGCGGTGGTGCACCCAAACTGTGCCGACCTGTGCAAGTGTCAGTAGCAGGGATATGGCATCAGTCAGGTTGATGGTATCATACTTTGCCACGATTCATGTGCATTTTGGAGCAAATCTCACAGTGATGTGTATGCCAGATGCGGCCTTTTACTGGTCAAGTTGTGATTTTGGAGCTCTACTAGTCGAGATGCTTACAAATGCCAAAAGCTCGATGATGGATATCTTTCTCTGTAGCCTCGGTTGTGCTCTACAACTCGGGTTTTTGGCTTGTCATTCAGAGTTCTAGGGAGGAAGCTGTACCAGGATGAAGGTCGAGCTTGATCTCTTGGGAATTGTTGAATGTCGCATTGAGCTTGAAGTCTACAGCGATCATAGCGATCGTCTCCTCACCCGGCAGAGATCTCGACATCAAAGGATCGACTTTGGGAGCGGTTTCTCTTTACGTGCGGCCATGATGGCCTTGACACAAGAGACTGAAGCCCCATGTTGAGGTGTGCGGAGCTAAGCACGATTACTCGGTTGTGGCTTGCTTTGCTCGTGGGAACATGGTCCAAGTCGTAAGTCAAAAAGAAAAAAAAAATCTTAAACAATAGCCATACTAAAAGACGAGTTGTAGTTTGTGGCGACGCCATCTGGATGGAGAAGGGGGTGTGCAAGGAAGGAAAGAAGTGCCATATGTGTGAGAGGGATTGCATGGAAGCAAGAGGGGCTCCATCCCAAGGAGTGGGTGGCAGTTGCATAGGGGGAGAAGGCGACCAGTTGGTTGCAGAGGAAGGGACCTGCAGGACCCGGGAATGCATGACAATGAGGGACACCAATGATTGGGGGCAACAAGGGAGCGCTGTAGAGGAAAAGGGTGGTAGTTGTGAGGCCGAGAGGAGTAAAAGGTTATGAGGGCGCTCACCAGTAGCAAGGTCAACCCCTGCAAGAGCTTGGAGGACCGCGACCTGCAGGTGGAAGGGCTACAGCCCATCAGCTCATTTGCTACGCTATATGCAGAGGAAGGAGGAGCCGGCTTCAGGGATTGTGCAGAGACAACAAGAGCGTAAGGGGGGAGTTATTTGAAGAGGGCGCGCTGGCCTGGAAGTCAGGAAGCCGCAAGGTCCACCGAGGTAAGCGAAGCAAGAAGAGGAGGTTTCCAAAAGGTAATGAAGGGCAACAAGCTGCATACAAGAGGGTGGTAGCAGGTGAAGGATCCTTTGGTGCTGCAAGTGGGGGGGGTCCAAGATATGAACGACGAAAAGACATGAGAGAAGTTGATGGGCTTCCCATAACGCACACCACGAGGGCTGTCCATAACCATAAATTGAAATGGAAAAGAAGCTTTGAAGGATGACTATTAGTGCGGCACATCGGAGGGGACTCGTGTGTAGGGGACTGGCAGAGAGGCAGTATGAGCGGCCTGGCCAACCCGCAAAAGGAGAGATGTTGTTTTGCAAAAGGTAGCCGCGGTCATCAAGGGAGAATAAAGCAACTGGAAGGTGTTGAAGGGGGGCCAGCTGCAAGAGAAGGAGTCTCGAGTACATCAAGTCAAAAGGATTGTAGGGTTTCTTAGCACTGATAAAAGGAGGGTAGCCGTACACACCCACTCACTCATATTCCATAGTAATCTCATCAGATCCTACACTAAGGAGGATGTGTTGTATTCACTTCCATTCCTATAATCTCTTGAAACTCGTTGAATCAGAATTGTCACAATCTCCATACTCTCACTATTTGTGCAAATGTTACCATGTTTTGTTTTTCTCTCATGACTATGTGTTTCATATCTGATGATGGTTTTTGCCTTGAGGATGAAAGCTTGAGAGAGAATTTGAGTTT
This sequence comes from Adiantum capillus-veneris, assembly GCF_014529385.1. Classification (NCBI taxonomy): domain Eukaryota; kingdom Viridiplantae; phylum Streptophyta; class Polypodiopsida; order Polypodiales; family Pteridaceae; genus Adiantum; species Adiantum capillus-veneris. Next base: position 134,830,246 of record NC_140958.1, read on the forward strand.
GTGAATTCTCTTGGGATGTCTAAGGGCGTCGTGATTGCCTATATGTGATTATATGGTGCTTTGAGGGGTCAAAGGTCAAGATAATTGATTGCATGCTTTGTGGCTGGGTGCACATAGCTAGGGTTGGTTGGGTATGGGCACGGACAGCAATCGGTTTGCAGATTGGGATTCTAGGTGTGTGTTCACTAGGGGATAGGGGTGTTGTGAAGTCACTGGGCTATAGAGAGACGTTGACCGAGTATGCTGGTGGTTTTCCCATTTCCCCCTTTCCAGCGGGTGTGAATAGATGGGCGGGATACATTCGTACTTCCGCAGCATTGTGAACAAGTTGTGTTTATACACGATCCACTATGGATAGAAATCGTGTGCCCTCAACACCGATGGGTGGTTCATCCTCGAGAAGACGTCGCCGTTGTTCTGGAGGTGGCGGTTGCTGTGGTAGTGGTTCTATCGATGCGTCCAAACCATTGAGAGAGCGTCCACCACTCTCTTCAGTAGATAGTTCACCGATGGACACACCACATACACCTTAGGGATCACACGAGCATGATCCTAGCAAGGTGTACAGGAGCAGGGATGGGGTTGTTGTGGCAAATAGGGTGGGAAAGGAAATGCGGCAGAGGATTTAACATCTCTGTACGATTCAGTTTGGTCATACTATGATGGAGATTTGGGAAAATCTCAATCTTGAGAGAGCGAATTACATTGTCGACACCATTCATAGAGAGTACAGGCCGGCAGAGGGGTACGACAAGGTCTCGAACGCCTGGATTTTGAGTGTGGCAAGGTCCAAAATGTCACACCATCAGTCAAAGTCTAGAGACAAATTCAATGAAGGCAATCCCAAGCCGGCATGGTTGGATACAAAGGAGTGGATTGGGACTGCACAAGAGACACAAGACAATCCCAATAGATTTCAGCAGCAGAGAGATACAGCCAGAGCACGTTTGGAGTCTGTTGGAGCGTCACATCTTGGGAGTGGAGACTCTGATACGTTTCGACATGATATGAGTTTGTAAGTATTATACATATGCTTTAAATTATTGATAGTATATATGTTATTTGAAGATTTATCTAATGATTAAATCATAATTTTGAAGGAAGTTACCGTGAAGCGCCTTCCGACACGCCAAGAGGAGAAGTATGGGAACAAGCATGGACTTGTGGCCCTTTTGACCCAGCTGGAGGAAGAGGGAGAGGACATCGATTGAGAGGCATTACCATGAGGGCTTCTCACTCAGTGACCTCTTGCATATGTACAGTTTTGTAGTACTTATGTTTATGGTTTATGGTTATGTTTATGGTATGTGGGACACATGTCTAACCTCACCATCCTATCTTATTGCATATTAGCAAGAACCACAATTAATTTGTCAAACCATGGGACGAAGCTACCTCGACTATTTCATAGAGGCTACAAGAGGTTGTCAATCTCTCGGAAAACAACTAACAACTCGCATCTAACTCAAGTGACTGAAATCACCAAAAGCCAATCACTCATCGGCAAGCAAATCACATCCGTTACAGCATCAAATGACATCCAAACGTAAGGATACTTTTAGGATAAGTTTATAAGATAAGCACACATGTCTATGGCCTCAAACCCTACTTTAGGTCAAGTTCCAAAATCGCGATTATTAACAGCAATGGATTTTTGACCTAGTCGTTTTCGACCCAGAATGCATCTAAATGCTTAGCAATGATGGCCCAAAACCCCGCCTATTCTTAGTTTTTTATTTGAGCATGTAAATTTCTAGTTATGATGAAATTAGGCTGCGGATCGGCGACGCCAAAAGCTACAAAATACTGTGAATGGCTTACGTCAATGCGTAGAGCTCGTACGTGCGGTTGCAATGCAACAAACGCATTCGCAATGTGACAACCGGAGAGGGAGTAGGAAGTCCGAGAAGGAGAGAAGTGAGCGCTGTTAGCTCACGTTGTGTATTTCTTATTCAAAAACTTGTAAAAAACTTACAAAAATTGGCTTTTATACCTTAGCCAAGGTTTTTGAGTGGTCAAAATTAATAATCTGGAGCTCTACCAAAACTGGGAATTGACTAGCGGCTACAATCTGGAAGCTTGTAGCCCCGGCTCATTAATTACAAAGTTTACCAAGAAAATAGGAGTTACAATATTCCCGATTTATCAAAATAATACGTGTTTTACAAGGAGAACTTCGAAAAATGGTGCCCGCGTTAGCTTGCTGCTAACATTCCCCTCCTCCTCGCCTGTGTTGTCCCTTGACACAGCTTTATGGGATGAATTAGTCTTCAGGTTGACGGCGGGCGAGGCGGTCTTTCAGTGCTTCCAGTGCTTTTTGGTATCTGATTTTGCGTTCTTTGTCAGACACTTGCAAAAATTACATGGTGACTTGGTTTTTCAGTTCCACTGCCGAGTAGCCTACAAATCTGGATGTGAGGTTGCTTATCACCGATGCAAATATCTTCATTCACCAGGTGAAGAATCCAGTGTAGAATGCTTCTTCAAAGGCTAGCATATTATGTGATGGCAGGAACATCCATCTAGCATAGAATCCATAAAGGATTTCTTCTGAAGGTTTCCCACTCAGATCATAGTGTAAGCCTTTCTTCCCTTCTAAGAATGAGAGCCATGGCGCTCCTATGTGCTCACGCTCATCAAAAACCTATATGCATGTGAGTAGCATCCTGTAGATCTTATATAGCATTGCACAGGAGAGATCTGACAGACTTTTGAAGAATTTCATGGCCCCCGTTAGGGTTTTCACCATGTATTCTTTCGTCGCTTGGCCTCTCTCTGGAGCTGGCAGCCTAGGAAAATTGAGCCATGTTGGCCTTTTCTTCTCCAGTGCTTCATGTGCTTGCCATGTCCTTACTCTAGATTCATGACAGAATGTTGGATCCTTCTGTAAGGCTGCAAGTGCTCTTGTGAACAGAATCAGGTACCTAGGATTCTTGTTCAGTCATCTTAACCTCCACTTCGGGTGGTCTTTATGTGCGCCATCTTCTTGCATGTCCTTGTACAGCCTTTCTTTTACCTGTAAGAGTTCTACCTTGATGAGAGGGTATCGCAGGGATAGCTGGTGCCATTGAGCGTTGATTTGATTGGGAGTGAGTTGAGTGACGTTGACAGAGTGTAAAACTCTCAACTCCCAATCCATAGCGGCCTTCCACTGCTCATCCACCTCTAAGGTGATCTTTTCCTTCACTACGTCCTCTTCAACTTTTGACAGCTGGACTATTGGCAATGTATCTTTGTCTGTAATGTGGACCTGAAAGTCTTCATCACCACTCGGATTTGCTGTAGACTGCGTCTCAAATTCAGCAAACGAGACTGAGGGAATGTCAATTTGGGGTAGCTCTGAAGTGCATGCCTCTTTCTGTGTGTCGGGCTTTCCATCTCTGAGGAGTTGATTCATACGCTTCAGTTCTGCAATCTCCTTTAGGAGCTCCTCCTCTCTTTTGACCCGCATCAGTGCTAGATCTCTGCGCTGTGACTGTTCAAGCTTCAATTCTAGTTCTAAATCTCTGTTTTTCTTTTTAAGTATCTTGTACACTTCATCTGTTCCCTTGATCGAGGCCATGGCTGGATTTTCTCTTATTTGTCGCAAGAAAACGGCCTGATCATTGATTCTCCATTCAGAATATTGCAGAGAAGCGTTGGCTACATCTAACTGCACTTGAATTTTTTGAGCTGACAGAGAGGTGGTAAGAAGTTCATTTGTCACTTCTTTCAGTTGCTCATCTTTCACCTTGCAGGCATCAGATAACTTAGTGAGGAGGTCACCTAACTCCTCCATTTCCTTTTGTTGTTTGTCCCTGGCTATCTGATGTTGTTCTGCTTCTATCTTCAGCTCTTGCACTTGCCTTTGGAGATCAGTGATAGTAATCATCCTGTCGTCGAGCTCTTCTTGAAGAGCATCGATGACCATTTCTAGTTCCTTGGCCTTTGTGATGCGGTTTAAAGCTGCTGAGCGGAGTTTCTTCATCATGTCTTACATCTGTCTTGCATACTCGTTTACTTGTAAGTTAACTTTGTTATTGGATTGCCACTCCTCCTGTCCTGCTAGTTGGGATGTGTCTGCAGCCTCCTGTGTTGCTTCTTGCCGTGTTGTAAGTGTTGGTGGCACTGTAGAGGTGGATGATTGTTCTTCTCTTTGGCCATCCTGAGGCTTGGATGCCTTGGCAGTTTTTGGCTGAGTGAAAATTGGTGTGGCCTCAACCCTTACCGTCTCTTAAAGTGTTGGCCTTTCTGCCTTCTCCGACTCGGGCTCTTTCTCATGTCTAGTGGTATGGTCAATTTTTTGTGTAGCTTCTGTTTGGTGGGTGAAGTCAGAATCTTTTTCCTTTTTGATCTCAACTTCGTCATGGATATCTTGGCCTGGCGGTGATGATGGTGGGCTTGTCATGGGTTGGTCCTATTGTTCCGGCGGCGGTAAGGTGGGTCGGGGAGATGCTTGGCTTTGCTCTTGAGTAGCCGCTTCCTGAGTTTTATTTTCTGCTTTTTCTCTCTCTTTCAGCTTTAAGGCTTCGGCCACTTGGTACATTCTTTTTAAATAATCTTTTGGATCCTCAGCCTCTTTTCTTGTATGATGCTTCGTTCAAAGTCCTTTCAGGCCTGTGGGTACCCGCTTTTCTGGGTCCTTTCCTTGTGCTTGCCTACTGCACTGGTAAGCCTGTTTTTCTCTTTCAAATCGTACTTGTTTTTGAGATGGCTCCTCTTGGTGGGCAGCCACAGCTTTCCTCTTCATCTCCTCCCTTCTAGCTCTCTTTTCTTCGTTGTCAGAGCTTTCACTATTGTGTCGCTCTGATGAGCTATCATTTGATTCATCACCTAATTTAAAAGATCTTTTACCTGATCTTGTAGCTCTTGGAGAGGGTTGTGCTGCCAAGATCCATGTATTCTGATCCGGGGCAAGTGGTAAGTTGTCAGCCATGCCGATGGCATGATAGGCTATTCTTGTCAATACTTCTAGCACGCCCAAGTATGTGATTTTACCCTCCTTCTTGGTGGCCTTTAGTGTGGTCAAGACATACTGCACGTGGTCAGGCTGCCTTGTTGTTGACTTTAGAACTTGAGTAAAGATGGTGGCCACGGCATGATTTGGTGCCGTGTACCTTGGTGGCCTTTTTGCCAGGAAATGGAAGTGTCGATATGGTACAGATGGACTGGATTTTCCACCTGTTTGTGGATGAGATCGGTGAATGTAGCCGTGGTTGTCTCCTTGGTAAATGTGCCCACGATTTTCCTGTCTCTTGCCCGCATGGTCATTCCTTCAATAGGCAGTCTGAGTGCCTCTGCCACTATTTCTTTTGTAATTACAACCTCGACCTTGTTCCCTTGGGTGTCTGATATCTGGGCGGTTCCGTCTTCTTTAATGGTGGACAGAAGCTCGTAAGCTTTCTAAAAGTCCACTCCGCAAGGCTCTTGTTCGTAGAAATGTCGTAGCCCCAACCTGCGATTAGCTTCTTTGGTTTTTGGCTTTGCAGCTACATCGTAGACCTCTTTAGGCAAGAGTTGCAACTCCACCTAATGCCCTTCTTTACTCTTGAAGCTGCCAGTGAAGACCGTGGTGTGGTGTTCTTCCAGTTGTTCTTTAGAAAGATAGGATGCTTTTGCCGCCTTGACTAACTCGGGGTTCAGTTGATACGCAGGCAATTCTTGTAGCTTCTCTTTTTGGTTTAGCTTCTTCTTGGCCTTCCCTGTGGCTTGCATTGCTCCTGTTCAGTGATTGAATAGAGTGCAAAGTTAGCAGAGTTGTCGGATTTTTCTCTGGAATGTCCTTTTAGACTGAAATGCTGATAATTTGGTCCAAATTGCTTCAAATCAATTTTGAACAAGCAAAGATGCATAAAATCATGAAAGGAACAAAATTGTATGGTCAAAACAAAAATTTGCAACCAAAGTAAATAATCGCGATTATTTACAGTTAAGGAAAATTTTCAACTTTTTGCAAACTTGGCTTTATAGGCCTGAAGTATATGCCAAATACATGCTCTGAGTGAAGTATAGGCTCATTTGGATGCACAGGTTGAAAATGGTACCATATTTTGGCTTTAGGTCTCTAAAACAGTAGATATAAAGGAAATTTGAGATTTTGAACTCCAAATTGATTCAAAATTGGCTAGTGAGCTTATCTCAACATGTACTTTGGATGTATGATGACAAAATATCCAAATTCTCCAATTTTGACCAAAAAGTAAATAATCACGATTATTAACTTTTCTTCCAAAATTGACAATTTTTTGTTACAAATTCGTTCTAGGCATGGTATAGATCTTGTATATGAGATATGAAGTGCTTTGGATCAAGAAATGTTGTCCATAACCCATATTTTGGATTGCAAAGACTTCTTTGCGTTTTTTGATAATTTTACAAGTAATTTGTGGTCATTTTGGCTCATACTTGATTTTTGGTATGTAATAGGTGTGTACACATGATGGGTGAGGTGATTTGACAATTTCCAAGCAAAAATTATGCAAAAGTAAATAATCGCGATTATTTACAACAATGACCAAAACTTTGCAAATCTCACAAATTTTGGCATAAACATGTTTCATACACCTAATACAAGTCCTAAATTGAATTTGGTCAAGTTTGGTTATGCCGCCATCACTTTGTGCTCTGTCGACTCTGAAATCACCATTTATTGTGATTACACTGTCTGTTGGGTTTGTCAGTCACCTTTGAGGCTTTGGATTTGTTCGTAACATAGTCGTGAAGCTACATGTCCAATTTTGGCTCATTTAGAGTCAGTTTGGCCTCGTATGTCGAATTTGACGCTTTGTAACCTTCGAGCCGTTTTCTGCTTTTCGAGGGATTTACTTGATGGATTTCACCAAACCAATCATATACATCGTATATAGACCTCATTAGCAAGCCATCTCTGGAGTCAGGTTGGAATTCTGGCATTTATCAAAAACCCTAACTTTTCTACTGGGGGCCCCCTTGACCCCAATCAGATGTTCATCTGATGGTATAGAAAGGTTCTATTATGTTAGGGCATGCTATGGTTCAAATCCCGTCCGATTTGGTCAAGCTGGCAGGCCGCTATGGTCAGTTTTAGGTCGTAGGTCTTCGTGCACTGCTCGGTTTCTAGGGTTTTTTCTAAGGCTTTAAACTAGCTACCGACCGTACAAAATGGATCATTATTGAGTAAAGAACTTACCCCTTATGTCTCGCGTGAGACGGTGCTAAAAAAGGTCAACTATGGGCTCCGAAATGTTGCGCGAAAGAAGCCGAAAACTCTCTCTGCAAAGGCTCCAAGTGGAAATGAGGTGGTTTTATCCTACCCTGAATATCTATACCTGGACTTCCCGAACCAAATTTTCCTGTTAGTCCTACTAGGCCGTGCAATCTATGTTAGAATCAAAAAATTTCCCGATGGGATTCCTGTAGAGCTGATTCGGCAAGAATTTTGCAAAAGTAGGCATGGTCGCCTAATTTAGGCTTCACGCTTCCGTCTTCTGATTTTATTGAAAATTTTTGTGCTCGTCCGCCTTGTCCTTCTGGTGACCATCGTGTCTTCAATTTTTCCATTTGAGCTTTCTTGCTATTCATTATTAATTTTGACCTGTTTATTTGAAAAAATCAAAGAAAATAGCAAAATTCTCTAAAAACGTAGAGTAAAAATCTAATAATTAAGAAAATATATTTATAGTTTTTGGTTGGACTTCTCCATTTTTAATCCTCCTAATCAACAAAAATGGTGAAAAATACCCCAAAAAGGACTATTTTTTATGATTTTTTGATAGTATATACACTATTTACACTCATCAGGAAGATATTATCAATGTCGTCGATAAATTATAAGGACATTATTAGGTAATTTTGCAAAAAACCACACGTTAACATGGAACTTTTTCCTCCCTCTTCAAACATTGCCCTTAATTACTTAGTACTTAGTGCCCTTCCACCCCTCCTAGATGGCGTACTCTGAGACGACTGCGTGCATGGGTTGAACAATTGTGTCTATGCATCACCGTGATTGGCTCTACCATGATATGAATATCAATGCAATTCAAACCAATATGCTATGCAAGAGCTGGGTCTTGAGTAAATAACTCAAGGGTTTTCGATGTCGAGGTTTGCTGCTGATGTCTTTTAAAGAGAAAATCCTGTAGCTTTTGTGCTCTCTGTTTGATTGTACCATCAGGGTGTTTTAGCACGCTGATTGCTTGAGCTGTTGGTAGCACGTTAGACTGTTGTCTAGCTTTTTTCGCCATTGGTAGCTTGGTCGGCTTGGTGTTGCATGGTGTGTTAGAGTCTGTTGAGACTTAACTCGCCATTGTTTGATTAGTTTCGCGGTGTGTGGAGAAGATAAGTTCTCTTTTTTCTTCCAAACCCTTTTCATGTTAGGTTCCTTAACTCGTAGATGCTCGATTCTGTGTTCGAATCCTTGGAAACGTATTATGTTTCTTCGATGAAGTGGTTTGAAGTGGATGTCGTTTAAAGAAATACAATTGGTTCGAATCCCAGATCTGAATTGGTTTATCCTTAATTTGTGTTTTGGTGCCCAAATTTGCCTAACTCCTTGCATGCTACTTGTAGCCTTGGTTTGTCGAGAAGATGGAGAAGATTTTTTTTGTGGGTTGGTCTGCTGATTGCATCTTTCCCATTCCTCCTTGCTCGATGCAATTGGAACAATGAGTTGCCCTCCTTTAGGTGATAGCTTTAATTGATTCGTATCCCAATCTGGTATTGCTTTGTATGTACGCATCCAAGGAATGCCAAGAATTATCGTCTGGTATTGCTTTGTATGTACGCATTTGGTATTGCTTTGTATGTACACATCCAAGGAATTCCAAGAATTATCGTCTCATTCATGTGTTCATCTGGCAAGCATACAAATTGATGCAGACTTGAACATCCATGTACTACCATGTTCAAGTTGACTACTGCCAATGTTGGAGTTGGATTCTTGTTGCATCCTTTGATTGTCGCTATTCCTGCGATCAATGCTTGACTTGTTACCTTCTTATATGTGGAGTAACTGACTGCATTCACTCTAGCTCCTGTGTCTACCAAAGCATTGGTGCTATGATTGTTGAGTTTTACTTTGATGCACAGATCCATTCCATCTAACCAGTCGTCATCTGTTGAAACTGCGTCTTTAGGTAATTCCCATTGTCGATCATCTATTTCCAAAGTGTTGATGGGAATCAGTATCTGTTGATTCGTGAGAGGAGCTTTACGCTTGAGTACCCGAAGTCTAGCTTCCTCTTGGGCTTCATCAATAACCTGCCGTCACTTCATCTTCCTTTGTTTGGCTACATGCATTCGCTCTAGCAATTCATTGGTTACTGGCAAATTGTATTTCTTTAAACGACATCCACTAATCCAATTAGCCATTGGTTCACCATCTAGGGTGGAAAATTTTACTGCTCCACTTGGAGATATATCTTCAATGATAAATGGTCCGTTTCCCTTTTTCTTAAACTTGGGAATGTGTTACTTAATGGAATAGACTAGAACTAAGTCCCCTTTTTTGAGGATTTTGGTGATTAAGTGGGAATCAAAAAACTCTTTTTGTTTCCGCTTTTGTGCATAGATATGAGCTACAGCAGCTAGCCTTTGCTCGTCCAGCTTTTGCAAATCTTCAAGTCTTTCTGACAATTCATGTCCAATCCACTTAAGAGTCTGAGCTACCCTTAATGTCGGCAATAGGAATTCTATTGGTAGTATGGCATCAAGACCATAAACAAGGTTAAAGGGTGTAGCATTTAGAGCTGTTTTGAATGAAACTCGATAAACCCATAGAGCAGTATGGAGATTCATTTTCCAGTCTGTCCTTCCTGTACTAACCGCTTTGGTCAGTATCGAGCTAAGAATTTTATTCGTATGCTCAGCTTGTCCGTTCGCTTGTGGGTGATAGGGAGCTGATTTGTTATGGATGACCATAAACTCATTCAGCAAATCCTTTATTACCTCGTTGAGGAAATGAGTTTCCCGATCACTGACAATCTCTATTGGCAGTCCATATCTCATGAATACATACTCATATAAGAATGCAACAATGCTTCTGGCATCGTTCTTTTGAGTCGCTTTAGCCTCGGCCCACTTGATCAAATAATCCGTAGCTACAATGATATATTGAGTTTGGGTTCTATAAGCAGGTGGCTGTATCGGTCCAACAAAATCCATACCCCATTTTGCAAAGGCTCTAGTCCCCATCATTGGTCTTAAGGGCATGCTATCTACTCATGTTGGCATTTTTGCTCGTTGACAAGCATCACACCTCCGAACATATTCTTTGGCATCTGCAAAAAGTGTTGACCACTATATGCCTGCCATCAAGATTGCTTTTGCAGTGGTCTCACTAGAAAAGTGACCTCCAGCTAATCCAGCATGTGCTTGTTCTATAATCGGAATATACTCGTGTTCATTTGCACAAAGACGCAAATGTTGATCTTTACCTCTCCGATACAATTGGTTCCCAATAAGAGCATAGTCTCTTGCTTTAGTTTCAATTGCTCTTTGACGGCGTTTACTCATTTCCTCAAGAAATATTCGACTCGATAAGTAAGTAACTAGATAATTACTCCACTTAGGAATAGGTGACATTTGAAACAATGTTACATGAGGAATGGGTGGTTTTTTTTTACATTGAGGGCAATCTTTTACAAAAGGTCTAACATCTCTCCTCATAGTCGGCCAAAATACTCCAAGTCTTAAGATTTCTTGCATAGTTTGATCTTCTGCAAAGTGAAGTCCAACTATGGTAACATGTGCTTGACTTAGGTATTGCTCTTTTTCTTCAGGGTTAATGCATAAAAGAAATATCCCATCTCGATTTCTTTCATATAGCCTTCTAGCTAGTAATTGATACATAGCCAATTGCTCGATTAAATCAATTGTGATAGGAAGTGGTATTTGTGAATCCAATTGATCTATTGTCATCAATGACACAATGTTTTCCGACCATCTAGGTATCGTTTCCACGGAGAACAAATAGGCATCTGGTAGATCATCGTCTACCCCTTTAGGTCATTCCCCTGAAACAATTATTGACAAATGATCTGCTCGTTGATGTGTAGTGCCTTTTTTTACAACCACAGTGAAATCAAATTCGAGAAGAATGATACACCGTCTCACTATTCTCCCTGTGTTGCATGGCTTGTTGACCAAATATAACAAAGCTTGGTGGTCCACAAAGAACACAAACTTGTTGGCTAATAGGTAATGTCTACACTTTTTAACAACATAGATCATTCCTAGTCCTTCTCTTTCAGTTGTGGTGTAATTCTTTCCTGCCATGTTCAATTGTCGGCTAGCATAAGAGATAGGAAAGTCAATTTTCCCATCTCCTGGTTGGACTAGTATACAACCAATAGCAAAGTTTGAAGCATCTACATGTACGTGGAATACCTTATCCCAATCAGGTGCTTTCAATATTGGAGCTGAGGTTAGAGCTTGCTTAAGCTTCATGAAGGATTCTTCACATACCTCAGTCCATTCAAAGTGGGTAATCAATCTATACATGGGTTTTGCAATTATAGCATACATATAGATGAAGCGTCGGTAATATCCAAAATGTCCCATGAAGGCTTGTACCCCCTTGACTGTTGTTGGTCTAGGCAAATCAGCAATGACATGAATCTTTTCAATATCGGTAGCTATGCCATTTTTAGACACTATATGTCCAAGAATTTTTCCTTGTCTCCCCATGAATGTGCACTTTTCAGGGTTTAAGAAAATCCTGTAAAGCCTACATTCTCGAAAACCTTTTTGAGGTGTTCAAAATGATCAGCTCGGATTGACAAATGTACGCATAGATTATCCATGTATACTTCTAAGAATTTCCAAAGATAATCTTTGAAAGCATGGCTCATCAATCTTTGAAATGTGGTTGGAGCATTAGTTAACCCAAACAGCATAACCCAATAGGCAAATATACCCCATTCTGTTGCAAAATCAGTTTTATGCTGATCTTTTGGGTCAACCAAAAGTTGATTATATCCCGAAAAACCATCTTAGAAGCTGTATTCTTCTTTTCCTGCCACCCGTTCTAAAACATGTTCAGTTATCGGAAGAGGAAAGTTGTCTCTAATGGTAGCTGCATTCACTCTTTTGAGATTAACACACACGCATAATTTCCCATTCTTCTTAAGTACTACCACAATTGGAGACACCCAATCTGTGTGTTCAATTTCGTAAATGAATTTGGCTTCCTTCAGTTTTTCAATCTCTTCTTTGATTTTTCTGGCAAATGTTTTGTTATAAGTGTATGGTCTCTGTCTACGTGGTTTCACATCATCTCTCATGGGTATAGTATGTTGATAGATTTTTGGATCAACACCCTTGAGATCCTTGTAAGACCAAGCAAAGATATCCCGGTATTCCTTTAACAAGCTCAGCAAAATCTTTTCTTCTTCTTTTGTTATGTCATTTGCAATGTAAGCCGGTCTAGGCTCTCCTCCTGGTTGAGCTAAGTCTACCCTTTTAGCGTTTTCAGGTCCTTTGTAAGACTCGCCTTGTTTTCGCAATTCCCTAACAGGTTGTTTGATTATGATTTTCCGATCTTGGAGAGTATACTTTTTGTAATGGGCTGGAACATGCATTACATCCTTACCATCCCCTTCTGTGGTTTCCATTTCGGTTGTGTATATCTCCTTTAGAGCTTTTTTCAACTCTTGATATTTCTTTTTCCGCTCAACTCTGGTCATGAGTGGTTTCTTATCCTAATGTTCTTCGTGAGTACCCTTCCTTGCTTTTCTCAATGTCTGAGACATTTTTGAGTTTCTGTTTGAAGGATATCTGCCCGTTATTTTGTCCTTGACACGATCATTAGCATCTATCTGCATCAATAATTGTGTTTTACTGGAGACTGACAGCATAGGTCGTGTTTTCACGATTTTGGTGTCTCTCTTTCTTCTATATCATTTTTGTCTTCTTGATTTTTGGTTTGGAAAGTCAAAAAACTTTTCCTCCCCTCCCTTTAAGAGTAGTGAGCTCTCGTATGCTCTTTTTCAAACCCCGAATCTTCTGAGGTAGATGAGTATTCATCTAACTCCAAGTCAAAAAAGACTTGTTGAGCTTTCATCAAGTCCTTTGTTTCCTCATCTTTGTTTTCAATGTTAAGGAATGTCATCATTTGGATGGGAATTATGTCGTAGCCATCCTCATTGCAAAATTGAGTAGGCATAGACGTATTCACACATACATCCATTGTTGCTAAAATTTTAGTCCACTCCAATGGTTCAAATAAATTCTCTGGAAAGGGTTCAGGTATGTAGGCTTCGTTTGTACAGTCCCTTTCTAGGGTACATTCCTCTCGTCTCAAACTTCCATTTTCTAAAGCTCCGCACATCCAAATAGGAGTGTCTTTATTTAACCAAGATGGGAGTTTAGTTTCAGCCGAAGAGATCGAATCAAACTCTTGGATGGGTGTTTTCAAGACATCTCTATAGGTGTGATCTTTTAGGTTGACTCTTGTTATAGATCCCACCTGCGTCAAGTACAGATAGTCATTTCCCCAATCTTGGATAAGCTGTACATGTCGCATGAAAGGTCTTCCCAATATGATTTCATAGTTGAGTTTTTTTCCAAAGTCTACTATGGCAAAAGTGTGTTGATATTCAATTCCACTTCTAAGTTCTAAGTTCTGTTTGACTCGTTTTACTTCTAAGTTCTGTTTGACTCGTTTTACTCGAGTGGTCTTGCAAATGATGGATTCATCTTCATTATCTCCCAAGTAAGAAGGTAATGTTTTTAATGTCAATGGTTTAGATATTCCTGAATCCTCCAATCCGCAATCCCCATACAAGGATTGTAAATCCATGTTCATATCCGATGGTAAGTTATCCAACCAGACTTCCTCTATAGGAGCTAACTTTAAAATTAGGCTCCCATCATTGATCTCTCTTACCTTTTCCCATAAGTGTCCTGGCCAGTCTTCCTCTACGAATGGAATTCCATCTAAGGCATCTTCGTTGTCCGGCACTATGAGCTCTGGTTCATTTGTTTCAAGGTGGGATTTTGCCACCACAGTGGATTTTGCTTTTGATTCTTCTATCGCAAGCTCTTCCAATTTTGCAATATTTTCAAGCTTAGGTTTTTGTTTATCCAGCATTTCTTGCATGATTCTTACCAAGTTTTGATAAGCCTCCAGCTTTGCTACTTCCATGTCTGGAGATGGATAGTTTTTCCATTTGTTTTCCATGTTTTGGCCTGCTTTAAGTCCTGCTTGGTAAGCTTCCAAGGTAGCATTTATAGGTTCAAAAAATTTATCAACCAGAATGGATCCTCCAGATTTCACGGTTGTTTCCTTGAATTCACTGCCAGTTTCTTTCAACTTGTCCTGGGCTAGCATTTTTTCTTTCTCTTCGTTTTCAACCCATTGTTTTTGTTTTCTCATCTCATATCTTTTGCTTCTGCTCCTTTTGATTCTTTGAGAAGAAACTTTTGTGTTCTTCGAATCATGAGAGGAATTGTGTTTCTTTTTCTTTGTCTGGGCTCTAGTGATTACCTTGATTGGAACAATCGGTTCACTCTCTGATGAGCTACTAGGCATCACTTGGACTACATTTACTACAGTTTTTCCCTTGTTCAAAGGATTCTTAGGACAATCTTCTCAAAAGTGTCCTCCCTTTTTTCAACATTGTATGCAATAGGCTTCAATTGGTTTGAGGCTTTTGTCAGGCTCTGGACATTCGTTCTTCCAATGGTCATCAGCACCACAGTTATGACAGTTTCCTATTCTGGGCTTCATCATGGGTCTTCCCGTGAGAGGTCTTACACCTTGATTAGCTACATAATACATTGGTGCGAGCTCTGGTGGAGCATAAGTCATGGTTTCTTCCATTTGTGGTGGATGTGGACTATACCAATCTCCCTCTACCATTATTGTAGATGGACTAGGCTCTACGTAGGGTGTAACAGGCACTAATGCTTGTTCATCTATGACTCCTCCTGAGTGCATGTACTCTATAGGCACCGCATTATGTCCTAGATATGGAGGTTGTTGTCCCAACACAGGTTGAGGTTTTTCCATACCTATTGGTGGTCTTTGAGCTTGGGCCATATTAGGCTGATATCTGTACATGGGTTGTTCCTAGGGCCTCATGCGCACGTACTGAACATTCCCATCATACTTTGGTCTGAAGTAGCACTCGTGGGTCTCATGGTTGGTCCATTTACCCTCAATTGCACACCATTTTTGTGGCCTAATTGGTTGTCCCTGTGGAGGTATCCCTTGTCCTTGTCCTCTCATAGGTGCTTTTTGCATATTGTTCATCATGTCATTCATCCTTTTTAGCATATCTTCGATGGATGAGAGTGGTGCCGCAGCAGCCGTTCCCACTTGTGTTGGTTTTGTGGATGTTGTCTTCTCACTTTGGTTATCCTTAGGGGCATCCTCTTCATTGAATATTTCACAATTGTCTCCTAGGTCAATAGCATCAGACACACACGCTTCTAGGGTTGTATGCTTTCTACTATAGAGTCTGGCATGAAGTTCTTTGTTTAGCAGTCCCTCTAGAAACAAGGATACAAGTCGTTCTTCTGCAGGTGTCTCCATCTCTGGGCATCTGGTGATGTATTGTTTCATTTGAGTTGCACAATTCCTAACAGACTCACCATGTTTTTGTTTAAAGCTATAGATTTGAGCTACCGTATTATGTTTAATCCTCGTTTTAGAACAAGCAGCTACAAATCTTTAAGCTAATGTGTTCAAGTCCATGATCGACCTTGGTGGAATTTTTTGGAACCATGTCAAAGCTTTTCCTTCTAATGTCATTCCAAACCCCTCGAATTGAGTATGGAAATCGAATATACATTCTACTCTTAGCACTTGCTTAAAGCTTGCTAAGTGGTCATATGGATCCCCTAATCCACTGTATTTTTTGACCCATTTTTAAAAATCAAATGGTCTGACACGTCTATTTGATTCAACTCCAGGTCTTCTGGGAGTTGATCCTATTCCGAGTCTGTCAAACCAGTCCGTCAAAAATAGTGACTCATGTAGCCATGGACTGGCCTTAGTGTCACCCGTTTTTCTACGTCATGAGGTGGTTTCTGGTTTCTTCATATTACTCTCAGATGATCTCTCACAATGTTTGTCTCTTGGAGTGGTTTCTGGTCCTTGACCCAATATCCAATCCCGTATGGAATACCCCTGGTATTTGGTTTGTTCTACCTCCTCATGAGTCATCAAAAAAAAAATTTGTTATAACAATCCCTAAACAGGTAAGTTGGTAGATCGGCAGATCCCTTATCTTTGACCTTGAAGATATAGATGATCTTCATGGCCATTAATTTTAAGTATGGAGCCTGATTTACCCTTGTAATTTTCTGTGGTAAAAGCGCACATTTGTAAGGCCCCCATTATGAGGAGAAGCCATCGTGCGTGAAGGAAAATCACTCATAGGAAACCAAAATTTTCACGGACAAGAATCAGGGGCAACTTTAAAGGCCTCGGGGACGGAGGCCCCCGAGACTTTTTTTTTCGCCGGAATATTCTTTTTCGTCGGAATATTATGGCCGAAAAGTGGTCGGAAATCAACCGGTCGGTTGGCCGGTGGCCGGTAGTCAATGGCCGATGGCCGGTGGTCGGAAGTCAATGGCCGGTGGCCGGTGGCCAAATTCAAAAGCGGACATGTCTTCTCAAGGGCGGCCACACATGGGCGGATTGGAGGGTTCGATTTGGACTTATTCGCACAAGGGCGGCTACACATGGCTGTCTCTCATAAGAGAGGGCAGCACTTTTGGCCTATAAAAGGAGGCCATTTCTACACACATTTCATAGTGTGAAGTTGATGCAACAAGGTGAGTGTGAGGTGGTGAGAGTGAAGCAAGGCGGGAGCTCCATTAAGGGTATAATCCCTTTGTAAACTACTTCTTGTTTTGAAGTACTAAAGCCATTGAGTGGCTGCTTTCCCGTGGACGTAGCCCACATTGGGTGAACCACGTATATCGTGTGTACTCTCTCTCTCTCTCTCTCTCTCTCTCTACTCTACTCTATAATCTCGTGTATATAAATCTGTCTCTCTCCATTAAGTAATCTACTCAATTATCTATTTAGCTACGTCTTATTTCCTAACAACTGGTATCAGAGCAAGGTTTGCTCGTAGCTAAATTATCTCAAGGAAAGGATTCCTTGAATTGATTGGGAGTTATGGCGGAGGAAGGGAAGCTCAAGATTGAGAAGTTCAACGGCAAAAACTACCAACATTGGAAGATGCAGATTGAAGACTATCTCTACCAGAAGGACCTCTATTTGCCACTAGGCGGTCTTGCAAAGAAGCCCGCAACAATGGAAGATGAAGCATGGATTGTCCTTGATCGAAAGCCACTGGGAACAATCCGGTTAAGCTTGGCGTCAACGGTGGCCTTCAATGTTTCGGAGATGAAGACCACGGAGGACTTGATGAAGTCACTTGACGACTTCTACGAGAAACCATCGGCATCCAATAAGGTATTTCTTATGAAGCGCTTGTTCAATCTAAAGATGGCAGAGAATGGTTCAGTTGCAGAACACCTAAATGACTTTAACACAAACATAATTCAACTTCGATCAGTGAAAATCAATTTCGATGACGAAGTGCGAGCTCTCCTTATACTATCATCTCTACCGGATAGTTGGGACAGCCTTGTGATGGCTGTAAGTAATTCTATCTCTGGCACAAATACTCTTAAGTTTGATGATGTTGTGGGTGTTCTCCTAAGCGAGGAAATGCGAAGGAGAAGCACAGGAGAATCATCAAGTGCTGCACTATCAGTGGAAACAAGAGGAAGGCTTAAGGAGAGATTCAAAAACCAAAAGGGTCGTGATCGCTCAAGGTGGAGCAAGTCACGCACAAAGTCAGTTCTTGAATGTTGGAACTGCGGCAAGAAGGGCCACGTCAAGAAGGATTGTTGGTCCAAGAAGAAGAAGGAGACAAAGTCTCAAGACAACAAGCCAACATCGGAGGCCAATGTGGCAGGTAAAGTAGAGCAAGATGCTCTAATTCTCTCATTAGACAATGTGTCTAATTCCTGGATAGTAGATTCCAGGGCTTCATTCCATGCGACACCACACAAGCAACATTTCCAAGACTACACCAAAGGTAATTTTGGGTATGTATACTTGGGAGATGATGAAGCTTGTGAGATTGTCGGCAAAGGTACAGTTTCTGTCAAAACTGCTAACGGAAATGAATGGAAGCTTAAAGATGTTAGGCATGTTTCTTCTCTTCGCAAAAATTTGATCTCTACAAGACAATTGGACGATGAAGGTCACAACATTGCATTCGGAAACAAACGGTGGAAGATCTCAAAGGGATCTTTGGTGGTTGCCAAGGGTGAAAAAGTTGGTACACTTTACTTGTGTACTGTTAGCACGCAACCTTCAGCTTGTGCAGCAACTACAGAAGTTGAGAGTGCAGTGTGGCACTACCGACTTGGGCATATGAGTGCCAAAGGAATGCAAATCCTTCAAACAAAGAAGCTTCTACCAGGTTTGAAAGAAGTGGACTTAGAGTTCTGTGAAGATTGTGTTTATGGTAAACAAAAGAGGGTAAAATTTCAAAAATCAGGAAATGAAAGAAAAAATAAAAAACTTGAGTTGGTTCATTCTGATGTTTGGGGTCCTGCAAGTACACCATCACTTGGTGGCTCATTGTACTATGTAACATTCATAGGCGATGAGACTAGAAAAACATGGGTTTATGTCACGAAGAATAAATCCGATGTATTTTCCATATTTCAAAGGTGAAAAACCTTTGTGGAGAATGAAACAGGTACCAAGGTTAAATGCCTCAGATCCGACAATGGAGGCGAATATTGCAGCCAAGCTTTTGAAAGCTTTTGTGCTAGCAATGGCATTCGGAGGCAAAGGACAACCCCAAGGACACCTCAACAAAATGGGATTTCGGAAAGGATGAACAGGACAATCATGGAACGAGCACGAAGCATGCGGCTACACGTAGGCCTACCGCTTGAGCTTTGGGCGGAAGCTGTACGTACGTCTGTGTACTTAATCAATCGGTCACCCTCAACGGCATTGGATGGGGGAGTTCCAGAAGAGACATGGACAGGTAAACCGGTGAATTATGCATTTCTCAAAGTGTTTGGGTGTGAGGCTTTCATGCACATAGATAGAAGCCTAAGATCAAAGTTAGATGCAAAGTCCAAAAAGTGTTTCTTCATTGGCTATGGAGAAGGAGACTTTGGGTATCGCCTATGGAATCCTGAAGATGGTAAAATCTTAAGGAGTAGGGATGTAATTTTTAACGAACAAAATACGTACAAAGATTACTTGGAAAGAAAACAAACAACAGAAACAGGTGATGAGTACATGGAGCTCGAGGACGGTGAAGACTCAAGGACTGCAAACGGTGACAATGTGCAACAACGTCAACCAAATGAGGAGCCTCAACCTATTCCCCGAAGATCTACAAGAGCAAGTAGACCTCCAGAAAGGTTTGTTCCTTCCTTCAACCATCTCTTGATCTCAGATTCTGGAGAGCCGGAATCATATGAAGAAGCTATGCAACATGAATCCAAAGAATAATGGACGAAGAGCATGCAAGTGGAGATGGACTCACTACATCGCAACCAAACATGGGAGTTGGTTGAGTTTCCTAAAGGTAAGCGGGCACTTCAAAACAAATGGGTGTACAAGCTAAAGGAAGAAGAAGGTGGGAAGAAAAGGTACAAGTCTAAGCTTGTGGTAAAAGGTTTTTCTCAAAAGAAAGGTATTGACTTCAATGAAATATTTTCTCATGTTGTAAAAATGAACTCAATTAGGCTTGTCTTAAGCCTTGTGGCTGCTCATGATCTAAATCTCGAGCAAATGGATGTAAATACGGCATTCCCTCACGGTGACTTAGAGGAGGAAATCTACATGCTTCAACCAAAGGGGTACGAAGTAAAAGGTAAGGAGAAAATGGTTTGCAGATTAAAGAAGAGCTTGTATGGTTTAAAGCAAGCATCAAGACAATGGTACTTGAAGTTTGATGGATGGATGTTGGATCATGGATTCACAAGATGCAACTCGGATCACTTCGTCTACACGGAGAATTTGGGAGATGGGAAATTCATCATCCTAATGTTGTATGTTGATGACATGTTGATTGCAAGTGCTAACATGCAGGACATCAAAGACCTAAAAGAGGAGTTGTCCAAATCTTTTTCAATGAAATATTTAGGTGCTGCAAAGAGGATACTTGGTATGAAAATATCAAGGGACAGGATGAAGAAGACAATAAAGCTATCTCAAGAAGATTACATCAAGAAGGTACTAGAAAGGTTTGCAATGCAAAATGCAAAACCAGTTTCTACACCTTTGGCTGGTCATTTTAAACTAACGAATGATATGTGTCCAAAGACACAAGAGGAGATAGCCTATATGTCTAAAGTTCCATATGCTGCAGCGGTAGGTTCTCTAATGTATGCTATGGTCTGGACAAGGCCAGACATTGCACATGCAGTGGGAGTTGTGAGTAGGTTCATGGACAACCCAGGTAAAGAGCATTGGCAAGCTTTGAAGTGGATACTTAGGTATCTAAAAGGGACAACAACAAATGCTTTGTATTTTGGAGGAACTTATATTTTTCTAGAAGGGTATGCTGATGCAGATATGGCAGGTGACAAAGATACTTGAAGGAGCACTACTGGCTATGTGTTCACGGTTGAAGGCACAGCAGTAAGCTGGGCTTCAAAGCTGCAGAAAGTGGTTTCACTTTCTACCACGGAAGCAGAGTATGTAGCAATGACGGAGGCAAGCAAAGAAATTCTGTGGCTTCACAAATTCTTAGAAGAGCTTGGATTCAAACAAGACAATTGTGTCTTGTACAGTGATAGCCAAAGCGCTATCCATCTTGCGAAGAACTCAGCCTTTCATTCAAGGAAAAAGCACATTGAGGTGAGATATCACTTCATACGCACTCTTTTGGAAGAGGGACAACTAAAGCTAGGAAAGGTGCATACAAGTGAAAATCCTACAGACATGTTTACAAAGGTGGTCAACGAGGAGAAGTTGAGCTTTTGTGCATCTTCAATCGGCATTCAAGGATAAGAAGCCAAAATGGAAAGCAGTCACAGGTTTGGTTTGGAGATCAGTCTCCAAGTGGGAGATTGTTAAGTATGGAGCCTGATTTACCCTTGTAATTTTCTGTGGTAAAAGCGCACATTTGTAAAGCCCCCATTATGAGGAGAAGCCATCGTGCGTGAAGGAAAATCACTCACCGGAAACCAAAATTTTCACGGACAAGAATCAAGGGCAACTCACCGCCGGAATATTCTTTTTCGCCGGAATATTATGGCCGGACAGCGGCCGAAAAGTGGTCGGAAAACAACCGGTCGGTTGGCCGGTGGCCGGTAGTCAATGGCCGATGGCCGGCGGTCGGAAGTCAATGGCCGGTGGCCGGTGGCCGAATTCAAAAGCGGACATGTCTTCTCAAGGGCGGCCACACATGGGCGGATTGGAGGGTCCGATTTGGACTTATTCGCACAAGGGCGGCTACACATGGCTGTCTCTCATAAGAGAGGGCAGCCCTTTTGGCCTATAAAAGGAGGCCATTTTTACATACATTTCATAGTGTGAAGTTGATGCAACAAGGTGAGTGTAAGGTGGTGAGAGTGAAGCAAGGCGGGAGCTCCATTAAGGGTATAATCTCTTTGTAAACTACTTCTTGTTTTGAAGTACTAAAGCCATTGAGTGGCTGCTTTCCCGTGGACGTAGCCCACATTGGGTGAACCACGTATATCGTGTGTATTCTCTCTCTCTCTCTCTCTCTCTCTCTCTCTCTCTCTCTCTCTCTCTCTCTCTCTCTCTCTCTACTCTATAATCTCGTGTATATAAATCTGTCTCTCTCCATTAAGTAATCTACTCAATTATCTATTTAGCTACGTCTTATTTCCTAACAGTTAATTATCCTGGTCCAACATGAGAAGTCCACAAAAGATCTTTTATGTTTCTATCTTCCCAACTATAGACTCCAATCCTAGGATTATCCGTACTAAGCCATTTCAAAGGCTTCAAGTCCACTTGATCGTATCTCTCGAATTCGAAAGTTGGTGGTCCTTCTTTTGCTGACATATCTGGGATTATAGTGTTTACTTCTAATCCCCATTTGTCTACCACATCAAGATTTTTGACTTGTATATATTGAGTTCCGTTTCGATCCATGTACACTTTTCCTTGTTTGTTTGCCTTAACCTCTTCTTCGAGCTCAATGCCATGGTCATCAATGCAAATAGCATACTCCTCGTTAGGGTCCAAGTAAACCTGGGCTCCATGACGGTTAGTCTTGTAAAAAGAGAGTATATGCTTATAGCGCATTGTCGTTCCGGTTTCCGAGTGAGTCGAGTAAGAAGACATTTCGGATGTTGAATCTGAAAAAGTATCCGAGACTTCTTCAGGAATTGTGTGTAAGGAATTGCCTTGATTCACACTTTCTTCGGTGGATACTCTACTGGTGGTTTTTCTGAATAGGCCTTGATTTCCTAGTAGACGACCAGATCTAAGGTTCATATAGACTTATGAAGCCCTGGATAGAGTACTCACCTTGGATTGACTTGTCGTTAATTTCCACTTGATTCAATTGCAACTTTCTTTCAAGCCACTGATTCCTCATCTGCAACCTGATTCCTGTGAAAAATTAATCAAATTAGCTATTTTTTTCTATAAAGACAGTAGAGCTCTTAAGAGCTCTCGTGATTGGTCTTTGTGTATCACTTCAATTCGTGCTATGGAAGTCAAAATTTGACTTTCAGATTCAGCTTTAGCAAAATCAAAGGTCTAATTTGCAACCTGTACACTGAGTGTATCTGTACCAATTTTGATCCGATTGAACCCAAACTTGTCATGTGGCCTTATTTTATGCTGGTCTAACACTTTATAAGCCCAAAATTCAAAATTGAAGTCTCTAGATAGCAGAAGTAAATAATCGTGATTATTTACTTTGGTCAAATTCTCGCCCTTTTTGGATTGGTTTGGCAAATATACAACTTGTTTAAACCCTTGGACAAGTTTCAACAAGTTTGGACAAAATTTGATCAAGTTTATCCACTGTTCCGTGTTCGTAGACTCTGATTTTGAGAATCTAGCTTAAGTCTCACTTTTGTGGTCCAAATTTCACCAAAACTGATTTGTGAGGTCTACTTGATGTGCTTGACCTTGTGGTATACTAAAATTTGCAAAATCACCAATTTTTGAAGCAAATACAAATAATCACCAATTTTTGAAGCAATTTTAGTCATGATTTTCAATCTAGAGATTGAAATCTTACCAAATTTGGCTTGTGGGCTTATTACAACATGTTAAAGCTAGTGGTATACCAACGTAGTCAAAAATTTTCAAAAACAGAGAAGATATAAATAATCGCGATTATTTACATTTGACATTTTTTTGCAAGTTTTTGGTCAACTGAGCATGTACACATGTTTATGACATCAATATAAGCCTATGGATCAATTTTCAACAAGTTTGGATAAAATTTTACCCAATTTAAACGCAAGATTCAAAAAGTCAGTACAAACTTTAGTTTTTACCCAGTTATTTGTCAGTTTAGTGATCCAAATCTTTTGGGCCTTTACAAAAGTTGTTTGTACACATGCAATGAGTCAATGGTATGAACCTTTGACAATTTAGAGCAAAAAGTTAATAATCACGATTATAAACTTGCGGCTTGAAATGAGCACTTTTTTGCAATTTTCTCAAAGACAGTCTTTTTATGATGTTTTTTGAGCCTATAAATCAAGTCAAAACTTAATTTGGCCTAAAATGTCAAGAAAAAGTAAATAATCTGAGTTTTAGTCAACTTCTTGAAATTTTTACCTGAAGTGTCTTTGAGCTTACCCACTAGTTCGGACAACTCTTAGGCTTACTTTCCAATTGGATTGAGTGGATTCGAGTCTTTTCAAGCTATTTCTAACCGTAGACATGAAATTCTGCAAGTTTACATAACACCTCACACTTGATTCTTTTAGAGAGAGAAATGTTCTGAAATCCACCTTGGATCCTACTTACCCTACTCCTAGTTTCTCATGCAATGGGGTTGTGGAAAGTGTTCACAAACACTCGTTTTCTTGTGTTTTTTAGAGTCTTGATCTTAAGACTTGTCTCGTTTACCAATCATTCTCCAGATCCTAATCTAAATCTACAATCCTATAGTCCTAAAGGTACTCAGCAAGTACGATTACTTCCAAGCTATCTCTACACAGCAAAAGATGACAATCTTAAGCTATGCGGTTTCTAAAAGAAAATTTTGAACTCTAGGCGAACTTAGAGGAATTTAAAGGACAACTACACAAAACGCTCGTGTTTTTTCCTAGTTTAGGTCTCTTCGATCCCGGAAGCGGCGCCAAATGTGGGACGCATTTCTAACCTCACCATCCTATCTTATTGCAGTATTAGTAAGAACCATGATTAATTTGTTAAAGCATGGGACGAACCTGACTCGACTAGTGCATAGAGGCTACAAGAGGTTGTCAATATCTCGGAAAACAACTAACAACTCGCATCTAACTCAAGCTACAGTCAAGTGACTGAAATCACCAAAAGCCAATAGCTCATTGGCAAGTAAATCACATCCGTTACAGCATCAAATGACATCCAAACGTAACGAAACTTCTAGGACAAGTTTATAAGACCAAGCATACATGTCTATGGCCTCAAACCCCTCTTTAGGTCAAGTTCCAAAATCACGATTATTAACAGCAGTGGATTCTTGACCTTCTCGTTTCCGACCCAGAATGCATCTAAATGCTTAGAAATGATGCCCCAATACCCCGCCTATGCTTAGTTTTTTATTTGAACATGTAAATTCCTAGTTATGATGAAATTAGGCCGCGGGTTGGCAATGCCAAAAGCTATGAAATATTGGGAATGGCTTACATCAATGCGTAGAGCTCTTACCTACTGTTGCAATGCAACAAACGCATTCGCAATGTGACAACTAGAGAGGGAGTAGGAAGCGCGAGAAGGAGAGAAGTGAGCGCCGTTAGCTCACGCTGTGTATTTATTATCTAGAAACTTATAAAAAACTTACAAAAATTGGCTTTTATATCTTAGCTAAGGTTTTTGAGTGGTCAAAAGTAATAATCTGGAGTTCTATCAAAGCTGGGAATTGACTGGCTGATACAATTTGGAAGCTTGTAGCCCCAGCTCATTAATTACAAAGTTTACCAAGAAAATAGGAGTTACAATATTCTTGATTTATCAAAATAATAAGTGTTTTACAAGGATAACTCCGGAAAATGGTACCCGCGTTAGCTTGCTGCTAACAACAGTCAAATCATGTTTATGGTTTATGGTTATAGTTATGGTTATGGTTGTGCAAGGTTATGGTTACGGTTATGGTTTTGGAAATCATGCTATGGTTATGGTTATGGTTATGGTTATGGTTATGGTTATGGTTATGGTTATGGTTATGGTTATGGTTATGGTTATGGTTATGGTTATGGTTATGCAAGGTTATGGTTATGGTTTTGGTTCAGGCGATGGTTATGGTTTTTCTATGATGGTATAGCAATCATGTTATGGTTATGGTTTTGCTATGGTTATGGTTGTGGTTAAAGTTGTGCAAGGTTATGGTTGTACAAGGTTATGGTTATGGTTTTGGTTGAGGTGATGGTTATGGTTTTGCTATGATGGTATAGCAATAGTGCTATGGTTATGGTTGTGCAAGGTTATGGTTATGGTTTTGGTTCATGTGATGGTTATGGTTATGGTTTTTCTATGATGGTATAGAAATCGTGTGATGGTTATGGTTATGGTTTTTCTATGATGGTATAGAAATCGTGTGATGGTTATGGTTATGGTATGGCACACAGGTTATGTTTATGGTTTTACAGTTTTTGACTCATGTTTTAATCATGTTAACAAGTTATGTTATTCTTACAATTTTGCTAATTGCCATACACTCGCTCTTTAGTATCAGCTTGTAGGTGGAGTGCGGTTGCTTGTGCACTCTTCCTTTGGGCAGAGAGGGTTGTTTTGTTTTGCTGCAATACATGCAGCATTAGTTCCAAGCCCTCTCTGCCCAAAAAAAATTTGCAGGTTTTGGTCGTCGGTACAGGTTACGGTATGACTATCGATAGGGGTCACAGAATAGGCGCCGAAATTTAATATATTAATACCGGTGCTTATTCCGATGCTTGTTTATAGGCCTATTTCGATGCTTGCCACACCGATAGTTATACCGAAGCTACGATACCGACGTCTCTTCCGAACCTTATTTCAACGCTTTTAAGTTTAAAATTTAGCACTATTTTGTCGATACCTGCGCCGAATTCTACACGACCTCTTGTAGTGCTATCTCTCTTTCCATATCATCGTCCTCATCTACTTCCACAGCTATAGCTTCACGGGTTTGAAAAACACCATAGTGCTTTTGTGCTACTCTTGTCACAATGTTCATCGGCTTATGAATGAGTCTTATGTTGCAAAAAACATAAACCAAATCAGTAGCATGTTGAGAATGAAGCCGGTGTTTTTTTTAGTATGCATAAAGTCAAAAGCCGACCAGTTCCTCTCACAGCTTCCACTTGATGTTTTAATACATAGAACCCTAACAGCAAGGTGTTGCAGCTCCACTTTCTTCCCACCATACTCCTTCCATCATAGAGGCACACTTGTGTGTGCAATGGCGTATATATTCCATGGATCCTCGAACATGCCAGTTCTATTAGCATAATCAACTCACTGATGAAAAGCAGTCTTCCCATACTCTTTCCCTAATAGTTGCGAGCACACTATCTTGAAGTCACTCATGACTTCTTTATTGGCTGATTGTTGGTGCATTTGAAATTTAGGATCTAATACAAATGCAGCACCATGAAACGGTATATGCAATTGCACCCACCGCTTATTGGCAGTTGTGATTATGGAAGCTTTGTTCTTTGCACCAAAGCCAGTATGCTCTCTTAATTTGAGCAATGCCTCTGACATATAACAATAGTCTAGACCAAAGACAAAAGAGTCTTTGTCGACTATTTGCAAAAGATCTACAAATGGTTTGGCCAGGGTGACAAATCTCTCTACATTGCGCCAAAAAACTTGCGAGTTCATAAGATGTACCCACCTTGTAGCTGCCTCTTGGTAGCTAGGATACTTGCTGAGCCATGCATCCCAGCGTCTATCAGCTAGTGTTTCAATCAATGCAGGCTTCACTTCTTGCAAGGCGGCAAGAACATAATATGCGGTTGCAAACCTTGTCGCACAAAATATCTCCAAAGTTTTGTTGGGTGATTTTAATAAAAAAAGAGCATACAAAATTGATGCTCTATAATAAATTTCACCATGATTAGCATCCAACAACGTTTGTATTATGGCGGCCATTTTTACAATGTATTTTAATAGTGAGGCGGTCCGGGGCGGGCAACAAGAGAGGCGACCTCTAAACACCCCTCAAGGCTCCCGTGCTGCTCAATTGGGGCTGGGGCAACCACAAGCACAACACAACAACAAACCCACAGCCAAACCCAAACAAGATAGGGGCACCACCTAGTTATGGTATGCGAACTAGGACGCAAGAGAGATTTTGGCACAACCAAGAAGATGCACCACACAACACACACAACCAACCTCGCACCAAGACACACACAAACTGGACCAGAGAGAGCTAGAGCAAAGGGAAGAGAGAGAGAAAAGGATCTTGCATAATACCTTATTTGTGACTTGCAAATGGAGATGGTTCATTATGATGCTATCGTAGAACTTGTATAAACTCACTCAATGCTTAGTGATTGCTAAAACACACACACACTGTCTTAGGGTGTGGGAGACCTCTCACCACAATACCCTCTTACAATGGACACAAAACTGGCAATGAAAAACACACTAAAACACTTTCTAAAATCAAGATCAACCGATAAAAACTCAAATACACAAGTCACCTTGAATTCACCAAACCGTATTGCACAAATGGAAGGATGAAGATTTGAACGTCGAATCACGCCTTTGATGCACCAACCTCAATTTATTGATGATGAAGGAGCATATACAATAGTGGTTTTGAGGTTTGTGGAACTCACGCTCTCTCACTTGCAATGTGTAGCTTGAAGGCTTCTCTCACACCAAGAGTGAAGCTCACAAGTGGTTACTACACCTAAGTCTCTCCTCACCCATAGAGTGTTGGGGTGCTATGTGAGATGTTGGAGGTTGTTTTACAAGAAGGAAAGGGGCCTATTTATAGGTTGGAGACCCCTCATTAAGATTATTGGAAATCCTAATTTACAAGCTAACAAATCAGGATTATGATTTTTTGAATATCAAAACATTGCGGGCCTTCTTTGTCTGCTTGAGTCATGGGTGTGGGCTCAAAAGAGAGCATTATTGATGGTAGATAAGGTGAAAGTAAGTAAAGAGAGAGAGAGAGAGAGAGAGAGAGAGAGAGAGAGAGAGTTACTATACACATGTCTTGAGGCGAGGTGTCTTTTATGGTTAGGTCAAAGGCTATTTTGTGTTAGTATGTTAGTGGTTAGTAATCACTAGAAAGTTAATGTTACATTTACAATGGGTAGAATGAGGTGGATGGTTGAATGAAGTGAGCAAATCCTGGTGATGGTGAAGCTTGAAGATGTTTTGGACTTACTTGTGTAGGTTCTCAAAATGACTATCGATCTTCTTCTTCGTCTTCTCTTCTTTACGCCACCGCCGCCAAGGTTGATTATCGTGATGAAAATGGTAATTTCGTTGATGATATCTCTTGATTTTTAGAGGTTAATCATGGTACACATGCTGAATTTATGTATATATATAAGGGTTAAGATGGAATTGTACTTTGGAGATAATAGAGAGAGGCATAGAGATGGTGTATGTATGTAAAGATTCATAAAAGAACTATAGGGATGAGAGAGAAGGGTAATGGTGAAGAGGGTGGGAGAAGCCATGGAAATTTCAGGTTTGAGTGAGGGAAGGAGAGGGAGGGATGTGTAAGAGTGAGTAGGTGTGTGGAAGGGTGAGAGAAGACTAAAAGATACTTGTGAGAAAAGTGGGCAGACTGGGGTCCACTCAAAAAATCATAGCTCACCTCTGGTAGCTCCAAAAATCATGAAAAAATTTGAGGTGATTATTCAGAGCGTTGGCTACATTTTTTCTTTTGACCACCGCTCCAAATTCGGAGTGGACATAGGTGCCAAAATTCTCACCAAAAAGCCTGTTTTTTATGCCTGCAAAAGTCTTTTAGTGGCCCCCTCCTTTGTTGAATTTGTACAATGCATCCAAGAGTGAGCCCCTCCTTTGTCATATTATAATACAAAGCATCCAAGTTGCCCTTGACCCATGCATGGAGGAGGATTATTGGTGAATAAAGAAATATATACATGGTGGGACTAGTGTATGGACTATTCATGGACTTTAGCTCAATGAGCACATGGTGTTAGAATAATGAGTAAAAATAATAATAAAAATATGGAGGAGTTATGGATATGGAAAGATATTGGAATCATATGATATGGTCCCTCCTTGAATTATTTTGGGTGAAAGAGGAAAAGGTATGCAAGTAAATAATATAATAAAAGTAACCAATGAGTAGAAATCAATTTTTTATTTTCACGAGGGTGAGGGTGAAAATGTGGGAGTGATTTGTATAAAGGAAAAATATGAGGTTAGAGTATGTAAAATATTGGCAAAAAATATAATTATGGTGTAAGAGAATGAAAGAAGGTGTACATAGGTTTAATAAAACACACACCTAAGTAGAATATTTAAATAAAATACCAAAATAATTATAAAAAATCCCTATATTTAGGCCATATATACAATGAAATATTTACACACAAAGAGGCCATAATATACTTTTATTTTTTTTATTTTTTTGGCTCAACTAGCCTAGTGACTAGCTAGCTGAGGTTTTTTAAGAAGATATGGGAAAAGCCCCCTAACTCACACACACCTATGTACAGTGAAATGGTAGGGATAGCCATAGCGTTTGGGTGAATTTGGTAGGGTGGAGTAACTTACTATGGCAATGATGGAGAGCCGAAAAACGGCTATCATTAGCCCTCCCCCAGGATGATGGTATATTCATGTACTATCATAGAGCATCTTTTCCAAAGAGAGTGCTTCAGAGTCTTTGACAAGATCTTCATTGTTTGGCCCCTTGGAATTTTGGTTTGTGTTACACTCATGCTTCATGGAACAGTACTTACATGAGATAGTTGCCTTTTGCTCTGGTAGATCCTTTGGTAGAAGGCGACTCAAGTAAGGCTTCAAGCGATAGCCGTTTACCTTCCTGGAGTGCTCTTTACCATTCAAGTCCATAAGCTGATAGTAACTAGAATTGAAAGACTTCTTGACTATGTATGGCCCTTGCCATCTAGTTTCAAACTTGGCATCAAAACGATTGTCAAGTCGATTGTCATACCTTAGCACAAGCTCTCCTTCCTTGATGCCTTTGTCCTTCAGTTTCTTGTCGTGCGTTTCTTTCGCTTGTGTGGCTTTCCTCTTGTAGCACTCGTATGCTGCTTCTCTTTTCCACTCAAGCTCCACTAACGTAAGAAGTCGATCCATCCATACCTCTTGATCATCTTGTGCTCCTTTTCCATGAAGTCGCATTGTTGGAATGTTGAGCTCGATAGGCTGCAAAGCCTCTTGACCATAGACCAAGTGAAATGGTGTGAACTCCGTGGCTTCCCTATATGTGGTTCGATATGCCCACAAGGCACCATCCAAGAAGTCATCCCATAATTTTGTCTTGTTTTGCACCATCTTTCTAATGATTCTTGCAATGACACCATTAGCCTTCTCCACCAAACCATTTGACTGTGGGTAGTATGGTGTGCTATGACGATGTAGAATGTGAAGCTCTTCACAAACTTCTGTGAGCAAGCCCTTCCTAAACCCTGGACCATTATCAGAAACAATCTCCAAAGGTGTGCCAAATCTGCAACAAATGTGATTGTACACAAACTTGCTAACTTTCCTCTCATTCACTCTTGCCACACTTTGAGCTTCCACCCACCTAGTCATATAGTCTACCGCCACTAGAATGTAGAGTTTACCATTTTTTGTCCTAGGCAGAGGACCCATAGCATCAATGCCCCACTTTTCAAAGGGTCCATTTGCAAGAACTATTTGCCTCGGGCCATGCACCAACCTTCTATTTCCATTTATCTGACAATTGTGACAGCTTTTACACCAATGTTGAACGTCCACATGCAAGCTTGGCCAAACATACGCCGCAAGCAAAATCTTCTTCACAGTTGATTCTTGGGCAAAATGACCACCACATGCCTCTTCATGCAAACCTTTTAGAATGGATGGAATTTCCTCGATAGTTGGTACTCTTCTACACACTTGATCCTTCCCTTTTTGATAGAGGGAGCCTTCTAGGAAGAGATAGAAACTTGCCTTCTTCATGAGTCTCCTCTTCTGAGCCTTCGTGAAGTCTTGTGGAAACTCACCCTCCAAAATGTAGCCAATAATGGGAGCCAATGACTCCAACCCCTGGTATCTCGGTTGCTTGACAACTGCTGCCACCATGATGACCTGCACTTCTCTCTCAACACATGTAACTGCTTGTTGTGCAAGTAAATCGGCATCTTCATTTTGTTTCCTCGGAATATGATCTAGTTGCACTTCTTCAAATTGATTAAACATCTTTCGAATGGTATGAACTTTTGTCCTTAAGCTTTCATTCTTGCATGCCCAAATTCCTAAAATCTGTTTAACAATGAGAAGTGCATCTCCCTTTACCATGAGACGTTTTATCCCTTGGCCAATGCACATCTTCAAACCATGAAGTAGTGTGTCGTATTCTGCTTCATTGTTGCTAGTTGAACCTGGTAGATTGACCTTCTCTTTCGTGACCACCTCTCCACTTGGGTTGAGCAACACTAGCCCTCCCCCTGCTTTCCCTGTGGCTCGTCGAAAAGCTCCATCAAAGAACAAGGTAAAAGCATTAGGAATACTTTTTGGTGGTGGCAATGGTAGGGTCTTTACTTTAGGCACCTTAATCTCCTTTTCATACACCCTATAAGTGAGAATCCCTGCCAATTGTGCACGCACACTATCTTCTACCTTGAAAGAGTATTGAAACTCTTGCAACTCCATAATCCACTTTGAGATCCTAGTACTAAGATTCATTTGAGATGACACCCAAGGGAACAAATTCTCTGCGGTGAGGATTACAAAAGGTTTTGGGAGCAAGTAGGATCTAAACCTCCTTATCGCAAACATGAGAGAAAGCATCATGAGTTCTGCTTCTGTGTAGTCTCTCTCCAAAGCATTCATGACCCTACTAGCAAAGTAGATGGGTCGCATCCTTGTACTGTGGGGATCTTGTTGTAGCAACACAGCACCAATTGTTTCCCTTCCAACACTAGAGCTAACAAAGAATGTGTACTCCCAGCAAGGAGGCATGAGTGTTGGTAGCTCTGACAAAATGACTTTAATGTTACAAAAATACTCTTCAAGCTCATCAGACCATGAAAATTCTACTTGTTGTGTCAACTTTTGCAAAGGATGAAGCAACTCCGAGGCTAAGTGAATGAAGCATGACATATACTTCACCTTCTGAATGAAAGAGATGACCTCCTTAAGACTCTTCGGTGATGGGAGCTCAATAAGAGCCTTTGCCTTTGAAGGATCCACCTCAATGCCTTTATAGGAAACCTTGTGACCGAGCAAGATCACTTCATCCTCACCTATGTGGCACTTGTCGGGGTTGAGTTGACCTCCCATGTCGTAGAGCTTCTTTAAACCTTCTTCTACCCTTTGTAGATGCAATGATTTTGAGCTATAAATACAGAAATCATCAATGAACACCCTAATTGACTTTCCAAAGAATGCTTGAAACACCATATTCATGAAACGTTGGAATGTTGCAGGAGCATTTGTCAGACCAAATGCCATGACTCTAAAAGCATAACAACCCCAAGGAGTGATAAAGGTTGTTTTCAATTGATCCTCCAATGCAATCCATATTTGAAAGTAACCTGAGTAACCATCGCACACAGTGTACTTCTCATGACCAGCTACCTCATTTAGTATCTCATCCTGAAATGGGAGGGGAAAGTGATCTCTTTTTGTTGCCTCATTGAGAGGACGGTAATCCACACACACCCTCCACTTTCCGTTTTTCTTAGGAGTGACAACAACGGGAGAGACCCACTCTGAATTCTCCACTGGATAAATGAAACCTGCTGCTAGAAGCTTTCTTACCTCCTTGAGTAAAGCCTGCTCCTTGATGACTCCTAGCCTTCGTAGCTTCTGAGCCTTAGGTGTGGCCTCTGGCTTCAACTAAATTTTGTGTTGAACAGCATCTACTCCATGCACATCGGTGTAGTCTTTAGCAAAAAGCCTAGGAAATTTCCTTAGCACACATTTGAACTCCTCTCTTTCATCCTTTGTAAGTGTTGTAGATAGCATACCTTCTAGCATTCTTTCATCTTTCACTTTTTGGTTCTCTTGGGAACCTACCTCCTCCAAACCTTGACAAGAGGTCTCTTGGTTGGTTGGCTTAAACCTTACCCCCATGACTTCGATGGAAGACTCCTCTTCAGTAATGCTGCCGCTACTTTCTTCTTCTGAAGTGTTATCGGTCCAACCTTCTTTCGTCTCACTTTGAGATGATTCTTCATGGAGCTCCTCTTGGTGTTGCTCCTTCATGTCAAAGACAACCTTCTTATGATTGTCGTTCCTACAAATTAGCTTTCCACTCTCCGAATCCTGCAAAGCTCGCATTTTCATTAGCCATGGTCTCCCTAGGATAAATGGGTAACCATTTCCTTTGGTAGAAATGACATAGAAATCCACTGCCTTCTTAATGCCAAAGGCCTCCACAAAAACATTTTTACAAATGCCTACACACCTAGCCTTGCTATTGTTTGCCATCTTGACCTTAATTTCAGGTGTCTCATGGATGTGCATGCCTAGTTTTTGCATGAGTCCCTCTGTCATGATGCAAATTTGTGCACCCCCATCCACTAGACCTTCCCTAACCAATCTCCCTTTTATGTAACAATCTAGCACAGGTGTAATGTCCTCATTCATTTCAGCTTGTGCAATATTTATAACAGGCACATTCTCTTTTACCTTTCTCCTAGTGCTAACTGCCCTTGTTAAATCCCTCCTAACTTGTGGACATAATGCAAGAAATTGAGGCCATGAAATATCAGGACCCTTACCTCTCATGTCTTCCAACAAGTTGTACGGAGCCATACCATGTCCAAGAGGGACATCTTGGAGGTTGATACGACGTCGAGTCCTCTTGGTTTCCTTGGTTTCCTTTGCCTTCTTGCCTTGTCCATGGTCACTCTGAGATGTGACTCCTTCTTTCTCTTTACCTTTTCCTCGGCCACGCTTAATGCCATTGGCTTCCATGTCAACCTCATTTGAATTTGTCACCTCTACCACATGCACATTTGGATCTGGCAAAGGTGGAACTCCTTCCACTCCTTGTGGAGGTGGTCTTGCTCCGTTTGGCCTTTGTAGAAGCCGTGGTTGCTGACTAGTTCCTTCACCTGCATTCATCACTAGGTAATTCAAGTTAGGTCTGCCTGGCTCCCCACGGGGCCAAGGACAATTATACATCCCATGTCCAGACTCTCCGCAATTCCAACATTGCAAGACTCTCCTAGGTCGTGGTGGATCTCACCCTTCTGACTTCTTTGCTTGTCCCTTTGGACCTACACCTTGTGCAAGGTGAATTGACAGGCTGTTTAAGGATTTATTTAACTTCTCAATCACTTCCGCCGTTACCTCAGGAAGCTCCCTAGATGTTGATGTTTGTGACTTACCTTTGGGTTTCAGACCTTCTATTGGAACCTCTCCCCTTAAACACTTGAGTTTTCTATATTTCTCAGCAGCCCTAGTTTCAACTACATCAAAGGTAGCAGGTGCACCCGCCTCAACTTTTACCTTAAGGTCAGGAAAGAGTCCGGCTATGAACCTCTCCTTCTTTAGGAACTCTGCGCCATCACCAGGGTTAGCAACATTTCTCACCCATACAACCCAAAGACGTAGAAACTCTTGCTTGTACAAGTAGTAGTCATCTAAGTCTTTTTGCTTATGAGAAACAATGTCTTGCCATAGTTTTTGAGTGTTTTGGGGATCAAAGAAGTATCTCTTAAAACGATTCAAAACTTTTGTGTTATTCCCCTTAACTTCCTCAGGCAAAGAGTCAAACCAAGTACTAGCATCTTTCCTAAGGACCACCTCAAACATTTCTACACGTTCTTGATCGGTTACTATCCTCTTGATACGGCAAGACATCTTGAAATTTGCTAAAAATAATTCTGCATCCTCTCCAGGCTCTCCAAAGAAAAGAGGATATCCAGACATTTGGCGTTGGCTCTCCATTGAATTGATTTCAAAGTGACGCGTTTTTGTTTTTTCTTTCTTTAAAAGATCTACACAATAATATTCTCTAAAATGCAATCTATTTTACAACAAAATAAAAATATTCACATCAAATGACCTATGATAATCAATGAGAGGTAGGATGACAGGGTTTGGTGACGCGAGAATTTCTCCTACTCTTTGGGCACCAAACATGAACACCATACGTTGTTGAAAATGGATTTTTCTACTAATTGCAATGTTTATTCTAATGTGTGGAGTGAAATGAAAGGGGAAAACCTCTATTCTTGGGCCATTATCCATTGTCTATGCATGACCTTATGCTTAAATCAAAACAAAAATATAGACGTCCAAACTAAGGTCGTACCTAATGAGAGGCAAAATAAAAGGATTTACTGATGCGTTTATCTCTGCCAACCTAAGAGGACCTAAAATTCTACGAATTACACGTTGAAATTGCAACTTAGTACTAACAATTATGTGTACCTTTTGCCTTGCAATGGGAATGAAGGGATCATACAAATTCTCCTGATTCATGCAAGCTACTTGATTATGCTAAAGGTTGAGCCTACACAAAACATACACAAGCCGTCCTCAGTGGGGGCACCAAAATTGAGGCGATCCGGGGCGGGCAACAAGAGAGGCGACCTCTAAACACCCCTCAAGGCTCCCGTGCTGCTCAATTGGGGCTGGGGCAACCACAAGCACAACACAACAACAAACCCACAGCCAAACCCAAACAAGATAGGGGCACCACCTAGTTATGGTATGTGAACTAGGACGCAAGAGAGATTTTGGCACAACCAAGAAGATGCACCACACAACACACACAAACAACCTTGCACCAAGACACACACAAACTGGACCAGAGAGAGCTAGAGCAAAGGGAAGAGAGAGAGAAAAGGATCTTGCGTAATACCTTATTTGTGACTTGCAAATGGAGATGGTTCATTATGATGCTATCATAGAACTTGTATAAACTCACTCAATGCTTAGTGATTGCTAAAACATTGCCAAAACACACACACACTGTCTTAGGGTGTGGGAGACCTCTCACCACAATACCCTCTTACAATGGACACAAAACTGGCAATGAAAAACACACTAAAACACTTTCTAAAATCAAGATCAACCGATAAAAACTCAAATACACAAGTCACCTTGAATTCACCAAACCGTATTGCACAAATGGAAGGACGAAGATTTGAACGTCGAATCACGCCTTTGATGCACCAACCTCAATTTATTGATGATGAAGGAGCATATACAATAGTGGTTTTGAGGTTTGT
Source organism: Adiantum capillus-veneris (assembly GCF_014529385.1). NCBI lineage: Eukaryota > Viridiplantae > Streptophyta > Polypodiopsida > Polypodiales > Pteridaceae > Adiantum > Adiantum capillus-veneris. The sequence goes on from NC_140958.1 coordinate 134,866,741, forward strand.
GGAACTCACGCTCTCTCACTTGCAATGTGTAGCTTGAAGGCTTTTCTCTCACACCAAGAGTGTAGCTCACAAGTGGTTACTACACTTAAATCTCTCCTCACCCATAGAGTGTTGGGGTGCTATGTGAGATGTTGGAGGTTGTTTTACAAGAAGGAAAGGGGCCTATTTATAGGTTGGAGACCCCTCATTAAGATTATTGGAAATCCTAATTTACAAGCTAACAAATCAGGATTATGATTTTTTGAATATCAAAACATTGCGGGCCTTCTTTGTCTGCTTGAGTCATGGGTGTGGGCTCAAAAGAGAGCATTATTGGTGGTAGATAAGGTGAAAGTAAGTAAAGAGAGAGAGAGAGAGAGAGAGAGAGAGAGAGAGAGAGAGAGTTACTATACACATGTCTTGAGGTGAGGTGTCTTTTATGGTTAGGTCAAAGGCTATTTTGTGTTAGTATGTTAGTGGTTAGTAATCACTAGAAAGTTAACGTTACATTTACAATGGGTAGAATGAGGTGGATGGTTGAATGAAGTGAGCAAATCCTGGTGATGGTGAAGCTTGAAGATGTTTTGGACTTACTTGTGTAGGTTCTCAAAATGACTATCGATCTTCTTCTTCGTCTTCTCTTCTTTACGCCACCGCCGCCAAGGTTGATTATCGTGATGAAAATGGTAATTTCGTTGATGATATCTCTTGATTTGCAGAGGTTAATCATGGTACACATGCTGAATTTATGTATATATATAAGGGTTAAGATGGAATTGTACTTTGGAGATAATAGAGAGAGGCATAGAGATGGTGTATGTATGTAGAGATTCATAAAAGAACTATAGGGATGAGAGAGAAGGGTAATGGTGAAGAGGGTGGGAGAAGCCATGGAAATTTCAGGTTTGAGTGAGGGAAGGAGAGGGAGGGATGTGTAAGAGTGAGTAGGTGTGTGGAAGGGTGAGAGAAGACTAAAAGCTACTTGTGAGAAAAGTGGGCAGACTGGGGTCCACTCAAAAAATCATAGCTCACCTCTGGTAGCTCCAAAAATCATGAAAAAATTTGAGGTGATTATTTAGAGCGTGGGCTACATTTTCTGTTTTGACCACCGCTCCAAATTCGGAGTGAAGATAGGTGCCAAAATTCTCACCAAAAAGCCTGTTTTTTATGCCTGCAAAAGTCTTTTAGTGGCCCCCTCCTTTGTTGAATTTGTACAATGCATCCAAGAGTGAGCCCCTCCTTTGTCATATTATAATACAAAGCATCCAAGTTTCCCTTGACCCATGCATGGAAGAGGATTATTGGTGAATAAAGAAATATATACATGGTGGGACTAGTGTATGGACTATTCATGGACTTTAGCTCAATGAGCACATGGTGTTAGAATAATGAGTAAAAATAATAATAAAAATATGGAGGAGTTATGGATATGGAAAGATATTGGAATCATATGATATGGTCCCTCCTTGAATTATTTTGGGTGAAAGAGGAAAAGGTATGCAAGTAAATAATATAATAAAAGTAACCAATGAGTAGAAATCAAATTTTTTTTTCACGAGGGTGAGGGTGGAAATGTGGGAGTGATTTGTATAAAGGAAAAATATGAGGTTAGAGTATGTACAATATTGGCAAAAAATATAATTATGGTGTAAGAGAATGAAAGAAGGTATACATAGGTTTAATAAAACACACACCTAAGTAGAATATTTAAATAAAATACCAAAATAATTATAAAAAATCCCTATATTTAGGCCATATATACAATGAAATATTTACACACAAAGAGGCCATAATATACTTTTATTTTTTTTATTTTTTTTATTTTTTTGGCTCAACTAGCCTAGTGACTAGCTAGCTGAGGGTTTTTAAGAAGATATGGGAAAAGCCCCCTAACTCACACACGCCTATGTACAGTGAAATGGTAGGGATAGCCATAGCGTTTGGGTGAATTTGGTAGGGTGGAGTAACTTACTATGGCAATTATGGAGAGCCGAAAAACGGCTATCAATAGCAAATTAAGAGTATGCATGGCACATGTCACCCAAGTAATTTATGGGTACTTAACTTGGATAGCCCTTCCTACAGCCTTGTAATTGGACGCATTATCTGTGACAATTGCAGTCACATTCTTTGGTCCACCTGCCTTTGCTATGGCACGCTCATATATCCTTACTAGATAATAATTGGTCTTCTCTTTTAAAGAGGAGTCAATGGATTCTACCAACATAGACCCTCTAAGATTGATAAGAATCACATTGATGAGCGGCTTCTTTTGACAGTTGGTCCATCCATCCAACACTATGGTGCAACCATATGCAAGAAAAAATTCCACCATCGTGCGCTTGAGGATGGATTCAGTACGGTCTTTCACTTTATTTGGATACTCTATGCACATCTTATTATAATCAGGAAGCACAAACCCTTTTTTGGTCGTGCTCATTAAATCTTGAAAAATGGAGTTGTGTCAAAAAAGCTTGCATCCATTTCAAGTGCATCTCAAGCAACCATTGCTTATCTATCGCTTCATATAGCGTTTGACCATTGGATGACACTTTACTAACTTTAGTTGAGCTAGGATTTGCTGATGTTGATGTTGAAGCATGTCCATGCAAAGGAGTTGACTGGGGAGTGTGATCATTTGCTTCATTTCTCTATCCTCTCATCCATTGCACCTTGTTTAGAACTAACACTTTTCTTTTTAGCTGCCAGAATTTCCTTTGCAATGCGAGCATACTTTGGCAATCTAGCATGAATATCGCTTGGCGGTTCTGTACACTCGGACACATTACCAGGGACTTTAAACAAATGCTCTTTGATTCTGGTCGCATTACCACTAAACTCATGGGCGCATGTCTTGCATTTCATACGAGATGTATTCTTTCCAGCACGCAGCTCGTGGACGTAACTCCACTCATGTCCTTTCGCCATACTGACAGATAACTTTAAGCTATCAGATCAACAAATCCACTTATTATTTTCGAGGTCAAAATTACTTCAAAGCAGCAAACTACACAAGAAATGCTCTATTGATCAATAAATCTGTCCACATTATCAATTAATCTCGCGTTACATTATCAATTAACAATAGATACTAATAGTCTTTGCATTCTTCAATAAACTCATGTCAATCAAATCACATTTTGATGCACTAAATAACTTCATCACTTCAAACAAAACATTTCAATCAAATTGCACTATATCGATTCATCTAAAGTGCAAGCTTTTGGCTTTCACACATTACGATAATCGATAATTCTAATCCATTGTACTATATTGGTTTATCTAAAGTGCAAGATTAAAGATTTCTCACATTATGATAATCGATAATATTGATCAAATCTTGCAATTGATTCTCATTGGAAATGAGGATTAATTGCAATCTTTGATGATTGTCATATCTATCTGAAGTGCAAACATGAAGTTCTCACACTCCACGATAGATTTTTGAAAGTTTATCTATCTGCATTTGATACACGTGTATAATCACATAGTATCATGATAGACGTAGCAATCTAAACAAAGATAATGTAATATCAATGTATTTAGACATGAGATTCCTAAATTTTGTTTCCAATGAGAGCATAGTGTGATGGCTCTACACATGACGAAAAAATTTCTATCTATGTTCACTTTGAGGTGAGAAAGTATCTGCACGTCAAAATCGAACTTACCTAAATAAAACTAACCTTTATTTTATTTTATTTTGCTGACAAATAACCTCATTTGAGAGTACACTTTGCACATAACTGTAATTTCTAAATTATATCACTAATTCACTTCCACGTGTTAGTAAACTGAGCACATAGCAAGTGATTCCTAAAAACTAAACACCTTGTATGAGTGAGAGTTTGAGCTCTACACAACATACAAAGTTTACATAATTTGATTTTAAAGCAAATAATTAATAAAACTTTAACAAAACATTAAATTAGATTTGATCAAACATTTAAAAATTATGAATTTTTTATTTTTAAATTATTAACAAAAATCATTTTTCTGTCTCCTATTGACATGGAATACCTTTTGTGAGGAACACTAGTCTCAACAAGGCGCATTGCCGGTATATATACTTTTTTTTATTAATATACCTTTTGATCAAAAAAAATTTGTCCTAAACATCTTTTGATCGAAAGATACTTCGATCCAAAAACTGAGAAAATAAAACGTTGCCCGTTTTTGCTGATGTGTCACCATATAATACGCTCGTAAAATATGGGTCAGGTAAAATACACATGTATATGACATATAATACGTTTCTCGTAAAACATATAATGCAACTTAGAAGACAACTATTAATGAAGAAGCAATTTTCACTAGTAGATCTCATAGACAAATGTGAGCTTGCTCAGTCTGCATCTGTGTAGCCAAAAAGAGAGAGAGATTGCATACAATTTTATCTCAGTTATTGTCGATAGACCAAACCAAAATCTATATTTTTTATCTTTTAAGTATTTTAATACATGCTTTGTTGCAGACCAATGCTTAAGAGATGGGCGTGAAAGATGTTATCAAAGATAATTAGCAACAAACAAAAATATCAGGGTGAGTGTTCATGCCAACAAACTAAAGACATCCAATCAAGTTAGCATAAGGTTGATTTGTGACAAGTTGATTGCCACTGTGAGAAGTGTTCTTTGCAGAACTCGCAAGACAAGGTGTGTTGGCCAAATGTGCAGATTCTAGACCAAATTTTTGAAACGTATTCGTAATAAACTTTGATTGTCAAAGGAATAAAATACCTTTGGTGTGGTTCCTTTGAATGTGAATGCCAAGTCACGAGTGAATCTCTCCAAGATCCACCATATCAAATGCAGAAGACAATAACTTTTTCACTTGCTGAAGAAATCCCAAATCATTGGAAACAAGGATGGTATCATCCTCATAAAGAGCAAGAATCACAAAACTCCTACCTTGGCACTTTATATATAAGTTGGGGTCCGAAGAGCAAGAGATGAATCTTTTGGAGGTGAGAAAAAGATCAAATCTTGTATACTAGGCCAGCGAAGCTTGTTTGAGACCATATCATGCCCTATGGAGTTGGGCAACAAGGTCTTCTTTACCTGAAATAACAAACCCTTCCAGTTGTTCCATATAAATTTCCTCTTCCAAATCACCATTTAGAAAGGCAGTTCGCACATCCATTTGATGAGCTTCTAAATCAAATTGAACAACAAATGCCAATAAAACTGGAACACTTGTAACACGAACAACTGATGAAAAGGTCTCATGATATGTGACTTAATGAAGCCTAGGAAACAAAAAGGACTAATGATACTAACAAAAAAAAGGGGGCAAAAATGACAATTCAATCATCTATCACGATAGATGTCTGCAGGAGCAACTAGAGGTCAAGACAAATTCTGGTCATCAGTATTGGTTCTACATGTTTAGAGGATATTCAAGGTATAATTCATTTCAAATTTGGCAGCAAGAAGGTGCCAGAGATGCCCATTGGTTTTTTTCAAGACTGAAAGCCAAATACAAGTCCAAGTCAAGCCAAACTTTGTCAGTAGGCTATGAATAGAGAATACAAGCTAAGTGTGAAAAAAAATTGAAAAAGAATACAAGTAAAACCCCTATCCAAAGATGCAATTCTTCAAATCTAAATCCATGATAGCCATCTATATACCCTGCACATCATGTATATGAGTTTTGGGGACAAATGAACAATGATAGCTCATAGATGGTCATCTATTGAATGATGCCAGATAAGGCCTTTTTGAAGCAAGTTACTAACTGGGGGGATTAATTGGGGTTTGTCAAGCTTTAATTAATTCATGTATCAAGTAGAAGTAGTATAATGATTTACACATCACACAAAAGCTAACAATGGCAAATGCGACTTTGATCACATTGATGCAGGAACAAAGAAGTCCCAAATAAATAACATCAAAAAGCATTGTCATTCCTGAAGTTATAGTAAGGCCAATAAGCATTGGACATCAAAAGATAATGTACAAGTAGTGGAGAAAAAAAAAATCAAAACAACAACAAATAACACACCAACATTGATAATCAGGTCATGTCAGGGACAACACGAATTCAGAGGGGGGGAGTGTTGATCCATGGGTCAACACTACGGCATGATTCAATTTTTGTTCCAAAGTCTTATTTTTTGAGAGTTATGAAATGATGCGAATTATGGTTAAAAACATTATTTGTAATGAGTAGCTATTCTAGTTGCAGAATCCGGGGTGCAATGGCACTTCCAAATTGTAAATAAAAAGCCATTTGAACCATTGAACTCTATTTTTGGTTTAACCTATGGTAGCCTTAGTATATAAGGTACCTAGGTCATTTTGTAAAGAGAACTTTTATCTTAATCGATTGTCAGTCCTCAAGAAGTGAACCTACCAATCAAAAAAATAAACTCACAAGCTTACGACCACTCTCTGATTGAAAAATTTGCCAATGTCTTATCTCACTGATCTAGGTCATTATGCCATTTTGATGACTAAATGAACTCAAATTGTCATAAAACTTTAAGGGAAGCTATATTAGGTCCAAGGGGACAAGTCTACCAAGTTTGGCGTTCATTTGGCAAGGTATAAAAATCACCATCCATCATGTACCGAGTCATAAAAATTACAACCAAACAGTATAAACAGGTTTCTCTAAGGTCTAATAACACTCTCCTAAGGTCAAAATGTTAAAAAACAATACTTAAAGCACCCAAAACTGAAGATAAGACTTATAGAGACATAATCGCAAACCATAAAAGAACTTGAAATGCTTATACTTAAATGAAAGAGAAAGAGGCAAGAAACACAATGCAATTCTTTTGGTTTACATAAACCTTACCAACTAGTTGTCAAAGTGTTTAGGATACTCGAAATCTTTACCAGCACATACAACTGGGAAATCTTTAGGATCCTCAAACTATTGGTATGATTTGAGATACTCCCACAGTAGTAATGTCTGTTTTCAAAAAAATGGTTTATGGTTGTCAGTTAAAAGATGTCAACTTTGGTGATTATTGAGCACTAAAATTCACAAAATCACCTTGCTAGCACTTGTGAGTTAAAAGATTATGATTGTGACACATCTCTGGAGATTCCATTTCTTGTATAAACATGAACATTTGTAAATCGGAAGTGGTTTAGATAAAGCAACTTCATATCTTAACTTTTTTGGGTCAAAAAATTGGGTAAAACAATTGGATCAAAAGGGGTGATGGCCTTCTGATTAGAACTTAATCTAATTAAATAAATATGTTTAAATTCTTTAAAAATGGGGTTACTATTAACCTTAATTATAACCTATGATCTCATTTGGGTTTGAAGGATCACTGATGACCTTCAGATCACAAATTAAAGCAAATATAAAGGAATTAAAAATGTAACAGTTTACACTTAGTGAGAGGGGTTATGGCCATTTGATTACAAAAAAATAGTGATAGTTTCATACCAATTGTTTTGAGAATGGATACTTGCGGATATTTTACACTAATCAAATGGTAGGTATAAGTTAAAAAGGTTTTAAGTAATCCACGTTTTAGTTCTTAAAAAATATTAACATATATCTCTTTGATAAATCATCAAAAATTGTAACTCTTCAATATCTATATATAAAGAATTGAAATGAATCTATAATCATAATAGTTTGACATGAGTTATCGATGATACTAAAATATTAAAATTATAACTTTTTAATTTTTACAATCAAAAGAGAAAAATAAATTATAAAAATGTAACTATTTGATAAACCATCACAATCATAGCCATTGACATTCACAAAGAAGAGAAATAATTTAGATTATGAAAGCATAAGTATAAATATAAACTAAAAATTATAAAATAAATCATCAAAATTGTAAGCATTTGAAATATAAATACAAGAATCATTCAAACATAAGACACCTGTAAAACGTATTCAAGGCTAACAAATCTACAATCTTGTTTATATGAATGCAAGTGAGGACTCTATCTTCACTTAGGATCTTTTTGGCTTTGTTGTTGTCCGTCACCAACGAACTTGGCCTCTGTCACTTTAGTATCATTTGTTCTTGACTATCTTATGTACAAATCACTAGAATGATACCTCACTCTCACTATGATGTACAAAAATGAATCAAAGACTGAGTCAATTTTGTGCTAATCTTGTCCTTTGTCTAAAACTAGTTGTCTTTTGAAATGTTATGTTCTTTTGTGTATAAGTATAAGTTTAAAAACAAAACATACACGTCCTAAACACAAGGTTCTCCAAAATTGTTGGGTTACCAGGACATTGGCTTTGAAGGATTTCCATAGTAGGCCCATACTTAATGGGCCTACTGCAGACTCATTGAGTATGGTGCCTAGGTTAGGGTGGGCACGCACACACACACGCACACACACACATGGCACTTTCATTTGTGGATTATTGTTCTGAGAATGGATACTTGCTAATATTTAACACTACATGAATGGTAGGTATAAGTTAAAAAGGTTTTAAATAGAACATGGATAACAGTTATAGATTTTTTGACACATGTGATATGTATTTAAAGCTACCCAATCTGTTGTTTTGTTTATATGGATGCAGGTGAGGACTCTATCTTTACTTAGGACCTTTTTGGCTTTGTTGTTTTCCGTGACTGTTGAACTTGGCCTCTTTCACTTTAGAATAAGTTTTTCTTGACTATCTTATATACAAAACACAAGAATGATACCTCATTCTCACTATGATGTACAAAAATGAATCAAAGACTGATTTGTTTTTGTACTGATCATTGTACTTTGTCTAAAGCTAGCTGTCTTTTGAATTGTTATGCTCTTTCATCTATAAGTCTAAAAACAACAACAACAACAACAACAACACATACACACACTTGGTCACTTCATTTGGCTATGACTGCTTCACCTAGCTACACATACTTACACCTAAGCTACCAATATAGATAATGATTATTGTGTCTTATGAGGGGCTACATTGTGCTTGTATCTTGGAAGAATTTGGTTGAAGCATAATGAAGCTAATGAGTATACGACTTACTCTACACCGTGAAACTTTTGTGTCAAATTTACAAACTACACAAATAATTGGGTCTTACCTTATTTCATTCTATAACCTTTCATTCAAAACTTTGGAACTATAGCTCTCCTTTGGGGCCTTACCTCTTCTTGCATTCTCTCAGATTTGGGTAGGCGCACACACACACAAACACACATGTCACTTTCATGTGTGGCTTACTATTAGGAGAATGGATACTTGTTGATATTTAACACTACATGGATGGTAGATATAAGTTAAGAACATTTTCAACAGGACATGGATAACAGCTAATAGGTTTTTTGAGACCACTAATACGTATTCAAAGCTAACAAATCTGTTTTCTGGTTTATATGGATGCAAGTGAGGAGTCCATTTTTACTTAGGATCTTTTTGGCTTTGATGTTGTCCATCATTGTGGAGCCTGGTCTCTTTCACTTCAAAATAACTTTTTCTTGACTATCTTATACACAAAACACTAGAATGATACCTCATTCTCTCTATGATATAAAAAAATAAATTTAAAACAGAGTTGTTTTTGTGCTTATCATTGTCCTTTGTCTAAATCGAGCTGTCTTTTGAGCTGCTATGCTCTTTTGTCTATAAGTATAAGTCTAAAAACAGTAACACACACCTCCTAAACACAAGCTTCTCATAGAAATCCGAGAAACTAGGACATTGGCTTTGGAGCTTTTTATCTATAGGATTTGATGGACCCAGTGTCTATAATTCCATGTTAGGTTAACAAGTGTTAGGTGGGCTTTCCTTGCTTACAACTATTGTAGTCTTTGACTCTACTAGTTTTAGGTTGTAGATTAATTCAAAATTACTTACCAATGTGTAATCTTTTTATCCTTATAAATTCAAGAACATCATTTTACCTATAAACGAACTAATCTTGGATGGACGGTTTGTTTCAGGACTATCCATAGAAATTGGTTAAAGCATAGAAAAATTATACGACTGACTATGAATGGCATCCATGCTATTCTAAATTGCTAACAAAGCCTTAAAACTCTTACTAGAGAATATTCCTCTCTATTAACATTGTCACTTACATCTCCAATGAGACTCATGAATTTTTTGATATGATACAACTCTTGGCTTCAGATTAGGTGACCGCTGGGGTAACTATTAAAATTCATAATTTATTTCCCCAATAATCGGGTCCTTCACTGCTTGGTACAAGGAAAACTTCATTTTTTCCATGTGGCTGTTTTGCTTGGGGGGTTCACCGTTCAATACCCCCTATGTAACGTGCGTTCAGGGGTATTAAAGAAACCCCTCTTTTAACATGTTTGAATGAATAAAATGACCCCTTACTTTAGGATTTTTTTCCAAAAGTGAATATAAAAACCCCTTATTTTAATGTATCCTAGTTAAATTGCCTAAATTTTTTGTATTTTAAAACCCCTTCTTTTGAACTCACGTTATACATTAACATGATCACATAGTGCACCCCCCGAGCTATTTTGGCAGAACCCGCGCTAGCTATCCCATGCTTTGATGTCCCTCCTGACTTCCTTGGGCATCTCTCTTCACACTTCCAAGTGTGTAAGTTTACCCTTCCATATCTTTACACCTCTCTTGTTTCTCTCCCGCTCTCGCTTGCTCTCCTGTACCAACAATGGGTCGTGCATATTTTGAATAACTATTTAGTCAAGGTCCCCCACTATTGAGCATACCTATGATGATTTATTAAGAAGATATGATGGATATTTTAGACATGCTTCGCTGAACACTTTTCACACTATGAGGAGTAATATCTATTGCCACCCAAATGACCTGATGCTTCCATATAAACAAGTGAGGGAATCTCTCTTCCCTCACTTAGCCTTGATTTGTATAGGTGTTTATGTTAATGTGTAAGAGGGTCGCGGTACATTTATTCATTGATCTTGATCTATATTGTGATGATGATTATTGTTGCTTGACAGGTTCGTGTCTCATACTATCATAGTTTACTGCTGTAAATCTGATGACTACTATGTCTACAAAAAATATTGGTATACAATATCAATTTGAATGTATGATATTTGTTGTAATCTATATATTTTATTATGATAAATTTTTAAAAAACACTGATAGTTTTATATTAATTGTTTTGAGAATGGATACTTGCAAATATTTACACTAATCAGATGGTAGGTATAAGTTAAAAGTTTTTAAGTAGGACATGGATAAAAATTGACAGGGTTCGCTGACACCTGTAAAACATATTCAAGGCTAACAAATATATTCTCTTGTATTATGGATGCAAGTGAGGACTCTTACTTAGGATCTTTTTGGATTTGGTGCTATGCGCCACAGTCAAACTTGGACTTTGTCACTTTAGTATCAGTTGTTCTTGACTATCTTATGTACAAATCACTAGAATACCTCAATCTCACTATGATGTACAAAAATTAATCAAAGACTGAGTCATTTTTGTGCTACTCCTTGTCCTCTATCTAAAGTCAGTTGTCTTTTGAGCTGTTATGTTCTTTTGTGTATAAGTATAAGTTTAAAAACAACAACACACACGTCCTAAACACAAGATTCTCCCAAGTTTTTGGGTAACCAGGACATTGTCTTTGGAGATTCTTGTCACTGTCTATAATTTCTTGTTAGGGTGACAGGTGTTAGGTGGTGTTTCCTTGTCTATAGATTGGATTCTTTCTCACATCTACTGTAGTATTTGACTTTGTTGGTTTTACGTTGGAGATTAATCCAAAATTACTTACCCTTGTGTAATTATTTCTATTCTTACAATTTTAGTAACATTTATAAATGGACTACTCTCAAGGGCTTGATGATGCTAGGATTGAGGGTGCTACGTGTATGGAGACAGGTCAGCACAGCTAATGGGGGTAGAAGAGACTATGGTGTTGGAGTTGTCAATGCAACCTCTATATTCCAATGTACATGAAGAAGAATTCCAAAGATTTCAAAGGAGGTACACGAGTCACGGTTGAAAGGTGTGCTTGTGAGTGCAACTATGCAATGGGTTATCTGCCAAATACGGGTTCTCATGAGGTTGGGAGGGAGGGTCAGATGTGTTTATAGAGAAGGATGGTGTGCACAATAGTGCTCTTTTCAAAACACGATGGAGGTAGGGTGATGCTTGGAGTGGTTCAAGGATGCTATGGGCTTATTGTGTGCATGGATGGATACATGCTTGGGTACATTGCTTCTAGAGACTGTTGGAGATGGATGGATGCACTCAAAGCCAGGTGTTTGATCCAAGAGGATGGACTATACAAAGGGCTGGGAAACCCACTTGACATTGGCAGCATGAAGTAGGAGTAGGGAAGTGATTTTTTTTTTTCTCACAATGCTCTCTAGTTTTGCAATTTCTAGGTGGATAAAGGAATTTTTTGGTTGAACATGAATGTTCAATAAGGGGGTTGGGCAATGACGGTGCATCTAAAGTCGGTTGATTCTTTAAGAAGTGCAATGCTAAGTTGTGTGGGATATGAAGGGGATGTCAAAGTGGCCAAACAGCTATGAAGATCAATAGCAGGCAAGGAGCAATGTATATGTATGCTTTATGTGGTTTTCAGGGCCAAAACTCTCTACTATGGTGCCTATAAAAGGTGAATGGTTGAAGGGTGAAAAGTGAAAAAATGGGATTTCCAAAGGTGGCTCTCAGGGTGATCTACAGGCTTCTCTATAAAGCTCCTCAAATGGAGCTATGATGTGCAAGTTATGACACCTTAAAGTTTAAAGCAATTTATAGATCCTCGCCGAATAGGACAATAGCGCATGGGCCTGAAGTTCTTACCTTATGATGCATGTCGATATTTTTGGATTGGAAATCAAAGTTCAAATGACTGAGATATTAGCAGTTGAAGTTTCACCGAGGTTTTAGTTATGTGCCAATTTGACTGCCTCAGTCGATGTGCCATATGGTGGTCTTTCAACATTACTAGGGTTTGTATGGAAGTTATGTGGCATGAGAAAGCCATAGGAAGTTGCGGCTTGTCCATTGAGGGTCTGCTAATTGCGGAGATATGAAGTTTGTAGTCAAGAGAAGATGTAAGGCAGATGGTGCCATATGTGTTTTGCTAGATTTTGGGCTCAAGGTTTGAGGACTTGGTAGAGTTGGGATGTGGTGAGATGGTGGATATTTGAAGCCGAAGGGCTTTCATTTAGTTTTGTCAGCTTGGAGATGGGTGGGCTCGTGAGCAAGGATTGGTAGTGTAGGAACTTAAGGGAAATAAATATAAAAACTTGATGGTTTTTTTAAAGGGGTTGAGATCCTTGGGAAGTTTGGAGGGATGTGAGCCATTGGGCTACCACATGGCACTCGTATGGTCCCACATGTAGAACATGGATGCAATAATCCAAGGTACTTATACTGGGCCATGAGCCCCCATAGGTTTACAAGGAAAGGGAGAGGGAGCTCCCCCTCATGCGGCTATGGTGCCTTCACATGGATCTGTATGCGGCATTGCCAATGGTGGTGCATGGTGTTGTTGGCCACTATCAAGCATACGATGGAAAGGGAGAGGGAGCTCCCCCTCATGCGGCTATGGTGCCTTCACATGGCTCTGTACGCGGTGTTGCCAGTGGTGGTGCATGGTGTTGTTGGCCATTATCAAGCATACGATGGTGTATGGTGGCCGTCGGCCGTCCTCTACAATGATGATGTGGCAGACCCTTTTCGACGTGCTCACACGAGGTCTACGGGGCCCCCCAAATTGTTTTTATTGAGAGAGGGGTCACCCCGTCCCCCTTATCATGTTGTCATGACAACCAAGATAGAGGGATCTCATGTGCCGTGGAGTGCAAGTAAGGCTGGATTAAAGGGGCAGCTCGCATATAAGAAGCTAAAAATAGGAAAAAATGCCAAAAATAGAAGGACGCCCTATAAGGGGCACACACTTTTTTCCATTTAGGTGGGAGGCTATCAACAAGGAAGAGAAGCCAAAAAATTGTATGGAGCAAGAGGATTTTCTTCGCCCGTCAAGGTGCATGCTGACGAATCCAAACCAAGGGAGGAGTATGTCCCTCTTGTGTAGTGGAAACACAGGTTGTACATGGTGTTTTCATTAAAGAAGTAGCTAATAATTTCTTGCTTTTGTTGTCTTATGTCCCCCCTTCCCATGTCTCTTCTTTGCTCTACTCCAGTGTGTGTGGTTCTGGTGTGTGTGAGCGATATACACACCCCCGGCCGTCTGTATGTGTGTGAGGGAAAGAGAGAGAGGTGGTGTGTTGTGGAAGTGTTGGAAGCGGGAAAAATTGGGATGATTGTTGTTTGATGATTGTGCAAAGCATGTGTGCGTTATCTTGTGTGCAAGACATGGTTTTCTTGTGGAAAGGTGAAGTTCTGAAGGTGATTTCTAGTTGACAGGGGTGTTGTGAGTACCCTAGGCTATAAAGAGGCATCAGTGTGTGTTTCTGGGTGTGTTTCCATTCCCCCTCTCCAGGGCTGTTACACGCATTTTGGACACTCTTTTTTTTTTGTACATATGGACATGATGTCCAATGTCAAAACAGTGTGTGGGATTTTTAGAGCAAGCACATGTACATGCAATGCAAGGGGTTAGCGTAGTGCCATCTGTTGGGTTGCATTGGGTATTCGTAAGTGATTTTTTTGAAGTGTCACTTGTATATAACTAGACCTCATGTACAAACATAAAAGGAGATTGTCAAATATTATAAATTTAAAAGTTTTTTCATGTTGTGCCTTTCTTATGCTTTTTCATGCATTGTTCCTCCCTCGACTAGCGTTGCCTACGTGTAGTTGGGCTATGACAGCTTGCTCTTTGCACCAATTTTCTGTATAGATGTGCATGGATTTGAAACTTGTGGTCTCCAAAACTTTTATTTCAAAAAATTCCAATAATGTTTTAGGCTTGAAAGCATCCCCTTTGGAGTTGTGGTTTGGAAAATACAATATGTTTCCCACAGGGTATAAGATGTGGCATCCTAGAGGCAGCTTGGTGTAGAGTGAGTTGGGGAAGCTCACTCATTTTGTGTTGTATATAAACTTCAAAAATGTGGTTCTAAAGAGTTATTTGGTGAAGGGGTAAGCTGTTTTCCTCAAGTGAATTGGTTGGCATGTGCTATACTTTCATGCCACGGCAGGTGCTTCCTAGTTTTGATGGTGGTCTTTTGGGTGGGCATGTGCTTGTAGATTCCAAAGGGATAACTTACTTTTGAGTTGTGGTGTTATGAAATTTATTTTGGTACTTTTGGTGGTGATGAATTTGTGTCGTGAGGGCTATTGAGAGACATTGCCATAGAGGTGGCCCTTGTTCTTGTTTTTTGAAAGGGAGGTGGTAATGTGTGTTCAAGTCTCCACACAACCGTGTTCTTGTTTTTTGAAAGGGCGGTGGTAATGCGTGTTCTAGTCTCCACACAACCGTGCTATTTTATAGCCTCTCCCTAGCGTACACATTGTCCGGCCGTGCTAGTAGCCTTGCCCGTAGGACCCATGTCCTTACATTACCCCCCCCCCCCCCCCCCTTGGAGAATTGTTTACGTCCTCAAAAACAAATGTATGAAAATGTTTCTTAAGTGCGGAGACATTCTCCCATGTAGAACCTTCTTCAAGTCTATCTAGCCATTTTACCAACACCTATTGTCTGACATGATGTCTGTTGCGAGGCTCATGAGAATCCAAAATCTTTTTGGGCTCATGAGGGATGCTTGGTGGTTAGATAAGGTAAACTAACACACCTGTGTCAATGAAATTATGATTCTGTCCTAGTTGTTTTCGTAAACGGCTAACATGAAAAACAAGATGAACTCGTGAGTGTTCTGGAAGAGCTAACTTATATGCCACTTGACCTATACGTTTGAGAATGGTAAACGGTCCACAATAGCATGGTGAAAGTTTAGCAACTTTTCCCGTCTTCAGACTTTCTATGAATGCTCCGGAACTTTGAGGAAAACCTTGTCTCCTTCTTCCAAAGTAGCAAGACGACGACAATGCTCATCTGCGTGCTTCTTATATCAATCTTGAGCTTGCTTAACATTCTGTCGAGCAACTCAAAGCATGTCAAAATGGTCTTGGAGAAAATCCTTCGCTTGTTGTATCTTCTCCTTGGCCAACCCCACCGAAATAGGTGATCTAGTTGAAATCCATATAAAAGCATAACTGGAGTAAACCTTGTAGTCACATGCTTTGAACTATTATAAGAAAATTCCAATATAGGTAAGTAATATTCCCAATTGGTTTGCTTCTTGCTAACGTACACTCGTAGAATATCCTCTAGCACTTGATTAACTCTTTCGGTTTGACCATCTGTTTCTGGATGATCAGTCGTACTTAGATTAAGTTTAGTTTTCAACTTTTGAAACACAGCTCTCCAAAAATGATTATCAAAATTTTGATCTTTGTCTTTAATGATACTAGCTAGAAGACCGTAGAGTCTATATATATGCTCTACAAATAGTCATGCTAATTCCAGTGTCTTAACCATAGTCTTAGTGGGAATGAATTGACCCATCTTTGTGAGACGGTCTAGAATTACCCATATGGAGTCATGTCCATGAAAAAGCTTGAAACATTTTCTAGTACATGATCCAAAAATCATAATAACATGACTTTTTGACATGAGCCTTATAATATTTGCAAACTAACCAAAATCTATATGTGTGTACAGATAAGGCTAGTACACTAGAGTCATCCACTCCTACCTTGGGTGAGAGATACTCTCTTTACTTTTCACAAGTGTCTCACATAGTCTACCCGGTGCTTGCATGTGAATGGGATTTGATAGATACACTAGCATGAGAGAAAAATTTTGAGAAATGAGAATGGCTGATACGTCTCTTGACGACAACTAATCCCTACTTAGTAGAGAATGTCTCTCCAATTGCACAAGATTACCCTTTTGAGCAAGATGATTATACACGCCTAGTGACATTCTTAGTGATATTATGTACATATAACGATGAGGATGATTACATGATTACAAGAATGGCATGTATGATGTCACTAATGATGACTTTATTTCTTGACAATGATGAGGATAGGGGTTTAGACTTAGGCTTACCCGCCCATCTATACAATATCATGTTCCCTTGACCCTCTAGGGGGATGCAAATACTTAGGTTAGGATTCTTTCACACTTGAGAGAGAGAGAGAGAGAGAGAGAGAGAGAGAGAGAGTGATCGAGCATTGCGACGGCATCGGTGACGGCAAGGAGATTGAGCACGGCGACGATGGCTCCCTCTTCTTCGCATCACTAAATCCTTCATGACGGCAAGCGTAGAGTGGTGAGTGACACACCATTGGCCCCTTTGAGCTTACTAGGATAGTCTGCTTGTGTGCTTGCAACCATTCGTGGCTCGCATACAGTGTTTGGCAAGTCCCCAGCCTCCGACACGTGAATAGAAGAGCACAAGAAATCATATGCATATGATGTCTAGCTGGTCAAATTGAAGTAAAACTCACTCTAGAGGTGTCCCACCTCACAAGCAACTCACAGCAACTTTCAAAATTCAATTCCCAACAATTATTGTGCAAGATATGATCAATTCAAGCATTCACTTTTCCTAGCTCCATCTTGTGGCCTTTACAAGCCCAAAAATGCTTCAAATTCGATGGAATTTTGTCTATTTTCTTCGTGAATGCTTTAGATCACAAGGGTGCACTTAGATGTATCTTTTGACCTCAAATCTGGCCTCCAAGACATCGTATGTGTATGATGTCTAACTAGTCAAAATGGAATTTTGTTTCTACTCCAAGTGCTCCTTGATATGTACTACATGCACATGTGCTCACGACAAATTTTCCAAATCAAAATTGCACAAAATCATCACTTTTTGACAACAAAATCTCCTCAATACTCAATCTATATGCCCAAATGAAGTGAAATTTGTTGTATGTGCTCAACACAACCTGCAAAATAGGGGTGTAAAGTCAAAAAGTCAATCTTTCTACCAGAATTATCCTTTAGACATCATATGCGTATGATGTTTGATGATGGATTTTTGTTCAAAATTCATTCACACTTATCCACAAGTCTCCAGCACTGGTTTTCAAGCACCTCTACCGGTTTCCATGTAAAAATATGCTCAGAATCACAAGTTCTCTATTTTGTTCCGTTTTCAACAATCTGACTTTTATCTTTTGGGTACCAAGAGTTGATCAAAACCCTAGTCTCAAGGTGTACTTAGGGTGAAATACCCCTTTTGAACACTCTGGTGTAGTTTGTTTTGTCAAATTTGGTTTTCAGGTGCCTCTTGAGACATCATACACGTATGATGTCCAAGTTTATATAATTTTAATTTTCATTAGGAAAAGTTTGGACTCAAAAAAGGACTTTTTGGCGTTAGAGAGAGAATGTTGTTTGACCAATAGAGTTTGAGTCACCACAACGGTAGCTCCAATTTATTTGATTTTTATCTCAATTTTTTGCGTTTTCAAAAAAGAGTTTTTTTCTGTTAAAAAGATCTGAATAAGAAGATACGATGCGACTTGTGCAAATAATTCCCCTACCATGGCCGACGAATGCCAAATGTGCCATAACTCACATTCAATGAGACACACCTTTTGATGAACACTTTTCAAGCTACTACTTCTTGTGTAATATAGTGAGCCTCTTTTCTTCTATCGTTTTTGCATAGTGTCACTTTGCAGCTAATAGAAGCAGAGATGGAAGGAAGACGACCACGACGACCATCCGCCTCTATTAAATCTGTGGAGCTATTCAACATCTTTGACTTAGACCATGGTCGCTGGATGTCTACCACAGTCACCATTGGTAGTTGGGTTCTGCTTCAAACAAGAAGAAAAAAACGGATCGAAAATGAATTCATCAACAGCTACAAAGGACGTGTGAAAGATTTTTGCTTGTCTCAAACGGGAAAGACAGTGAAAGAGGTGCTCATTGAGCATGCATATATGCACTTCGAACTACGACTACAACAGTCACCTTTGGGGTTTCCTGCTCATAGACCAAACTGTGTGACTACTATATTGCTAAAAAGTCTTTAAAGATCCTTCAAGTTATTTTGTTGACTATTTCTTGTGACCATTCTCTTATCTTTTTTTTTTGAAGATATTTATCCTTCTAACAAAGAAGACTTGCAACCAGTTGAGTGCATAATTGGTATTTTTTATGCTTTTCATGCTTCGGTGGGAGAACTTATGTACAGAACTAGTGCGAGAAGAGCTCTCGCAGAGAGGGGAGTTTTCTTTTATGACTACTTTTACAACGCCCCTTGCTCTATCCATGGATTTGGCACTTTGAAACCTTTCCCTCTTCCCCAACAAGATTCCCCAAAGTGGCCAGTTCCAACTTCAGAAACCTCTGAGTGTTTTTGACTCAAGCTTCATCAGGAAATTTTAAAGTGTTTGCGCCAAACATTGCAAGCAGGCAAGTGCGAGTCAGTCTATTTATGCCATTACATGTCTTTATAGATTTCTTCCACGATGAGGAGGTTAGAAAAACAGAAACCATGTTCATCTGCAAATTCCAAACTGGCCTTGATTTTTTGGATGATAATTGGGATGTCAGTGATTCTGAAGGCATTTTGTGCAAAGTTGACAAGCGCTCGGTTGTGTGCAAGTGTATGATAGCATCACAAAATTTTATAGTTTCTTTCTACTACATGAGGTGGCATCGAGTGAATGGTCAGTTGGTAGCTATGGATCAAGATTTAAGCGACAATGCTTTTAATCCCTTGATGTCCATCGAGATATGGTTTTCAAATTATTTGCTTACAGTTGTTGTGGTCAGATCAAATATCACTTTAAGATGGGTTCGAGAGGATCTGTTAAATGAGTCCGATCTCAATTTGCCTTCAAAATTTGTTTTCAAGTGTAACATGTGAAAGGTACTAAGCTACATGTATTACTTGTATACGTTAATGTTTCTATCGTGCTCATGTATCCCAATGTCTTATCGCATACGTTGCATTGCAGGTACCTCACAGACAAGAAAATACGACTCTGTGTGCACAGATTACCAGTGACAGACTTGAAATAGTGAACTGATTGTACACAATGATTCAAATACTATTCTCAAAGATTACTCGACAAAGGAATCTCTCATACCAAACACCATTGAATCCTCACTCTCCCATTGTTTTGGAAATCTGTACACAGCATTTTGTAAACTTTGAATCATAATCAAAACAAAAGTCAAATTTCGATCCATTGCTTGTATTCAATTTGTCAAAAGTACATTTCATAATCTCTTTCTAATCTTGTGTGTGCGGTGATGTGGGGGCTGTTGGTTGAGGTTGAGGAGAGGTGATGGCTTGGGGGTTTCGGGGCTCTAGAGGTGCTTCATGAGTAGGAGAGGTGTTGGGTGGGGGGTTTGGGGGCTCTGGAGCTGCTTCATGAGTAGGAGAGGTGTTGGGTGGGGGGTTTGAGGGTTCTGGAGCTGTTTCTTGAGGACGAGAGCTGGTGGGAGCTTGGGTTGGGGAGGCATCTGGGGAGATATTGATATGTGCTTGTGTTGGTATGGCAGACAAGGGGTATCTTGTCGGCGGAGGCCTAGGCGTGGGCCTTGGTGCTGGCAGGACAAAAGTATCACGTGCTCCGTCTGGACGCATGTCGCGCAATTGATCAAGTTTTCAATCATTCTGTTTCTAAACGAAGAAACATTAGCCTTTGAATAATCTGCCAAATTTCTTACCTGCGTTAAGAACATCATGTTTATTAACATAGCTACTAACTTATTAAGATACAAATTTGTAAACGAGTGTCAAATGCTTACACTTCTACGACTTCCAGCAAGCATGACCCTTAACAAAACTTCTGCATTGATTAAAACCCTCCATCCACAAGAGTAGGCATCGTCCTGATTAGGAACTTTGCAACTAATAATCGTAAGATTATCATATATCTACTCTTGCGTTAAAGCTTCAAGAGCAGACACAAGCTTCTGAACAGATCTGCGCAAAATACAATTAAATTTCATAAGCGACTTTTAACAAAATTCTATGCGATGTCGAATAAAATACAAAACCTCTTACCTACGTACTTCACCATGAAATCCATGGGCTGAATTAGCAACGTAGCACCGGTTTCGTTCAAGGTGTTAGAGAACAAGACTCCAATGAGCGCTGTTACAAATAAACATAAGCAAAACATATGTCATCACAACAAATTAGAGTTCAAGATAAAATAATTTTACTATTGAAAACATTGCGTACCCTTCATGATAAGCCAAAACTAAAAATTTTGTCGTCTCCATGTTCACTGACTGGAACCAGTCGATTACTTTCACTAAAGATGTATTCTCAGCCGATAGTCAAAACGACCGAGAGATTTGATTCAAGGACGACGACATCATTTTACATATTCCAAGGCAAATTTGAAACTACAAAACTGTAAAGAAATTCGTGTCATACAAAATTCAATATATTAAAAGAATTTATTGTGAAAAAAAGAATAGCACACACCAAAGCAAGCAATTGATGATTGAGTCTGTGAGTTCCCTCGTCCGGTTCTGTAAAATTGCAATCTCGTGGACGTGATAGGGAAAATACAGAATGAGTCCCCACAGAGGAAGGCCAACATGGAAACAGGGAAACAACAATGACAAATCATCAGCGTTGGCATCGCTGATGGCATCTGCCATTTGTTTCTCCATCATCTCAAGGCGTAACTTCTTCAATCTTTCACTATCGTCTTTTGTTGTGTCTCGCTCGTTGTTGAGACGGGTGCTAAATACCGGCAGGCGATATTGTTTTGTCATACCTGAACCTGAGAAGGCGAAGTGTGTTGATGTCTCGCGGCATCAATGTTGCCCTATGGGCGTGGGCCGAGAGAATGTAGTTGTCCTGGAAAAGCTCTACAAAAAAATCATCGGCGGCCTCGTGCAAGCACCCCATTGCACTTCGAGACCACCAGAAATTCATGTTGTGTTGCTCACAAATCTCGCGAACAACTCTCTGGAATGGCAGTTTAGGTATTGCCAATGTTCTTTTGGAGCTTACGAAGTTCGAGTAGAACGCTCCTATTCTGCTCGTATCTTCTTCTTCGCATTGTTGCCCGTAAACTGCGGCATGGTCTTGCCCGGAATCACCTGCGATGTTGACGGTTGCACTACAGACGAGCTAGCCTGGCCCTGCAGACCAGACTGGCCAGGATAAACCTTCCTTGCTATTTGCTTTGTGCGGGCCATGACCTGAACGAGGAGAATGGGAGGAAATATGGAAATCTGAATGTGGGTAAAAACGCAAAGTGACTAGAGACACTTCGGAAAAAACGATGAGAAAAAGGGGGGAAGGGGGGGGGGGGGGGGGGGGGGGGGGGGGGGGGTTTATATTAGCGGAATAAGTATAATCACATCTTAATCATGAGAAGAGGCGGCTACATTAATCATGACATTACGAGGTATGACGGGAAGCGTGCGAGCATAATGATTACGCGCCATGTGGCACATCGCGACTCAACGCGATATTGGTGGTGCCGAAATTAGTGGCACTGCCTATTCGCGGTGTGGCACGATGAGGAAAGAAGCACCCCAACGGGTTGCCCTAGCAACAACGGTATGTCGCGGCCCAACGCGAGGAGGCGGACCCTGATGGTTCCGAATTGCAGTGTTCGCATTGTGGCAAGACAAAATGTTGTCGCGTCAAAACGCGATAAGTAAGGTCCCGGTTAGTTTGACCACAAGTATCGCGCTGTGGCGCGACAAAAAGCTGTCGCGTCACAACACGATACGGGGCGTTCCTGAGTACTGTGGATTGGCCGTATCGCATTATGACGTGACAAGAAGCTGTCGTGCCAAAACGTGAAAGCGGTGCTTTTGTGGAGTGGCGGCACCAGTTTCGCGTTGTGGCGCGACCGTTCCACGGCGGCTGACACGTGGCGTAATCATCACGACGACTACATGATGCACGGCGGACGCATGATGCACGTCAATAGATGTCATCAATGTCCTCGGGAGTCCTATAAATATGACTTGCTTCCCCATTTGCCCTTTGTTTGGATGTTGTGCTCTAGAGAAGCTCCAATGTATCTTGTCAATGCCAAAAAATAGTACATTTTCTATCAAAACAATGAGTACATTATGTTTCTCACTTTTGTGACTGGTTGTCTTCTCTTGGCACAAAAAATTATATTGTGTTACAATGTGCTATCTTTAGGAAGTCTCAAACAACTTGGGTCGAAGTTGTCCAAGTTTTTCCAATGCGTTCTTTTTGAAGTCGCCACTCTGCATGTCGCGATGCCGCAGAAGATGCCTCCCATATTTCCTTCTTCCGTCGTTTGCTTGCTAATCTCATTGTTTGGCCAATCTAACTGTCTTTGACACATTCCTTTCGGTGTGTTCTATGCATAAGTTTTCGATAAATCCATTGATGTAGTTCCTCCAAACTATTGACTTTGTTTGCACCACCTCCATGACAAGTGTGGTTGAAATAGCCAGTACAGGCTTGGTAGTGAGTTTTCTCCATACCTTGTGTAGACCATATAGCCAAGCTACCATACTGCCTAGCAAACCAAGGCATGTGGTTGCATATGATATGCTGAAAAAAAGACCAGCCTATTGTTTAGATGTAAATATATAATCACAATTTTATCAAATAAAGTAATATACCATGCAATGAGTTATGTGTTGATTTGTCCATGCAGCTATGAAAGACCTGTGGAAGGTCTCCAGAGCGTCTTGAAACAATGTATAGTCAGTATCTCTCCAAGTATCGAGCTCACAAAACTTGAATATGGAATCCAAACTTTTCCACACGTTCGCTTTGCAAGTCCTTGTTGCACCATTGTCTGTGTGGTCAACCACTGCATTGTGCAGGTTTCTCCACCGGTTGTATCTCAATGTCAACCTTTCTTGAGCACTTTGGCTTTTGCGTTGTTTGCCACTTGTTGCCATTGACAAGAAGAGACGGGCTTTCACACCACCAATAGACAACTTCTTTGGCACATCTCGATCATTCTTAGACCTCTTCTCGTCCTGCTCTATTTTCACATGTCCTCCATGCAAGCCCATATCTAAGAAAACTGTTTCCAATGATTATATAGCCCTTTGTTTTGCTGATGTTGACCGAGTGGTCCAAGAAAAACAAATGTACAGAAACATAAGTTTCTCAATGATTCTGCGGAGTGCATGCATCGTGCAAATATGTACTCTGGATAATGGAATATCCAACACTGGGCAGAAGTTAAGGTCCTGCAAGTGCCTGTCTGGTGCTCTCCTCCAATTTCTTTTGTCAAGACCAATGACTCCTCCCATGCAATACAAACAAGGGCTTTTACTTGTTGCTCCTTTTGAGATGTTGTACATACACTTTAGGGTTTTGAGATCTCCAGCCATATGCCACTCTACTGTGTATGAACCCATGCCTAATACATCGAGTGTCTTTTCATTTCTCTGTTCGCTTATGACTTCAGGAATACTTGTTTGATGGAAAACCCTGTCAAGAATATCGAAAGTCTCTGTAGGCACCTGAAATGGGAAAACCAAACCAATCAAATGAAACATGTCTAACCATTTTATTAAGCAAAAACTTGTTGATATCAAACCTTGAATGTGGCTAATAAGAAAATATTTTTTTCAGATTGCACGCTATAGTTTCTAGGGTCGTCTGAAGCAATGCTTTCATCTAATGCTCTATTCATAAGTGTTATTGTGACACGCTCAACCTTTGTCTCTTTCACTAGCTCACACTCATCCAGTTTAAGCACAAACTTCAAAACTCCATTGCATTCCTCTTGAGAAACCTCGAACAATTGAACAATATATGTCTGCAAAGCTACTAAATCATAAAATATATTATTGTATTTGTCATAGACCACTTCCTCTGCTGATGGAGATCTGTACATTGCTTCAATGTGAAAAGGAGTGCCCAATGTCCAAATCACTTCCTGGTTGACCTCCAGTCTTGTCTTTCAAATGGAGAAAGGATTTGGCAGCAACGTGTGCTTGAGATTGAACTTCTTACTTTGTTGCTACATAGTTCTGTAAACAGAAAATTAAGTAAATGGACTATTTCCAAGTTTTTAAATGCTACACATACCCAATATACCTAAAAATTGCAGACATTTGATTTGACAGGTGAAGAAAATTGATTCAAACACCAGACATACCTAAAAATTACAGAATAACCTTTTTTGGATATTCCGGCTTCATCCAGAATTGACTGAAGATCACGTGCTTGGAGTTGATTCTGTTTCAAAAGAGTGTCAAGTTGCCTAGCAACAATCTTGCACTAGTGCTTATCATCCAAAAGTCCGACAACATCTTTGCGTTTTAGTATGAGACCATAAGGAATTGAAGAAGTTGGTGTGTTGCTGTCAATATTTGACTGAGGATGTAGCAACGATCTAAGCATAAATATGAAAAGTAATATATAAAACTACAAATGTAAAGATGAATTAAACCTGCTTGAATGATAATCTTACTTGATTGCTTTAACCCTCTTCTTCAAACCCCTAGAACCAACCTTCAGTTGTTCAATGTCTCGTAAGCATCGTTCTCTTAACCGAGGACCCAAGACAGTATTTTTTTCTCTGAGATCCTGCGTGAGCTGCGTGATGCTTTCGTCCTTGCCTTTCAGTTGTTGAGCGTACTCTGTCACAGTTTGCTTCAAGCAAAAGTTTTCTTTGTGTGCAAGGTCTCTCTCAAGCTTAAGAATATCATTTCTGGACGCCAAATGCTTGGTGTAGCCATATAAACCAGAATAACCGTCTCCTACGTAGTTCAACAATGACGTTATGTTTCTGAACGGTGGAGTTGAGTTGGTGACAGGATGCTCAGGATACATCCTGCCATCCACCCAAAGATCGACGCTTTTTTTACCTTGAAGTCTGAAGTTCTCTTTTGAAGCTTCGGAAAGGATGCCTCACTTATTCTTCTTCTGGAGGGGCTCGTATTCTCTGGACAGTTCGATATGTATATGATACACATCGTTTTGACTCCTCGTCTAAGTTCTGTGTGAAGATGATAATGACAATGAGACGACTTGGTGAATGAGAAAGCTCAAAACAGAGGAGAGCGCAAGAGTGGAGCAAATGGAAGAGAGCTCAAGGAAAGAGACTGCACGTAGGCGAAAAGCAAGAGAGACGCGAAACTGAGGAGAAGAATAACATTCAATGCACTTCGTTGAGCGCCAAATCTTAGTTTTGAAAAATCCAAAAGATTGAGATAATCGACCTTCAATTCGGAGTCGTCGTATGTTATCATTGTCTAAGCACTTTTTGAGAGTTTTAATAAACGTACCCCCCAAATCTGATATCCGAGTTTTTTTGAAAGTGAATATCAAAAATGAAATTAGAGACTTTTTATTATCTCTCTCTAAGTTGACTTGGCATTTCTTACAAGGCCCATTTTTTAGTCCAAACTTTTCCTAATGTCTTCACACAATTCTTGCTATATGCACAATATCAATCAGTCATGAAAAAATGTCAACAGAAACCTGTTTATTGCATTTTTACCCTCAAAATCAAAGTTTTCCGTGATTTTAAATGCAAACAAACACTTCAGAAAATTAATTAGTGAGATGAATAGCTCTAGATCAACATCATATCACTTACCTTAAGCTCCTACAACTCATCACATGGGGTTTTGCATTTATGAGTAAAAGAACACTTCACTGTCACACACGGACTAACAAATGCTTTTATCAGCCTCACAAAGCACTCGACCATCAACAACTACTCTAATCTACAACTAATACTACAAATCCTCACTATATCTATCTAATCGCAGACCCTTGGCAAGACACACGCTTCCTAGTTGTCCACTTGATCTCGAAATATCCTCTTTTGGATCCACTTAAGAAAAATGCTCTCTTTAGTCGAAACTAAAGCAAGCAACCATCACACGAGTGTTAGTATGATTACCTACTCAAAACCTTGTGTCCCTAGCAACGATGCCAATGTTACAGGAGCGAATCACACCACCTATAAAGTGCATGCAACACTACCTAGATCAAAATAATGTCAATTGAGGAAAAAAGATGACACGATAGGCGCACGAAGGCAATCTCTGTAACTTGTTAGGTTGAGATCATTCCACACATACAACACTCTGGAAGGCCAACTAAACAAAAATCAATAATCTCACTACTCTCAAATACACTATCCAACCCACATACACACAAACAGAAGGAAACTCACCAAATCCTACCAGAATCGTACGAAACTTAAGGAATACCAACCCCTTACTAGGATACACCTACTCCAAAGCCTCTACACTCAAAATCCTCACTTCAAACCCATCTGCAAAGAACGCGTATAAAGACATAGCACAATTTTGAAAGTGCTCAAACTGAAATCTATGAGTACATATACGTAGCTTATGTCGCCAAGACTCTAACGACTACTTACAGGCACAAAACAGACATCGTTTGACACACTTACGGCCATAAATAGTTTATAGATGTGTTAATGTTGTCATGCATTTTTTGGATGAGCATAAAGTCACTAAATCATGCCAAAAAGCTTACCCACTAGCGTCATGTATATATGTGTACATAGCCTTGCAAGTTTTGGAAGTGACCATGTAAAAATCCTTGTAGAAAAGTGTGATTTTTCCAAGCTTGAATGCAAATTTTTTGGATTGTTCGAGACCCCAAAACATAGCTTCATATTTTCAGTCGTGCTATATAGCTTGTGAATTGAACTCGTGCATCATCAGTTATGTGCAAACAAAGTGGATAGTCTCGACTTAGAAAGTGATTGCAGGTACATACGACAAGGACGACTGAGCCAACTTGATGATCTAAGAATTGAAATGTTAGAATTTTTAATTCCTGGAGTTAGTCGAATTCATGGGCTCCGAGTCATGCTTTACGGCGTCACATTTGGTGATCGAGGGTCATCCGCTACGCCTCCGAGGAAATGGCTCAAGTTGGTGGTAAAAAAAAGTATCCAAGTTTGTGCATGAGGAAGTTGGGAAAGTTGGGGAGAGCATGCCATGTGGCACTGGAGTAATCCCACATGTGGGGGGTTGAGAGGAAAGTGGAGAGTATCTATAGTGGGAGATGACTAGTATTGGGTGTAGCACTTGGAGTGGAGTGCTCTCTTGCCTTGCCCGTGGGGGCTCGTGGACTTTTGGGGGGAGGAAGGGGCGCCCATTTTCAGTTCACACACCCTGCCCAGGTGCCTGGTCAAAGTTTTGGTCCTTTGGGCACTTCCCCTATCTCTTTCCTTGGTCACCGACATACCAGTTTTTACCCAAAATGAGCCAATTAAAGGGGCCTACAAAGAGAATCATGTCGGCTAAGAGAAGAGAGAAAATCCCTTGGGATAAGAGCAAAAAAAAACTCCCTTTTTAATATCTGCAATTCTTTGCAGACCTGCACAACTTCCAGAGAGCTCATTTTTTAGCAAGAAAAATGACACCTCCATGTTCGGGCAGCCATAACTTCTTCGTTTCGTCTCTGTTTTTTGCCTATGGATACTCTACGGACATCTCCATGAGACGAGCTTCATCATGATGTCCTTTGTTTCTCTTGATTTTGAGTGTGTTCCATGCTTTGAGGTTTTTCATCAATCTCTATAGATGTTTACCTCAGGTGTTTTTGGTCGTGCAATAGTTCTTCGTTCCGATGGTGTAGCTCGTACAAGGCTATAGGGACAGTAATTTTCCTTCTTGTTTGCACGCTAATATCATTTTGGTTCCCGCCAATGAGGAGAAACCGCTCTTATGCTCCCATTTCTATGGAATATGTTTATTCTGCAGGCAATGAATGTAAAAGGGATGTGGGTCCTTATGGACAACCTCCTATGTATGTGCAAATTGTGGACAGCAATTGAGACGGTCGTATAATTGGATTGCAGCCTTTGGAGGGTCATGAGTTTTTGTGAAGCCAAGCATTGGGGACTGGGTTACCCAGTGTGAGGTGGATTAGGTACTGGAGCGATCCATCGACATCCCTTGAGTTTTCGACGTCACATATAAGTGTTTTTGTGGCAATCAGACATGGCAGACGAATTCCCACCGTTTCATGGATTGCCTAATGAGAATGCACAGACTTTTATAGAAAGTTCGAAGTCAGTTGCTTACTACGATATATACTAGACAAAGCTATATTGTTGCAGCTGATGCAATATAGTTTACAGGATGAGACAAAAGTTTTGTTACACAATTATGAGGAGTTGATGCAGGCACAAAATCTAGGGGTGGTTTTGGATTACAATCGTGTGAAGCAGGATTTCCTCGCACAATACAGATCTATTAAAGTACCCGATGAAGTTTGGCATGAAATTCTAGGGTACGCTCAGAGGGCTAATCAAAGTGTTGATGATTTTGTCATGCAGTTCACCCGTTTATGGGATAAATGGGCTTGGGCTTTGGGAAATGAGATCCCTCCATCCATGTTAAAGAAGGATCCTTTTGTGGCAAACCTAAAAGAAAGCCTGAAGTTCAAAGTCGAGCTAAAAAGACCCGTCACCTTCGAAGAGGCAGTCACTATTGCTAGAGAGAAAGAATGGAAGGTTCAAAGACTTAATGAATATGGAAAAGCGGTCCCTGTGCAAAATAATGGTGGCCAAAAGGAGGAGAATCATGCAAAAGCTGGAGACCAACCGGTTCAAAGGGTTGCTAATACTGAGAACAGTTACAACAAAATATGAAAAACATGATGACCATGATGCAAGAATTGTGTTCTTGGAGGAGGTGGTCGTGGTCGTGGACATGGTAGAGGAATGGCTCACGCATGTGAAGTTCAGCCTAATGCGAATGCTGGTCGCGGACAAGGCGATTTTGAGCCGCAGAGGAGGTTCATCCCCACTTGTTATAATTACGATGAACTCGGACATATTGGCACTTATTGTTCAAAGCTAGTAAGGATGGGAGGTGATATGTTTCCACTTCCTCAACAGATTTCTAACACGGCTAATGATTATGTGTTGGATATACGGGGAGATCGAGGTACTGAATAGGAAAATCAAGCGTCAACCTCTGGTGGTCACGTGGGTATTGTGCAGGTTGAAAAGAAAGACGCAGATATGTTGCCAGTAGGCAAAAGAGAGATGGAAGTCTAGCCGCACCAGGGCCTAGCAGAAAGAAAGGGAAAGAGAAGGAGGATGAGGATGGGAAAGCCAAGAGGAAGAGAAAACCTTGTAGACGATTTGAAGTGGCAGATTTACTTCTGAGAGAAGGCCAAACAGCTTATAGTTTAAAGGAAGACCTGATTGGAAGGAACGGAGATTGTACTTTTGGAAAGTTGATGAATATGGTGCCCAAACTTAAAAAGCAATGGAAGTCATTAGTGAATCTAGAGAAAGAGACGAAGCATGGACAAGTCAGAGTGTTGTCTGTGGGAGAGTTACCCGACATCTGTCCTATGTTGAATGCTTGGCACAAAGGTGTGGGCATGGGAGAAGCCTACATTGATGGAGGTGCTCAAGTTTGTGTGATCACACAGTCATGTGTGATCACACAGTCATGTGTCGAGAGACTGGGTCTCATTACATGCGGATGCTCTAGGTTTTGGATTTGACTAGCAAACCATGCTAAGGTGAAATGTTTGGGAATGATCAAGAGTTTGGAAGTCGAAGTCTTTAACACGAAAGTTATAGTAAACTTTCATGTTATGCCAGCTGATCTATGAGCTTTTCCTCTCATTTTGGGACAACCTTGGTTGAGAGTTGTTAGTGACGTGCAAGATTGGGGCAAAGGCACAATCTCTGTGTATGGCAAAAAGGGTGAAAAGAGAGTGTTTGATATCACTATCAAACAAACTATGGCACTTGAAGATATGAGCGAGAATGATGAGTCCAAAACTACCAGCGATGATAGTTCTGAAGACTCAGAAAGTAGCACTTCTTCGAGTTCCAGTGATGAGGGTGAAGTGTCATTTTTGTTGTTGAACGAGGAACATAGAGAAATTAGTGAAGTACTACAATTATCAAGGAATATAAATGCTTCAAGCCGCTTAGAGCAACTGGAAGAGTTGATGCAACCTAAACAAGAATTGCCAGTGAAGAAGAGTCAATTCAAAATATGCTAAGTACTGATTTGACACAAGGAGAAAGAAGGGAGTACCTAGCAATGTTGGACAAGTTTCCAAATCTTTTCATCACCTCGTATTAGGAAATAAGGGATTTTGTTGGGGATCCTATGAAGATCGAGCTAGTTGAAGGGGCAAAGCCAATACGGCAAAAATTAAGAAGGATGGATAAGGAGCAGATGAGTGCTTTAAAGGAAGAAGTGGATAAACTATTGGATGCAAGGTTCATTGTGTCAGTTGATTATGTTGAATGGGTGAGCCTCGTAGTGGTCACTCCGAAGAAAGATGGGTGTTGGAGAGTTTGTGTTGATTACAAGCCATTGAATGCAGTGACCAAAAAAGATCCTTACCCTTTGTCTTTCATTGATCAACTTCTAAATGCAGTGGATGGTTTTGAAAGATACAATGTCTGTGATGGTTATTCATGATATTTTCATTTTATCCTTGCTCATGAACACCAGAAAAAGACTACTTTTATCACGCCATAGGGTTGTTTATGCTTTTGCTTCCTTTCTTTTGGGTTGACAAATGGGCCTGGAGCTTTTGAAAGGAAAGTGGATTGGGTCTATACCCCATTCCTTGAGAAGTTTGTCAAAGGGTTCAGAGATGATTTTTGTGTATATAGTTCAAGGAAAGAGCATGTTCAAATACTTGAAATGACTTTTGCAAGGTATGATGAATGCGAGGGTCGGCTCAATCCTAAGAATTGTCATTTGGCACAGCCACGGGTAAAGCTTCTTGGGCATGTGATTTCAAAAAATGGGATTGAAGCAGATCCAGAGAATGTGGATGCTTTGTTGTTATGTCATCTCCAAAAGATACCAAACAGTTAGCCACTTTCATACAGAAGGTTAAATATATGTCTCGTTTCATATCTTTGACATCACAACTATTGTATCCATTGCAACAAACAATTAAGAATGATCCCTTGGAATGGTTTCATGATGTGATGATGTTTTTGACAAAGTTAAAGAGCTTTGGAGTACACTGCCCATTATGTAAGCTCCTAACTGAAAAAATGAGTTTTATGTTAACCCAGCAGTGGGAGATGATGCCATTGGGACCATGTTATTGCAAAAGGGGAAGGAATCTTAATATATGAAGCTTGTTCATTTTACTAGCAGAGTGAAGACTCCTCATGAAAGAGATTTTTCTGAAATTCAATTAGTGATGACCAGCATGGTTTATGCTTGCAAACGATTCAGACACTACTTGTTGCAAAATTCATTCACCTTTCTCACCAGTTATTCATTGCTTCCCAAGCTGTTTAATAATTCAAATATGACAAAAACAGTGATGAAATGGGTTATTGAGCTTCAAGAGTTTCAGTTCACTTTTTTGGTGGAGGAAAGTACTCCGGCTACCCTGGCAGACCTTCTCACTTATAAAGACACTCTTGTTTTGGTTAAAGAAGTGATGGTGCGGAAAAAGAAAGTCGAGACTATTGCGATCTCTAATGCTTCACTGTTATACTTTAATGGTTTTTATCAAAGAAGTTATGATGCTGCTTCAGGAGGCATTGTCATTTATGATGCCCAAGGGAAGCTTATGAAAAAGCAAGGGCTAAAACTTGATGCAAAAAGTAACAATGAAGCAGAATACATGGCTCTTGAAGGTGGTTTGAATATTTTCTTACAATTGAGAATTATACGCTTGCAAATTAAAGGAGATGCTTTGTTGGTTGTGAAGCAAGTATTGGGAGTATGGAAGAATAAGAACCCTAAACTGAAAAATGTATGCTTCAAAGTGATAGTGTTGCTCAAACAATTTGAAGCATGGAGTTTGCTACATATTGAAAGGTCTCAAAATGAGGAAGCTCATGATGTTGCCCAAGAGATGATCACTTGTGTGTTTGTACTGAAGGCAAATGCCCCTTTATATCATGGAAGAGAAGTCTTATCAAAGGAGATTAATTTTTTGTTGACAGCTATTCTACTTGAAAGTTTACCATCCTCCAAAAAGTATGCGTTTATAAGGAAAGCCAGGAAACACAAAATGCTCGATGATGTGCTTTACATGAAAGGAAGTGATTTGGTTTTGCATGATGTACCCTGGAAAGAGGAAATTTACAAGATTTTGGAAGAAAATCATGAAGGATCTTGTGGAGGCCATTTTGCCACGAAGGTCATGTTGCATAAAATTTTGCAAGAAGGCTATGTATGGCCAAGCATTCAGCGGGATGTTAATCATTGGCGCAAGTCATGTTTGCCTTGCTAGAAGATGGGAAAGAGAATTTTGAAATCCGAATTGCGACAAACAATTCTAGCGTTTGATGTGTTTGAAAAATGGGGTCTTGATGCTATTGGACCCTTACAAAGAAATGCTTACATTTTGACAGCAGTGGATTACTTGTCACGATGGGCGAAAGCCAAAGCTATCAAACAAATTACCAATAAGAAGATGGGAAAAAAAAATTGTGAGTATGTGCTGCAAATTTGGCGTACCCCTAGAGCTACTTTCTGATAGAGGACCAAGATTTAGAGGAGAGCTATTTGATTTCTTATGCGAGAAACTCACATACAAAAAAAAAGACTTGTGATTGCCTCAAAGTTTGGCCACTCCCTCCAATTGACTAGCGCCACTTCAAGTCCACCTATTCCCATGCTCCTGCAACCCATTTTTGGGACGCATAGCCTTATCATAAATTGATCGATGGATTGTCTAAGTAATGCAAAAGATTCCCATGTCTCCATATCCGGGGTTTGAACCCATGTCCCCTCTTCCCCTTGTGATTGACCATAACCGCTAAGCTATCGTGTACTCATTGAAAGATAGAGGTGTGTGTGTGTGTGTGTTTTAAATTTATAGATCACGTCGTCGTCGATAAGCTCATAACTAGTTCACATCGAGTTTACACCAAATTTGGTGTGGTGCACATACCCTCCCAAGTTCACACAGTTTACACTTAGTTCACATCGAGTTCACACCAAATTCGGTGTGGTGCACACCTCTCGAGTTCACACCTAGTTCAAAAAATGATCAGACGTCCAAAGTGCTCCTGCCTCGCGACGCCTATGTGGGCCATTGATCCCACCTTGTCAATCTGTGATGAGGGGCAGATAGTGCTTGTTCGCAAAGAACTCAAATTCCATGTATTTTTTAACCAACTAAAATTACAAAATCCCAACTCGATTTCCAGCTTGCCCTAAAGAAAACCAACAAATATTGGCAAATGCTTCAAACTTTGACTTAAAATTCGAAAAAGTTTAATTGTGTCCTTATTTTCTTCGATGAGAAAAAAAGTTTTTGGTAAGCCTTGGTTTGTAAGCTCTCTCAGCCTTACAAAGCTACCTTAACATTTAAACCTCACCCTACACTCACAAGTTTCCAGAACAATGTTCTATGTTTGATAGCACTGCTAGGGTAAAGGGACCAATAAAAATCCAAGTCCTTATTGAGAGACCCTGCTACCCCTAGTTTTAAAATCACCTTAGACCAATTTAAGGACAAGAAGAGCCCGTTGGTAGAGTGGTTAGAGCGGGCAACTTTTCAATCTCCACTGTGAGATCTCAAGATCAAGCCTTGTTGGCAAATGGCACATTACTCCCGCGAGGGTGTCTTGCTTCAAACCCCCAATTTTGTTACACTAGAAATCTTTGGCAATGTCATACGTCGTATCCGCACTCTCAATCGCACTCAAATTTTTTGTGTATAGATCTCGCCTTCAACTTCGTTTTACGCTCCTCCACACTTAAAACAGCGCACAATGTGCTCTGTATTCCAATCTCTAGCTTGGCCCTTTACCCTAGCTTAACATTTGTTGCTTTGTTTGTGCTACCCATTGGTACCTTTTGATGTTCTTCTTTTGGACTGTCAAAGAAACGGCAATGTGGTGGGGTTAGATTTTGATTTCCAGCATGATGATGACTTTTGGGATGTGAGATTATGTTCCAAAGGGTTTGTTGAGCATTCATCCGCCGTGACCCGGGTCATGGATTCAAATGTGGCCAAGTGACTCGGATGGCACTCACCGAGGTTCTTTGTAACATCTCGAGTGGGAATGCTCATATTGCTACAAGACACACACACACACACACACACACATTTTATGTTTATGGTTCAAAATGATGATGACATTGAGTTCACTATATATGAGTCGATAAAGGAACTA
Source organism: Adiantum capillus-veneris (assembly GCF_014529385.1). NCBI lineage: Eukaryota > Viridiplantae > Streptophyta > Polypodiopsida > Polypodiales > Pteridaceae > Adiantum > Adiantum capillus-veneris. Next base: position 134,901,665 of record NC_140958.1, read on the forward strand.
GGAGGAGGAATTTTTATGATCTTAAATTCTAGTTTCTTTCGCAACTAAGCTGTCAACAATAGTTTTCTCAATAGTTTCTTTCGTAACTAAGCTGTCAACAATAGTTTTCTCCTTCTCTGCACGATAGTTGATGATGGATTTGAGAAAGCCCTCTCTATCTCCCTCTCTGTTTGGTCTGCTAATGTCGTAGTCGAATCTTGCAGATGACCTGGTGATGACCTGCAGGCTCGAACAATCTGTGTTTATGTTAGTGGGTGGGAACCCTCTGAAAAAAGTCCATGAGCTGTGACCGTTGCTCTCCATTGATGGGTGTGGGTGACTGGAGGAGAGTCTCTCCGTGTTTTTGAATCTCTAGCAAGCAGCAACCCACTCTCGACTCCATTAGCACTCTTAAGTGTGGGCTGCCTTGTGAAAAGGGCTGCATGTTGGCCTTGTATCATGTGTTGGGACATCTGCATACATATGCTCCTCATTCTCTGCCCACCTCCACATACCCTGCATTTTCTCTATGAGATGAGACTCAGAGCTGTCTAATCGCCACTCTAGCACTACGTGGCATATGTATCGTGGCCGCTTGATGAAGCCATCCTCTGGAAAAGTCATGGAGTGCAATTTCTAAAGCTTCATCCTCGATGGAAGCAGCTATTTGGGTGTAATCCATGTCTCTTGCATATATAATTGCAAAAGGTCATGTTCGAGGTTCCGGTTCCTCTCTAAGGGTGTATATATGGTGAGTTTGGATTGTAGTAAAAAGGTGGGAGCCACACCATGTATGTTACTGAGTCATTTGTGACGGCTCGAGGGCACACGAGAGTCTATCCTGTGGTAGCTTCCTCGATCTTTGGATGAAACATACTATCTGAAAGAGAGAACCCCCTAACATGGACAGCGTGGCCAGCTCCGCTTTGATAAAGTCATGTGGGATGTAGGGTTTGGTGCCAATCATGGGAGAGATCACCATGACCTATGGCCCCAAACTGTTGTTGCATACATCATGGCAGGGGTAATTAGGTGTCAAAAAGCCATCCTTTGTGCAAGGCTCATGGCAACAGGCCTCTAGCGTCGCAACTGCAACATACTCTAGTGAGTTCATATCTGACTGCGCTCACCATGGAGAAACTGGCTGTGGTCTTTTTGTAATATAAAGAATACAAGCCCATCGTTTAAAAAAGTTCAATTTGCAGCCTGCCTCTACAAAAAGACACAGAGAAATTAACATATAAAATTCAAACACACAATTTCGACTCAGCATCCATACAGATCAGCAACCGTGCCCTGTTCGCACTAGCTGGAGGGCAAGTTGCGCTGCAATATGTCAATTACAAAGCATGGCCTAAGCTAGATACAAATTATAACTAAAGGTTAAAAAAACCCTCAACATGCTCAAAAGGAAACAAAGCTGATGTGTTGAACCAATGGAAAAACCACTGAGACAACATAAGGTTGAATCCTCCATCCACCCCATGAAGAGCAGCTTGTACCAAAGATCTTGCAGAGCAGAGAAAGGGGAAGCCTCTAACCATCCCCGGCAACAGATACCTTCAGCTTGCAAAAGCACAGCGTCTAGGTGGACAAGCCAAGGACGAATCCCATGTCGAACAAGGTGGTGCTTGACCCGTCCTAGACTTTGATTCCCTTGCAAGATAACCCCACCCCACCACCAACCACCAGCCCAACTCCACCCACCTTCCAAATCTGCTCCACAAACAAGAAGAAACAAGACAGCAAAAACACACACGCAAATCACAAGCAGACCAAGCATGAAAAGCAGAGCAAGCAATATTGATTTGGTTCTGCAAACACTCCTGCCTCCTTCAGCTAGCTCACATTGCTGCAGCAACACAATTTTCTCTCTTTATGTACTATTTTACCAAGTCAACCTGCGATTCTTGTACACACAGAGTTGCAAATTAAATTGATTGCTGTGTTGAGCTGTTTCAGGTCCACAATAACCACACACGGAGTATGCAATGCTCTCTCAAATCCTCTCTGCTCTGAAATGCCAAAAGCCCACAAGGCAAACAACTCCATTGAGCTCCACTCCCATGCTGCCTTGTGCTCCAAAGTCTGGACACACCGTAGCTGTAATACTAGTTGATGGTGCACAGGTGAGGTAGCAAGAAAGCACGATAGTGAGAAAGAGGAGAGCACATAAGAAGGTTGGGATTGGAGCTCAGTCTGCAATCATTACAGCAGCTACTTATTCGCTTGTGTATATTGAACATAATGAATCAAACAATGCGTAAGGTTAAATAATGGCCAGCCCCACGCTAAATGCTGGGTGAGCACTTGACCTTTAACCCAACGAATTCTATATGCCAAGCAAGCCTTGGCTCTTAGAGCTATGTACAAAAACTGTAGTTGCAGTATTAAAAGCATCATTGGTGAATACTCTAAGTGAACCTATTTAAGATGCATGAAAAGTAAACATGCAAGTCAAGCTACAAAACAAGTTTTTTACAGGTTAGGGTAATCTCAAAGCTCATAGTGCCAAAGAAAACACATATTAGTAATACTACTAATTCTAAGGAAGCTATTACTAGTATTAGTAGGCATTAGTAAATTAGTAGCCAGTATTAGTTTTAACATGGGTGTTATCATAAAAGGTAGATATTAGTAGTCCGAGGGAAGATGTCTCCTTAAGAGTTGCGAGTACAAAGAGGAAGATCGCTCCTAGGAGACTCACTCAGCAAAAACAAATGAGCAACTTTGCTCACCACATCAACAGGTCTGAGAAACTTATGAGCTATAAGGACTAAAACATTGGCACAAGACACACTATAAAGAGACTTACTTAACCTTTGAAAAAAGATTATGAATTGCATTTAGCAGGAGACCAGTTTAACTTCGATTTGAACTAAACAAAAAGAGGTAGGCACTTGATCACAAAGAACAACTCTCTTATGATGAAGCCTTTACAGCACAGCCGACTCCCTGAGTGGATTTTTTACATGGTGCTCTGAAGTAGGATACATTACATTGCTTGCCTTTTTGTAAAAGAATGTTAATGGGATTGCTTTCAAAGAATGTCGAAGAAAGTCCTCAAGGGAGCTCACAGTTCACACTCCACACTAATCTAGAGGACTGTTTAACTTTTGCAGGTAAGGAGTAAACCTTTAATTATCTGACTTCACAATCTTGAGGTAAAGAATGTCTTTTTGTTCTTTGCTTTGGACTTTGTGGCCTCCAAGCATCATTGTACAGCTTGTAATGCAAGACCTGTGGGGAAAATTGAAAAAGACTTAATGTCTTTTTTGAACAATAAGATCATCTGAGCATTAGAAGTGCCATAATGACACAGAAAAGATAAGGTTTCGTTGTATCTTGTACATACACCCTCATAGGCTTGAAAGAATAAAAAACAAGGGGGGATATACTAGCTTATCTTTCACATGTGTATATGGGTATATTGCTTTGATGCAATTACATTTTGACGCAAAGGTGGGTGGGTAAATAATCATTATACCTGTTTGATTTGTTATGACCATGGAATACCATGCACGAGGTGCAATCAAACCTGGAAAAGAAAGAAATGACACACCTGCAGAACAGTTGATAAGACATCATCATCTTGAAGAGTGGAAAATGCTTTTCCCCAGACACTGGTTTTACCAAATTCCTCCTCCTGTCTTTGTGCCTCTAGAAGAATAGCATCACGATACAAAAACCTTTGCCAAAGTCCTTGAATAGCATTTAACTTCATATCTAGCTCTGTCTCGTTTATGGCCTTACAAAACACACGAAAAAGTGAACAGTTGAACAATGTGCAAATACACAACTAGCTAAAAGAAATTTATAGATGCTGTCACTCTCCCTAAAACAAACAGGCAAGAGAGTCTACCCGTAAGATCTTCACGAGTTGCGGTATTTCATCCTCTTTGATGCGTACAGCAAACTGTGAATAGTTCAATACATTCTCATAAATAAGCTGTATTCCATCCTGCAATACATGCAACATTATCAATTTTGGTACCGTATCTAGTCTGTTAAACTCAATCAAAGCCACTCAATAAGCAGAAACCATGATTCTTCCTAGTTCATATGTTAAGCTTCTTGTAGATTAGGCCGGGAACATTTGGCCCAGTTGCAAGTGAATCCGTCCTATACCAAAGGTGAAAATTGCTTTGAGGTGCGTAACAAAAAGAAAAAGTGAATCATGCCATAGCGAAGTAGAAGCCTTGGAAGCAAAATAACACAATCCCTGTTACATATACAACAATAAACTCAGATTTTTGTTCACACCCAATTTTTACTATTGAGCTTCACTCAAGGCCAAAATTACAAGTCCAAAGGCAGTTGATTTGTCAAATGTAGTTGATCCCATTGAGCATTGGGAGGGTAACAAAACAAACAGTTCGATCTTCTCTTGCCTGAATGATGACCGGAATACAGCCATGTAGAATGCTGTCCTCCATACGGCCACTCCAGCCATCACCTGGAAGTACGCCACAAAATTTGGAGCTTGCCAACTCTTCAGAATAATGGTTGCTCCGTAGGTTTGTCACTGTCACATCTTTTGTGGTTTGCCTTCCCAGCATTCCATCCTTGTTAGGTGAAGAACCAAACTCTTCAGCAAGTTTTTGTCGTAGTCCCAGGCTATACCTGAAAGAACCACAGCATACGTGAGTGTGTTACATAAGTAAAGCCCCATATTCACATAAAGCTGTCATGAAAGACATATGTACCTCTGCTCTGGACGGCCATACTGAAAAGCATTCCCAAGATTGCCATTGAAATAAAACAGGGTTTTCCTTCTGCTCCTCGGTCTGCAACCAGTGTAATTTTGTCAGATGTAACCAGACAATCAGTTAAAGTTAGCTTGGTCATCTCTCTCTCTCTCAGTTCAGTTTTGTATCAGTTTTGTTTCATTTGTCTTTCCGATAGACGGATGACATACACACCATGTACATTTGATTTGTCTCATAGGCCGATTGCCGATTTCGGCCTGACATAGACGTTAAAAATCTTTCTTTCTTTCTTTCTTTCTTTCTCTCTCTCTCCCTTGCCGCTTGAATCTTCCCCTTCTCCCTTGCCGCTTGAATCTCGGGCATATGAGAGAAGTAATGCCCGAGATTCAAGCGGCAAGGGAGAAGGGGAAGATGGCCTTTTACAGAGATGGTCGGGTGGTGATTGTAGAGCGGCGCTCTACATGACGGTGCGAGACCTATGGGACCACATTGAGGATGGCGACTTGGAATTGTAATGGGTCTATGAGGTTGGATGTTGGTGCCTTTGAGGACAGTTTCAGAGACAAGGACATTGTTTTCTTTTCAGAGACTCACCAGGCCCCTGGCCAACTGTTGCCACATGTGGTGGGATACAAATGGGAGACAGCCCACAGAACAGTCACGAGATCTGAGCATGGGAGTAGAGGTTCAGGAGGAGTAGCGGTGTTGTTTAGGGAGGAGCTACAGCCACTACTACATATTGTACGGAGAGATGATCAGGCTAGATACATGTGGGTGAGGCTGAGAGCTGACACAGGTCGATTTCTATATATTGCTATATGTTACTTCCCCCCCAGTACGTCAGTATATGCTATATCCAGAGGGCAGTCGCCTTTCTCAATTCTAGATGATGATATATGGGAGTTTTCTAGGGATGGTGATATCATCCTCCTAGGAGACTTCAATGCTCGAACGGGCAACTGTCAGACAGTCTTCTACGACACCTCAGATGAGATTCTTAGAGAGTTGGATGTGGGTGAGCTGGGGTTTGACAGATGCTCACATGACAGAGAGCAGCCTGAGTATGGGAGATACCTCACGGAGATGACGACTACACATGGGCTAGCCATACTTAATGGCTTACAGCGGTTTCCTGGAGCAGCAGGCTTCACATGCTTTCCACACAGACATGGGGCCAGTACAGTGGACTATGTTATGACACAGCCGAGCTTTATTCCTTGTATTCAGGATTTCACGGTGGGAGCCAGACCAGTGGGCGTAGCAGTGGATCATGCTCTCTTGACACTGTCCGTATCTTTTCAGTTTAGTACAGCCCAGAAATCAGGAGGCAGGTCACACACCCGTTATACATTTACACCAGAGACTGACTCGGTTTATACAGAGGCGATCTGGGATCGTCTATGCACAGTTGCTCCAGGCCTCTCAGTAGAGGAGTGCACTACTTTATTGACTGAGACACTACATGATGCAGCATCAGAGGCATACCCACACACTCAACCGGATCGGAGGCGACATTCTGGGAGCATGCCCCAGAATAGTTGGTATGATGAGGAGTGCAGAGAGATGAGAGCCCAGCTTCAGAGGGATCTTCATTTAGGAGTCATCACCTACAGACAATCGCGGATTGCTTTCCGGCGCCTTGTGCGAAAGAAGAAACGAGCTTACCTGGCCCAGATGGAGCGAGACTTGTATCAGTTGTTCTTGAGTAGAGACTCAGGCGAGGCATGGCGACTCTTCCATGAGCACTCCCCTCCCCCAGTGATTACTTCTCCTGATGTGTGGGGCCAGTATGCGACATCGTTATATACGGTTCCTGGGCAGGATCCCCTTCCAGATCCTACAGAGCCATGTCCACCTACGAGCACCTTCTTTACCACTGAGATGGTAAAGAGAGCCATTGACAGGATGAGGACCAGGAGGGCTTACGATCATGACGGTCTAGTAGCGGAGCACTTTATACATGCTAGGGATATGCTGATGGAGGTTCTTGCAGTGTTGTTCAATCGTGCCATGTGTGAGGGATTACCTGAGACTTGGAGGTTGTCTACTATTGTGCCTATATTCAAGGCAGGTGATCCTACAGAGCCTGGAAATTACCGCACTATTATGGTTGGACACACACTGGCACGATTGTATGCATCCATTATTGAGCAGCAGTTGAGTAACTGGGCAGAGGGTGAGGGTGTACGGGCAAAGGGACAGGCAGGTTTCAGGAGGGGTTTCTCCACTCTTGACCATATTCTGACACTCAGAGCTATCATTGAGGAGGGCAGGTCACATGGGAGACGGATTTATTGTAGCTTTGTGGATTTCCGCAAAGCATTTGACATGGTACCGAGAGCTCGACTGATGCGCAGACTGCAGGAGATGGGGGTGCCCACAGTGTTGATTTGGGGGATTATGGCTTTATACAAATCAGTGATGGGACATGTACGCACCCCAGAGGGGATATCTGACTTAGTTCACTCCACTATCGGGGTGAAACAGGGTTGCCCATTGTCTCCTACTCTATTTGGTATGTATGTTGATGAGGTGTCTGATTACATTGACAGAGAGGGTGATAGAGGTGCCCAGCTGGCAGGGACGTGGATCCCATTGTTGTTATATGCTGATGATATTGTCTTGATCTCTGACTCACCAGAGGGTATGCAGCGACAGTTGGATGCATTACACAGTTTTGCAGAGGATAGTGGATTGTCTGTAAACCTTGGTAAAACCAAGGTCATGGTGTTTAACACCACACCGCAGTGGATCAGGAGATCGGCACCGACCTTCACGTATGGTCAAGAGATTGTGGAGTATACAGATGCATACACTTACCTTGGGATAGTCTTCACTGGGCCGAGGTTTTCTTTGGGGAGAGCAGCAAAGACTAGACTGACCAGAGCTTATGCGGCCTTGGGAGGCTTGGAGAGGATGTGTTCGCAGGTTCAGTTCCAGGAACCTCGGACAAAGTTATGGCTCTTTGATACTTTAGTAGCCTCAGCTATGATGTATGGGGTACAGGTATGGGGACCTTCTGTAGGCCAGGATGGTTGGAGAGGTATGGAGAGGCCCTTGGTATCTATGATCTCCCGATTGATTAGAGCCAAGGCCTCCGTACCTCACGCGATCATTCGAGCAGAGCTAGCTGCCCCCCCCATGGAGATTGAGGCGCTTACCAGATCAGTGTCCTTTGTGCACAGCCTATGGGATACTACTAGAGACAGATATGCTAGATTGGCCCTTGAGTCTTCCAGACAGTTAGCTCTACAGGGGGACACTTCATGCTGGTATGCACAGATGACTTCATGGTTTCAGACGCATGGCTTCACCATGGACAGGTTGCCCCCTTTCCAGTATTCTCTTCAGGCACCCTCGCTGTCTCTTACACGGGTGGAGATCACTAGACTCATTCGTCAGGACCTGATCCAGCTCGACACCAGGAGGACATGGATAGAGCCGCCTCAGGAGTTGAGCACAAAGATGGCTTTCTATAGAGAGCATCTTCTCCACCTCACAGGAGATGGGTTTGTGATTCGACCCAGCTACATGGACACACATATGTCTCATGGTTTGCGTTGTGCCATTGGTCAGATACGCACATCCTCACATCAGCTCGAGATTGAGACCGGTAGATTCAGAGGGATACCAGCAGACAGCAGGATATGCCGATTATGCCAGAGAGAGCCAGAGACAGAGTTGCACTACATATGTCATTGCACAGTGTTCTATGAGATACGGGGGCGTTTCCACTGCTTATTCAGAGAGGGTTTTGGTCCTCTATCTAGGGTCATGAGTTATGAGGATCAGAGATGTCTTGGACTATATCTACTTGAGTTACACAGGTATAGAGACACTTTACTGGGGAGAGCTAGAGAGAGGCAGTCCCAGAGACACATTACAGATTTCTTTTCACTAGATATGGGACAGCCAGAGGAGCAGCCACCACTGCAGAGCTCGTCCCACACTCATTCGACCACTACTGGCACTCTCATCGACCGAGCATTGGAGCTACAGAGATACAGACGACCGCGACTGAGGAGAGGAGCTACACAGCATCGACGGAGACTACAACAGAAGATTCGAGCCATACTCTCTCGACATCCAGAGTGCAGATGAGGATGGATCCTCACCATTTCTTCCATCTTTGTTTCACACACTGTTACATCCAGTTTACCGGGTACCTATTGTATCAGCTGCTACACCCACGTAGTTTTAGATTGTAGTAGTAGTAGTAGTATTTTGTTCCACTTCTAGTTCTTTTCTAGTTCTTTTGTACCCAGACATGGTATTAGATTCACTATTTTGTAACTGATTGGTCTCATAGGTCATTTTGGCCTTTTGAAAACGTTAATATAACATTTCATTTCATTTCATTTCTCTCTCTCTCTCTCTCTCTCTCTCTCTCTCTCTCTCTCTCTCTCTCTCTCTCTCTCTCTCTCTCTCTCTCTCTCTCTCTCTCTCTCCCCCCCTTTTCTTCTTCTTCTTCTTCTTCCCAGACAATCAATCAAAGTTAGCTTGGTCATCTCTTCTTCTTCTTCTTCTTCTTTTCTCTCTCTCTCTCTCTCTCTCTCTCTCTCTCTCTCTCTCTCTCTCTCTCTCTCTCTCTCTCTCTCTCTCTCTCTCTCTCTCTCTCTCTCTCTGGCCCAACATGCACGACGCCCAATCAAACTACTGACCATGGAGGAGATTGATGAGATCCACCAGCGATTGATGCTGGATCTCTTGTGATCTAGCTATCCCAGCTAGCTGCTTAGTTCATGCCTAGCAGTTTAGGATTCCATAGTATTTTATTTTGTCATTTTGTCATCGTGTTCCTTGGACTTTTTATCAGATCCACGACATTGTAACTTTATGGTCTCATAGGTCACTTTGGCCTTTTGAAGACCTTAATATTACCCTCTCTCTCTCTCTCTCTCTCTCTCTCTCTCTCTCTCTCTCTCTCTCTCTCTCTCTCTCTCTCTCTCTCTCTCTCTCTCTCTCTCTCTCTCTCCTGCTGCACCAGCGCCCTCCTCCTGCTGCACCAGCGCGCGTACCTGCTGCTGTGCTGCTCCAGGCACATTACTGCTGTACTGCGCGCTGCTGTGTCACCCCACCTGCTCAGCGCGCCCAGTACCCGCCTGTTGCTGCCGCTGTTATACCAACCTGCTGCTGCTACTGAACTGCCTCTCCTTGCTACACACGTACTCCCTCTCTTCCCCTCACGCAGCCCCCCTCCAGCCTCCCCCTCACGCAGCCCCTCCTCGCTCCCCATCACGCAGCCATCTCTCTCTCTCTCTCTCTCTCTCTCTCTCTCTCTCTCTCTCTCTCTCTCTCTCTCTCTCTCTCTCTCACACACACACACACACACACACGGATACATACCCACACACACACTACACGCATACACACACGTACTCCCTCTCTTCCCCTTCTCCCCTCTTCTTCACAATATGAAGAGAGGGTAGCTTCGAAGACAACCATGTCTTCCCCCATCATCAAGACGCCAACATCGACAATGAAGACAACCTTCATGCTCACGAACAAGAGGCTTGCACAATTGGAGAAGGACATGAAAGAATGGTGGATGGAGAGAGAGATATGGAGGGAGGAGAAAGCCACCTTCATCAAGCTATGGAACGAAGGGAAGGAGGACATGAGAGCGGAAATCCAAAACCTCAAAGAGGAGAAGGAGAGAAGGGAACGGGAGAACGAGAAGGAGAGGGAGAGATGGAGGAAAGAGCAAGAAGAGATGAAGGCACAAATCGATCTCCTTCATGCTTCCATCACATCCCTCACCCCCGAGGAAGGAGAGATTAAAGAGGAGGCTAAGGAAGCCCTCAAGGAGGAGATCACCAAAGCCCTCACCGCAAGCATTGAGGACAAATTAGAGGCCACCAAAGAAGGATGGGTCGAAGTGGTCAAAAAGAATATCAAGAAGGTAGCAAGAGAGGAAGCCCAAAAAGATGAGGTACTCATCGTACACACAACCATCGAGGAGGAGAAGATGCAACAAGCTCGCCGTTTCAATGTGCGAGTGACCGGCATCAAAGAAGAAGAAGGGTCTACACCCGAGAGCGATGGGAAAGCTTTATGCAAGAAAGTGGGATACAAGGAAGAAGAGATCCCTTTCTCCAAAGTTTGGAGAGCCGGCAAAGATCCAAAGAAGAGAGCTCTCATCCTCCAATTCGCCTCCGAGGAGTCTCGAACTTCTTTCCTCCGAAAGAGGGTCATCTTGAGAGGACTAGAAGGCCCCCCGATTTATCTTGATGATGACCTCACAAAGATGCAACAAGATCACCGTCGGGCGTGCATGCCTAGAGTCCACCAAGCCCGCAAAGAAGGGAAGAAGGCAGTATATCGAGATGGCAGGGTCATCATTGATGGCAAGACCATCGCATAGAGACTCGCGGCCTGTGGGACACACGAGGAGATTCATGTCACGGTTTGGAATTGCAATGTAGACCTATGGACACACCCAGAGAGACTTGAGGAGGTGATGAGAGGTCGAGACATCATTCTACTTACAGAGACACACGAGAGCCCAGAGAGAGGGCTACCACGGATACATGGATTCCAGTGGGAGTCTCTACATCGGGGATGTATGCGCCAGCACACCACTCGCGGTTCAGGAGGAGTGGCCATACTCTTTAGATAGGGGCTTCACATTAGACTACAGATTGTTGCCCGGGACCCACAGGCCCGCTACATGTGGATTCGCCTCGAGCTCTCACGAGACAGAATCGTCTACATTGCCCTTTGCTACTTTGCTCCCACAGGCTCCAGATTCGCCCCTACTGAGGAGGAGTCACCGTACGCATGCCTCACGGAGGAGATTATGGAGTACTCCACACTGGGTGAAGTCTTCCTTATGGGAGACTTCAATGCTCGTACGCGTAGTGAGCAGTGTGAGGCATATGACCACGAGGACCCAGAGGCACTACACACTCTAGATGAGGAGGCTACTATGAGAGATACAGCAGACAGAGCTCCAGTCACAGCCTACGGACGACATCTACTTCGACTTGGCTCCCAGCACCGTCTCGTTATTTATAACGGGATGGCCCAGTGGCCCACCTCAGGGGGCCTGACTTGTATGCCACATGGAGTTACCGAGGGAGGGGGGTGTACAGTCGACTATATTCTGGGACACAGGGAGGCTACACACCTTATCACATCCTTCACCATTCCACCCATACCCATCGGAGCCGACCACACATACCTCTCTTTCTCCATCATCGGAGATACCATCCCACACAGCTCCACAGCACACACTCCACACACCACCATCCATTTCACACATGAGCTAGCCCCTCTTTACTCGGCCGAGGTCGAGCATGGCCTATGCCTCCTCCACCCATCCACACCACTCTCAGTTCTCACATCACATATCTCTTCCGTTCTCCACACTTCAGCTATTAGCTCTTTTCCACACACCACTCACACAGGACGCACTCCCCCTCCCGGGACTATGCCTCAGAACCGCTGGTATGATGATGAGTGCAGAGAGCTATACCGACGCCTCCGTGCACGGCGAGCCTTAGGAGAGATCACAGAGAGAGAGGCCAGACGGCATATGAAGACGCTGACACGCCAAAAGCGGCGAGCATTCGAAGAGGCATAGGAGCTTGAGCTATACCGCCTATTCATGAGCATGGATAGCGCGACGGCATGGCGCACCCTGCGCGAGCCACGTCTGACTACAGCTATTGAGGATCCACAGATATGGCATGATTATGCAGAGCGACTTGATGAGGTGCCAGGGCAGCCTCCTATCCCACAGCCACACGGGCCACGCCCCACGTGCTCCTCCTTCTTTACAACAGAGATGGTAGAGAGGGCCATACGCCGCATGCAGCACAGACGATCAGCTGACCATACTGGATTATAGAGTGAGCACATCATTTATGCGGCCTCCACTATAGCCCCGTTGATTGCACATGTCTTCAACCGGGCTATAGGGGAGGGCTTCCCAGAGGAGTGGACACAGCACACCATAGTGCCTATCCACAAATCTGGCGACACCCTGGACCCAGGGAAGTACAGGACTATCATGATTGGCCACACGATGGCCAAGCTATATGGAGCAGTACTTGAGGCACAGCTCAGCTGCTACGCAGAGACCGAGGGTTTACGAGCTCCAGGCCAGGCATGTTTCAGACGAGCTTTCTCCACCACTTATCACATCTTCGTTCTGGGCTGCCTCATTGATGGGGCAAAGGCGCGGAAGAAGAGGCTTTACTACTGCTTTGTGGATTTCCGCAAGGCCTTTGACACAGTCCCACGCGAGAGACTCTTCCAGCGCCTTCACAGCATTGGGGTACCAACAGAGATGATTTGGGCCATATATGCTCTCTACGAGAGGGTGACGGGTCGAGTTCGTTGCCCAGGAGGTTTTTCAGAGACCATTGCTAGCACCATTGGTGTTAAGCAAGGATGCCCACTCTCCCCGACACTCTTTGGGCTCTACATCGACGAGATCTCCGACTACATACTGCGAGCAGGGGGAGAGGGGAGCGACTTGGCAGGTACTCCAGTCCACATCATGTTATATGCTGATGATATTGTGTTGATTTCAGAGTCACCCGAGGGCTTGCAACGCCATCTTGAGGCCTTGGACGAATTCAGCACACACAGGGGGTTGACTGTGAACCTTGGCAAAACACCAAGCTTGATCTTTCACACATCCAGTGCAGTGAGGAGCGCTGCCACCTTCACAGCAGCAGGAGGACAGGTTGATGTAGTCACCTCCTATGTCTACCTTGGCATCACATTCACCAGCCTACCAGGACCCTTCACTATGAGGCAGGCTGCTGCTGACAGGCTCACCCGAGGATATGCAGCTCTGACCATGCTAGAGCGGAGATGCCACCAGGCACACTTTCAGGAGCCCCGCACGAAGGGGTGGCTTTTCGACACCTTAGTCACCCCGGCCCTGATGTACTCGGCGGCAGTATGGGCACCAGGATTGACAGCTGACCAGTGGACACAGCTTGAGAGGCCACAGGTATGTATGATCTCACGCTTGCTCCGCAGCAAGAAGACAGTGCCACATGACATTATTAGAGCCGAGCTCGCCACACCACCTATGGTTGTAGAGGCACTATTCCAGACAATCTGCTTCATCCAGAGGATGAGAGAGCTACCTCCTGACAGACTTACTCGTAGAGCATTTGAGGCAGCTATACAGCTATCAGAGAGTGGGCATGAGAGAGCATGGTACTCACAGGTCAGAGCATGGTTTGAGGGACACGGTCTTGACATGGAGAGCCTACCACCATTCCAGTACGACCCCCACTCACCATATGTTCACCTCTCTCGCAGTGAGAGGAACTTGGTATTGAGACAGGATCTGTGGCAGCTATACACTAGGAGAGTCTGGGAGTCACCTGGCTTGGGGACGAGGATGTCAGATTACAGAGACCAGTTTCTCACCATATTGTCTGGGGGGTTCATACAGAGACCACGCTATATGGACACATATATGCCACATAGCTCACGGGTGGCGATTGGTCAGCTGAGAGTGGCTTCACACAAGTTAGAGATTGAGATCGGGAGACATACTGGTGTTCCCAGGGAGGAGCGAGTCTGCAGAGCCTGCACAGAGGAGGTGGAGAGTGAGGAGCACTTTGTATGTAGATGCAGAGCATACACTGAGATCAGAGGCAGGTATGAGGCCTTATTCAGAGGACAACCCACTCTCCGAGAGATCATGGACTCTCGAGATCAGAGACAACTCGGACGTTTCTTACTAGAGATACAGAGCCATCGGGACACACTACTACAGCCACACACAGCTACACAGACAGAGGGGAGACAGTCGCAGCTCACAGACTTCTTTCAGAGGATTGCCGCCCCTCCCTCACCAGACACTCAGAGGGGAGTGACACTCCCACAGGCGGAGGTGAGCCGAGCTAGACGACGACCACGAGCCACAGGCTACAGGGGCGCGAGCTCCCCCCACCGACAGATCGAGGAGATCCGAGCCCGGGAGCATCGTGCCACTGAGGAGCGAGTAGCTCAGATGAGGGCCGACCCGACAGCTTTCATCCGGGTAGCCTTGGCACCAGCCCCGCCCATGTACCACATCTTACATCCCCCCATTAGTACAAGATGGAGCTAGATAGCTTGATGCATTCTCATGATTGTACTACCTTGAGCATATAGACATGCATATACCCCTAGAGATAGAGCTCCATCCCTCCTCAGATACCCCACTACCTACATTGAGTTCAGTTTTGTATCAGTTTTGTTTCATTTGTCTTTCCGATAGACGGATGACATACACACCATGTACATTTGATTTGTCTCATAGGCCAATTTCGGCCTGACATAGACGCTAAAAATCTTTCTTTCTTTCTTCTTCTTCTTCTCTCTCTCTCTCTCTCTCTCTCTCTCTCTCTCTCTCTCTCTCTCTCTCTCTCTCTCTCTCTCTCTCTCTCTCTCTCTCTCTCTCTCTCTCTCTCTCTCTCCTGCTGCTCCTCTGCTGCTCGCGCGCGCGCCCTGCTACCCGCACTGTGCTGCCGCCCTGGCCCCCCCCCGCCTCTGCCCCTCGCGCTGCACCCTCGCGCCCGCCTCACTGCCCCCCCGCCTCTGCCCCTCGCTACCTGAGCAACACCATCACGCTCGCCCTGCCCTGCACCCGCGCGCCGTCGCCCTGCCCTCCCCGCTGCCCTGCCCTGTTCGTGTGCTGCACCCCCCTCTGTAGGCCAGCCCCCCCCTCCCCGCATGTTACGCGTAGGATGTCCCTCCCCCTTCCTCTACGCGTAGGGTTTCAAACCCCCCCCCCCCCCCCCCCCAAAAAAAAATGTTTTAACGCGTAGGATATCCCCCCCTTCTTCTACGCGTACGAAGTAAATTAATTTTTTTTTTATTTTATTTTTTAATAAACCCCCCCCCCCCCTCCCCCATTCTCTTTACCATACCTTAAACCCCCCCCCCTCTCTTCCCCTCTCTCCCGTCTGTAACTACCGACGCCCCTCTCTAGTCGTATCGCCTCACGCTCCCCCACTCGCCGCGCCCGCCGCTAGTGTGGGTGTACACGCGTCTTCTCCCTTGCGGACGGCTCCCCCACTCGCCCAGCTGCCGCGCTCCTTGCTAGTGTGGGTGCACACGTACATCTAACCCCCCCCCCCCTTGCGGACGGCGATCAAGCATGAGGAAGATGAACGATAAAGCTGACCCCCTGGAGAATGCCATTCAAAAATGCAAAGAGGAAATGACAAAGACCATTACCAAGATGAACCGCAATCTCTGGGGTACAATAAACATGCTCGAAGGACGCGTGTTGATCCAAGAGAGCAAGATAAGCACGCTGGAAGACCAAGTGACGACCCAAGAGGAAGAGATCGCGTCACTCAAGAAAGATCTCGCCGAAGCACAATCAAGAAACACACTGGAAGAGGGCGAACTGCAACCCTCAGTAATCGAAGAAATCAACACGATCAAGGAGCAAGTATGGGCCATCCAAGAGGGAGAAGAGCAGCACAAAGAAATGACAACTTCTTGGGTGGATGTTCTTACCAAAACTCAACAGAAGGCGGACGAAGCCGAGAAATGGATCAAGGTGGCCAAGAAAGGGAAAGGCAAGGAGATAACGCCCACGTCCACACCCAGCAACATCATTAATCAGACACTTGAGGAGGAGCAGAGGAGAAGGGTGCGCGCTTTACATGTGAGAATTTGCGGTCTTAAAGACAAAGGCAATGTGGACGAAGAAGTAAAAGAACTCACAGCCTTGATGGGGATTCATGAGCCGACGCACACAAGGGCATGGAGAGTGGGCAACATAAAGAAAAATGGAAGCAGTGGAGAAACCTCAAAAGAAAGAGCACTCATCCTCCGTTTTCCCTCCATGGAAGCGAAGAAGTCCTTCTGGAAGAAAAGACCAACTCTTAAAGAGATTGGCATCTTTCTCGGGAATGATCTCACCCTCTCGCAGATCGCTCATATGCAGGAAGTAATGCCGGAGATTAGAGCCGCAAGGGAAAAAGGCAAGATCGCTTTTTATCGAGACGAAAAAGTGGTAATACTAGAGCGACGCTCCACATGACGGTGCGAGACTTATGGGACCACTCAAAATAGCTGCTTGGAACTGCAATGGATCTATGCGTCTTGATGTGGGAGCTTTTGAGGATAGCTTTACTGGAAGAGACATCATCTTTTACTCTGAGACACACCAGGCCCCTGGGCAATCCATGCCACACATCAGTGGATACAGGTGGGAGACAGCCTACAGACAGGAGACACGCTCAGAGCACAAAGGGCGGGGCTCGGGGGGAGTGGCAGTGTTATTTAGAGAGGATCTGCAGCCATTGATACACATAGCCCGCAGGGACGAGCAAGCTAGGTACATGTGGGTGAGACTAAAAGCAGAGACACGCAGATACCTCTATCTAGCTATTTGCTACTTTCCCCCGAGTACATCAGTTTATGCATCACCCAGAGGACAGTCCCCTTTCTCTATTTTGGATGATGACATATGGGAGTTCTCTAGGGATGGTGACATTATCATCCTAGGGGACTTCAATGCTAGGACTGCCCATCACCAGGCAGTGTTTTATGATACTTCAGAGGAGATGCTAAGAGAGCTAGATGTTGTAGAGACGGGCCTTTCCAGACTATCACACGATGTGGAATATACTGAGTATGGGCAACACCCGATAGACATGGGCACTGCACATGGATTGGCCATCTTGAACGGCCTACAGAGATATCCTGTTGCGGGAGGTTTTACATGCTTCCCACACAGACATGGAGCCAGCACTATGGACTATGTCATGGCACAGCGGAATCTCATCTCTAGTATCCAGGATCTCACAGTTGGGCCCAGACCGGTCGGGGTGGCAGTGGATCATGCTCTGGTGTCGATGACCATCTCCTTCCAGTTCGATGTAGCACACAGGCCACGAGTAGCAGCCCCCACTCGCTACACATTCACACGGGAGACGGATTCTGTATACATGGACGGAATCTACAGACGCCTATGCACTGAGGAACCGGGGCGACCTCTGGAGGAGCTAGCTACTATACTGACACAAACATTACATGAGGCAGCAGCAGAAGCATACCCACACACCAAGCCTGAGCAAAGCCGCCGATCAGGGAGCATGCCTCAGAACAGCTAGTACGATGAGGAGTGCCGCCAGACTAGAGCCAGACTTCAGAAGGAGGTGTTGTTGGGGGACGTCACTCACAGACAATCTCACAGATTGACTTCCGACGCCTGGTGCGGAGGAAGAAGAGGGCTTTTTTGGCTCGACTCGAGCAGGATCTATATCATCTATTCTTGAGTCAGGACTCGCGTGAGGCGTGGCGGCTCTTTCATGAGCAGTCCCCTCCCCCTGTGATTTCCTCCGCAGGGGGCTTCTCTACTCTTGACCATATCCTGACACT
This sequence comes from Adiantum capillus-veneris, assembly GCF_014529385.1. Taxonomy (NCBI): domain Eukaryota; kingdom Viridiplantae; phylum Streptophyta; class Polypodiopsida; order Polypodiales; family Pteridaceae; genus Adiantum; species Adiantum capillus-veneris. The sequence goes on from NC_140958.1 coordinate 134,919,709, forward strand.
CAGGGCCATCATCGAGGAAGGCAGATCTCATGGGAGACGGATCTATTGTAGCTTGTGGACTTCCGCAAAGCTTTCGACACAGTACCAAGAGCTAGACTGATGCGCAGACTACAGGAAATGGGAGTACCCACAGAACTCATTTGGGGGACCATGGCATTGTACAGATCAGTAGTAGGGCATGTACGCACCCCGGAAGGACTTTCTACACCGGTTCACTCCACTATTGGGGTGAAGCAGGGCTGCCCGCTCTCTCCTACTCTTTTCGGTATGTATGTGGATGAGATTTCTGACTACATTGACACCGATGGAGATAAACGTGCTCAGTTGGCAAGGACATGGATTCCACTTTTGTTATATGCTGATGACATAGTGTTGATCTCCGAATCCCCAGAGGGAATGCAACGTCAACTGGATGCTTTGCATACGTTTGCCCACGAAAGTGGTTTGTCTGTCAACCTGGGTAAAACCAAGGTTATGGTGTTTAATACCACCCCACAGTGGATCAGGAGGTCAGCACCTACATTCACATACGGCCAGGAGACTGTGGAGTACACAGACGCTTACACTTACCTTGGAGTGGTTTTCAGCGGACCTGCATCCTCACTCAGAAGAGCAGCTGAGACCAGACTTACTAGAGCCCACGCAGCATTGGGTAGATTGGAAAGGATGTGTTCGCAGGTTCAGTTTCAGGAGCCACAGACGAAGCTCTGGCTCTTTGACACCTTGGTGGCTTCAGCATTGCTTTATGGAACCGAGATATGGGGACCTTCACTGGATCACCACGGGAGGCCGGGTCGCACAGACGGTTGGGTGAACATGGAGAAACCTCTCGTCTCTATGATCTCGCGGCTCATTAGAGCCAAGGCATCAGTACTGCGAGCCATTATCCGAGCAGAGCTAGCGGCCCCCCCACTAGTGGTGGAGGCGCTCACCAGATCAGTCTCCTTCATAAACCGCACATGGGAACTTCCTAGAAACAGATATGCTCGCATAGCACTTGAATCCTCTAGACAGTTAGCCATACAAGGAGATACAACATGCTGGTATGGGGAGATGACATCATGGTTTCAGGCACATGGGTTCAGCATCGACAGGCTGCCACCATTCCATTACTCATTGGATGCACCATCTCTCACTCTTACACAGTCAGAGATCACCAAGCTCATCCGCCAAGACCTGACCCAGCTAGACACCAGGAGGACATGGATACAACCAACACAGGAATTGGGCACGAAGATGGCTTTCTACAGAGACCACCTTCTCCAGCTTATGGAAGATGGTTTTGTGACGAGACCCAAATACATGGATACCCACTTGTCTCATGGGATACGATGTGCTATTGGCCAGTTACGCACATCCTCTCACCAGTTGCGGATTGAAACTGGGAGATACAACAGAGTACCAGCAGAGGACAGGACATGCCCCTTGTGTAACATGGAACCTGAGACAAAGCTACACTATCCATGCCGCTGCCCCGTCTACTACGAGATACGAGGCCGATTCCATTGCCTGTTCAGAGAGGGTTTTGAACCACTCTCAAGAGTCATGGGATACGAAGATCAGAGATGTCTGGGTTTGTTCTTGCTCGAGCTGCGCAGACACAGAGATAGCCTGATGAATGGAGAGGCTAGCCAGTCTCAAAGACGGATCACATACTTTTTCAGAGTAGACACGCGACAGCCGCAAGAGCCACTCCCACAGCAGAGCTCCCCCTCGTCTCACACCAGAGGCACACTGATTGACCGAGCGATTGAATTGGGGAAATCCAAGTGCCCGCGACTGCAAAGAACTACACAACATCGACGGAGGCTACGACAGAAAATTCGGAGCATGCTGGCCAAGCATGCATGACGCCCGGTCGACTACTAACCATGGAGGAAATTGATGAGATTCGCCAACGACCGATGATAGATCTCTTGTGATTCAGCTATCCCAACAAGCCGCCCATTTTTTGCTTAGTTTGTTGCTTGGCTCACATCGACCAGCTTAGGACCCCATAGTATATATCTTTGTTTTGTACTGTTGGTAGGTTATTTTGTTACTCTGACTTTGTATCAGATCCACCACTTTGTAACTTTCGGGTCTCATAGGTCATTATGGCCTTTTGAAGACGTTAATATAACATTTCATTTCTCTCTCAATACTTGAAGTCCATTTGCACCTGGATTACAAGCGCTCATTTAAGAATGTAATAGTCCAAATATGGCCCCCCAATCTCAGAAAAATAAAAGTTCTTTTAAAACATTTCAAATGCATAAGTGAAGGGTAAGTATAGATAACCAAAAGCCCCATGAAAATGAAAAGTCATAGGAAATGAAAAGCCCATCAAAATACGAAGTCAAAAGACACTTCATCTCCATATAAAAGAAGTGGTCGAGTGCATTTCTTCTCCATTACCTTTCTTTTAGCATTTCCTTCTCTTTAGAATTTCCCTGCACTATGTAGGTAGAGTTTCCTTGTGCTAGGTAAGGTCATGAAATCATATCGGTAGGACTTCACTATGTAAGTTTAGTGTAATCCCCCCATTTGTTAGTGGGATTACACTAAGCCTAGGTTTTTTTGAATATTTTGGAATCTTTGAGTTTTTTACTTTTAATTTTTTTGAAGCCATTAAGAATACCTTTTAGGATCGATGGAAAGTAGCAAATTATAGAAAAGTTTCAATCCCATCACGATGATATAACCATCACTTTAGCCTAACGGACTTAAGGCTGCATCAATTGGTGATGCAACTCAAAATTGTCATTTTAAACTAGCGAATTACGTAGTATTTGGTAGTGCACAAGTTGCAAACTACTCAATAACCATAAGGTGTATATAGAACGCAATGCATGACTAAAGGAATTGGAAAGTCAAAAGGCTTCGACTCCCTATATAAGAGAGTTTTCTAACATGAATATAATTGTTCTATTCCTTGTACAATCTCATGAATGTAATTTTGTTGAGAGCCATTCGGCCCTATCGAGTGTAATCTTTGCTTACATTCTAAAAGAAATCGCCCTCTTAATAACCACATTGTGAGCAAAGAAACTCGAGATAACCATAACTAGCCATGGCATTACTGTACTTCTACCTTTCCCAAAACCTTTCTGTGATAAGAGCAGGATTTGGGACCTTCCATGCAGGCAAAACAAGATCCTTTTGAGGGTCAAAACAGGCATGACTGCCTCTTTCAGAGATTGGTATATGATCCCAGTTATCACCAAAGTAGCCTGTCGTTGAATGATTATGTTTAATGTTTGTATTTCCCCAGTGTACAAGCATCATACTGTTCCAGATCTCTTTGGGTGCAAAGCATGCTCCTTCATCCCAGCTAAAGAACTGCAGAGATAAAGGCACCCTTAGTCACTCCATCCAGAAGGCCGAAGACAAAAAAGAGCAAAAAGAAGCTATGTACTATGAAACAATTAACATTACCCAAATATGATCACGCCCAGCAGTCCGATTCCAATAAGGGTAGCTCTGACTAATATGTAAATAGGCTCTTCTATAAAAGTCCAGTGTAAAATAGCTCCTCAAACCCATGAAGTTCTGCCACAGGAAAATAGCACATTTTACACAATGCAAAGCCACTGGAATTACCTTGCAACTGGCGATCTATTACATCAATCCTTACAAGCACCCACACACCCACTCCCCCCCGCCCTCTCCAAGGTTGTAAGCAGGGTGTGCATGCCCTTGTAAAATTTGGCCACAGTACGAGCCTTCAGGAAAGGTGGTTAGCCGTACCGCCTCACACAGTCATGACAGTGCTCATGGCAATATTTATGCACATTTTTATCCTTTTTCTGCTGTAGAGATACTCATGGAATAGAGACTCTAGAAACTAACATAACAGTCGAATTTCATGGAGCAGGAATAACTGTCTCTAACACCAACGCTGGAAAGGAAAACAAATCATGAAACTATAAGCTAAGAAGCAATAAGTTTGGGCTAACAAGCCCTACCTTCTCTTTTCAACAGGAGGATGAAGAAAAGCACAAGGGTGGCACATGCTGGCCTAGGCTCGCCTAGCTGCAAGAAGGAAGTCAGCAATGAAATTTTAATGGGATGATGCCTGGGCTGAGATAACTGGATGCCAGAATGTAAGCTGGCCTCCTGAAGCACCATTACAAAGTACATTTTGCTCGATTTCATCATACCTCCCACATTTTCCCTCGGCATTGGAGTAAACAACCAACCGATCCAAAAGCCCCTTCACAGCAAAAAAATCCTTGAAATTTGCATGTGTCATGTAAGCTACATTACCTTTTCATTATAATGTTGACAAACTCTCCTACATGCTACATACCCCATAAAAACACACACACACACACACACACACACACACACACACACACACACACACAGAAATGAAATGAAATGTTATATTAACGTCTTTAAAAGGCCAAAGTGACCTATGAGACCAGAAAGTTACAATGTGGTGGATCTGATACAAAGTCAGAGTATGGCAAAAATGAAATGACAAATGTCACAATAAAATACTATGGAATCCTAAACTACTAGGTGTGAACTAAGCAGCTAGCTGGGAGAGCTAGATCACAAGAGATCCAGCATCGGTCGCTGGCGGATCTCATCAATCTCCTCCATGGTCAGTAGTCTGACCGGGCGTCGTGCATGTCGAGCCAAAGTGATCCGAATCCTCTGATGAAGCCTCCGCCGATGCTGTGTAGTCCTCCACAGTCGTGGGCGTCTGGATCTTCCCAGCTCAGTCGCTCGGTCGATTAGTGTGCCTCTAGTGTGAGGCGACGAGCTCTGCTGTGGTAGTAACTCCTCCGGGTGTCCAGTGGCAGCTCTAAAGAAATCTGTGATCAGTCTCTGGGACTGGCTAGCCTCTCCTCTCATCAGGCTCTCTCTGTGTCTGCGTAGCTCAAGCAAAAACAAACCCAAGCATCTCTGATCCTCATACTGCATGACTCTATAGAATGGTCCAAAGCCCTCTCTGAACAAGCAATGGAAGCGGCCTCGTATCTCGTAGTAGACGGGGCAGCGGCATGTGTAGTGCAACTCTGTCTCAGGCTCGATGTCACACAAGGGGCATGTCCTAGCCTCTGTTGGTACTCCGATGTATCTCCCAGTCTTGATCCGCAGCTGGTGTGAAGATGTACGTATCTGGTCGATAGCGCATCTTATCCCATGAGACAAGTGGGTGTCCATGTATCTGGGCCTCGTCACAAAACCATCAACCATAAGCTGGAGGAGATGCTCTCTGTAGAAAGCCATCTTCGTGCCCAGCTCCTGTGTTGGTTGTATCCATGTCCTCCTGGTGTCTAGCTGAGTCAAGTCCTGGCAGATGAGCCCGGTGATCTCGGACTGTGTAAGAGTCAGAGAGGGTGCATCCAGTGAGTACTGGAAGGGAGGCAATCTGTCTATGTTGAACCCATGCGCCTGAAACCATGATGTCATCTCCCCATACCAGCATGTTGTATCTCCTTGCATGGCTAACTGTCGAGAGGACTCAAGTGCAAGGCGGGCATATCTATCTCTGGGAAGTTCCCACATGCGGTGTATGAAGGAGACCGATCTGGTGAGCGACTCAACCACTAGTGGGGGGGGGCAGCTAGCTCTGCTCGAACAATAGCACGTGGTACTAAGGCCTTGGCTCTAATGAGCCGCGAGATCATAGAGATCAGAGGCTTCTCCATGTCCCCCCATCCATCACTGCGGCCTGTCCTCCCATGATGATCTAATGAAGGTCCCCAAATCTCAGCTCCATAAAGCAATGCAGAAGCCACCAGAGTGTCAAAGAGCCAGAGCTTCGTCCGAGGCTCCTGAAACTGAACTTGTGAACACATCCTTTCCAATCTACCCAATGCTGCATGGGCTCTGGTCAGTCTAGTGTCTGCTGCCCTCCTCAATGAAAATGCTGGCCCACTAAAAACCACTCCAAGGTAAGTGTACGCCTCTGTATATTCCACAGTCTCCTGGCCGTATGTGAATGCTGGCGCTGATCTCCTGATCCACTGTGGGGTGGTATTAAATACCATGACCTTGGTTTTACCAAGGTTGACGGACAAACCACTTTCCTGAGCAAACCTATTCAAAGCATCCAAGTGACGTTGCATCCCTTCCGGAGAGTCGGAGATCAACACAATATCATCAGAATATAACAATAATGGAATCCATGTCCCTGCCAGCTGTGCACCTCTATCACCATCTCTCTCAATGTAGTCAGAAACCTCATCCACATACATACCAAATAGAGTAGGAGAGAGCGGGCAGCCCTGCTTCACCCCAATAGTGGAGTGAATCGGTGTGGATAGACCCTCTGAGGTGCGTACCTGCCTCACTACTGACCTGTATAATGCCATGACCCTCCAAATGAGCTCTGTGGGTACTCCCATCTGCTGTAATCTGCGCATCAATCTAGCTCTAGGCACTGTGTCAAATGCTTTGCGGAAATCCACAAAGCTACAATAGATCCGTCTCCCATGCGATCTACCCTCCTCAATGATGGCTCTCAATGTCAAGATATGGTCAAGAGTAGAAAAACCCCTCCTGAACCATGCCTGCCCGGCTGTGCGTATCCCCTCCCTCTCTGCCCATCTACTCAGCTGCTGCTCAAGAATAGATGTGTACAACCGTGCCAATGTGTGTCCAATCATGATAGTGCGATAATTCCCAGGCTCCATAGGGTCTCCTGACTTGAAGATAGGTACAATGGTAGATAGGCTCCAAGTATCCGGCAAGCCCTCACACATGGCACGGTTAAACATCACTGCTAGAAGCTCTGCTAGTACATCTCTGGCATGCGTGAAATGCTCAGCCACTAAACCATCATGATCATATGCTCTCCCAGTCCTCATCCTGTCAATGGCCTTCCTCACCATCTCCGCGGTGAAAAAAGCACATGTGTGTGGGCATGGATCGGGAGGGGCGGGAAGGGGGGGCTGCTCAAGAACTGTGTACAGAGATGATGCGTATTGGCCCCAGTCCTCTGTAGAAGTGATGGCAGGGAGGGAAGAGTGCTCCTGAAAGAGGCGCCATGCCTCACATGAGTCCTGACTCAAGAACAGCTGATATAGATCCTGCTCTAGTTGAGCCAAAAATGCCCTCTTCTTCCGCCGCACTAGGCATCGGAAGTCAATCTGTGACTGTCTGTGAGTGATGTCCCCCAAAAGCACCTCCCTCTGAAGTCTAGCTCTAGTGTCCCGGCATTCCTCATCATACCAATTGTTCTGGGACATGCTCCCCGAACGGCATCTCTGCTCAGACTGGGTATGTGGGTATGCCTCTGCTGTTGTATCATGTAGTGTCTCTGTCAATATAGTAGTAAGCTCCTCCAGAGGTCGCCCTGGCTCCTCTGTGCATAGGCGTCTGTAGATCCCATCTATGTATACAGAGGTTGTCTCCCGCGTGAAGGTGTAGCGAGTAGGGGCTACTGTCCGTAGCCTGTGTGCTACACTAAACTGAAAAGAGATGGTCATTGACACAAGAGCATGATCCATTGCCACACCAACAGGTCTGGGTCCAACCGTGAGATCCTGGATACTAGAGATGAGGCTCGGCTGTGCCATGACATAATCCACTGTGCTGGCTCCATGTCTGTGTGGAAAGCATGTAAAACCCCCTGAAGCGGGAAATCTCTGTAGGCCATTCAAGATGGCCAATCCATGTGCCGTCCCCATGTCTATCAAGTGTAGTCCATACTCAGTGTGTTCTCCATCTTGTGATAGTCTGGATAGGCCTGTCTCTGCAGCATCCAGATCTCTCAGCATCTCCTCTGAAGTATCATAAAATATTGTCTGATGATGGGCAGTCCTAGCGTTGAAATCCCCTAGAATGATGATGTCACCATCTCTAGAGAACTCCCATATGTCATCATCCAAAATAGAGAAAGGGGACTGTCTTCTGGGAAAGTAGCAAATAGCAATGTAAAGATATCTATCTGTCTCTGCTCTCAGTCTCACCCACATGTACCTAGCTTGCTCATCTCTGCGGGCTATATGTATCAATGGCTGCAACTCCTCCCTGAATAACACTGCCACTCCTCTTGATCCTCGCCCTCTGCACTCTAATCGTGTCTCCTGTCTATAGGCAGTCTCCCATCTATATCCACTAATGTGAGGCATAGACTGGCCAAGGGCCTGATGTGTCTCAGAGTAGAAGACAATGTCTCTTCCCCTAAAACTATCCTCAAAGGCGCCCACATCAAGTCGCATAGATCCATTACAATTCCACGTGGCAACTTTGAGGGTGGTCCCATGGGTCTCGCACCGTCATGTGGAGCGCCGCTCTACAATCACAACCCGGCCATCTCTGTAGAAGGCCGTCTTTCCCTTCTCCCTTGCCGCTTGAATCTCTGGCATTACCTCTCTCATATGCGCAAGCTGTGTGAGAGTGAGGTCATCTCCAAGAAATATGCCTGTTTTCTTTAGTGTAGGACGCTTCTTCAAGAAGTCCTTCTTTGCCTCCATGGATGGGAAACAGATGATTAGAGCTCTCCCTTTTGAAGTCTCCTCATTGCCTTGTGTCTTCTTCCCCACCCTCCATGCCTTTGTATGAGTAGCCTCACTACCCATCATGCGGAGAAGTTCATCAACTTCCCCTTCCACCTCATCTCGGTCTTTTAGACCGGTTACTCTTATATGCAAAGCTCTAGTTTTCCTTCGTTGTTCTTCCTCTAGAGTCATGTTGATGATTGTAGGAGTGGTGACATATGTGGTATCTTTCCCTTTGCCTTTCTTAACGACTTCTATCCACTTCTCAGCCTCATCCGCCTTCTTTTGCGTCTTCGAGATCACATCCATCCACGAAGACGTCTTTACCATCTTTTGTTTCTCCTCCTCTTTGATCATCCGTACCTGCTCTTTGATGACCTTGATTTCCTCTACTACCGAAGGCTGGAATCCCCCCTCCTCTAGTCCACTGCTCGCTCTATCAGCAAGTTCTCGCTTGAGAGCTGAGACCTCTTCTTTAAGTGCTTGGGAGTCCGCCTTAAGTGCTTGTAGCTCTGCGTGCAGGTCTTCTTTCTCTTTCTTCCACTGCGCGCCTTCGTTGAGAAACATTTGAAGAAGGTTTGCCTTTTCTTTCCACCATCCCTCCATATCAATCGTACATTTTTGAGATTTTCCTTTTCTGCAAATTTCTGTCAATGCTGAAATTTATGTACTTCTGAAATTCTGAAATTTCCCTGCAGGTCTGCAACTCGTGAAAAATGTAAATGTAAATTCTGTATTTTCTAATTCTGCAGGTCTGAGTAAATTTTGTAGGTCTGAAAAATTTTCGAAAAATTTTCAGGTGTGACTGCCCGCTATCTGCCCTGTAATGCACCTGCGGGCTTTGGTGGGGGGGGGGGGGGGGGGGGGGGGGGGGGGGGGGGGGGGGGGGGGGCGCTGTCCAGCCACGAGTAGGGGGGGGCGACGTACTGTCACAACAGGCACAGTCCAGCTGGTGAGAGAGTAAGCGCGCTGCCTGCTGAGAGAGAGCGCGTGGGGCTGAGTGGGCTGCGTGGGCAGCGCTCAACAGAGCAGTAGGTGGCGTGGGCAGCGCTCAACAGGGTAGGTGGCGTGAGGCAGTCCAGCAGTCCAGCGCTCAACAGAGCAGGTGGCGTGGGCAGTCCAGAGAGAGAGAGAGAGAGAGAGAGAGAGAGAGAGAGAGAGAGAGAGAGAATGAAATGAAATGTTTATTAACGTCTACAAAAGGCCTAAAAGACCTATGAGACCAATATTATCCAATAAATCACATACTCATCAGGTGTGTCAAAGTGTCCAAGACAAAAATAAAGTACAATAAAGTAATGAAGTAAAGACTAAACCACTAAAAGAAGGGGGGGGGGGGGGGGGGGGGGGGGGGGGGGTCCCTAGTGTAAGGGCAGCCTGTTGAGCTCGAGGTGGCTGGTATAGGGGGTTGTCCTACTGGGCCTGGTCCTGTCCTCTGTCATCACATGAACTCTCACACGTGGGGTGGGGGGGGGGGGGGGGGGGGGGGGGGGGGGGGGGGGTCGTCCCTAGTGTAAGGGCAGCCTGTTGAGCTCGAGGTGGCTGGTATAGGGGGTTGTCCTACCTGGCCTGGTCCTGTCCTCTGTCATCACATGAACTCTCACACGTGGGGTGGGGGGGGGGGGGGGGGGGGAGAGAGAGAGAGAGAGAGAGTACCTTCATGGAAAGATAGGGAGTCTCATCGGCACGTGCAATAAGGCAAGCACCCAGGACTGGCACATAGAAGAAATCAGCCTCTTCAGCATTTAGTGTTCGATGTGGACTATTTAACAAGCCCTCATACAAAGCAATCTGCAAACACAAAGAGCCTCTTTACCATCACCTATGCAAAATGAACCAGGTCACAAGCTCTTAATTGAGGTAATGTTCATAATGAAAAGCAGAACACCTTAAGCAGCACTTTAGGCTTGTGGGATGTCTGGTCAGGTCACATGAGGATGACGAGAAAAACTATCCCAGTGATAGACACAGAAGGGAAGAACCCGCCAAAAAAGTGTCTCAGAAAGGGAAAGAGATCTGGAACATTAGAAAACCCTGGCAGGGAAAGACAATTTTTTGGGTTGATTCACTTAGTATTTCAAAACCCAAGAACCCCGGAGAAAAAATATTCCTTTCGTAGAGATGCTCAAGTAGTCTAAACTGAGAGATACAATACCTTTGAGCCCAATTTTCTGCTTGCAGTATGTAGTTGCAGTGGAGAATTAGGAACGGATGAAGGTTTGTTTGTGACACTTTCAATAAGAAGGTCCCTTCTTTCACAGGGATGGTTGCAAGAGGAAAATCCATGGATGTCTTATGGAGGACATGGGATTTTGGTGGCTCTCTTGCTGGAGTGTTTATGCCTTCTATGAGACAGTGACGAGTAGAGTGCAAGCTACCACTGGGGTGAAGCAAGGACGTCCACTGCCCCCTATGCTATTTGGACTTTACATGGATGAGACTTCCAAATATATTGCCCAAGGGGTTACCGAAACATTTGAAAGCATTAGAGACCTTCTGCACAGATAGAGATCTTAGGGTCAACTTGCAAAAGACCAAATTCATGGTCTTTAACACCTCAGCAGTGTGGGTGACAAGATCTGCATATTTGTTTACATCTGGTGGGGAGCCAATTGAGTATGCCATAGAGTCTGTATATTTGGGGATTAATTTCAAAGGGCCATGTTTTGCTCGGCGAGACACATCGGAGGCTCGACTTGCATGAGCACATGTAGCACTTGGTGCGTTGAGAGGCATACAGTTTCATGAGCCACGAACCAAGCTATGGCTTTTTGATACCATAGTTACCCCACAGTTCTCTGTGGGCAAGCTATCAAGAGGTCCAAGCCTCTACCATACACGCAGGCCACCATTGACAGAGATTGATGGCCAGAGAAGGAGTATTATGATCGACACAAGCATATGGAGAGACCATTGGTCATGATGCTATCACAGATGATAAGGGCGAAGGCCTCAAGAGACAACTCTGCACGAGATCATTCCTACAGACATCAATGCATCACCCATGGTGGTGCAGGCCTTGCTTCCAGGAGTGACCTACCTCCACAGATTGTGGACCCTCCCTCGAGATAGATACCCACGACTAGCCTTGGCCTCATCCAAGCAGCTAGCAGCCAAGGGTGACTGTCACAAAACGGGAGCGTACACGAGCACTTAGAAATCTGAAAAATAAAATACTTTGCAAAAGGGAGAGAAGGGAGAAGATCGACACAGTATTGGGGACCAGAAGACGGGCTGGTCCCCCCCCCGTTAAGAGTATTCTTTTATTCAGGGAGAATTCTTATACAAGCAAGAGAACCTGAGGAAACCCCTCCGTTATGTAATCTTAGACCCGAAGGTCGTGCTTTCCCGTAAAGGGCTTGGGCACAAGGCCGTTCCTTCTCGTAAGGGGCTTTGGCCCGAAACTGTACTTTCTCGTAAGGGACTTAGGCGTGAAGCCGTACTTCCCGTGAAGGGCCTTCCCGTAAGACGGGAGATTCCTGCAAAACAAACCACACAAAGCAACAATTCTCAATGCGTATCAACACCTTATACCTGTCGCTCCTTGCTCAGAGAATCGACCTCCGTAAAGTCGTCACGCGAACACTTGCAATTTCCGTCGCCAATCTCTACTCCAGAATCCCAGCGCTAGCACTTCCTGCTGCTCCCGGCTTCCCAAAACTGGAACGCTGGCTTACCCTTTTATAGGGTTTGGCACCCGGCGGGAATAAAGTCGAAAAAGCAGAGCTGGGCGCTCCCTAGAGAGAGGAGAGAGAGAGATCGCAAAATCAGCCCCCCCCCCTGCGTAGCTTTTTAGCGCTGCCTTTTTTTTGAGGGACTTGCTTTATTTTATTAATAAAGGCCTGGTCACTTAAAAGTGACCGGCCACTTTAATAAAATAAAGTGTGAACCTGTTCAAACTTTAAAAACTCACTTAGTTAATGAAAACAATGCTACACGGACACATTCCGGGCGTCCCCGGGTGCAGGACACGACACAGATGCAATGCAGACACAGACTCCTCGCGGGAAAACATCTGTCCTCCCGCGGTTGTTCCTGCTTTTCGTAAAAAGCTTCATTGAACCCATCTTTATTCTTGTGCTTGCGTTCTTACGCGTATTTTCTTACTCAGTTCGGATTTCCTCCTTGGCCTACGGGATGCCCCCTTACTGATGCACCCTTCACGCACCCGTCATGTGACGCATCAGGGGCACTCGTAACCCGGACCTTTCCACCGAACTTACGGAAACTCCTTTGCGATGTTTACCGTCACCCATCAAATGACACATCAGAGTTGCCCGTTCTTGATGGCAGTTCCTGTAGCTACAATCTTTTAACAGTTCTTAGTGCACATAATAAAATATCCTAAAAAGAGATTAATCATTAAAAATAAGAACATAGTCCAATTACCAACATCCCTCTGGCTTCTAAACAGTTGACCTCAATTGTAGTGCTTGGACGTATACCTCCAGTATCTCGGGATAAGCTGCTAATTCCTCCTGCGTCATCCACTGAGCATCTAGATTCGAATAGTTCTTAAACTTAACCAAATACTTTCGTGTTATCTTTCCGGATTTGAGAGACCGCTCCTAATGATTTACTATTTGCTCCGGTTGGAGTATTTCTTCTGTTTCCTCAACCTAAGGAGGTTCCTCAGCACTAGGCTGGCTTGGAGGCGGTCCCACATACGGCCGGAGTAAACTGACATGGAAAGAATTATGGATCTTCCAATTAGGCGGTAGCTCTAATCGGAAGGTGACATCATTCACTCGCTCAGTAATCTTAAACGGCCCATAATAACGGGTAGAAAGTTTTACCACTTTCCCCTTATGAGACACTTGTTTCTTAAGTCTGTCTTGCCTTCTCAAACTTGAGTAAGACTAACTGTCCGACTGTTAAGTCGAGATTCCTCCTGTGCTTGTCTGCAGCTTTCTTATGCTTTTCCTGAGAGCGTAGAATAGCTCTCCTAACTTGCCCGTAGGCTGTGTCCAAGTCCCGGAAAAATTCATCCGCTGCAAAGATCTTATCCTTGTTAAAAGGATGGGTGGAAGCAAAGGCTTACCATAGAAAATCTCAAAAGGTGTTTTCCCCGTCGATGAGTGTATGGTATTGTTATACGCATACTCGAAAAGAGGCAAATATTTCTCCCAGTCATATTGCCGGTCTGACACATAAGCTTTTAACATATCCAATACTGTGGAATTGGCTATCTCACTTTGCCCGTCCGTTTGAGGATGGTAAGCAGATGAAAAATTCAGCTTCGTACCAAGGTTATCCATCAAGGCACGCCAAAAATTTCCTGTCATGCGAGGATCTCGATCACTCACAATAGACTTAGGCATTCCATGATGCTTAAAGATCTGTGTTAGAAACACCCTAGCCATATGATCTGCTTCGATCGTTTTCTTGACTAGTATAAAGTGTGCTTGCTTGCTAAACCTGTCCACAATGGTCCAGATTGCGTCATTTCCAGTCTGAGTTCTAGGGAGGTCCATGATGAAGTCCATGGCAATACTTTCCCAAGGTTCATTAGGCACAGGCAAAGGTTGTAGCAACCCAGGCGTCTTATGCCGATCATACTTCACTTTTTGGCAAACCAAGCATTCCCTGACATACTTATCAAGATCTGTTTTAAGGCTAGGCCAAAAGAAATATCTTTCCATTGGTAAGGTCGTAGGGAGAATGCCCCGATGTCCCGCATAAGGCGAAGCGTGTGCTTCATCCATGATCTTCTTTCTTAATGGTTCCGCCACACATATGGCCTGATGGTGGTAGAGATAACCGTCCCAAATGGAATAGGGAAACTCATTCTCTCCACGATGTAGCTTTCCCCAAATGGTGGAGAAGTCTGGATCATTCGGATATAAATCCGGTAGTGCTTCTAATTCTTGGTGATACACCGAAGTGATAGCATTCACCCTTGGCCGCCTAGACAATGCGTCTGCGACTACATTCTTACTCCCAGTCGTGTGAAGGATCGGGAAGTGAAACATAGACAAAAAGTTTGCCCATCTCATCTGTTTCTCAGATAGTTTCCTTTGCGTAAGAAAATACCGCAAACTCTGGTGATCAGTCTTGATCACAAAATCCGCTCCTAGAAGATAGTGCTTCTAGTTGGATAAGGCGTGAATCACAGCCGTGAGTTCCTTTTCATAGATTGGTGCATGCAACTCTGCATCCTTAAGCCGTCTACTTTCGTAAGCCACTGCATGGCCTTCTTGGTTTAACACTGCTCCGATGCAATCGCCTGAAGCATCGCAGTGAACCTCAAATGGTTTCCTTAAGTCAGGCACTATCAAAATAGGTCCACGGCTTAGCAAGTACTTGAGCCGATCAAAAGCTCCTTGTTGTCTCGATCCCCGTCTGAAAGGAATCTTCTTCTTTGTCAAATCATGAAGTGGTCCTGCTACACGAGCAAATCCTCGGACAAACCTTCGATAATATGAACATAATCCCAGAAAGCTACGTACATCATGTACCGTAGGGGGAATAGGCCAATCTTCTACCACTCAGATCTTGGCAGGATCCACACTCACTTGATTGTGAGAGACTATATGGCCGAGATAGTGTATCTCTGAGAGAAAGAACTCGCTCTTCTTTGCATTCACATGCAACTCATGCTTTCGCAATTCTTGAAACACTAAGTCCAAGTGCTTCCGATGTTCCTCTTCTGACTTAGAGAAGATGAGTATGTCGTCAAAGAATACTCCTGTAAAAGCTCGATATGGGCTGAAAATGCGGTCCATCATGCGATTGAACGTCGCAGGAGCATTGGTCAAGCCGAAAGGCATTACCAAAAATTCATATAGTCCAAAGGTTGTGCGGAAAGCAGTCTTATGGACATCCTCAGGGGCGATCCGTATCTGATGATACCCACTCTTTAAGTCTATGCAACTAAAGACACTTGCACCCTGCAACTTATCAAGTATATCATCAATCCGAGGGATCGGAAAGCGATTCTTGGCTGTGATCTTGTTTAAAGACCTATAGTCTATGCACATTCAAAACGTGCCATCTTTCTTCTACACCAGTAGAACTGGAGAGCAGTAGGGTGAAGCACTTGGCCGTACTAACCCTTTCTCTAGAAGCTCGTTGACTTGCTTCAAAATTTCCTCTTGCTGAGCAAGACTTACCCGATAAGGGGGTTGATTGGGAGGCGAGCTACCCGGTGTGAGATCTATGCGGTGCTCTTCCGGGCGTACCGGAGGGAGTTCATCAGGGAGTGTTTCCGTGAAACAATCTTTGTACTTTTCAATAAATTGAAGACGCTTAATTTCCAGACTAGAGAGAGAGTCCCTACTAGTTTTATCCTTTTCACGTGCAAAAATCAAGTAAGCAGAAACACACTTCTTCATTTCTTTCTTAATGGAGATATGACTTACAATTAGGAACTGCCAATCTCCTGCATCAGCTTGAATCTTTATTTTCTTACCCCCATGATCAAAAGTGAGGGTCTTTTCCACATAATCGGGAATAGGTGTCATGTGGAAGTGCCATGGCATACCCAAGATGATATCACATCCCTCGATGGGTGCCATCAAAAATGATTCGCGGTCCTTGTACTCGCCAATCCGAAGATTGAGCTGTCCTTGCACGGGAGTTGCATTGGTTGTCAACCCCTCGAATGCCGATCCTGATGTAACCGGTGTGCCAAGCTGAGCCGGTGTGAGGCACAATCGTTTCGCAGTATCCAGGGAGATTAAGTTATCCGTGGATCCTTGATCATAAAGAATCAGTACTCGCTGGTTGTTCAAAGACCCCCAACCCTTCAGAAGTTGACGCTTCCCTTTCTCCATTTCTGTGTTTCCTTGAACATCTGGAATTGAGTTCGAGCTTGGTGGTGCGGGTTCCTTCCTTGCTTTCTCTTGCCTCATAGAGGCTTGCTCTTGCCGTTGCTGCTTTAGCGGGCAGTCCGGTTTCATATGTCCTTTCTCGCCACAGTAGAAGCATCTTCCTTCCTCTCTAAAAGTTTGAAGTTGAGTAGGAGAAAGATACTTAGTTCGCTTGCCAGTGCCCTCTGGCTTCTTAGAATGATCATCGTCCCTAGATGGAGGACGTTTTCTTCCTTGGCCCCCATGGTCATCGTAGACCCCTCTTTGTCTTGCACGGTAAGTGCTATGCTCCATTTTTCTAAGCGTCCTAGTTGAGTGCAAATCCTCAGCAATGATTGCTGACTCCATCATCCTTTGAAGAGTATCATGCGGATACACCTTCATACTCTTTCGAAGCTGCGGTTGGAGACCCGCTTCGAACTTTCTTTTCTTTTCCTCGTCGGCAATCTTCATTAAGGGAGTGACCTTCAGAAGAACCGACCAATACTTGTCCACATAAGTCATTACTCTTTCATGTTCCTTCTGGGCAAGCCAGTCCCATTCCTTCCGTATGTCCTGCTCGAAGTCAGGTGGAAGAAATTGTTCATAAAATTCAGATTTGAAGCGCTCCCAAGTTCTGGCCCGAGAACCTTCCAGAATCTTGGCTAACCACCAATTACTTGCCGTTTCCTTGAGGTGCATCCCCACATGGCGTAATTTGGATCTTTCTGTGAAGTGCCCATTGGTAAAGGCGACTTCAAACTATCTGATGAAGGACAGTGCATTGGAGATGTCTCTCCGTCCGTTGTAGGTTTCGAACTTGATGTCCTTGTCGCCCGATTTGAAGACTCTCATGCGATGTTGAGACTTACGACCATGCTTCTTGAATCGAGGCTTATCTTTAGGTTGATGTAGGGTAGTGGCAGTAGTAGCGGCTTCCTTCTTCTGACGAGATGATCGAGAAGTAGAAGTATAATCAGGAGAAAGAAAGAAAGAAAGAAAGAAAGATTTTTAACGTCTATGTCAGGCCGAAATCGGCCTATGAGACAAAACAGATGTACCTGGTGTGTATGTCATCCGTCTATCGGAAAGACAAATGAAACAAAACTAATACAAAACTGAACTGAATGTAGGTAGTGGAGTATCTGAGGAGAGATGGAGCTCTATCTCTCTAGGGGTATATGCATGTCTATATGCTCAAGGTAGTACAATCATGAGAATGCATCAAGCTATCTAGCTCCATCCTGTACTAATGGGGGGATGTAAGATGTGGTACATGGGCGGGGCTGGTGCCAAGGCTACCCGGATGAAAGCTGTCGGGTCGGCCCTCATCTGAGCTACTCGCTCCTCAGTGGCACAGCGCTCCCGGGCTCGGATCTCCTCGATCTGTCGGTGGTGGGAGCTCGCGCCCCTGTAGCCTGTAACTCGTGGTCGTCGTCTAGCTCGGTTCACCTCCGCCTGTGGAAGTGTCACTCCCCTCTGAGTGTCTGGTGAGGGAGGGGCGGCAATCCTCTGAAAGAAGTCTGTGAGCTGCGACTGTCTCCCCTCTGTCTGTGTAGCTGTGTGTGGCTGTAGTAGTGTGTCCCGATGGCTCTGTATCTCTAGTAAGAAACGTCCGAGCTGTCTCTGATCTCGAGAGTCCATGATCTCTCGGAGAGTGGGCTGTCCTCTGAATAAGGCCTCATACCTGCCTCTGATCTCAGTGTATGCTCTGCATCTACATACAAAGTGCTCCTCACTCTCTACCTCCTCTGTGCAGGCTCTGCAGACTCGCTCCTCCCTGGGAACACCAGTGTGTCTCCCGATCTCAATCTCTAACCTGTGTGAAGCAACTCTCAGCTGACCAATCGCCACCCGTGAGCTATGTGGCATATATGTGTCCATATAGCGTGGTCTCTGTATGAACCCCCCAGACAATATGGTGAGAAACTGGTCTCTGTAATCTGACATCCTCGTCCCCAAGCCAGGTGACTCCCAGACTCTCCTAGTGTATAACTGCCACAGATCCTGTCTCAATACCAAGTTCCTCTCACTGCGAGAGAGGTGAATATATGGTGAGTGGGGGTCGTACTGGAATGGTGGTAGGCTCTCCATGTCAAGACCGTGTCCCTCAAACCATGCTCTGACTTGTGAGTACCATGCTCTCTCATGCCCACTCTCTGATAGCTGTATAGCTGCCTCAAATGCTCTACGAGTAAGTCTGTCAGGAGGTAGCTCTCTCATCCTCTGGAGGAAGCAGACTGTCTGGAATAGTGCCTCTACAACCATAGGTGGTGTGGCGAGCTCGGCTCTAATAATGTCATGTGGCACTGTCTTCTTGCTGCGGAGCAAGCGTGAGATCATACATACCTGTGGCCTCTCAAGCTGTGTCCACTGGTCAGCTGTCAATCCTGGTGCCCATACTGCCGCCGAGTACATCAGGGCCCGGGTGACTAAGGTGTCGAAAAGCCACCCCTTCGTGCGGGGCTCTTGAAAGTGTGCCTGGTGGCACCTCCGCTCTAGCATGGTCATAGCTGCATATCCTCGGGTGAGCCTGTCAGCAGCAGCCTGCCTCATAGTGAAGGGTCCAGGTAGGCTGGTGAATGTGATGCCAAGGTAGACATAGGAGGTGACTACATCAACTTGTCCTCCTGCTGCTGTGAAGGTGGCAGCGCTCCTCACTGCACTGGATGTGTGAAAGATCATGACCTTGGTTTTGCCAAGGTTCACAGTCAACCCCTTGTGTGTGCTGAATTCGTCCAAGGCCTCAAGATGGCGCTGCAAGCCCTCGGGTGACTCTGAAATCAACACAATATCATCAGCATATAACATGATGTGGACCGGAGTACCTGCCAAGTCGCTCCCCTCCCCCCTTGCTCGCAGTATGTAGTCGGAGATCTCGTCGATGTAGAGCCCAAAGAGTGTCGGGGAGAGTGGGCATCCTTGCTTAACACCAATGGTGCTAGCAATGGTCTCTGAAAAACCGCCTGGGCAACGAACCCGACCCGTCACCCTCTCGTAGAGAGTATATATGGCCCAAATCATCTCTGTTGGTACCCCAATGCTGTGAAGGCGTTGGAAGAGTCTCTCGCGTGGGACTGTGTCAAAGGCCTTGCGGAAATCCACAAAGCAGCAGTAAAGCCTCTTCTTCCGCGCCTTTGCCCCATAAATAAAGCAGCGCAGAACGAAGATGTGATCAGTGGTGGAGAAAGCTCGTCTGAAACCTGCCTGGCTTGGAGCTCGTAAACCCTCGGTCTCTGCGTAGCGGCTGAGCTGTGCCTCAAGTACTGCTCCATATAGCTTGGCCATCATGTGGCCAATCATGATAGTCCTGTACTTCCCTGGGTCCAGGGTGTCGCCAGATTTGTGGATAGGCACTATGGTGTGCTGTGTCCACTCCTCTGGGAAGCCCTCCCCTATAGCCCGGTTGAAGACATGTGCAATCAACGGGGCTATAGTGGAGGCCGCATAAATGATGTGCTCACTCTGTAATCCAGTATGGTCAGCTGATCGTCTGTGCTGCATGCGGTGTATGGCCCTCTCTACCATCTCTGCTGTAAAGAAGGAGGAGCACGTGGGGCGTGGCCCGTGTGGCTGTGGGATAGGAGGCTGCCCTGGCACCTCATAGAGTCGCTCTGCATAATCATGCCATATCTGTGGATCCTCAATAGCTGTAGTCGGACGTGGCTCGCGCAAGGTGCGCCATGCCGTCGCGCTATCCATGCTCATGAATAGGCGGTATAGCTCTAGCTCCTGTGCCTCTTCGAATGCTCGCCGCTTTTGGCGTGTCAGCGTCTTCATATGCCGTCTGGCCTCTCTCTCTATGATCTCTCCTAAGGCTCGCCGTGCACGGAGGCGTCGGTATAGCTCTCTGCACTCATCATCATACCAGCGGTTCTGAGGCATAGTCCCGGGAGGGGGAGTGCGTCCTGTGTGAGTGGTGTGTGGAAAAGAGCTAATAGCTGAAGTGTGGAGAACGGAAGAGATATGTGATGTGAGAACTGAGAGTGGTGTGGATGGGTGGAGGAGGCATAGGCCATGCTCGACCTCGGCCGAGTAAAGAGGGGCTAGCTCATGTGTGAAATGGATGGTGGTGTGTGGAGTGTGTGCTGTGGAGCTGTGTGGGATGGTATCTCCGATGATGGAGAAAGAGAGGTATGTGTGGTCGGCTCCGATGGGTATGGGTGGAATGGTGAAGGATGTGATAAGGTGTGTAGCCTCCCTGTGTCCCAGAATATAGTCGACTGTACACCCCCCTCCCTCTGTAACTCCATGTGGCATACAAGTCAGGCCCCCTGAGGTGGGCCACTGGGCCATCCCGTTATAAATAACGAGACGGTGCTGGGAGCCAAGTCGAAGTAGATGTCGTCCGTAGGCTGTGACTGGAGCTCTGTCTGCTGTATCTCTCATAGTAGCCTCCTCATCTAGAGTGTGTAGTGCCTCTGGGTCCTCGTGGTCATATGCCTCACACTGCTCACTACGCGTACGAGCATTGAAGTCTCCCATAAGGAAGACTTCACCCAGTGTGGAGTACTCCATAATCTCCTCCGTGAGGCATGCGTACGGTGACTCCTGCTCAATAGGGGCGAATCTGGAGCCTGTGGGAGCAAAGTAGCAAAGGGCAATGTAGACGATTCTGTCTCGTGAGAGCTCGAGGCGAATCCACATGTAGCGGGCCTGTGGGTCCCGGGCAACAATCTGTAGTCTAATGTGAAGCCCCTGTCTAAAGAGTATGGCCACTCCTCCTGAACCGCGAGTGGTGTGCTGGCGCATACATCCCCGATGTAGAGACTCCCACTGGAATCCATGTATCCGTGGTAGCCCTCTCTCTGGGCTCTCGTGTGTCTCTGTAAGTAGAATGATGTCTCGACCTCTCATCACCTCCTCAAGTCTCTCTGGGTGTGTCCATAGGTCTACATTGCAATTCCAAACCGTGACATGAATCTCCTCGTGTGTCCCACAGGCCGCGAGTCTCTATGCGATGGTCTTGCCATCAATGATGACCCTGCCATCTCGATATACTGCCTTCTTCCCTTCTTTGCGGGCTTGGTGGACTCTAGGCATGCACGCACGACGGTGATCTTGTTGCATCTTTGTGAGGTCATCATCAAGATAAATCGGGGGGCCTTCTAGTCCTCTCAAGATGACCCTCTTTCGGAGGAAAGAAGTTCGAGACTCCTCGGAGGCGAATTGGAGGATGAGAGCTCTCTTCTTTGGATCTTTGCCGGCTCTCCAAACTTTGGAGAAAGGGATCTCTTCTTCCTTGTATCCCACTTTCTTGCATAAAGCTTTCCCATCGCTCTCGGGTGTAGACCCTTCTTCTTCTTTGATGCCGGTCACTCGCACATTGAAACGGCGAGCTTGTCGCATCTTCTCCTCCTCGATGGTTGTGTGTATGATGAGTACCTCATCTTTTTGGGCTTCCTCTCTTGCTACCTTCTTGATATTCTTTTTGACCACTTCGACCCATCCTTCTTTGGTGGCCTCTAATTTGTCCTCAATGCTTGCGGTGAGGGCTTTGGTGATCTCCTCCTTGAGGGCTTCCTTAGCCTCCTCTTTAATCTCTCCTTCCTCGGGGGTGAGGGATGTGATGGAAGCATGAAGGAGATCGATTTGTGCCTTCATCTCTTCTTGCTCTTTCCTCCATCTCTCCCTCTCCTTCTCGTTCTCCCGTTCCCTTCTCTCCTTCTCCTCTTTGAGGTTTTGGATTTCCGCTCTCATGTCCTCCTTCTCTTCGTTCCATAGCTTGATGAAGGTGGAGATGAGATAGAGATGTCCTTGCTCTCGTCTAGCAGAGAGAGCGCTTTTTCTTGGCCTTTCCGTGAAGTAGGCCGTTCATTCCGATCCGAATATCCTTTGTGCACCTCGGCACGTTCTTCTTCTCTTGCCTCCTGTGGTCTCACGCCAACAGTGTTGTCTGAATGCTTGGCTGCATCAGTTCCATTCGTTTTCTTCATTCCGCCCAAAAGCTTTTGGACGTTTGGCAACAGTAAGATTTGTTGCAAATCCGCAAGCTGAGCTTGCACTTGTTGAAGCTCCTCTTCAACGCTTCTCCCTTGGCCCGACATGGTTCTTCCTGTTCTTCCCGGAATCGTCCTTCTTTGCAGAGAAAGAGAGGAGTCCGAGCTCTGATACCACTGTCACAAAACGGGAGCGTACACGAGCACTTAGAAATCTGAAAAATAAAATACTTTGCAAAAGGGAGAGAAGGGAGAAGATCGACACAGTATTGGGGACCAGAAGATGGGCTGGTTCCCCCCCCCGTTAAGAGTATTCTTTTATTTAGGGAGAATTCTTGTACAAGCACGAGAACCCGAGGAAACCCCTCCGTTATGTAATCTTAGACCCGAAGGTCGTGCTTTCCCGTAAAGGGCTTGGGCACAAGGCCGTTCTTTCCCGTAAGGGGCTTTGGCGCGAAGCCGTACTTTCCCGTAAGGGACTTGGGCGTGAAGCCGTACTTCCCGTGAAGGGCCTTCCCGTAAGACGGGAGATTCCTACAAAACAAACCACACAAAGCAACAATTCTCAATGCGTATCAACACTTTATACCTGTCGCTCCTTGCTCAGAGAATCGACCTCCATAAAGTCGTCACGCGAACACTTGCAATTTCCGTCGCCAATCTCTACTCCAGAATCCCAACGCTAGCACTTCCTGCTGCTCCCGGCTTCCCAAAACTGGAACGCTGGCTTACCCTTTTATAGGGTTTGGCACCCGGCGGGAATAAAGTCAAAAAAGCAAAGCTGGGCGCTCCCTAGAAAGAGGAGAGAGAGAGATCGCAAAATCAGCCCCCCCCTTGCGTAGCTTTTTAGCGCTGCCTTTTTTTTGAGGGACTTGCTTTATTTTATTAATAAAGGCCTGGTCACTTAAAAGTGACCGGCCACTTTAATAAAATAAAGTGTGAACCTGTTCAAACTTTAAAAACTCACTTAGTTAATGAAAACAATGCTACACGGACACATTCCAGGCGTCCCCGGGTGCAGGACACGACACAGATGCAATGCAGACACAGACTCCTCGCGGGAAAACATCTGTCCTCCCGCGGCTGTTCCTGCTTTTCGTAAAAAGATTCATTGAACCCATCTTTATTCTTGTGCTTGCGTTCTTACGCGTATTTTCTTACTCAGTTCGGATTTCCTCCTTGGCCTACGGGATGCCCCCTTACTGATGCACCCGTCACCCATCATGTGACGCATCAGGGGCACTCGTAACCCGGCCCTTTCCATCGAACTTACGGAAACTCCTTTGCGATGTTTACCGTCACCCATCAAATGACACATCAGAGTTGCCCGTTCTTGATGGCAGTTCTTGTAGCTACAATCTTTTAACAGTTCTTAGTGCACATAATAAAATATCCTAAAAAGAGATTAATCATTAAAAATAAGAACATAGTCCAAATAGCAACAGTGACACACATTGCCGGTGTGCCCACAGGAGCACTTGGATGAGCATACATTAACATGCAAATTGATAGACTAACTCCGTATGAGTACAATCTGGATTGCCCTAGACTCGACCTCAACCAATCAGACGTCAACAGGATCATTAGAGCTGACATATTGCGCGGGGAAGGGGGGGGTAGTAGGGTAGTATAGATGACTTGGATGTAGCCCGCTCTTCCCCGTGGCACAAGGATGGCACACTACCAGAAAGAACTTCCCCCAGCTCTCTTTAGATGGCTTCATTACCTGGCCGAGTTATATGGACACTCAACGCTCACATGGTTTACAAACTGTTATTAGGAAAATCCACACTTGATCATGTTAGAGTTTTCCACCTCATGGCCGGTCTTGGCGGAGCGATTAGTACCCCAGTATCTCCCAAGGGCTGATCAAGATATTGATGCAGGAGATAAGAGATAACTTGGATATAACCCACTCTCCCCACATCATGAGAATGGCACACTACCAGAGCGATGTTCCCCACCTATCACCAAATGGATTCATTATCCTTCCGAGCTATATGGAGACTCAGCTCTCACAAGGTTTACGAATGGTTATTGGGCAAATCGACACTTTATCATGTTAGCGTTTGCCACCTCTCTCGCCAGTCTTGGCGAAGCTACTAGTGCTTCAATATCTACCAAGGGCTGATCCCATGTAGTGAGGGCTGTTTTGTGGCCGTTCTCCTCCTATGTGAGGTAGTTTTCTCATTTTTGGTATGTGTCCGCCCCCGTACTGCTGGCAACGTCATATAGTGCGCCTCTTGGTGGTCCCATGAGTAGGGCATTCTTTTCCCAGAGCCTTGTGCCTCTGGTTTGCCACCTACAAGCTGGTTCCATTTTTTCTGAACTTTTGCCCCCTTCCTTTGGGTCATGGGGTTTTCAAGGGAGGTCATGCAACCAAGCAATTTCCCTATAGAGGAAAAAGGGTGCCCACCCCTTGTATCACTAGTTTTGGTCATCATCAATGAGAACCAGCATTTTGAGTCACACTCTCTCCCAGTTTTCTCTCTCTGGCACGTTTCCCTCTCTAGCGTTTCTGCCAGATTGCCTTCCCTCTCCTTATGCCTTCGCGTTTTTCCTTTGTGCCCTCTCGTGCCCTAGGCAATCCTTTCTTTTGCAATCTCTCTTGTAGATCAAGGGTGTGCACTGTCATGGGGTTATTGTCGGAGGTTCCACATTCGGAGGTTGCTGCTGTCCATCACCCGAGACGAGAGGTTGTGCACCTTTTGCCACTGTTTTCAGCCATGCCATCAGAGCTCCGGTGTTAAATCCGGTCTTGGATCGTGTTATGCGGTGTGTTTGGGTGCTTTTCTGGCGGTTTTGGAGAGAAGGTAGCTTGCTGTTTCTTGCGATTCATCTAGTATCATCACACCCGGTTCGAGTGTTTGTGGATCTGGTGCAGGTTTTGCAAGTATGAAGAGGTTGTCTGCCCACTGCAGAAAATTTCAAATTCGAAGCAGTCATTCTCACCATGGGTGGACGCGGATTTGGAGATGTAGAAGCAATCTGGAGGAGAATCAGTTGGCTGGTCGTCCATTTGTGTCGCACATTTGGTGCTGATTTGGAGTTGTATTGGCTGCTTTGGAGCGGTTTCTTCCAAATACCTGAGCCTATCTTCGTCACACAACGATATTATTCCTACTGACATGTCGGAGGTCGCACATAAGATGAAGGTGTTGGATCATTGTCAGCAAGTGCTATGTGGGATCGGTAAAACAACGAGACAGGTAACCAACTAGTGAAGATACCTACCCTACCACCTTTTCCAAGTGATGGTCAGTTGGATGGTACAGACTACAGTACCTGGAGGATGACAATGATGGCCGGATTTTATTTGTATCATGTGAGACCAAGAAGGCTGAGAAGCCATCTACAAGAGAAGGCAATGCTCGAGTGCAGTCCTTTATTATCCTGAATTGTACCCCACAGATATTGGAACATGTGAAGGCAACGACAAGTGCCAAGCAGATTTGGGATCATTTGAAGTCCATCCATGAGCATGTTAAGCCTATGAAGCGTGTTGATTTGCAAGTGCAGTTGTTCCACCTAGATGCACTGTTACTTCCATGAGGGTTCACATCAACAAGATGCAATCATTGTCACCCTTTGTAGACAAACCTGCTCTATTGTGGGATCGCAAAGTTGCACTATATCAGGGAAGTGGGTGTCTCCAAGTACGTAGACATGTATCTGTGGTGTGCCGATCTTTGTAGCCAGTGAGCCTCGTATAGCCAAGCTGCACCTAGCAGCTACACCAGTAACACGACCTGAAAGATGGACCAAGAGAGATGGAAAAGAGAGAGTGACCAAAAATCGAGGGATCCGTTGCTGGCGATCAAACTCCTCAACATCGAAGTTTGGTGTCCAACGCTCTAAAACCAACAGCTGGGTCCCTGCAACAATAGAAGAGCGACTATAGAAAGACTCGACGTAGCGCTCGTTTAGAAGTTGCACCTGAAAGATACCACAACCCAGCACAATGAGCTCCAAGATGTTGCCTTCGGAGCCACCGAGGGCGGATTGGAGCCACTCTCAAACTGTACCGTACGCCCAACAAGCATCCGGCCCGGGTAATGTCTAGTGATCGCCTTCATACTAGCTAGGTCATAGTCATGTCATATGTCCAGGTGAAGGGTGCGGGTGCTTGGCCAATAGTCGTGACTCCTGACGCAGGTGTGGTGGTCGCCCTTGATAATGCATGTGATTATTTTCCCCTTTGCGTTATTTTCAAGACCTTGTGTGCATAACGTGAAAGACAGTGTTGGGATGGCACATGTCGATGTGTGTCATTGATCCAAGAGATGGTTTCTCGCTTGATATTGACTCGTTGAAGAATGTTGTTGAGCTTGATAATTGCTTCCTCGAGAGTGTCTTCTATAGTGCACCATGGTGAGGGAGGCCCACAGATGCGGACCTTAAGAGCATTCTCTTCCTGCAATCTTTCTTCGCGAAGCTGATTTGTCACACAAGTGTGCACTTTGGCAATAGCTGGCGAGTGAACTTAAGTGACTTTGGCTCTAGCTCACTAACGAGAGTTTTGAGGACACGGTTTTCTTCCATGACGCGATCGAGGGCCGCTTGGAGCTGGGCAATACGATCGAGTTTGTTGGGAGCGGTAAGCACGGCAGCAAAGCTTGGTCATGTTCTTGCAAGAGTCTTTGGAGTATTGGTTGCATTTCTGAGTTAACGAAAAAGCCTCAGCAGTGGATGTTGTGGATTCGATTCTTGGGTGAAGACGGCACCCAACCCTAGGTAGCTCATCCTTCACCAAAATCGGATCAGGGACGGGCAACCTAAGCTAGAGAGGAACTTGATGCTCAAGTGTTGAGTGGAGCGCCGGAGGACTTGCATGACAAACAAAGCAAGACTGGCACGCTCAAGCATTGGAGTATTAAAACGAGATTGGCGCACTAGAGCAATGGAGCACTAAAGCGAAACAGAGCGAGATTGGCTAGGGCGTGGCTAGGGCAAACTTGGGCCTGACGCCCCCCCTACAAGACTTTCGCTCGCCCTTGGGAGACTGATAGAGCAAAGAGGGCGGAAGCTCGAGCGGCTAGGGTTGGGGTTGCAGAGAGAGAGAGAGAGAGAGAGAGAGAGAGAGAGAGAGAGAGAGAGAGAGAGAGAGAGAGAGAGAGAGAGCTCCAGATTTGATCTTAAATTAGGAGAGGTATGCGACAAAGCATGATGCAGAAACTATTTCCAATACTCTGCCCCTAGAAACAATCTGAGAACAATCAGATTTGCAAGCAATGCCTTGCTTTGCATCTCTGAATCAATAATCCCCAATCCCCCCTTCTCTCTAAGCAAAATGACTGTCTCCCAATGGACTCATGGTCGAGTGTCAAAAGAGCATCTAGGCCACCCCACAAGAAGCTGCGTACAAGGCGTTTCAAACGCGCCACGATGCCTGAGTGAAGAGTCATACAGGATGTCGTGAACCAAGACATCGCAAGAACTTGATTCACCACAAGAACTCTGCCAACTAGAGATAAATGCAAGGATGACCAATGGCAAAGTTTCTTCCTGATAGACTGTAGCACGAGTGCAAACAGCTGCTCAACTGACACATCAATGACGACATAGAAACCCAAATATCTGCAAGTCTGCCCTCTAGGTAGCCAAGTGAAAGTATCATGCGCACCCCATTGACAATCCGCATTGTAGCGCGGATACTGTGTCGTGCTCTCTACAGTGGGTGCTCCTCAGTGCAATGTGCGTGACAATCTCACTCAAACAGACTGAAAGCAAGGAACAAATAGACAACAACTGAGCTCACAGAGACACAACAGCAGACCACAACATATGACTCGACTATCTCAAAGAACTGATACAGACTCTGGTGTGGCAGCACACTCAGCTCCAGCCCAGGACTCACAGGTACAATGGGGTGTCGAGGCTCACGTGTGCAGGGATGGTGAAGACGTGTTGTGTGTCTAGACTCTCCCCTCTAGACGACGACGTTGGACCATATGTCTAGAAGATGATCCCATGACCCAACAGCTGCTAGCCATATGTATAATCATAAAGAGCCACCAACGGCTCATAAATGTCAGCCATCTAAATCTATCCCCAACTGATAACTGAGTGGTGGTGACCTGGCCACGATGTCCACTAGACCACCATCCGTATCCCCTGCCACGTGTCATTGCCCAGCCAAGAGAGTTCGTCCAGTCCGGTGTGAACTAGCCTCGGCCAACTGTAACTTGTCCTGTGAAAGTGACATTGTAGCCTGCTACAGGTTGCCCGCCACAAGACCACTCACCGTCTCACTGAGAGGAAATATTGAAAAAAACTTGAAAGAAAACCAGTATGTGCCACTTCTGTACATCTTTAGTGAAGCAGGTGTGAGGCCCAACCATGACCTTACATGCCTCAAAAGTGGGGTTAAAAACACTGCATTGCTTGCAAACGCCTTAAGCCTTTGAATAGGCGAGAATCCAATATGATTTCATAGTCCTAGAATCCCAATTTGCAAAACAAAATGAGGCTCTACTACAAAGAGATATGCTCGGTTTGGATCCGCACATCTTTATCTTTGATAACCATACTGAGAGGAAAATGACCAGGTCCATGCTTGCAAATGAACCTTGCAACACTTTCTGCACAACACTGTTCTTGAAAAGAGGGATGACCATAAGGTGGAGTAACACCGCAAATAAGGTTAAGCTCCATTGTGATGGCAGAACGAAAAGCATTAACAACAACGAGATGGCAACCAGGTGAATGCTAGAAAGCCGAGGGGTGGGTAGGTAGTGGTAGGGGGCGAGGCCTAGGTAGGAGGAGGGCGAGGGCAAGGGGTAGGTAGGGGGGCGAGGCCGAGGGCGAGGGAGGTAGGGAGAGGGCGAGGGGTAGGTAGGGGAGAGGGCGAGGGCGAGGGCAAGGGGTAGGTAGGGGGGCGAGGCCGAGGGCGAGGGAGGTAGGGAGAGGGCGAGGGGTAGGTAGGGGAGAGGGCGAGGGCGAGGCCTAGGTAGGGGAAGGCGAGGGCGAGGGAGGTAGGGAGAGGGCGAGGGTAGGTAGGGGGTGGGTAGGGGGGAGGGCAAGAGGGGTGGGTAGGGGCGAGTAGGGGGAGGGCAAGTGCGAGGGCAAGGGAGGGGGTGGGTAGGGACGAGTAGGGGGTGGGTAGGGGCGAGAGTTAGGTAGGGGGAGGCGACGGCGAGGGAGGTAGGGAGAGGGCGAGGGTAGGTAGGGGGTGGGTAGGGGCGAGGGCAAGAGGGGTGGGTAGGGGCGAGTAGGGGGAGGGCAAGGGCGAGGGCAAGAGAGAGGGGGTGGGTAGGGGCGAGTCGGAAGAAGATAGGGGCGAGGGTTGGTTAGTAGGGGATGCGGGTAGGGACGAGGGCAAAGGGAGGGGTTGGGTAGGGGCGAGAGTGTGTGAGGGGGTGGGTAGGGGCAAGAGTGTGTGAGGGGGTGGGTAGGGGCGAGTTGGGAGAAGATAGGAGCGAGTAGGGGGAGGGCAAGGGCGAGGGCAGGAGAGGGGGTGGGTAGGGGCGAGAGCGTGTGAGGGGGTGGGTAGGGGCGAGTGTTCTATAGGGGTGGGTAGGAGGGAAGGGGGTGAGGGGTGGCAGATAAAAAAATACACATCTCCAATGCAAAGTATAGTTGGATGAATTCTTGTTTCAGTGTAGATGAATTCCATGGTCCACTGGCTGAAAGAGAAGATGCTACAGAGCGCAGCAACCATGAGCAAGACAATTATCATGAGCAAGGAATTCATGAAGCAGGACAGGCTCTGTGAAGTGAGCTTTGTTCTGGTCAGAGAAGCAGACACCAATGGGGCTGATGTTTGAGGGGGGGGCGAACTCCTGTCGAGGAGATTTTTGTTTGTTTCTATCATCCTGCATAGGCTCACCAAATTCAAAGGCTTCCACCAAGGGTGCATCCGGAGTAACTTCTATGACCTTCAACCCATTGAGCTGACTCACGTGGCTCATTGGGTTTAGTTACTTTAGAAACATTGGGAGAGGGTGTACCTTCAAGAAAAGAGTGAATAGAGACTCCATAACAGGGCAAAGCTTTGGTAGCATTCAACCACTCCAACAGATTCTGGTCTGACCCGTCAGGTGGAGTAGGCTGTTCCAATTCAAGGCTGGTTGCTAGGGACAAAGAACTATATTGCACTACGGGATCCACACCTCCCTCTAGGCCTCTAGGCAAATGGGTTGCATCTGGGAGCCAGGAGTATGTATCCACATGGCGGCCCCCTTCCGGTCGCCCTTTGAAATGGCCGCCCTTTGGGCTCCCTGCTGCATGGATTCTCTCTCTCTCTCTCTCTCTCTCTCTCTCTCTCTCTCTCTCTCTCTCTCTCTCTCTCTCTCTCTCTCTCTCTCTCTCTCTCTCTCTCTCTCTTCATCCCCTGCTTCAAACTTGCTTTCTGTCTCCCCATCATAGGACTGCCCCCATTGGTCGGCTTTGGGATTCTCTCCCCCTCTCTGGCTCACTCTACTGCAGGACCCTCCCCTTGTTGAGCAATAGCGACATCGCTATTTGGGGGGGTGTGACTCATCTCCTACAAATGGGGGGCCCCTTTAGACGCGGGCACAAGCCCTTACTAGGCCGCCACGGTACCATTTGTCGCGAGCTGCCGAATCACCACAAGCGGGCGAGTGCGCCACTGGCGCCGCCCCATGCTAGCCAAAACCGCCTCATTTCCGCCCACGCAGGGCTGCGCGCCGTCGCCACAGCACCCCACGGGCATGTGCCATAGCCCACCACCACGAGCGGTTCTTCCCCCTTTGGATACCCACAAGCACGCTCCATAATTCAAGCTCTACACATGCATCCACTAACATCAGCCTAGGCCACCTGTCCCTAGCTGCTCTGCCCGTTGGGGATCTGCTAAACCTTCTAACTTTAAACTTTAGTATCTTGAGCACCAGGGCTCCGTTTGACAAGCCGTCTGGATCGGCTTCTAGAGCACATTGGACACTACATTTCAGAGCATTGACTCGGCACTTCGGGTATCTTCATCTGTCGTCCCATTTGGACCATCCTTTAGCTCTTTCGGCCTAAAAACCGCATTGAGCAGGGACTCCATACCTACCCTAGCCTTCTGCACTGCACCTGCCTACAGCCTTTGCTTGGCATAGACCACTTTCCAGCTCGGACCAACTTTGGTTGCACCAATGCCTCTTCAACCGCCCTTTGGTTCAGGGACTACGTCACGTGACACATGCAGCCCTATGTGTCCGTGGACAAGCTACAACATGATCAAGGTTCAGTCAGTCCAGTCAGTCTAGATTAGAAGTGATCTGGCACTTTTGTGAGTCTATTCGTAGACCGTGCATGCCCAATCACTTAGTGTAGATGCATATCCTCTGGTTGCACACAGCATGATCATAAGCATTCCCATCAGAATCCATCAAAATCCTTCAGGGGAATTTTCTAGTGCATTTAACCTATTTTATCTATTTTTGGCATTTTTCCCTTATTAAGTTAAGTGACTTTCCAATAAAAGTAGGTAGGGCAATTTTGCTAAGTTTGTATATAAGCAAACTAGAGCTAGCACTTTCTGGCAGAAGAGGCAGCAGGAGCTCCACCGCTCAACAGGCAACTTCTCAAGCAAGAACCCCTTGGGGCCGATTTCCGCGAGCAAGATCCATTCCCTCGCGTTTTTCATCAAACCTCAGCCTTGGCGTTTTCTGCAAGATTCCACAGTAAGGAATGTTTCCAAGCCTAGCATTGTTGCAAGTCCCATCGCCAGCAGACTTTGCATGCGTGGCGTTTTTGGTCCAGGACAATGTAGCTGCAGATTTTCAACCTTAACCCGCAGCAGGACAGCAGCGTTTTCAGCCCTAAAAACAGCAATCATCAGCATTTTTATCAAGCAAATTCAGCATCCAAAAACGCAGCCAAACTCAGCATTTTTCTCAGCCCAAACTTGCGTTTTTCAGCAACACAAGGTCAGCCCGAATTCCAGCAATTCAGTTGCAGCACAATTCAGCAGTTAGCGATTTTGGACAGCAGTTGGTTTCATTCAATTTTCAGCCCCTTTGTCGTCATCGCCATCTTGGTTATCATCATCGACATAGACTAGATCTGCATCAGTCCATGCATCATCATTGTACCCGTTTGTGCAATCAATAGTAGACAACTCTCGCCAATGAGAGTGGGGCCTTCGGAGGAGGGTTTTACAACGTCTCTGGTGTCGTATCTCTCTTCTCTCTATCTCTCAGTCTCATACACTTGCACGCACAGTGTCCATTCACTTTGTTTGTGATCATAGCATTCTCTCATTAAGAACGGAAGGCTCTACCTTCCATAAGCACAAAAGGAACCTTGAGCACAGTTCGAAGCACTCATCTTGAGCAAAGCACAAACATTCATTCCGTTGCACCTTACATTGGTATCAGAGCTTTGGCAGTGTTCTGTATCACTCAAGGAAAGAACCACATAATTTTTTTTGCTCACACTAACCCAAGTTCGCTTGGACGTGTCGATTCCTAATCGTGTTTTGAAGAGTGACAGGAATCCCAAGAAAGAAGGGCTTGTCCAGCCTCCCCTGGTGCCTTTTTTCACTCATTGAGAGTGGACCATGCACTTAGCAGCCGGCCAATTGACGTGAGGTGGGAAAAAGCAACCTTGGTGTGAGCGCAAGGCCGCCAAGGGGTGCGCCCGCGGAAAGGAGAAGAACTCGGGTGAAGAGAAGATCCTTCTCAAACACAAATTGTAAGCGAAAGAAAACCTCAAGAACCTCAAGCACCTCAAGACCCTCAAGAACCTCAAGAACCTCAAGCACCTCAAGACCCTCAAGAACCCAAGAACCAAGACCCCCAAGAACCCAAGTTCCTCGTGAACTTAAGAACCCAAGACCACAAGAACCCACGACTTCAGAATGGTAATCACTCGGAACGGAATGGATACTTCGCTTAGAGGTGATGAGCATGAGAGAGGCGAAGAAGAATTTTCCCCACCAGGAGGTTTTTCCGACCCTCCCCCTTTACCATCTACGTCAAGGATTGCACTAACACCTATGGAGGCTTTAGACCAGATGTTTCTGGAAAGGAAGTTAGAACACGAAGCAAGAAATACAAAAAGAATGGCAAAATTTGATAGTGAATGCAAAGAAAGAAAAGCATAAATGGATCGCAAACACGTAGAAAGAAAAGCAGAAATGGATCCCAGACACGCAGAAAGTAGAGCAGAAAGAAAAGGAGAAATGGAACGCAAACACCATGAAAGAATGGCAGCAGCCAAAGCCAGACAAGAACAGAGCGACTGACACATGCAAGAGTTCTTGCGACTCTTTTCTCCAAGTGCCGGCACAGCTGCAAGAGATTCAGGAGACGGAGACTCTCTCAGTCTCTTCTTCTCCCAAGCATGACACACAAGATTTGCATGATTGTGAGAAGCATGATGATTTGATTGACAATGATAAGTATGACGATTTGGATGTTAATGATAAGCATGATGATTTGCATGATCAAGATGTGATTTCTCACAAGCATGATGAGTTGCATGAAGATGATGTGATTGTTCACAAGGATGATGTGTTAGTGGATGCTTTTTCTAACGAAGCTAACCTCGTTGTAGATTCGATCAATCATGAAGAATCGATCTTGGCTTTCGATTCAAGGTCCAAAGAACCCCCATAGGACGATTCGATCATTCAAGAAGAAGCGATCTTAGCTCTCGAGCCTAGGTCCAAGGGACCCTCACAGGAAGTATTATGTGTTCGCATGATTGATTCACACGCATTGTTCGAGTTTTTCATTCGTGATCGTTTCCTGTATTTTAGTCAGCGTCTTTATGTGATCCCTTTTCCTAGGCATGACATATTGTACGTTGAGCACGTTTCACTCATGGATGAGCACGAATGTATGAGGATTTTTCATGAAAAGCTGAAAAGAATGCATTCAAGGAAGTCACATTCCCTGTCTCTTCCTTGGCATGACACATTCGTAGAACGAGCACATGAAAGTATGAGCACCAAGCATGGGCATTTCCATTGTGAATTGCCACAGTTGATTGCGATCAAAAGAGAGAGACTCGGTCTCATTGTTTGCATGTGTTTGATGAACGGTTTAGCACTCCTTCTATTTGTTCATCTACATTGCATGCACAGTCTTTGAGGAAGACGAGATTTTTTCCACTCACTTTACATGGAATGGGTATGTTAATGTTTTTGTGTTGGAAATTTTCAGCCGTGGAGATTCTTGAAGAAGAAAGAAGCAGGACTCTAGACGAAGTTGAAGCATTGAAGGAGACTCAGAAGACTTTGTGTCGCTTTCGGCACGGCCCAAAGAAGCAAGCGTTGCAGACCTTTATGAAGTTTAAGTACCGCACGACCCACACATCAAAGTGGGCCGATGAAGAGTCCCTTCCAGGATTCCAAATACTATTGGCGATCTCCCTCAATGCCATATAGTTCGGTACCAGTATCTCACTTTGAAAAGGAGGGGATGTCACGTGACATATCCAGCCCTATGTGTCCGTGGACAAGCTACAGCATGATCAGGGTTCAGTCAGTCCAATCAGTCTAGATTAGAAGTGATCTAGCACTTTTGTGAGTCTATTCGTAGACCATGCATGCCTAGTCACTTAGTGCAGATGCATATCCTCTGGTTGCACACAGCATGATCATAAGCATTCCCATCAAAAACCTTCACGAAAATTTTCCAGTGCATTTAGCCTATTTTATCTATTTTTGGCATTTTTCACTTAATAATTTAAGTGACTTTCCAACAAAAGTAGGTAGGGCAATTTTGCTAAGTTTGTATATAAGCAAACTAGAGCTAGCACTTTCTGGCAGAAGAGGTAGCAGGAGCTCCATCCCTCAACAGGCAACTTCTCAAGCAAGAACCCCTTGGGGCCGATTTCCGCCAGCAAGATCCATTCCCTAGCGTATTTCATCAAACCTCAGCCTTGGCGTTTTCTGCAAGATTCCACAGCAAGGACTGCTTCCAAGCCTAGCGTTTTTGCAAGTCCCACAGCCAGCAGACTTTGCATGCCTAGCGTTTTTGGTCCAAGACAGAGTAGCTGCAGAATTTCAGCCTTAACCCGCAGCAGGACAGCAGCGTTTTCAGCCCTAAAAACAGCAATCATCAGCGTTTTTATTAAGCAAATTCAGCATCCAAAAACGCAGCCAGACTAATCGTTTATCTCAGCCCAAACTTGCGTTTTTCAGCAACACAAGGTCAGCCCGAATTCCAGCAATTCAGTTGCAGCAAAATTCAGCAGTTAGCGATTTTGGACAGCAATTAGTTTCATTCAGTTTTCAGCCCCTTTGTCGTCATCGCCATCTTGGTTATCATCGTCGACATAGACTAGATCTGCATCAGTCCATGCATCATCATTGTACCCGTTTGTGCAATCAATAGTAGACCACTCTCGCCGACGAGAGTGGGGCCTTCTGAGGAGGGTTTTACAACGTCTCTGGTGTCGTATCTCTCTTCTCTCTATCTCTCAATCTCATACACTTGCACGCACAGTGTCCATTCACTTTGTTTGTGATCATAGCATTCTCTTAAGAACAAAAGGAACCTTGAGCACAGTTCGGAGCACTCATCTTGAGCAAAGCGCAAACATTCATTCCCTTGCACCTAACAGACTACGAGAGGAATGGACTATGAAAACCATTGTGCCTATCCACAAATCTGTTGACACCTTGGATCCAGGGAAAGGATTATCATGATTGGTCACACATTGGCCAAATTGTATGGGGCAGTTCTTGAGGCCGAGCTGAGCACATATGCAGAGGTATCAAGGCTACGCGCACCAGGATAGGCAGGCTTTTGACGCACTTTCTCGACTATCGACCACATTTTCGTGCTTCGCTACCTTATGGACGGACCGAAAGCACGGAAGAGGAGACTCTACTGCTGCTTTGTGGATTTCTGCAAAGCCTTTGACACCATCCCCAAAGAGAGACTCTTTCAGCACCTCCAAGAGCTACAGATGCCATCTGAGATGATATGGGCCATCCATTCTTTGTATGCATAGGTTATAGGTAGAGTGTGATGCCCAAGTGGACTATCAAATCCCATTGCTAGCACGATCGGTGTGAAGCAGACGCCCCCTGTCCCCGAATCTCTTTGGTCTCTACATCGACGACATCTCAAATTACATCCTAGCAGGAGGCGGAGAGGGATCTGACTTAGCAGGTATACCATTCCATATTATGCTCTATGCTAATGACATCATTCTAGTTTTTGAGACACAGGAGGGACTACAGAGCCACCTACGAGCCTTGGATGATTTCTGCACACATCGAGGGCTCACAGTGAACCTGGCCAGACCAAGGTTATGATCTTCCACACCTCCAAGACAGTTCGCAGCAGAGCAGTACTTACAGCAGCAGGCGGGCAAGTCGAGGTGGTTGATTCATATGTATACTTGGGGGTGACTTTTACTGGCACCACTGGCAAATTCTCTATGGCCCAAGCAACCCGAGGCCGGCTTACAAGAGGATATGCAGCGCTCGCCACCGTAGAGCACAGATGCCATCAGGCCCACTTCCAAGAGCCCCATACCAAGGGGTGGCTTTTTGACACTCTAGTCACACCTGCCATGATGTATGTCGCTGCAGTATGGGCACAAGGGCTATCAACATCTCTCTGGGCACAGATAGAGAGCCCACAGATAATCATGATCTCTCGTTTGCTCCACAGCAAACCCTCAGTACCACACGACATCATCAGAGCAGAGTTAGTTGCATCATCGATGCTAGTAGAGGCCCTCTTTCAAACAGTTTTCTTCATCCAACGCATGCAAGAGCTCCCACCAGACAAACTCACCCGCAGAGCTTTTGAGGCATCAATGCAGCTTCATCAGGAGGGGGACACGAGAGCATGGTACTCACAGGTCATAGAGTGGTTATAATTCCATGGCTTGGACATCACAGATCTGCCTTCTTTTCAGTATGATCCTGACTCCCCTCATATACGCCTCTCACACAACGAGAGGAATCGAGTTCTCAGACAAGATCTCTGGCAGCTATACATCAGGGAGACATGGATCACACCCAGAGAGCCTCTTCCCACAAAGAAGCAGTACTACAGAGACCACTTCCTGACCATTCTAGCAGATGGGTTTATCCAGAGACCGAGATACATGGGATATCTACATGCCACATAGAGCACGGGTCGCCATCAGACAACTCAGAGTATCATCACACCAGCTAGAGATTGAGACAGGGAGAGCTGCACACGTCCCTAGAGCAAAGAGGATATGCAGACTTTGCACAATAGAGATTGAGAGCTAGGAGCATTATGTATGCAGATGTAGAGCATATGAGGAGATCAAAGGCAGATATCCAACCTTGTTTGCAGATCAACCAACTCTGCATCAGATTTTTGATGTCCAGAGACCAACGACAGTTCGACCGCTTTCTTCTTTAGGCAAAACAGCATCGGGACTCCCTCCTCCAGGCAACATCAGTTGTGAGAGACGAACGCCAAACATAGCTCACAGACTTTTTTCATAGGACCATAGCAGCACCACCACCTCCGACCATCCAGAGAGGAGTGACTCTACAAGAGGCTGAGGTGGTCCGAGCTCGCAGACGCCCACGTACCCATGGACGCAAGCACCTCGTCTACACCAGAGAGAGATTCAGGAGCACTACTAGAGATCTCTGGAGGAGAGACGCATCCGGGCTTTTGTAGATCCAACCGCCATCTTACGCGGATTGTTCACACCCTACCCACCCATGCATTATGTATTACACCCTGATTATGGTACTGGATGGAGCTAGAGATATGATAACAGTTCTTCCCATGATTGTATCTACCCAAGCATATAGGAATACATCTTTTCCTCAGTTTTGGAGCTCCACCCCCACCCTTTGTACCACCTCCCTTCTCCCCCAGTCATTATATAGGATAGTCACTTTTACTCTTGTACCTTTTATCCTTTACGGATACACAGGACACCCACCTCATGTACTTTGATTGTCTAATAGGCCGATTTCGGCTTTTTATGGACGTTCAAAAAATCTCTCTCTCTCTCTCTCTCTCTCTCTCTCTCTCTCTCTCTCTCTCTCTCTCTCTCTCTCTCTCTCTCTCTAATGGCGGCTCCCTGCAGCACCAACCTCCTCCCTACTGCCTGCGCGCCCTGCTGCCCTCGCGCACCCTGCTGATGCCTGCACGCTCTGCTGCCCTCGCACGCTCTGCTGCTGCCTGCACCGCTCTGCCGCCTCGCACCCCCTGCCCTTGCGCACCCGCACCCCCTGCCTCGTGAGCTGCCCCCAGCTCCCCCTCTCTATCGCGATAGGCCCCCCGCCCCCCCTCTCTCTATCGCGCTGCCCCACTCGTCTAAAACCTTTACCTTTTTTACATTTTTTTACATCTTAACTCTATCGCCCCCTTTTTAACTCTATCACCTGAACCCTTTACTCTTGCATTTTCGGCATTATAGCTCTATCGCCTATCCCCCCCCCCCTTCCTCTTTAGTGTTGCTTCTCTCTCTCTCTCTCTCTCTCTCTCTCTCTCTCTCTCTCTCTCTCTCTCTCTCTCTCTCTCTCTCTCTCTCTGTGCATTGGCTACCAGCACACCATGGCCACATAAATGACACTGTGAACCTGCGAATTTCCAGAAGCGACCTCTCTGTCAGGTCCTCACCTACACGCACCATGGGACCCAAACCAATATAGCAAACAACCCCCCCGAAACCGGACATCATGGAAGGGAATACGCCACCATGCTCATTACGAGACATATGGGGACTCATCTCCTCGATGCACACCACCATCATGAAGCAGAGTGATGAAATCAAAGACCTAGCTCTAAAAAACCAAGAATTGGAACACAAGCTCCAAATGCAAGACCTACGAGTCCGTCACCAAGAGGAGAAGATGCAGGAGCTCCAGGGTGCTCTTGATAAGCACACAACTACAATGCAAGACACGCTAGCCAGTCACGATGAAAAGATTGCGCAAATGAATGTATCTGAAAATGTGGGCTCTTGGAAAGATGCACTGACAAACACACCAATGCCTCAGACTTCTTCAATGAACAGAGACATGTATGCTAATGAGGATGACAAAGAATA
This sequence comes from Adiantum capillus-veneris, assembly GCF_014529385.1. NCBI lineage: Eukaryota > Viridiplantae > Streptophyta > Polypodiopsida > Polypodiales > Pteridaceae > Adiantum > Adiantum capillus-veneris. Next base: position 134,958,844 of record NC_140958.1, read on the forward strand.
CACCGAACAAGAGAAAAGAAAAATGAACATCGTGATACAGGGTATCCCCGAATCCGACAACGAGAAGGTCATCACCTTGAACACAAACATCACGGAAATGATCTCCACTAACTTTGGAATGCATGATGTGGTGGTATATGGTGCACATCGAGTAGGCAAGAAGAAACCAGAAGCAAATCGGGCAATCGTATGCACACTTCTGGATGCCCGCAAGAGAGCTATTATCCTCGAAAACGCCCGCATCTACTTAAAGGATAGCGCACTATACATCAGTGAAGATAGAACGCCAAACCAACAAAAGACCAGACGTGAAGCATACGAAGCTCCCATGAACAAAAAAACAGCCCAAGCGGACACGAAAGGGGAAGCAAAAGAGGAAACAAAATGACAATGCGAGACCCATGGGTTCACGGAATTACACGTAACAAGTTGGAATTGCAGAGGCTTCCCGTGGCATAAAGGAGAAGGATTAACGGAAGTCCTACCATAAGCCGACATTCTCTTGTTATTGGAAACATGGGAACACGATGCATGTAGAATACCACACATTGAAGGATATGTCACACACTCCCTACGGATGCCATGTACAAAAATGAGGGGACAAGGAGGAGTCGCAGTGATATACCGAGAGGAACTCAGAAAAATGATCACAATTTGCAAGACAGATGCCCATAACCGGTACATATGGATCAAGTTTGACACAAAACCTAAACCTATGTTCATTGCCGAGTGCTACATCCCCCATAGAGAGTCACCATTCTATGGTGCCTTCAATGTAGAGAAGAATTACCCTTTCGAGGATCTGTATGCCGATATCCATGCCTATGCACAAGAAGGGATGATTATGCTTATTGGGGACATGAATGCTCGCATAGCACATGCGCAAATGCAAATGGTGGATCTCATGACACCTCCAATGCTTGAACATAATGAGATACTAGATCCCACATGGGAGAGATGTTCGAAAGATCTCATTACAAACCCGCAAGGTATTGCATTGCTCAGTATGATGACATCCCTACAACTAATCGCCGTCAATGGAACAAGTTTGAAAAATCGGGAGAATGCACATGCTACACAGCCAATAAAGGCATGAGTGTTATTGATTATGTATTGATTGCATATGAGGCATCCCATATTGTAAGTAATTTTACAATTGGGAAGAGGTCACCCAATTCGGACCACACCACAATCCATGTAAGGCTACAAGTTCCCACTCAAAAAGCACAAAAACAGCCCCATGCCCGATCATGGACATACAAAATGCAGGTGGACAAGAAAAGAATGTATGCAGAACATCTAGACAATGCACTTGCTCATGTATCCATACCATCACACATCGCACAAACATGGCCAATTTTCAAACAAGCTCTCTGTGACGCCATGGAACAAACAATGGGAAAAACGCATCGGCAAGGAAATCATGTTAAAGGGCTACCGCATAACCCATGGTTTGATGAAGAGTGCAAGTATGTCAAAAAACAATTGCGGGCACTATCAACGACGAACACGGAATGGGAAACTCTATCAAAAGACTACACAGATCTCAAGAGGCGGAAAAGAAGAAACTATGAGCTACGCACGGAGACACAAGCCATAGCCAACTTCAAGAAAAATCCCAAAAAAGAATGGCTGAAAATAAAAGGAAGGAGACATGACATTATGGGGGACATAAGCTCAGATGACATGTACATGTATGTGGAATAACTATATGTGCATAATAATGCGGAAGAAATGCCACACATGCAAACCGATCTCCATGCCCAAGACCACTTTGATCCCGAAACGGTTAAAAAAGGCATACAGAAACTTGCAAATGGGAAAGCTCCGGACATACTACACTTGAACTCAGAAATGCTTAAATGGTCAAGTATGAGAGCCAGAGAGTGGATACATAGAATGCTAAACCAAGCCATTGTTCAAGGGCTACCCGAGGATTGGCAAAAGAACTAGATCAAAGCACTTTACAAAAAAGGGGATGTAAATCAACCTACCAACTACCGTACCATTATGGTTGGATCTTGCATGGCAAAGCTTTTGGGAAGCGTCTTAGAACAAAGCATAAGCACATGGGCAGAGACAAATGGAAAACGAGCAAAAGAACAAGCACGTTTTCGACCAAACCATAGCACCATTGATCACCTTGTTTCACTCAGGGTATTAATGGAAGAGAGTTGGCTAAAGGGAAAAACATTATACTGTTGCTTTGTAGATTTCACCAAAGCCTTTGACACGGTCCCAAGAATGGGTATATGGAAAAGGATGGAATGCATAAAAGCACCGATGCATCTCAGGAGTGCGGTAGCACGTCTCTATGACAGAGTCCTATGTCAACTAAAAACGCACGAAGGGCTGTCCAAAGCTTTCTCGAGCAACATGGGGGTCAAACAAGGATGCCCTCTCTCCCCTACTCTTTTTGGATTATGCATTGATCAAATAGAAAGCTTCCTCCCTCAACTAGAAGGGGATGAACCACCCATCAGGATGTTTACACTTCTCATGCTCATCTATGCAGACGATGTGGCT